>NW_026635478.1:2700000-3375000 GCF_028554395.1 Pezoporus wallicus
AACAAGGTCAAAATTAATGAGAGGACAAGTTGATATATTCTTAAGGTAGTACTGCCCATACACAGGCAGATCCAGTCCCAAAATACTATGGAAGGATTCTGCATTTTTGCTATGCAGTTGATTTTCCAAGTGTGTATGTTGGAGTATGAACTGTCAGAGTCCAGTAAGCTGACACTCTAGTACACCATTTCCCTCAGTCACAGGGAAGCCTTCATGCAAATCAGTCCACTTTGTCTGGCACCCTTTTTCCTGATGCTACTGTGACGAGTTTTACCACTAATCCTTTTCCTATACAAGGATACTCTGATTGACAACTAATATTTAGGGGCCTCCCCCTGTCCAAATTCAAGCAGTTCTTTTACTGATACTTTGCAGATTTCTTGTGAGCAAGCTTTTTCTAAATTAACTTTGTGATAAATTCTCTTAAGAGTCCTGGTGAGCAATTGTCGGTCTCTCCTACCTCTAATATCAGGTCCAAAACAGACCAGCGCTACCAACAAATCAGCTAATGAAACTATGCTTCTGATCCAGTGACACAAGATTGTGGGAGACTGTTCAAAAATGTGCAGATGAGGCCCTTAGTGACATGGTTCAGTGGCAGTACTGGGGTAATGGTTGAACTTGATCTTAAAGGTCTTTTTCAACCTAATTGACTCTATGATTCTATGATATAATTTCTAGATTTTGGTACACCTTCTTAAAAGGAAAAGTTACTGAAATGAACAAACTAGAGAAAATATGAGCTATTGATCCCCATTATATGTTAAAGGAATGTTGCAAAGTCACAAAGCTACAAAATACCAGAATGAAGACTTCTCAGCACTGGCTAACCACCGTACAGCCCAGGATCCATATTCTACATGGCATCATACGTGCTGTATAATTACATTTCTGAATAATTCATTATTTCAGTGCAGCGGGATGGATGGTGCTTACAAAATAAGATATCTGGTATTTCTTTTTTTAGTCTTTATCATGCTCTGTGTAGGTCCATGTCTTATATATAGTTTTCCATTGAAGACCTCACCAGTAAGAATGACTCACTTCAGACTTTTTTTAGATGTGAAATAATATTAGACAGCTCCAAAACAGGAATTAATACGTTTTATAAAATTTATTCAAGGCAAGGTGGCATTTTTCTACCCATTGTACTGATAAAGAGTTAAAGTAGGACTAATTAGAATAATAATAAAAAAAACTATTAGTTCTCTGTGCCTAGATGCAGCGATTGTTCTCTTCCATTTCAATAAGCACTTTGTATCTATGTACATACGTATTCAAAGGAAAACTGTAGTCAAATTCCATTTCAGCTGTGAGCACTCACACTTTAGCAAATTCAGTTCTGCTCCTTCTCTTGCACATGTGTATCAAAGGATTTTCAGTGCATCAGTTTTATCAGAAAAAAATGTGGTAACTTGTAGCTAGCCATCCAGGTAAATCAAAAGCCTGAGACACACTGCAAAATGGAAAAATCTGAATAATATAGTACTGCAAAGCATACTGGAGAGACATCTTTCTGCAAGGAGTCAGCTTGAGCCCAGCCAAGCAAACGAGCTCTCACTTGGCACCAGCTCTGTTAGGCCAGATCTGCCTCCCAAAGAGTGACAAGAATATCTTTGTTAAGACTATTATGTTAAATGTCCCTCTGCTTTTTTTCAGGACTCCCTAAAATGTTTTAAGTCAGTAAACTGAGGAAAGAGTAAATAGAGAAAAGGAGACATGGGGAGCAGAAGAAAAGGCCAGCCTGCAGGGATGGTGAGGCATGGAGAGAGCTCAGAAACACAAACGCATTTGGGGGGAGACGGACAGTCACATTGAATCTCAGGACTAAAAAGAAAGGAACAGTGGTACCTGAGTAGATACAGGAGAGACAAGAGGAATCCTAAGAAACAGTTTCTACCATGAGAAGTAATAAAATGCATTACTTGAAGATCAAAGTAATGATAAATTACATATAGCTAGCTCATAACAAGAAAATGTTCCTGATTCATTTGGTTTGGGACATAAAAATATTAATGAGTATTGAATACTTGTTTTGGTTTTCTGCACTACTTTTAGCTTAAGTTCAATCCTTGCCACTGAATTTATTCAGAAATTAACAGAAGATACCCAATGGATTCCTCAAACAATCTGGCTACCTCTGACTCCCAAATGAGAAACTGTGCTTTCCAGCTACACGTACTGTCCTGGGTTCAGCAGTAGCAGTCATTTTTCTCCTTCTTGGTAGCTGGTGCAGTGCTGTGTTTTGACTTTCAGCCTGGGAACAGAACTGATAGCGATGTTTTGGTTTGGCCAAGGACTTTGTGAGCCTCATGCTCTGCCAGGGAGGAGGGGAAGCCAGGAGGAAGCAGAGACAGGACACCTGACCCAAACTGACCAAAGAGGTATTCCATACCACAGCACGTCATGCCCAGGATGTAACTGGGAGTTAGCCGGAAGGGCTGGGAGACTGCAGGGTTGGAGGAGGTATCGGTCAGAGCTTGGTCGGGCTTGGGGGGCGAGTTATCGGTCAGCTGGTGCTGAGGTGTTGTATTCTCTTCCCTTGTTATTTCCTTTATCATTATTATCATTGGTGGTAGCAGTAGTGATTTGTGTTACACCTTAGTTACTAAACTGTTCTTATCTCAATCTGTGGGAGTTGCATTCTTTTCGATTCTCCTCTCCGTCCCTCCGGGAGTAGGGGGAGGGAAAGAACAAGCTGGCTGGCTGGGTTTAAACCACAACAGTTCTTTTTGGCGCCCAACGTGGGGCATGAAGGGTTGAGATAACAACAGATCTGACCGGATTAATAGTCACTCGTCACAATGCTGATTTATTGGGTATCAGAGTTGTTCCTCTTGATCTCACAGCTTCAGAATGTAGTACATTACTTAGAGCCGGTATTTGCTGTGTTAGTGTTTATCAAGTGTGGGGCTTGGGCTAAGGTTCTTGTCTCACTGTGCTTTATGGCAATGGCTTGTAATACGGGCGGGCTCCAGCAGCAGGGCGGGACGGACGTGGCCGTGGACTTGTACCTGGCCGTCCGGCTGCTCTTCACCGGCCTGGCCCTCGCCCTACTCTCCATCTTCGTGAGGCTGCGGGGAGCCGAGGGGGAGCGGCCCCGGGAGCCGGCGGCAGCCGAAGCGGCCCGGGAGAGCGGCCTCGAGGACCAAGCGGCGGCGGGAGCGGGGCCGGAGGCCGCGAGGGGACGGCTGCCGGTGGAGGAGGTCGGGGCGGTCGAGGAGCGGAAGGAGGCGGCTGCTGAGCAGCGGGAGAAGGCGGCGGAGGAGCCGAGCCCCGCTGAGGAGCCGAGCCCCGCGGAGGAGCCGAGCCTCGCGGCCGAGCCCAGCCCCGCGGCCGAGCCCAGCCCCGCGACTGCCGAGAGCATTCCCCGGAAGCCGCCCGCCGAGCCCCAGGAGGATGCAGGAGACCACGCAGCATTTCCCAGCAAGGCAGAGGAGGAAGAGCTGGACTCCGGAAAAGAGAAGGTGGTGGTGGGAGAGCCGGCAAGCACAGCAGCTACACCAGCCCCAGTGACAGGGACAGCAGCATCGTTTGAGAGTTCTGAAGGTTTTGAATGGCCTTTGGGTATCGTTGGGACCTGCCTGCTGATTGTGATGGGGATCAGCATGTTGGCACACACACAGACTGTGTTCTATCCACAACCATTTTGTCTGATCTCAAAAGTTAAGCAGAGTCAGGTTTGGGTCTTGTCTGGGGTTAGACGGCAATGCAGGGAGACCAAGAGATTTTCCCCAAAGCTGGACAGTCATGAGTGGCAGGGTGTGTGGGACAGTATGGGCAAGTATCTAGTCCACTGGGCCCCTCCAGTGCTTTGGAAGCATCGGAGATGGAAGGCAGCTGTATGGAGTCCCCAGCAACAAGCTGCAGAAACTGCTGAAGGGGACAGTGAATTATTTTGAGCCTGGTGGGCCCATGGCACTTCAGGCCATCAGAGCAGAGATGCAACATAGAGATGGACTTATGGTCCACTTATGATGGACTTAGCAATGGACACTCTTGCCCAGGTTATTCATGAGTGTGAACACTGCACACAATCTCTCCTGCTCTGGAAGACTGTTACAAGAGATGGAGCCTGACATCATGGACCAGATGGACTCAGCAGCTTTATAGCTGCTGGTCCATGCACTTAGATAAGAGTGATGGTATATTGAAAATGTGGGATCTGAGCATGATGTGAATGGTATGGAATAAGGGGTGGATAATGTCCTGGGTTCAGCAGTAACAGTCATTTTTCTCCTTCTTGGTAGCTGGTGCAGTGCTGTGTTTTGACTTTCAGCCTGGGAACAGAACTGATAGCGATGTTTTGGTTTGGCCAAGGACTTTGTGAGCCTCATGCTCTGCCAGGGAGGAGGGGAAGCCAGGAGGAAGCAGAGACAGGACACCTGACCCAAACTGACCAAAGAGGTATTCCATACCACAGCACGTCATGCCCAGGATGTAACTGGGTGTTAGCCGGAAGGGCTGGGTGACTGCAGGGTTGGAGGAGGTATCGGTCGGTGCTTGGTCGGGGCTGGGGGGGCGAGTTATCGGTCAGCTGGTGGTGAGGTGTTGTATTCTCTTCCCTTGTTATTTCCTTTATCATTGTTATCATTGGTGGTAGCAGTAGTGATTTGTGTTATACCTTAGTTACTAAACTGTTCTTATCTCAACCTGTGGGAGTTGCATTCTTTTCGATTCTCCTCTCCGTCCCTCCGGGAGTGGGGGAGGGAAAGAAGGGGGGGAGTGAGTGAACGAGTTACCTGACTGGTTTTAAACCACAACAGGTACTTAGAAACCTATACTATCAAAGAACAGACACAAGCAGATAATTGGCCACAAGATAGCTCTTAATATACAAATATTCTTCCAGGATCCTCTCTTGATTTCATGTATGTGGGTCAGCAATATACATAACCTCCTAGCCAGATAATTAAGGGAATAGAGAAGTTCTTCCCCAAGCTCATAATCCAAATCAAAGGCTGACCTCAGAAAATACTCTTAGATATATTGTCCTATGCATTCTCCATAGAACAGGTTTCTTCTGCACGTGCTAGCAAGTGTTTATTTTCTCTTTCCCCAGGTCTCCATTTTTATTGTTCAAGAAGGAAGGAAATTAGCATGCATTTTAAACATATACATGCATGAAGCAAAGTGCTATTATATGCATAGAAGAGCTAAGAGACAGAGAAATCAAACAATACAAGCAGGAACAACAGAATTTGCTGACAAAAAGCCTGATGTTACAAGGAACCAAAGATTTGTCTGTATCTGGGTTCTTTAGCATAATATTCCACTCTTGCTGCATGAAGTTATTTTTCTGGACAGAAAGTGAAGATTTACTATTTCTAAAGGCAATAAAACAAGTACTTAAAAAATCAGAACATCAGGAAATAAAAAGTTCACGGACAGAAAAGACACATTTTCAAATTCCAAGAGAGATGGAAAATGAAATAAAATAACTTGCATTGTCAATTTATAATTCCTTTCTGGCAACAAGAGGGATGCCTAGGGAGTTCAGAGAAGCTAACAGAGCTATAATATTCCTACTATATTTAAAAATGGATCAAGGCTAAAAACTAACTCAGTATTGTGCAGTCTTTTATCCTAATGCAGTATAGCTGCTAAGAACTATTATTACTTCATAAATGCCATCTTAACTTACTTCAAGAATTGGGTTTTCTATGTGATTAAAAGGGGAGCTGTTTGGAGAGATCAGACCTGAAGCACTGTAAAAGCTGTTAAATAGTGTGATTACTGTATCTATCAATCATTTCTGAGATTTTAAGAGCTGTAACCAGCTGCACATGTATTTGTTTTTAGCATGAGCTGCAAGATTCCAGTGAATAAGATGCAGATTTTTCCAACTTTCTTTCTAATTGCAAAGGGGGGTTGTGCACAGAGGGCCACTCTTTACCAGTTCATGGCTGCTAACCAGGCAGAGAAAATACTGTTTAGGATTTATATTGGAAAGGTCATTTGATAAGTGTTTATCCAGTATACTTTTATTCATGATATTACAGGTTTTAATATTTAAACTGACTGTTAGCACTGGTATCCACAGTAACCTTATCCCTCCACATCTGCCACCTGGGCAAATAATTTGGTTTTTATATTTCAAAACTTCCATCTAGATCTAGCCTTTGGATCAAAAAGTTTTCAAAGAATTATCATACACTCAAAGACATTCAACACAAACTAGAGCAGGGATGGTACATCTTGCAAATTTAACCTACTGCTGTTCCCACCAGCAAAGTTATTAAATAATTCAGTTTCAGCTAATTCAATAAAACACTGTATAACACTAATAAACGTCTGAAACATGAGATTTCAGCTAAATCATGCATTGTATGTACAACAAGTGTATACACCCTCAGTTTCATCACTACTAACCAGTCTAAAACAAATATAGTGCATTGTTGCATGGAGATTTTAACCCATATGCACAGTAATTGGAGCTTAATGAGGGACAGCAAAAGATACAGCATATAATACATTCCATAGTGAATAAAATGTTTGAAATGTTTAATGTAGTGTTTTAAAGTCTACATAAGTTAATTAGTTGGGTAGTAAAGTAGTATTTGTATTACCTGCTTTCCTGAAAATATATTTCAGTCAGGAGAGGACTAGGAACAAGACTAAAGACCAGGTGTGAAATTCTTTGTGTGATACTGGATTTACAATTAATAAAAGATTATGTTAATTTAATTAGTTATTCTTATTTGAAATAAAATCATAGTTAAGACAAGGTAGTTTCCTTTGTCTGCATTGGGCCTTTACCTTATTTTCAGTAGTTGAAGAATGTATTTTTTTTTTTTTTTCCCATTGAAAGTCAAGAACATCAAACTTTCTTAGAACTGAATCTGTGCTTAGACCCATGTGAAACACTCAGGCAAAGTTTTTGGAGGTGACCACTGATGCACAGTGCTCAGCTAAAAAATTATGAGAAAAGTGTTTCTAAAAGAACATATTCATTTTTAATTGTCTAAAGTTATCACTGAAGTGCTATTCTTTTATCTTTTCTAACTAACTCTTTATAGTCCAGTTTCTAAAATCCAAATGGAAACAAGAAGCCTGTTTGGATGTATAAATACTTTAGAGTGATAAAATAATTCTAATATTCCAGATTAACAGTACTAGACAACTGTGAATTACTGCTGAATGAGAAGAGTTTAGAGGTCCCAGAACTGTTTTAAATAGGTTGTAAAATCATCAAGCAATGTAACTTTAGAAAGATAAAGTTTTATTTTTTAACTGCTAGTTCTTTGAAGTATGTGCTTCTGCATACTCATATCTCAGTACACTGAATGAGGAAGGATTTGGAGGGAAAAAATTAGTATAGAAACCTGTGGTTAAAGACTGTATCATAACACATATGAATGTGAGGGATGAACTGAGGTTTGGCAGGTACTGTAACTCTCCAATTCTTTATTCCTGAGCATCTTGATTAATTTCTTTTTTGTGGAATTTGTGTATGTTTGTTATTACAAAGGTTAAAACTGATGCTGGGGTGTTGGTACCACAAAAATGTATTGGCATGGTGTATGGGAGAAGGAAACTTTTTTTCCCCAACATGTAGGAAATAAGATCTCTAAACAGAAAGAAAATTGAAGTGCCGAGGAAATTTAGAGGCAGTCAGACGTTCTGCACCAGAAATGGCTTACTTGCATGGCAGTTCTGGTATTAAAAGGTAGCTGAAGTTTTACCAGCAAAATTAAGCTTGTCTCCCATGTTGAAATTTTAATTGCCTTTGATGGAAGGAAAGCTTCTCATCTATGTGGTGAGAGGCACAATGTGTTATATAATACATCTGTTTCTTTACTGTTTTTTCTTAAATACTGAAATGCAGTTACTTCATTTAGCTTTATTCTCTTCCCATTACATCCCATTGTGACGTTCTGTTCACTCCCCCATCTTCTCCCCACCAGACTCAGTACCGGTGACAGTAACTATCTGTTGCTACCAGCAACACTATCCATATCCTTTTTGAATAAGGCATCAGTTGTAAGGTGAAAGGCTGGTCAGGACACTGGAAATCTATGCTGAGGATCAATCCTGTGATGAGAAATAGATGTTGGCAGTATATTTGTATTTTATTTGTCTTCTAATAATTCATTAATTCTCCAGGAGTTCTCAAAGATGATTGCTAAAGGATCTCATATATCCTCTTCAGTGTCTTAAGACTCTTCATCAAACATCACCTAACCTAGATGATTCAGATACTGTAATTAACCAAGTACTCTTTTATCTGCTTGCAGCATGATAGTGCTGTCTCTCCCCCCACCCCCTCCCAATATCTCAATGGCCTTCATTTAACACCACATTTCACTGTTTCTTGTACTTTGTTCTCTATGCTAAAACTGAGTTTTCTCTGTCTTCTAGCAATGGTCAGAACTTTCTTAAAATTGTTGCAACAAGTCCAGAGGAGGGCCACGAGGATGATCAGGGGACTGGAGCACGTCCCGTTTGAAGACAGGCTGAGAAAGTTGGGGCTGTTCAGCCTGGAGAAGAGAAGGCTGCGTGGAGACCTCATAGCAGCCTTCCAGTATCTGAAGGGGGCCTATAGGGATGCTGGGGATGGACTCTTCATTAGGGACTGTAGTGATAGGACAAGGGGTAATGGGTTAAAACTTAAACAGGGGAAGTTTAGATTGGATATAAGGAGGAAATTCTTTCCTGTTAGGTGGTGAGGCACTGGAATGGGTTGCCCAGGGAGGCTGTGAATGCTCCATCCCTGGCAGTGTTCAAGACCAGGTTGGACGAGGCCTTGGGTGGCATGGTTTAGTGTGAGGTGTCCCTGCCCATGGCAGGGGGGTTGGAACTAGATGATCTTAAGGTCCTTTCCAACCCTAACTATTCTATGATTCTATGTTCCCTTTTAGCTACAGCATATTGATAAAACTTTCCTAAGTGTAGTTTGCTCACATACTTAAAATGTCATTTTCTCTCCAGTTTTTTTCCCTGCCTCTATTTTGGTTATTTATCTATTATTTCATTATGTATTCTCTATTTTATTTTTTTTCAGTGTTTTTTAATCTGCATTAATACTTTTTCATGTATCTACCCAAGTTTCTCTTACATCATCCAGATTTCCTTCATAAAAGGTAACATGTTCAAGAATCTTATGTTTATTTCCAGTTATCTGTTAGTACCCATAATCTTTACCTGATAACTCCTTCAGAATCCCACACTGTAATTATCTGTAATTAAGATTCTCTCTACTGCTTTGCCCTTCAAACATCTTTAACTTAGTCAGGGAAGTCTGTCATTGTTTGAGATTAATTTACCAGATTTCATTTAATTGCTCCTTGTCAGACAGTGTTGTTCTAAAACAGTAATATAAACAACTGTATACTGTGTTCCTTTTAAAATCCTTTTATGATCTTTTTTTTTTTTTTTTTTTTTATTAAGAAGTATTCCCATATGAAATAACTAAGAATGAGCTGCAACCTTCTATTACATACAGGCCACTAGTTTTAAGTCTACCATTGCCTTCCATTGCAAAGGTTTCCCTTATTTACCCACAATGTAAATAGAATTATCAATTGATTGTCCTTTGAATCTTTAGTTTTTCACTCTGAGGAGTAAAAACTTCATAATTTTTGCCTCCCTTAACCTTCAAAGTTTCTGTGATTTTTAATGACCTTTACATATTGTCAGATTTTCTAAGAGCTAAGCAGGATTTTAGGTCAAGCGCAACATTGAACGTTAACATTTAACATATTTGTAGAACAGATGGGACTAATTCCAGTCCTCAAGTACCATACTCACAGATATGTACCATGAAATTTAGTGGTGACTGTACATGCGATGGCTTTCAACATCCGGATATGGCCCTCTGCTCTTAGTGAGGGTAAGACTGAGCCCAATACATTGATATGTACATTGGACAAGCTCTTCCTCTCAGACTATTGCAGAGTGAGCTTCCCAAAGAGGCCCATATACTCTAGATGTCACTAAATCTGAATGGCAGAGGTGAGTGGAAGGACATTCCACTGCATATACTGGCACTTGGATTGTCTACCAAGTGTACAGCCTGGAAGTCCTGTCTTGTGTGCCTTGCATGTACAACCTTGTATGAAGCATTTAAATAGAGATGACCAAATATTCCAAAAGAACTAGAGAAACCCTCACCTAAAGGCTAACTTAGCAGAACCTAGCAGACAGGCAGACAGGCCTATCCCAGATTTTATACTAAGAATCCTTACTAGAATGAGAAAGAGCCTCAGGGCTGGATATTCTGAGAGAGGAGAAACAGCTTTAATAAAAATACTTTGTGCTTCCTTTTGGTGAACCCTGTATGGATTCTAGCCCAAATTGAGGCATCAAAATTTTTGTGTCGACATGAGAGCTTAAGGAGACCTAGTAAAAAAAGCAATACAGCCTAGACAGTGATTCAGCTGACCAGATGAATCTACTTTAATTTATCCTAAATAGGTACCCTAATAGTTACTTCACCAGTCAGCTAAATTGTATCCTATGCTCCATTTGCTGTAATGGCTGATAAGGTGCTTCACCTAGTTGCCCACAGATATTAATTTAGTCATTTGGGATGTGCAAATGTACATTGCCTGGAATCCAACTAAAGCCCCAGATGGGTATGGGTTTTCCATGGATCCTGTATCCTATATTATAGGCCTAAACAGATGTCTCAGACATATAAAGTGATTTCCAATATATGGACAACTGAAATGAGTCCTAAAGATCTACTGACTGGTATGCATTTTAACTCTAATTCTCCCCCACTCTATGATCTGCTAACATATTGCAAGAGTTGGCCTGCCTCAGAAGCTGCAAAGGCTTACTGAGGTGAAGAACAGGAAGACTCGGAGGAGTGACAAAGAGTAACAAAGAGCCGCTTTTCTCAGGGAAGAAGCCACAGCTGCACAGGCACTGAGAAGAGTTCCACAGTTTTAGTGTCAAGTTTTGTACATCTGCAATAAAAGTACAAGCAAGTTCTGGGGTTTGACAGTGATGTTCAGATAAGGGGGTTGAAACTCATAGTTCCGGGCATATATTCTAAGATTTTACTTGATGTACAGAAAATCTTAAACCACAGTTTATTCCAGCATCAGTGGGACCCGCATATTACTCACAGCCAGTTTTAAGGTTGTGTTAAATGGTTTTCTCTAGTATGCTTTAAGCATATTAGGTGTTGGCTTCTGAAAGTCACTAAAGTCACTACAGAATAGAGCCCTTGTCAAACATTGGCTTCCTTTTCATCATCTGCAGCACGGCCTATTTAAGAAAGGTGTTGGCAGACTGATTTGCTCTTCCAAGCTTTCGTCTGATGTCCAAATTGCCTATCTCTGCATCAGGTATTTTTGGATAAAAGCTCTGGTGGTCTCTGCAACTGCAGGACTTGAAGCCAATGCACATAGAGAAACTCTTTCAGGTTCATTTCACTCTAAAGAAGCAAAATTGTTTCTGTCCTTTATACTTGATAAAGAGTTTAAGATCCTTCAGAGGGATTAAAGGCAAGAAGAATTACTGGGTATTCCAGGACAGCAAATCCCAGGAATGACACCTGAGGGAGGATAGTCTCCAGATAAACTTCAGTTGATTTAATAAACCTCCAGACCTAGTGAAAAAATGAATGGAAAGAAAAAAAGAAAGAAAGAGAGAGAGGAAAGGAGAAAGAAAAGTTAAAAGTTAACTCAAACTAAATCCAAAACAGGCACCTAAAGGGAACTGAGAAGGTAGCCATGTCTAGCACTGTGAAACTATGTAAACACTTCTGCAGGTAAGTTCAAAGGATGAATACAATTACAGAAAATTATTAGAAGGATAAGAATGCGTATGCAAATAAGACAGTAGGTGGAAACTCAAGTCATCTATATTCTCAAGCTCTGCGTGACCTACAACATTTAAGATTCATTTCGGCTGCGTAAGCATCAGGACCCTAGAGCCATCTGAGGTGCTCAGCGGTATCCCACCTGGACTCTGGTTGCTGATCATGAAGTGTCTGACTCTTTCTGGTCCTCAGTAATATCTGTCAGCCCTGTCCGGATCTTCTGGATTCCCTATCCAATTGGTACTCCAGTATCCAATATCTCAATTGTACTAGATACCTATGTTTAAGCAAGTAATTCATCTGCTAAACACTAAGTTAGTAGATATTTTAAGAACTAGTGCCCTTTATCTCAAATATATAAGCAGCTTTAAATTCCAAGCTGCAGTCACTCTATAATTCAGTTTCCCAACAGTGAAAAAAAAAATAGAATTTAGAAAAAAACTTAGGCAATGCTTAGATCGTCAGTCAATACAAGCCATTTAAGTACTTGAAGGGGTACAGGCGCATGTCTGTAAATTCACAGCAGCCATAAAAGTCAAATGTCTTATGCCAGTTCAAGTTATTAACTGTTATTAATGACCAATATTTTGGAATGTCAAAAATTATAATAAAATGTTTCATATTTTTCTGTTTAGTCATTTCAGTTGCCTGGTCCCTATTTCTTTCATACAGTGTTTTATGAATCCTTTAAAGAGATATTATCTTCACTAAATTGCAGTCTTAAGCAAGTGATAAAATTTCAGAATATCTTAAATGATTAGAACAACCTAGAAATATGCTGCCCTTAATCAGAACCAGTCCCCACTGGGCAATGATTTGATTGAACTTCTTTTATCCCTGTGAATCCAGAATTGAGTCTTTGATGAAGCTCCAGAGTTGTATAAAGCTGCATGCAAGTATCTAGCAACCTCGTACACTTGTATATTTACATGTTACTCTGCAATTTAACTACTTTTCTCAGCATACTAAGTTATGTAGGCCTGAGAGTCTGCATAAAGATTATACCTTAACCCAGAGATATCCGTGGGACCTACGCATCAAAAAGATGTTCACTGATTCATTAGGTTTCCTTATTTTTTATATGTAGCTTATGTACTGCAACTTATGACTGACCTAATTGTTTCTTGTGCTTTAGAATTAATTAGACTGCAAAACTGCCTTCATATTATGAAACTGCAATATCATCTGCATCTTCAAATATAGAAAATCTCTGCACAAAGTCACTACAAATTTTTACATTTGCAGGACACTGCAGCCTATTACACAACAAATTATCAGTTATTAATGATTGCTTATATATATATATATATATTCAGGTATGATTCTACTCCTACAAGCACACATGAACCAAATTCTGGGATTGAATCTGTCTTGGGCCTACTAAATGTTATGGAAGTGTCATTCCTGCACATCACTAATAGTAGGCAGGAATTGCACTTGCTATGTGTGCAAATATGTGTAGAAATAGTTTGTGAAAACGCAACTTATTTTTTTAATACTGTATTTCAAGATATTTTAAAAGCATATATATGGCTGAACAATGGAAAAATATTCATACTGCAAAGTTTAAGAAACAGGCTGTTTCTTGCTATAAAGTCCCCACACTTCAGTTAACAAACAAATCTTCCTATCCTATTTCAAAGTACAGTCTAGTGAATAATTTTCCAAAGTACAGTAATGCCCAAGGGGGACTAAAAAAAGAGTTAATTTCTATTATCTAATGAATGACTAACCATTAAATCTTTTTATCTGAAAGCCACCTTTGTATTAGAATGCTGATTTAATTAATAGTATTTTGCTTTGAGAGTAGTATAAATAGGATATATTTGTTCTCATATGTATATTATTCCATGGACATTAATTATGATATTGTGATATTCCTTCTCCTGTTCTGAACATCTAGTAAGACATGTACTACTAAATCATACTTAATAGGAGTGTGATGGTTGTTGCTTAGGCAACAGAATGAATAAATGCAGGTCAGAATGTGCTTCCAGAAAAACAAAAGCAGGAATATGGTACTGAATATAGAAGAAATATGTCTAAATGATTTTTACTGCATTGAACTATTAAGAGTTCTTCAGTGCAAAGCAACTAACCTATCTGAAACACTTAAGATTGTAAAATATAACTTAATATATAAACCACTTTAATAAAGGCAAAGCAGTTTTCTCATATTAAGGAAGGCTACATCACATTTAAGTTTGGAATAATCTAAATTTTAATCCTAGAATAGCAGGTCTTTATTCTGTCATTTTCCTATATACTTTCCAAGTTTAATTTTCTCTTCAACATTTTGGCTAGAATGGAAAACACTTTCAAAAAACAGTAATTTAAATTTTCAGAAGAAGCTTTCCTTACATAATACTGTTACATTCAAAAGAACATTATTAAAAAAAATTGATGCTTTCTGATCATTTTTGTTTCTAATAAAATACGAGAACTATTCAAATTCTGGTACAAACAAAACTTGAAATATGTAACAGCATGACGAACAGCTTGACATCAATAAATTAGGAATTCTTACATACTGAAAATATAAACTTTTAATCATTAGGGTTTTTCCAGCTTTTTACTTAATCATTGGACATAAGAGTCTAACCTTCCACTCACATGTGTATACTACCCCAACTAATATTAAAATTTATCCTATATTTTACCTGCAACATATTTTTGAAAAAAAAGCACTTCAGAAAAGGCTTAAATTAAAAGAAGCAGAAAACATTATCCAACACACATGTATGCAGGCATAACTAAATCTATCTAATACCTGAAAAGTTTGATCTGGGTACTATGTCACAGAATCTCGCATATAATTTGTATGTTTACATAAGTATGCTAATAAGAGACATAGGAAATTAAAGTCTTATCAATTCCCCTGGAGCATGGTTCAGGCTCCTCCAGAGTCAGAGGACAAAAATAAAGCCCTCCCTAGGGCAGTTTATTTGGCTCCTCTGGTGCTCATAATTTACCTGTGGTAAGTGTACCCCTCTGCATTTGTCATGCCACCTACAGCCTCTTGTGAACAATTTCCTTCTGTGATCTTTTTAAGACTAAACGATCATCTACTTATGTAACTAACACTACAACATATATAAGAATCTGTAGTTCCAATGTGGGAAACTGCAGCTTGAAAGGCATTTTTGTTTTTATTTTTTACATTGCTGCACTGACAGCACACCCTTTCAGCTTTGTTTTCAAGACTATTTAAAGGTGAAGATTCTGTTGACTTTTATTGATATAAGCAGAAGATCACATGGCAGCCATGTAAAAACAGAAAGAAACCTCTACACTATTATAATGTGGAAATGGCAGAGATCTGTGCCTTAATTTTCCAATCAGTAACTCAAAGGCACATAATGATGTTGGCCAAAGGAATTAAATAGGAAAACACAACTATTGATGATTTTACAGTTGTAATATTCTTACTGTTTCACTTCTGTTTCTTATATGCCAGGTGTAAGTTATGCAGAGTTAGAACTGTTCCAATATATACATGGTTACTAAAAATATCTTAAAAGGGACTCATTAATATTATTTTAAGCTCTGATACCTTATAGGAAATGGAGTCAGGATTTTTGCAAGGGGTTCAAGTAGTGGGAGTAATGAAGCAGGTAGAAAAGTGATTATATAACAATCTTACAAGTAAGCTTCTCTACTGTCAATATTCATTTCAATGGGAAGTTTGTGCATGACAGGTCTCTGTTACTTTACACCACATGTTAATACTGTATATCCTGAAGTACATAAAATTTTATTTCATTCATATGTTCCTGATAAATGTCTAGCGTTAAAACATGAAAATGGAGCTATTAAAATGAATGCATTACTTTTCCACACAGGGCATAAGTTTCAACAAGTGAATCCCATAGCCTGATTTTTGAAGATGAAAAAACATTTAGCTAAGATATCAAGAATCACTTGTGTAGACAGCAGACTTCATTAAATAATTTTCTATTATTTAACTACCTCTGAATGCAAGAATAGCATTGCATGTTACTTTATTATTATTACAATGATCTTAATGTTTAAATAAAAGTAATAATGTGATGTATTGCAGATAGGGGGGTTTACAGCTTTTACATGCTGTGAAAATCCTGCAATAGATTAAAAGAACTGTGCATTTTTCTTTTTTAATCTGAAAATTGGTGAGAGGGAGAAAAAAACCTTAATATGCAGTTTTGCTTTTACCATATTTCTGGCTAGAATATTTTGTAACATGTACAATTTGGAAGTTTATACAAGGACAGTCTATATATTATTAATTTAGCTAGACATAGAAAAGTGAAATACTATACAGATCTTCCTAGTGCAATGCAGAATTATTCTAAGGTTTCTATGAGCACAAAAGACACAGACAAAAAAGGCAGCTACAGTGTATATACACAGATATGCACAGACAATATCTTACCATAAATTGCACATTGTCAAATCCATTAGCCAGCAAGTGGTTTTCATACTGAGGTAGCCCAATATTTTCCAACCATTGTCCCACTGTCTGGACAGGGCATCGGGGTCCTGTAGGAGGGTGAAGAGGGAGGCGTTTAAGCAATGAATAACCATCCACTGGATAATAGCGGTAGTCCTGGGCTGAGAGGTGGCATTGCCACATCGTGTTCCTGGAAAAGTTGGTATCAAAGGAGCCCGCCAGCTTGACAGATTAATGTTTTCAGCAAGCAGAAAAGTCAGAAGTAAAACATAGTTTACAGGGCAGTATATAGCACAAGATCTGATCGTAGCTCTACATTTCTTAGTTATTAATCTTTACTACAGACCAGCACGTCATAGAGCAGGAAAAAAAAAAAAAAAAAGAAAGGCACATCAAGCTGTCAGCGAAGCTGTTCTCCGTTATATGTGATTGTTGGAATACTCCACAATGAGCAATGCACTGCCAGCAGCAAGAATTCTTTTTATCAAGTACTCCTACACTCATCAGTATGCAGCTCCATGATTCTTGCTCCCCCTCGCTCACTCCCCATCATTACCCAGCCTAGGCTACACCTCGCATTTTCAATAATAGCCATCAGATAAGGCAGATTTTTTTTTTTGTCTGCAAGCTGTAAGCCTGCTGCTGCTGCTTCCTCCTACACACCCATCCAAGCGTCAATCTTGAATGATGAGAGCAGTCAAAACAAATGCAGAAAATAGCGAGACTCAAAAGCAACCTAGAGCACTTAAATCTGAATAGAATCTTCATACCAGTTACGCTTTACATATCTGTTTGTTGTAGATTTTTACGTTTTACAAGACATTCAGAACTGCAATATATAAATCATAGCCAATGGCGTGGTTTACTATGCCTTCCCCTTCCCCCTTTTAATACAAGATAGGTAGTGGTCTGCTTTTCTGCTTATATAAGAGCAAACCCCTTTAATGAATCGATAATGAATACATTTTACAGCTTCTCTCCTGTAGTATGGCAAAAGACATAAACGGCACAACAATTTTAGTCAAAGTAATTAGATTATCTGCATGATTTCTTCAACCATAAAATATTATAAGACACAAGAAAACCTTCAAGCCAACATATCATAATTCAATTTGAAAAGGTCACCATTTCAAATGAATAACTAGCTAAATAAAATTTTAAGTTTGTGGAATTTTTGAAAAAAAATGTGAATGATAGCAGGCAGACATACAAGATTTGCATGATATCTAGGGTGGAAGCATATTTTATCAACTATAACAGGAAAAATATTAAAATGAAAGTGAAGTTCATTTTCTGCACAAGAAGCCAGATACCTCACAATGTATTCTCTCAACGCTCCATTTTTCAGACAGTTTCTCTAAGGCTGGAAATACTTTACACCTTTATTCTAAGGGGAATGTTTAGTAATCTTTTGCTTTTCATAACTGGATTAAAGGACTAAAAAAAAATAAAGGCAGAAAATTGATATATTCAGGGTCCATTGTGAATCTCAGGCAATGATCATCTCTAAGGGGCACTGAATTCCAGGCATAAGGAAATTACAGATACCTGTCAAGGACATCATTTGGGATTGATGATACTATGGCAGAAAACTGTTTCACTGAAATCCAAACCTACAGCCTGACTGATAAGGTATAATGCAAAGTCTTTGCTATTGACATGCAGAGGCTCCCTAAGCAGTTGCAGAACAGACTTTTAACTTTGCTGGATATTTAAAATTAACAATATTAAAAGAGTTTTAACTCCAGCCTGACTAGAGTTTGGACTAAAACCTGTTATCTTTTGCTCTGGTATTGCTGCTTGGATTTGTGGAACATCTCTGAAGTCCATAATGAATTTGTAGAATAATTCTAGTTGAGCCATAAAAAATCTTTCATGTAGTTGGAAAGTTGCCCAAGATAGATCTGTAGGAGATCTTACATTACTCCAGTTCTTCTCATTCATTTGCTACATTACCACATGAAATGTGAAAGGTTCATTAGGCCTATTAAAAAAATTCTGAAGGCTTCTCTGGCACAGGTAAATCTGTAGTTGCTGAAGACGCATTTAGGCGTTTTCTCAAGTATTTAATAACATTATCACGTGAATATTTGCAATATGGACAATTTATCTACAGTCTGCACAAATAGCTAAATGTATTTCAAACAGATTAATGGATAATTCATTTTTTCTCAGAGGAAGGAGCTATACCAAATTGATAGAAATCTAGGTCTCATGGAGATACAAATGCATTTGTTCACATCTGTCTGTAAATCTTCCCTATTTTGCAGAGCTTTTTCCACTGTGAATCATATATTTGTACACAGATGGAGCATAATCCCTTCAGGGTTGTGCCCAGTATGTAGCAAGGCTGTAAGGAGGAGGGTAGGCTATGTTGTGATGAAATACAGTGGACTTCCGTTAAGTAAGCACATTTGAAAGGCTGGGCAAGCTCTTCAGAGAACAAATTGAGAACAAAATTACCTTAAATTGAGAATTAAATCTTTGTTATTTTTTTTAGTTGGCTGAGAAATCATGAATTTCTTTGAAAAGAATGCCTGAATTTGTCTTCCTCTTTCCCCCATAAGCAGAAGAATTCATATTGGAAAGAAACCCAATGAAGCATAATCCCGCTCTTTGAAAGAATTATGCATGATAGGCCCTTTATTTCTTCTGCATGCATAGACACAAATGTCTCTGCATCTTATGTTCCCAATCAACAAAAATGTTCTGCCTACAAGACACAGCAAATAATCAACATCCCAGTTTCATGGTCAAATGCTTCATACTTACCTTACTATAAACAGCATGGAAGTTATGCTGCCAGTGATACGAAGTGTTTGGCTCAATGCCTAGCAACAGTGTAGGCAAAATTCAGTTTTTGAGTGCCTCCCCAGACACATTTCCTCCTGTAGCTGTCGGTACTGCATCTCTCTATGTCCATGGCCCCAGCACTGGATTATTATAGCACTGCTGGTCCCACCGTATACTCTCCTCCAGTTCTGTCCTTTGCCAGTATAACTACATGTCTGAACCCATCAAGACAACATAAGGTTGCTCAGAAAGGGGAAAGAAAACAAGCAGAAACACAGTTTGCTGCCTTGTCCTCATCCCTGACTACTGTCTCATTGCTAAAGTATCCTTTTATCTGCAAGACTTTTTTTCCTTCCTTGTTCTACCAAAGGCAGTAGTAAGGCAAAGACAAAGGAAGTCACATGGCCTTAGATTAGATTAACCTAGATTAGATTAGAGACAAATCTTTCATCATGCTAACATGCAGCTCTTCAGATCTCCTTCTTCTTTGCCAATCCAGGAGATTTATCTTAGGGAGGCTGCTTGGACCGTTTTTATGAGCCAGTTCAAGCAGAAACTGGAGCAGATGCTGTTGCTTTGAGACTAGAAGGCTATATCTTCATTTTGCTAGTCCATGATTCAGTGGCAGCCCCACCGGTGTGCTGATGCAGGCAGTGCCTACTTTGGCTATGCCTAAAGCTGGTCCTGATATTGAAAAACATTGTGCAGGCTGCGTAAGATGTTCTCACCTGCAACATATTCACATACCACTGTGCTTTCCTATGATTTCAAAGAACATAAATCCCATGATAATCCTTCTGTGGTATCAATACCACAATCAAAAAATATGCACTTATTCTTGCATGGGAAAACTGACGCATAAGTCAGGGATAGCAATACTTGGTTCTTGCTTCTCCAAGGCAAAAGAAGCAGCACATAGAAGTAATGTCTCCAAGAAAAATGCCATCTGGTATGCTATACAGTAAATTCTACAAGATGTCTCATTCCCAGTGAGACTCAGAATATCTTTATTGTGGGGTTTGGAAATGACTGAATCTGTGACATCAAAGATCACATGATTTCAAACATGTTGAAAGGCAGATTTGCTCCAAATGAAAAGGAATTTAAGATCTTTATTTTATTGTCTCTCTTAATAATGCGGATTTTTCTTATAATTTTTTCTTCATTTAGTTTTCAAGTGAGGAAAAGAAAGAAATGCAGTGATTTTTTTTTGTAGAGGAGGTGTTGTCCCAGTCACTGTGAATAAATTATTATAAACCAATTTCTTAGGTCAGTTTGTGTCAAACATCGCTAAACACTTCTGATGTTAAGGAGTCAAACATGGAGGAATTTTTGTAGTTACTGACCAATACATTTCTGAGTGGAGACTATAGCACAATATGAAAAGAATTAATCTTTTAAGTACACTGGCAGCAAGTTTAGCAGAGCTGAAGAAATTGATGCTAGAGTAAGTACTATAAACATTTTTCTTTAATTAAAGCTTTCAGCCTTGTCCAGCACTAAATGGAATATAATTTCCTCTTTGTACTTACGATTTCAGCCAGATAAAAAAGTTATCTCAACACTGTGACAGAACTTGAGCAACAGAGTTAGAATGACTGCACGTTCTAGGGAATAAACTAATCTAAATGTATTCCTGGAGAGGTGACAAGAATAGGTAGGAACAGGATGTTGTATGAGAAAAACTATGTCCAACATCTAGCAGACCAATATCATTAAAAAAAGTTTATTACGAAAGAAATATAGTAGTTTCCAAGAAGTGTATGCAAGGTTCTGCTTTACCTCATGCATTTCAGCTATATTTCTAGGCTACTCAAAATGCTTAGATTTGAAATTATCTTTTTCATAAAACTCTGAAAAACCTGGATGCCTTACAAAAAATCTGTAATTTCTGTCAGCAGCCTAACTCTTTGGAGGACAATGCCACTTTGTATGACCATGTTTGGTGACGCTGAATATGTGCCTTAAAGTACTTTTAGAGACAGTTTTCCTGGCATATACAAAACCAAACCAAAATCAATAGAAACAGCTTGAATTTAAAGAACACTATCTAGTATCTATAATCTAAAGGTTACATCCTATTGCTTATGTGTGGGCCCAGAACACATAAAAATAATTCTCAGACCATAGCTAATGCAAGCTAAGGGAACAACCTTCATTGACTAGGAAAATCATCCCCATGGTTTGTTCTGATTTTTGTTGACATGGTTTAGGGTGAGGTGTCCCTGCCCATGGCAAGGGGGTTGGAACTAGATGATCTTAAGGTCCTTTCCAACCCAAACCATTCTATGATTCTGTGATTTATTATAACTCTGTGTCCTGGGTTCAGCTGTAACAGTTATCTTTCTTTCTCCTTCCTGTTGGCTGGTGCAGTACTGTGGTTTGGAATTAGTATGAGAATAATTTGACAACACACCAATGTTATAGTTGTTGTTAAGTTGTGCTTACCCTGATCAAGGACTTTTCAGTCTCATGCTCTGACAGTGAGAAGGGCACAAGAAGCCAGGAGGAAGCAGAGACAGGGCACCTGACCCAAACTAGCCAAAGGGCTATTCCATACCACAGCACGCCATGCCCAGTATATAAACTGGGGGGAGTCACCCGGAAGGCCCAGATCACTTGGGTTGGGCTGGGTATTGGTCGGCAGATGGTGGCGAGCAATTGTATTGTGCATCACTTGGGCTTATTGTGCTTTATTTTTCCCTTCCCTTTTCAGTTTTATATTCTCTCCCCTTGTTACTTCCCTTATCATTATTACTATTAGTATTAGTAGTAGTAGGTTTATATTCTAATTCAGTTATTGGACTGTTCTTATCTCAATCCACAGGATTTACATTCTTTTGATTTTCCTCCCCATCCTGCCTTAAGGGGGAAGGAGGGAGTAAGTGAGAGGCTGTGTGGTTCTGTGTTACCAGCTGGGCTTAAACCATGACACTACATTACTACTATGCAAGTACAATAACTGTATCTACAATAACTACAACTACAAAGTGTGTGAAGACAATTCATTTTACTTGACAGATGATTTGTCAAGAGTGAACTGCATTTTGTGAAACTCATTGGACTTTCTACAAGTTTGTGTTTCTGATTGTTGATATATTATTTACCCAGGAACAGCTCAAAGTGCTTCACTCCATCATGAAACATACATCTATTATAGACACTTCAAAGTTAGGGTATTTTTTGTATATAGTCAATTGCTCTGGCAACTTTGATTTAGTCTCCTTCAGAACCCATCCTGTTCAGTGAATAAGGGACAGTTCTCACTAGAAAAATCAAAGATCTGTTTTCTATGTTTCTAGGTCTCAGGACACGTTCTATTCAAGACTGCCACTACTATGATGCTGAGCAATATATATGGTGTATGGTAACATATATCACCATGCAGCAGGATTTCTTGAGCTAAAATTAGTCTTTTTAGATTCTGATTTTGTATTTTAAATGAATACATTTGAGGGATAATTTATGGTTAAAGACAACATAAAAATCAAACTATATTACATAGAATTGTAATAGCCAAGATTTCCTTGGCCTATAGAACATAAATACTAGATGCAACCTACTGAATTGCAAGAATTAGTTAAGAACGGCTGAGGAGCTTCACTGGATCACACCACAGCTTAATCTAGCTTCACCTAGCTTCAGCCATTCACCAACTTCATTGAGTGGCTAGTATAAGAAAGTGTAAGATGGCCATGCAGTGATCCTTTCCTAGCATTTTCCCAGTATCCAGCAATCTGTAGCTCAATGACTTTCTGAAAGAGAAATAGTGTCTTTATGCTTAATAGACCTCCATGGATTTTTCTGCCAGTTTGGTGGTTGATGAAATATACTGAGAGAAAGAGGGTTGCAGGAAGAACTGGATTTGTCTTCTACCCTCCCTCTGTAACTCTTTTCTATGGGAAATGGAGGGAATGTCTCTTTACATTATAGATGTCACCACAAGGGTAAGAGGTTACTGTCACTTTGTATTGCATTTAGGAAAGATACAGTTAAGATGCAATTAGAATTCAGCTGCTTTTTTTTCCCCTTTTCACAAACACTGAAGGAGCTCCTACTGCTGGAGGCAGTGCTGAGCAGGTGGTATGAATGCAAATCCCGGTGGATCACACTATTTTATGAAGTTATTCTACCTTATACAAATTCCTTTGGTAGGACAAGGAGCTTTCAGTTGCCTGCCATTTTTGCAGGAATCATATTCACATGCAAGGGGTAAATGTGTACACCCTTATTCTGGCTTCAGTGAAACAGTAAGATTTTCTGTAAAAAAGGAGTTAGTTTCTTAGAGCAGTTTCTGGGCTTGCTTCAGGAACTTTTACAGGATAATAGTAACACTACACTCACCACCTATGAGTAATCATTTTCACTCTTATCATCTGCAAGAAAACACACCACCAAACTTGAAAATTTACATGACACCATGACCAATCGAAATACTTTATTTAACTCAGTAAAGATTTTAGACTACTGTTAAAATCTAATATCCTAAGTATGTATCTAAGAAAGGCATACCATGTAGTCTTGCTGAAAATGCTATATAAGCCCAATCTTTTATGCTATAATTCCTGGCACCATAAAAACAAATATATGTAATTTCAAATTTCAGCAAATCAAGCAGGAGCGGGTAACAGAGAAATATTTGAAGAAACTGTTCACAAAAGGTTTGAAAGAACACTCAAGGAACAGAGATAGCTCAAGAAGGTAAATACAGCCATTTTTATCTTTGAGCTCATCTCCTTTTACTCTTGGCTAGGCTCCCTTGATGGACCATGGACCAGAGTCATCTCTTAGAGGTCTCTCTGGGGTAGTCAGTGGAGCATGTTACCAGTACCTGGTAACCTCCTGGCACCCCATGGGTGAAGGCACAGCTCACTGCTGTTAGGGAACAACTGCTGCTCTCTGCTCCCTGACAAAAAAGGCAGGTTGTTAATAGAAACTTGCTTTATTACATAAAAATTCTATAACCACCTTCTGTAATATTTATCCTCTACTAACACAGTCTGTGCAAACACCAAAAGAAAACTGCAGCACCTTTCAATGAATAATGAAGACGTTACTTGAGTGGGTGGCATGCTGGCACTGCTCTGGCAACTCACTGGACTGTTTGCATATGGATGAGGTTATATAAGCCGCATTCATCCTGTCTGTGAGCTCCCTCATGCTGACTGCTCGACTCTCACTCTCTCACCTCTGGAGTAGGAACTCTGATCTGCACACACCCCCCCCCCTCCCCCCCTAGATGGAGCCTAGGATCCTGCTTCAGAGATCTGTGCTGATGCCTACAGACAGTGCAAACAGCTCTCATGCTGTTGTAGTCCTTCATGGCTTTTTGCTTTGGGAATTGGAGTGATAAAAATGTAATTTTCCAGACAAAACTGACAAGCTGTACTCTGGGCACCATTCCTTCTATCATTCCTTTGTCAAGACTAGTGGATCTCAGGAAGAGGTCAAGTGGTTCTACAGGTACAGGTTAGATGAAAACATGTCAGACTAGTTTCACTAGCATCATTAATGTTGTGTGAGATATAATGTTAGTGAGATAATGAATATTTCCCATACTACAAACAAGATCAAAAGTATAGCTGGTTTAATAAGCAAAACCAATACCTGCAGTTATTGTCTTAAATTCTGGTCTAGGGCTGTTTAACTACATTCCTTGCTATCCGATTGAAAATGTCATGGATTTTGTCTTGCATAAATTTGAGAAGAATGGCTAGTCTCTACTTGAACTCCATATTCATATGCAAATAGGGGGTTTTGTGTACTTACAAGATTATTTATTCTTTGGAATTATGCTCTGTAAAACATTTCAAATAGCCTACCAGAAAAGAGAGTAGCACCAAGTAACTGAGATGATCCATCTCATGCCACAAATAGAAAAACAGCCAAATTGCAGAGTTCATAAAAATTGCTTATCTGAAGTCGTGCATGAACTCATGAATAATCAATATACTTTATGAATAGATACCAGAACAATTCATAACTTTACAACAAGTGCTATTATAAACATTTAATGGGAATTTATATTAGCAGTCAATAATTTAACCTCAGCTAAAGGCAGCTGTGGATAAAAGTAGAAAAAATGTTTTGGGAAGTTTTTGGTATCATGGTTTATGAACTAGGGGTGGTAAATAGTAAATAGCAAATAGTTTTGGAAGGATTTGAAAGCATTCAAATACAATATCTTCCTGAATACAGGGCAATGAAACAAGAAAATACTGGTTCTAGTGTTACGATCTTGGACTCAGGTTAAAGGTCTGGGTTAGAAAGCAAATGAATACACTTTGGTTAGTTCAATATTCTATATCACTTCATTTTCTGTAGGTGGAACTAAAACTAGAAATAATTCTGTGTGCTGTAAATTCTACTACAAGCCAAAGATTTTTAACTATGCCTGTGATGTTCTTGTGATTACTAGAAATGTGAGCTTCCAAGAATTCATATTTGTTTCAATCTAAAGACTGCTAGATTAAGAAGGAAACAATGAATCACCTGAACTTTCAAGAAACTTATTAATTCAGTCTTAGTAGACTTAGATCTCTCCAAAATTTATGAAATAAAAACTTGAAAGATAGCCCTAACACATTTATAAGGGTAATACTCATCTCATTTAAAAGACCACCAAAGAATACTGAACAAAGTTTTAAATATTTGCCCTTACTAATCACTTTATGGTTTCCATGCAGTCCATTTTAGAAGCTCAAAATATTCTATTGTCTTTAATGTATTTCCTAGCCACAGGTTGTGAAAGCCTCCGTTTTCATCAGATACTTTTAACTCCACTGATGTTTTAATTCCTATTCTGCAAACATTTTTATCCTGGTGTTGAACTTGATTCTGCTTCAAAGAATAAATGCTGTTCAATTCAGTGACATCAACTGAATATAATATTAATATATACAGATGTAAATGATTACATAGTTGCAAATTTCAGATTAAACTGCAAGGATAAAGCCTAACCTAAGCAAGTGACCTGTAATGAGTAATCTGCTCATTCTTTTCATGTCATTTATCATGGCTTGAAGAAAATATCTCTTAACCTCTGGAATTACAGTAGGATGATTATGAGAGCATTATAGAATGAGGGCACCATTACCTTGTCACTTTTTAGGCACACCAACAAACACTCTGCCATTAACTTTGTGAAATCCAGCCAAACTGTCCTCGAGGAGATGACACAGATTAATAGTACTCCCCCTAGACTGCCATGGTCCAGTGGAGAAACAGTCAAGACCTTAGTTTACTGGAAATAACTTTGAAAAATGTCTTAATACATTTTTTCAAGTTCTGAAGTCTGCAGTCTACCTTTTTTTTTTGTCCTATTTATCACCTATCTAGATGGACATAGCTCAGCAATATTCAGCCTCATAGTGTAAAAAGCTACAGTATGTAGGGCTCAGTGATTTCACAGGAGGTCTGACAGAGGAGAGAACTGACCAAGGAGAGTAGATTGCAGCAGTAACGTTATCATCCGCAGAAATGTTTTCAAATCTACTTTAGAGCTAGGGACTTATTTACTACCAACAGAATCCAGGAGGTAACGTGAGTAACATTATTTTTGAAGCACTTTTCATAATCAATTAATTTGAGTTCTGGCTGGTTTTCTTTGTATCAGTAAAATTTTGTAAGGCTAGGCCATAGACAGATATATCCAAAATTTTAAAGTGAGAATAACTTTTATTTACTTAATTTTCTGTATAGTAATGTATACAGTTCTTAACATTGTCCCCAAACATTCCTAAACATCATACTACTCAACTCTCCATTTTACTATTATTTGTCTATATTTCTGAACCTCATGCCCTTGGAAGTCAATGTAAATCTGATTTTCTGAGTTTTGCAATCTGGGTATTCATACCATTCTGCACTCTATCTCAAAACAAATATTATGGGCATATATGAATATGATGTAGGACCACTTTATTCCATTTTTGCCTATCAACATGCATGTCTTCTTTATAACTCAATATATCCCACTCCTTCTAAAGGGGAACTATTTAATGTGAGATGATTTTAAAAATACTGAAACAAAGCTCTAAGAACAGTGGTAAGAACACTGACCTTTCATAGATTTGAGTAGCATATTCACACTGCACATAAATTGTTCATGTTTGTGGTCACACAGACTTGCATTCTAACAAATTTAACAGTAGAATGTAAGGATCAGATATTAGGTGAATAAAAAAATGAAGTAAGAGATGGTAAGAATGAAGTTTGCATTACTTTTCTTTCTGAGATTAAGTCTTTCTACAATCTAAAAAAGAGATTTCTTTACGCCTGACAAATATTTTAGTATATGCTCTCTAAGGAAGAATACGTCCTTTGCATTAATTTTGTGAGAAGGAAAAAAAAAAAATAAAAATGTCTGGTCACTCAGAAATAATGCTACAACTGCCCAGATTGCCAAGGTTTAAAGTTTTTCCAAAGGAGAAAATACAAACACCAGAATGGGGTCTGAACCTCCTCTGCTATTTCACTAAAACCTTACACCCGATGTGGGAAAATACCTCTCAAAAGTCTCAGTACATTAAGTCAGTCAAAATTAAATGTTAATCCTCCAATTAAAAGAGAGTTTGTAGAAGATTCCTTTGCTCGGGGAGTCCTGTTGCACAGTACCTAAATTTAACATGTCAAGATCTGATGGTCACAAGTAGACTACAAACAAAATCAACAAAAATTAGGTTATATATTTACTCACTGATGAATGTCAAGATTTATGATATTATAGTCCCATTTTCTTAAGTTTCTCTGTTTGCTGTCAATCATCTCTATTCCTCCTAGAAGACATATGCCAGAAATCATTTATTCAAGTCTGTGAATATAATGATTGAATTGCTGTGCAAACAGTTTTGGAAAAAGAAGCCTAACTTAGGACACAAAAAGCACTGACACAAATAAAAGGTATATGTTGATATGCACTTACAGAGGGAGAGCACATGTAAATAGAAAATGCATCAGAGTTAGAGACTACATGGGTAAATATGGTCTGATGACTTAAATTTTTACTGTATTTTCAGTTTAGTCTGTCTTCATTTTTAGCAAGCTGTTTCAAACAGCTCTAATTAATTGGTGTATGAAGAGCATATAGATATGAAGAGCATATAGATGAATATTACATTTATGACGCTACAGGTTAAAATTGCCAATGAAATATGAATACATGAATAACAGAAAATAAAAGAAATGCTTGCTGCTTCTTGTATCCAACACCCATAGTGTTTATTTTAAAACATAGCTAAAAGCTCTACAATTATCCAGTGGTTTGCCAAGTCTTTTGTAAGGTTTGTTTTGGAATTCAGTGGATCATTAAAACAGATGCATTCTTATCTCTTGTTTAGGCTTTTACAAAGTAGAAGTCAACAAAATATTAATCCAATTATTTGTGATTTCTTTGGAGAATTTATGTGATCTTTGGGTAAGCTTAGTAGCTTGCAATGCATTCTGACTAACATGTTCCCTGTAAATAAATGTCCAGAATATTTCTTCCATGTATTTTACAGCTATATGGCTTCTGTTATCCACTGTTCTATAATCTAGGCGATTACATAGGCTGAAATTACCATTCAAATAATTCCAGAGATTTTTATAATAAATATGAAGATTGGCATGAATAATACATGAGTAGAAGTGCATGTGTGTAAGCATGAGAGGAAACACTGCTATAAAGGGTTAAAGGTATAGTCTGTATTGATAACCAAGGGCTCAGCTGACAGCAGTAAAAGACTAAGGAATGTGTTTCTATCAAGACAAGGAGCATGCTCTGACAAAGGAACAGTACAGATCATTTGTCAGCAGAAGACTCTACAATACACACTACACAGGAGGACAGCAACAACCTTATAGCACACTGTATGTGATAATCACCTTCTTGTAATTCCAAAAGCAAGATAGATTCTAGCCCTAAAATACTCAAGATAAGAAAGCCAAAACAATGAGCACAGATGAAGTATACAAAATTTTGGATCAAGAGGACCACACCATAGTAACTGTTGACTCCTAAAGATCTATCAAAAAAATTAGTTTGCTGTTATGACACACAAGTGGCCATGAGCAGGCAACTTGGCTAAAGTGCATGCTTGTTTTCTGGGTAAAGAGTGTGAGAGTGAGTGACATAGAATCATAGAATTGTTAGGGTTGGAAAGGACCTTAAGATCATCTAGTTCCAACCCCCCTGCCGTGGGCGGGACACCTTATGCTAAATCATGTCAACCAAGGCCTCATCCAACCTAGCCTTGAACACTGCCAGGGATGGAGCATTCACAACTTCCCCGGGCAACCTATTCCAGTGCCTCACCACCCTAACAGGAAAGAATTTCCTTCTTATATCCAACCTAAACTTCCCCTGTTTAAGTTTTAACCCGTTACCCCTTGTCCTGTCACTACAGTCCCTAATGAAGAGTCCCTCCCTAGCATCCCTATAGGCCATCTTCAGATACTGGAAGGCTGCTGTGAGGTCTCCACTCAGCCTTCTCTTCTCCAGGCTGAACAGCCCCAACTTCCTCAGCCTGCCTTCACACGGGACGTGCTCCAGTCCCCTGATCATCCTCGTGGCCCTTCTCTGGACTTGTTCCAACAGTTCCATGTCCTTTTTATGTTGAAGACACCAGAACTGCACACAATACTCCAGGTGAGGTCTCGCAAGAGCAGAGTAGAGGGGCAATTCTTACATTCATAAGAGAAAATGAATGACTAAAACCAGTTTTGCCTGAAACAAGAATCAGCTTTGCCTTCCATAACATCTCATACTGACTTGGCTTAGACAAATTAGCTCCAGCAATTCTGCCACTGCAACTTAAAATTCCACATTTGCTTTGCAGTTCTTAATAAAATACAAGTGCAGAATTAAATCCGATTGTGTGGCCTTTTTCCCTGCAGTGCTGTCCTATATTTGATGCTAAAGAGTTCATAGATGCAGTTCAAAAATCTCAAACTGCATATTCATTTCCTATTAAGGAGGCATTAAACAGCACTGGGAGCAGAGAACAGCTGCTGGAGCTGTCTCCTATCATTGGGTCCCTCTTCTACCAGTTACAGAGCCAGGTTCCCTCTGCCTTTTTTTTTCCACTTGATGATGCTACAGATATTTTGGTCTTTTTGCACAGTGTATCAGCTTCAATGGGAAAGTGGAGTTAGGAGGGAAGTGATGTTATTCTTATTTTTCAGTCTGGTGGTGTTGGCTGTTGCAAAATTAGAGTTGTCTGTTCAAAACTGTAAGCTTCAAAGGTCTCCCTCTTTGTGAGAGGGTGCATGGCTCCATTTATTAAAATCTATGAATTAAATCCACTTCATCAAAGCGCTTAGTTTAACCACACAGAGATATAAAACGGGGAAGTAACTGCGGCAAAACAGACACTAAATAACAATTATATACTTTCAAGTATTTAACTTACCACTGTGAAAACTGCCTTATGCCAACATGCCTACACATACCTAATTAAAATTCTGCCTTAATTAAATACTTATATTTTATCTGTTTTCTGCCCTTGGAGGAGGGAGGATATTAACAGCTTTGGAGGAAGACCATTTTGCCAAAATCACAACCATATGGCAGCAAACAGAAAAAGGGCCAGCCTAGCAAGGCTTCATTTGTTAAAAGAAAGTTTGACTACTTCGGAGTGAAATTTTTGCTTTCATAGGCAGAACTATAGCAAGGAGGATGAAGGCTTCATGTCTGTGTAGTGGCAGTGGAACAGATGGAAGAAAGAGAGGAAACTGGGCATGTAGCTCCTGGTAGTCAAAGGTCTGCACAATTCCAGTTACATTACAGCTGTACTGTAATGACAGGTGCACAAAGTGAATTCTTACTCCTCTCATTCTGCTTTTCTGGCTGTGCGTGTTCATTCGTTCCTTAAACACAAAATGCATTCTAATACAGTGTTCCATGAGCTACTACTGGCATTAAATATGTATTACATGACAGAAACACACACATGTAGTGGGCATATCCAGAACCATTAAAGTCTTGTTTGTGGAAAAACTTCATGTAAAGTGGAGCTGTAGGGTTTATTCTGAATACAGCACAACCCACTGCAGGTCTGCTACATTCAAATGATGTACAGCTCATATGGAGTCAACACAGGCATAGCTGTCAGTGTTCCAGAGTCCTTCTGATTACAAAGTAGTTCTAGAAGAGTCAATTCATGGGTCTCTCTGAAGTTGTTGACATGCTAATACATACTGCTAAAGCAAATATTTTAGGAGATTTGCTAGCTTTCTTGATTTTTTTTTTTTTTTTTCCAATCTGGTAAAATTCTGTTGCATACACCTCTTCCAGTAACAAATCACATTCATCTTTGAAAGGCATTCACTCAGGAAGCCTCACTGAGCAAAGTTTGGAGCTTTGATACTGATGTTTAGACACAGATGCTGAATGTGATGCTATTCTCAGAAAAGGGCAACAAATGAGCTTTGTAAAATCCAAACTTGCTAAATGTAGTAAGAAATTTGCTTATTTCAGCTGTAAGAAAAGGCTTGCCAGTATCTCATGTTCTAAGCTCAAATTGTAGATCATGAAACTGAAGATAATTTGGTAAACTGCACTCTGTATGCATCTAGGTGGAGCAATAAGGGCACTTGCTCAGCTGGTCAAAGAAATCCTTACTACAGTGTAGTTGCATGCACACAGCAACTGGATAGCGAATTTTTGGCTAGCACTCAAAAAAGAGTTCCTGATCAGCAGAATTATAAAATTGTAAATAACCCTCTACGTGCTAGAACATATTTGACAGAAGTGGTTTTCTCAAAAGCCCAGCACAATCCTAAACTGATTGTAGATTATTTTGATATTGAATGACCTTTAACAATTATTTTCCTTGTCATTATTTTAATTGCTTTGACTTGAAACAACCCTTACTTTAATCATGATGATGATATGATATCCAATTACCCATGTTAAAAAAACTCAACTTTTTTTCTGAAGTAGATTATTTCTTCATTATCCTCTTTCAAGTGACTTGGAAATGTAAGTGAACTCTGAACCACACACCTCTGAACGGTTACTGGGCTTCAACTAACACAGAAATACTGCTATGTGTGCCTTGAAAAACTTAGGCAAATAAAAAAATGGAAATTGAAGTATTTCTTCTTTTTACTTTACCTTGTAGACAGGTTCCATCTAAATCATGTTATCCCAGTAGTCACAGAATCATTGCAACATAGACTCACAGTGATTTAAAACAGCAATCTGACCTATTCAACTGCCTCAAGCCAAAATCAGGTATACTCCAGCCAATACCCTTTTTAATTCTAGCAAATATCCAGAAGTCTTGAAGGTGCTGCTGAATGTAACAGCGGTTATAATCTCCCTAATAATATATTTGGATGCTTCAGTATACTGTCTTTTTAATTTTGTTATGGGGAGAAGAGGGGGAGATTCATGTCTGCTAGTTTTAGACCACTATATCTGAGGATGTCCTCTAGGCTATCTTTCGAGATATTTTTAGTGCCACTTAGATGTGATAAACAATACCAAAGAAGTGCCTGCTTATCTAACTCTGTGGCTTGGATGTAATCAATGCAGTCCACACTGAATTTAGTCTAAATTTAGACATTAAGAAAAAGCTTCCTCCATCTGACCTACCATTATTTTAATTAAGCCCATGTTTCCTTAATTTTCTAACTAGAAAAACACAAGACAATGTCAAAACCTTAACTGAATTCCAAATACTGGGTATCTACTGTTCTTTCCTCACCTACAAAAATCTGATATCTGCTCCTAGCAGGGAACTAGGTTGCTTTAATAGGTTTGCTCTTGGCAAATCCATGTTGCCTCTTTCTTATTTCTTCACTAATTTTAGCTATTTTAAGTAGTTTATCTATTCATTGACTTTTCTATGAATTGAAAAGATTCCATACTATAGAATAGAAAAGATTCTTCTTTCTTTCCTTTTTTAAGGATAAGCTCTACATCATTCTCTTCTAGTGTGTTGGTACCTCATCCATCCTCCAAGAATGCTCACAAAAAACCACTAACAGGTTTAAGTTTTTCAGACAGTTATGTAACACAAAGTGAAGTTCATTAAATCAGTTTTAAGATACCTACCCTATATAACCTGCTATTTCCTTATCTACAATTGAAGTTACACTCTAAGGATTAGAGTGTATGTCATATGCTCCACGAAGACCTTATCAGTAAAAATGTGTGATAAAAAGTCATTGTACGTTTTTGCTTTCTCTGCACCTACTATGAGCAGCTTTTCCTTTCCTGCAGTACCTCTATTAAGTGCCAAAGGTTTCTTTATTCTTCTCCCTATTAGTTCACTAATGTAATTATGTTATATTAAATCTTCATTTCTCTTGCTAGTTGCATCTCACTGAGTGCTTTGGCACTTCTGACTTGTCTCTACATGCTTGTGCTATTCTACAGCGCTCAGTAAAGAGAGACATTTTCTTCACTTTATCTAAAGTGAAAGAAAAATGACAATTTAACTAAGCTGGTCTTTTACACTTTCTTTCCTTTATATTGGTGAAGCTTGTATTACGGCCTTTAGCAGTATTCTGTTGAAGAGCCCACAGATTTCTATTTAACTTGAACCCTAGTGATTTTTTAAAATAAATTGGCTGAATTTATTGATGTCTGCCTCCTTGAGACTTTTTCCTGTGCAGTCTGTCAATGAAAATTCTTTCCCAACAAGTGCTGTGGCAACTAAAATCTCCCATTACTATCAAGTCCATTGTATTTTTGAAAGACAAGCCAACATTTCTTTTATTCTTCCGTCTACACTACCAGTGTAATATATATGACAAACTCTCTACAATGCCAATTTTGCCATAATCTTCTATTTATTCTTGTCTATTGCTCATTAATTCCTCAGTTAATTCTTCTCTGTTCCCTTTTCTTCTACCATTAGCATACAAACAGCTGGCAAAGTGACCCGTGACTTTTTCTAGTCAATTCCTTAATCTTGTTTTAAGTAATTTTGTCTTTCTCAGGGGTTTACCTATGTCAAATTTCAATTATTTAAGATGAAGATTTTTATCCTTGCCACATGGTTCTTAATTTAAAGTTCTCTCAGAATAGAAGCCTTGTAATTATATTTAGGGTGTATCTAACTGATGCTTGACTTGGATGTGAGAGGAGATACAATAATATCACTCGAATCATCATTTTTATCCATTGCCACAAAGCCTTATAATCACTTTCAATTTTGATCATTCCTGGCAGGATCATGAGTATTCTTTATCACATGCTAGTGATCGTAAGAATCTTTTGCAACCTGGCAAATTCAGACTCTGGTGAAGAAATACATCAGCTGTAAGTGCCTGGTGATACAGATGTCTCCATATTACCTTGAGTGGAGTCAGTAGCCAGCACATTCTTTTATTTTCACTCTACAGTAGAGTTTTTGTACTGCTTGGGATAGTGTTCTTCTTGTCTGTTATCACTGAGATTAGTTCTTACTTGCCCTCTAGTCAGCACTCCTGCTTTTGATTTCAATGCTAAGCTATTCAGATGTTGAATGTTCCATGCTCTTACAGGATACCAGCAGCCATCTCTCCCTCCACAGTTTCTAGTTTACTCCTCCATTACCTTTACCACTACCAAACTGAAATCTCTGCTTTAATATTTTTGTTTCTGAATGCATGCTGTGGATGAAGTCCTCATGACCACATCAGCCAGTTTTGATTCTCCCCTTTCACTGCTCCTCTAATCACTCCTTACAAGATTCCCCTCGAGAGCTAAATGAAGTCTTTCCAGATTTCATTAGTAGGAAAATATAGTCCAAGGTTTCTGCAAATCCATTCAAGGATTTCATCACAAGATGTCATCATTGTCTAATTTAAATATAGCTATTGAACTATCAGTGTATGACACATTTCCTCTCAAATATTTTTCACAGAGAATGAGATACTGTGCAGTATAAAAAGCTCCTCATGCCTAGTAAATTAAGAGTATTTGTGCTTGAACCTAACATGTTTTTGTTTTTACTAACAGTTCATTAAAACACTATAATATGAATTACAGGACTAAGTAAATACTAAAAAGAAGAATTCTGTATCAAGATACATTCGCTCTTCAGTATTATCAGAAAGTTTACTGTTTGCTAAAAAGTTATTAGACAAGAAAAGTGAAATTTCATTAATATAGATTCTTTAACATCCATCACTAAGAGAAATCTCTTTGACTTGTACACTCCAATACTGTGCTACTATATTATACAAACTTAAGCAGGGGAGATTCAGGCTGGATATAAGGAAGAAGTTCTTTTCTGTAAGGGTGGTGAGGTCCTGGAATAGGTTGCCCAAGGAAGTTGTGAATGCTCCACCCCTGGCAGTGTTCAAGGCCAGGCTGGACAGAGCCTTGGGTGATATGGTCTGGTTGCACAGGGTCACAAGTCTTGCCAGCAAACCTGCTCCAGCAGGGGCTTCTCTCTCCACAGGACCACAGGTACTGCCAGGAGCCTGCTCCAGCACAGGCTTTCTGCAGGGTCAAAGCCTCCTTTGGGCACCCTCATGCTTCAGCATAGGGTCCTCCCCAAGCTGCAGGTGGATATTTGCTCCACCAGGGACCTCCATGGGCTGAATAAGCACAGCCTGCCTCACTATTGTCTGCATCACAGGCTGCAGGGGAATCTGCTCTGGTGCCTGGAGCATCTCCTCTCCTTCCTCCTGCTCTGACCTTGGTGCCTGCCGAGCTGTTCCTCTCACATAGTCTAACTCCTCTATCTGGCTGCTGTGCCATTTCTCTCCCTCCTACTTCTCAACTATGTCATCCCAGATACCACAGAGCTATAGTGCTATCCCAGATAACTATGTGCTACCAGCAGGTCCATCCAAAACCTGGCCACACAAAGTCAATATATTCCACTCCTTGCCTCTGTGGATCACATATTTAAGGATTATCATTAAAATCACAGAATCTTCACTCATATCAACAACAACAACAAAAACCAATCCCACACCAAAATCAAAAAATCATCATTACAACACCTAACAAAAGTGGACACAATTTTGCACACAATCCACCCCTCATTCCTTTACCACAATTACAATAACCAAAATTCTGCACCATCATTCCACATTGTTCAGTCCATATTTTCCTCATTACTTCTCCCAGTTACTATCCTGACCTCGAATCCCTGGAGCCTCAGATGGGGAACCAAAAAGTACTGGGGTGAGTTGGCCATGGCTGGATGCTAGGTGACACTAAGCTGCTTTATCACTCCGCACCTCAGCAGGACCAGGTAGGGAGAAAATAAGATGGAAAAAAAATCCTTGTGGGGTCAAGAAAAATGCAGTTAAATAAAGCAAAAGCAAAAGTCACTCACAGAAGCAAAATTAAACAAAAGATCTATTCACTACTTCCCATTACCAGGTGATGTCCAGACACTTTCTTGGAAGTACAGCTTTAGTGTAAGTAGTGGCTTCTCCAGAAGATAAACATAGTAACAAATGCCGTCCCAACCTCTCCCCTTTCTCTTAGCTATTATTGGTGAGCAGATGTGATATGGCATGGAATATCCCCCTTTCGTCAGTTTGGGTTAGTTGCCCCAGCTATATTCCCTCCCAACATCTTGCCCACCCAGCCTACTGATAAGGGGGGATGTTGGAGAGACAGCCTTGGTGCCACGTGAGTGCTGCTTGGCAATAGCTAAAACACTGGTGGTACCAACACTCTTCCAGCTACCAGTAGAAAGCACAGCACTATGAAGGGTGCTATAGAGGAAATTAACTCCATCTCAAATTCAGCAAATCATGAATTGCTTTTAGCAAATTCAGAAATTATTAATTATCTCCTAACCAAGAGTTTCTCTATGAATAATTCTCCCTTCTAACACTGCAAGTTTCAGGAATCAAAAACAGCCTGCCAGGACAACATGCCTAGCACTTTTCATGAGACTGCCCCTTACTCTTTTAGAACAATAATAATCTGAATCTGCTTGTTTGATCTGCAATTACATTTGTATTCAAATCAGTTTTTTCTCTTTTTCTTAGATTTGCTTCTCACTGTCCAGCTACTGTTAAAATAGCTGTGTCAACTCTATTTAACTGATGACGCAGTTTTATACTGTACAGATATAATGCTCTATGAAATGGGCTGTTGTTAAAAATACTTTTCCTTTTTTTTTTTAAATTTTAAGCAAAAAGGTACATAGTCTCCTGTCCAATAGATAAACCCAAGTAATTGGAATTGCTAACAGAATGTACCAGTACAGGTGAATTAACAGCTTTGCCTCAAGACCAAATTATTCAGACGTACAAGTCAGTTTTCCTTCCACGAGTTAGGAAGAAGATATAGTAAAATACTTTCAAAATTCTTATCAGCACTGTTGCACAGGTTTATACTGACACACCAAAAGGCTAGGCATGACGTGGAGTTCTTAGAAGTCACCATGGTAGGAAATGTTTGTAACTTTTCCCTACATTGCTAACACTAGTCACTGGCTGTCAGCAACATTTTCAGCCCTGTGCCAAATATTTGATCGAAGCAGTATTAGGTAACATGATGCTTTAAAAAGTGTCAGCAGCAATTGGATTAGATATACTCAGGGTCCCATCATTCCAAACAAAAACTCAGCTGAAAAAGACTGGAAAATATCCCCCTAGCAGGAAGGCCTCAGTAAGTAGGCACTAATGGAATATTTTTCCTGGTAAGATTTAAAAACAACATTAATGACTCCAATGTGCTATTTAAAGTAACAGCTCCAGGATACTGGACCTAATGCACCTCCAGCAGTAAACAACATTGATTCTGTTCATGGTTATTCAAATACCTACAAATGATTTCAACACAGTGGGTTACTTAGCAATATCTTATCCCCGGTTTCCCTATAGACAGTTAAGTCAAAATGAAACAATAGTTATTTGTTTTTCCTTACTTGCAGCGTGATCACTCATCTCCTCCAGTCCAGTATTAATTCCAGCATCTATAGAACTCATGATTTTATCAATCTACAAAAGAGAAAACAGTGAAAACAATTGATGGGTCCCATCTTTATCACTTCATTTTGCTTTCTCATGCATAAATTTTTGGCATTATTACTACAGTTAAAAAAATAACAATCAACATTGCGAAACGTAAAAATCAAAGGTAGACAATTTCTCCGCCTTGATTTTTATTTTGCAACATTTGTACACTAGCAAAAGCTAAAGCTTAAGACTAGTATTTCTTTTTCTACAGTTCATACTTATGATTATGGTCATGTAGGTATAACCAGCAGAGATCTATTTAAGCAGTAATATTAATGCATAAGAATATTGTTTTGTGTGTTATGAAGTACTAAAGCAATTGTTCATTGAAAATTTCCAGAGAATTTCCTATGCTGCTTTTTTCCATCTGCCCCAAGGCCACAAATAGGCATGAAACATAGATGTGTCCCCACATACCACAGAAAGGTATTGTTCATGAAACAGCATTACGCTGATCCCAAAACTCATCTGTGCATTTCTAAATTACTTTGAACTTACTATGTAAAAAATATTATACCCTTTTTTTTTTTCTTTAAGAACAAGACAAAACAAAAGGTGAATCAAAAGCTGGTGCTGTCTAAGAAGGCAGACGCAGAGTTCCAGGTTTTACTATGATTAATATTAGGACTATTAGAAAAACATTAGCCTCCATTTAAAAAACTACGTATTTGCCACTGGTGATATGAGAAATCAGGGCAATCTGGAAATTATGTCAGAATCTGCAGATTTAGAATTCATATCTTTTGTTTTTAAAATAAACTACATTTTTTCTTACTCTTAAGAACAAACAAAACTTGTCTTCCTAGAAAGGCAAACTTGGACCTGACTCATATTCGGATTTCATAACAATGCATCCAAATCATTAAGATCCAAACCTGATCTTAAGAACATGTCACTGAGAAAGTAGTTATTTTACAACAAAAACTACCTTCAGATGCCTTATCAAAACAGACATTTAGATGAGCTGGGAAAATAGAATTGTCTAGAATTTCTAGAAAAATAACCAAACACAAGCTCTGGGTTCTTTCTGAAATAAAGTAGCACTCTGGAGATATATAGATTTTCTGTAGCAGTCATTTTAAAGAGAAAAACTTGCTTCTCTGTAATAGCAGTAAGATTTAAATGTTTCCCACTTTTCATTTACCTCAGTAAGATGGAAAGTTTTGTGTCTATGAAGAACCATTTGCATCCTTGAAATGTAACACAGGAGGAAAAAATAGGTGTTTAAAATTTATTTTAAATATAGTTATAAAACTAAAATAAACACTCTTGTGGGAGCAAGCATGTGTACTACAAACTCAGCGTGGACATTTCTTTTAATAGTCCTGAATTCACCGTATCTGTAAGTGTATTCCCACTTCACAAAAGAGTAAGGTTTTTGCCAAGGATTCTGTACACAGGTTACACACCAGTTAGATAACATGTTATATAGGGAGAGTTTGTAGAATGCATAATCAACCTAAAAATCTTAGACTCTCCATTCTTGCCATTTTCTCTTGTCTCTTGCTGGTGGGCATTGTCATGGTGGGAAATAATTATCAAGTATCTAAATATGGACACAGCTACAAAGAATTTTACCAATTTAATTAGTGTTGGTGGTGAGGCATTAGTAGAAAATAATTTCAATGTCACAATGAACTGCAGAATTACTTCCAGTTAACTTCATTCCCCATGGACACAATAGGCTTCATTAAGCGTGCAGTGTTTGAACAGAAATGCGCTGCATTTTGTTGCAGCTGTCAAACTACTATGCATTACACTAGGACATAGTCTCCAAAGATTTGCAGTGTGAAAGATGAATTTTTTATTTCAAACAATAACAGCATTTTCACAATACTGTATATTTTCTTGTTCTTAGAAATAAATATAACTTACTTCTTCCCATTCTGATGTGAAGGAAGGTGTTCTCTCCGAATTCTCTTTGGAGCATTGCTGGTTTGGTGTGGGTTCACTCCAGTTGCTTCTTGCTTTTTTGTCGTTTGGTGGACGGGTGATAAGATTAGAATCAGATTTTGACACATTTTTGCACAAATGCATTTCAAGCAAAGTCTTTGGAAAAGATCGTATTCTCCCAAGCGTGCACGCTCGCTCAACAAATCCTCCAGTGGAGATAACCCATTGTTCACTTATCCTGGTTGATGTGCCAACCAACGTATGATTTTCTACTGGTTTAGTTTTAGTATGAAATATGGTTCTGTTAACAATTGGTGGCTTTTTTTTCTTAACGGGTGCATCAATGTTGCTTTCTTTCTGCAGCTGTATCTGCTGAACTGTGCTCTTGCTCAAAATGCTTTTCTCTAGTGGACCACTGCACTGGTTTACTTTGCTGTACAGCTGGAATGGATTATCAGGTGGGTCACACGCAGGTGATGATCCATGGAGTAAACCAGCAAACTGTTCAGCGGGGTGTCCTTCAGGAAGCTCACTTTCAGTGGATGCTTCTCCCTGGCAAAGACGCTCTGAAATGAGAGATTACCTCTTAAAAAAACAGCATTATAAAATACTGCAAACAACAAAACCCTTACCCTCTGCAAAGTGATTTTTGTATGCTGCTTGGTTCTTGCTTATGTACAGAAACAAAAGATACTTATGGCATGAATTATTAGTCTCTTAAAAAACAATTCTCTCCTTAAACTTAACTATTTTATCTTGTCTGAAAACCATCCAAAACCAGTCAGTGCTACATATAAATTCCATGAAAAAACAAATTTATAAGACAAAATTCCATTGTTATGCCATCAAGCTAATGGTTGTCTCATTTAATTTGTTATTAAGTTGAAATGTGCACAAATTATACAGTTTATTGTGATGAATTAGCTAGTTAGTTTGTAGGTAGTAAAACACATGAAGAACAAGTATTGTCAGGAGTATTGTTAGCAATTTTAGTTCTTATAGTCATTATAATAATAGTGAATTTACACTATGATGCCTTTTTACAGACAGTCTCTAAAGAATAGATCTGAGTGTTCTTTTTATTTCTGGGAACTTTTGCAAACAGATTCAGAGTAATAGTAACCATTAAAAAAAACAAACAAACAAACAAAAAAACCCACCAGGAAATCAAGTCTTTTTGAACCAAGTTTTACATGCAATTTAGTACAAATACACAAAAAAATAAACTACAGAAAAATGCAGTTTTTGGCACAGTCAGAGTGGATTATTAAAGATAAAGGCTCTGTTTATGCCTGTTGCTGTAAGGACTAGGAGGAGAAAAAAAAAAGGGGGAGCGGGAAGAAAAAGACCTTTTTCTATCTGTACTACCTCATTTACAGTACTGGTATGGATAACATCACTCTATCCACATGGCATTAAGTTAACATATTCTACTCAGAATAACTGTGTCCCCACTAACAGTTGCATCTCTATAACTACTTTGTTAAAGATAAATGCATTCATCTTATTCTTCCTAGAAGTTGCATACACATATGTAGACTCTAACTGTAGGACTGTGTGCATAGCACTAGCTATGAGAAGAAATCAAACATAGCATTATGTAATAATTTGCAAAGAAATGAAGCAGTTTTCCCTTATTTGCTGAAATACGTGCTTGCAAAAAAAAAAAAAAAAAAAAATCCAAAACCAGAAGCCTAAAAATCTCAAAATATTAATTCTAAAAGAAGGCAGTATTTGATTACATGAATGAAAGAAAGATTTTGGTGTGTACTTCAAAACATCATCAGCTTTTTTACTAGTCAGCTGCTTAAAAATGTAACATTAGCTTTTCTTATTTGGTAAAATATCATGATAAAATTCTAACCAAGATTATGAGTGCAACCTAAGAAAACCTACTTTTCTTTGGGAAACAACTGACTAGAATATAGTCTTAAGAAATTTTGCAAATAAATGATGTGGGCTATAATGGCAAAAGATTGTATGGGGGACTTGATAGAGCTTAAGGAATCTATAATGCCAGAAAAGCTCTTTTTTGGGGAAAGGACATGGGACATTCTCACTTACTTTGATTTCTGAAAGTTGCTGAATTAATTGTGTATGTCTACAATTTTGAAAATTATGCAAATAATGATTGACTTTGGTATTTTTTATTCACATGAAAAACTCAGAAGCTGGGATCCTGCTCCAAATTGACACATCTTATTTTACATGTCTAAGAAGTAAGTAAACGCTCATCAGTCAGAGATCAGATTGATAGTGGATCCTAGAGAGAAAAGCTACTCACCATATGTTGTGGCAGGTCAGTACAGTTATTTTATTGTGCATATGTAAGTATATATATTCCACTGTAGGTATAACTTTCATCTTTAAAATACTGTCGTGGTTTAAACCCAGTCAGGTAATTCGTTCGCTCACTTCCCCCCCTTTCTTGCCCTCCCCCTGCTCCCGGAGGGACAGAGAGGAGAATCGAAAAAAAAATGCAACTCCCACGGGTTGAGATAAGAACAGTTTAGTAACGAAGGTATAACACAAATCACTACTGCTACCACCAGTGATAATAATGATAAAGGAAATAACAAGGGAAAAGAATACAACACCTCAGCACCAGCTGACCGATAACTCACCCCCCTCAGCCCGACCAAGCACCGACCGATACCTCCTCCAACCCTGCAGTCCCCCAGCCCTTCCGGCTAACTCCCAGTTACATCCTGGGCATGACGTGCTGTGGTATGGAATAGCTCTTTGGTCAGTTTGGGTCAGGTGTCCTGTCTCTGCTTCCTCCTGGCTTCCCCTCCTCCCTGGCAGAGCATGAGGCTCACAAAGTCCTTGGCCAAACCAAAACATTACTATCAGCTCTGTTCCCAGGCTGAAAGGCAAAACACTGCACTGCACCAGCTACCAAGAAGGGGAAAAATGACTGCTACTGCTGAACCCAGGACAAATACACATATAAGCACTTTAAGAAAGTCAGGAAAGATGAAAATGAAGGTTGCCTGTGTAACCTCTACTTTTCTTATGCATTAGCAGCACTGTAATTCACTTCGTATATCCTAACCTACTATTTAAAAAAAAAACAAACAACAAACCAACTGCCCATTTCATGTTCAAAATGAAGTTCTCTCAGTGATGGAGAAGCACTTCAATACTTTATATTCTCTTTGTTCAGAAAGAAGGGTTCTGTTGCTTATTTATTGCACAAAATTCAAATTCTTCTATGAATATCAAATTCCTTAGATATTTTATGATGTTCATTATCTAATGGGTTCAAAATTATGAACTTATATCTTTACAGGGTAAGGTTGTAGCGTGATAACATCCTAGTTTGATAAATGCGAAATAAGAGACAAGGATATAATGCTGAAAATGTCTACAAATTTGGGGTATTCTATTTGAAATTCTTTTAAGATTTGCCTTGTTCAGAGTAATTAACATTGTAGAACACAGAATATAGCACAATTGCTGTTGACCTCAGTAGTTAAGTTAGACCCCTAATGTCTCAAATTCAGCTGCCAAAAAACAAACGAATACTTTTAATGACTATTTGGATAAAGTTTGGTCGGTCTTGATCAACATAACAAAAGCTCTGTTAGAGACTGAGCATACTCTCTGTGCTGTTTAGCTACCTAGCTGTCAGTTCTTTTCCTTGATACTTTTTTACTTTTTGCTTTAACTAAGAGCTTTGTTAATCATATGACAAAGGAAGCTATGCCTTCTTCTCCCCATGATTTTGAGCAATGCAAACCACATCTATGATGAACAATGAAAAAGACTGGACTTGTCAGGAAGAAAAAAAAAGTCTAATGCTCTTTTAATACAGATTTGTATTATTATTTTAGCTTCATAATGCTGTTACTGCTTAATACTTTAATGTTCTGGGAATAGCAAGAGTACAGAGATGGACTAAACCTGTGCTCTAAATACTATAGTAGCCTACTAATCACTGTATTGCTCCAAAGAAACCACAGGAGGAAAGAAATAATCCATGAAATAGTGATAAAACTGCTTTCTGTCTTATTTCAAGAGAGTATTTTTTGACCTAAGACCTGAAGCATGGGATATTGAATAACCTCTTCAAACTCCACCATATCTAGAACTAAAACTAGTTGTCTTCATTGCTTATGCAAATTCCCAACATCTCAATCTCCAGAACTTGAAGTATGAGAAAGTCTAAACAGGATCATAAAATATTTCTACTGTATCCTTGCTAAAATAGGCAACTTTGCTGAAGAAGAAAAACCCAACAAAAAATCTTCCTGAGCTTTTAATAATTACCTATATGCGAGATTGGTGTTTTTTATTGTTGCATATTTCTGCCATTAATTTTAAGACAACTGATACTGAATTCAGTATTTCTTCTGAGGCTTAGTGGTGATGCGTTTCATATATTATTTTCTGTCTGTTTTTAAACAGATCAAAATTATTCTTGTTTTTTTGAATACTGCTGTGTATTGAAAAAAAACCCTTTCATTTAGATGTCTATACTAGTGATTGATACTCTGTGTGATTAGAACTAATCTTAAATCTACTGATATTTCTGAGAAATTCAGACTCTTCGTTTCTATCATGTTCTATCTCCTAACTTTATCATATACTTTTGAGCCTTTTCATTAGATGCTTTATATTAATTTTTTCAACCAACTTAACTGGGACTAAGAAATGGTATGATATGCAATTACATTGCATAGGTCTATACTCAGTAAACAGCAAGTCAATACTAGGTTTTCTTTCTCATAGGCTTGTGTGAAGTCTTCTGAGTAGAAAGAGCATGGGAATACCAGAGAGAAAGAATAATAGGTGGAGAAGTTCACCTTTGATTAAATCCCAACGGAGAGTAGTTTTCTGCTTATGATAATTCTTTTTGTTTTGCAAAAAAAATTGTTTTAAAAGCCAACATAGATCTTATTTCCTCACCAGATATTAGCTTTCTTACCACCTTATCTTTTTACTTGTAGATAGTATCCTAAATACCAAAACATAAACAGATATCATTTCTATCAATTTTTAGTGTTATTACAAGTGCACATACAGCTTACCCATCAGAGTGGATTACTTCTGAAAATCGCTGCAATACTGTGTTGCATGGAAAACATTTATATTTGGAACTACAAATAAATTCAGTTCTGCCATAATCTCAAAGCCACAAACATATACTGCTATTATCACGAGTTTATATACAACCAAACTGGTATTTAGACAGCAGATTGCAATTCAATGAACTATTTATTTACGCACTGGTGCACCCCAGCACAGTTGCTTGTGATACATATATAGAACTCTGTGGAATACCATTTCTCACTTTTAGTATTTGAGTTATAATTTACAGATGCTTCATAAAAATCACGTATCTGTTTTCTGAATCCAACTCCAAGACTGCAGAGCATCTTAAGAAAACCAGAAGCACACTAAATACTGTGAATTTTGCACTTATGTAAAGTTTGAAATCAGTTTATTCACATTTATATCTCATGAGATTCCATGTTCAAAACTAAAGCACATTCAGAAGAATAACAGCTGTTAGTAATAATGAAAAGAGCGGTAATAGATAAAGTATAATGACAGAATTACATCTTTAACAGGCACTGCTGTTGCCATGGCACAAGTTTCTAATGTAAAATAAAAATCCACTAGAAATCTGTTCTATAGCTATGGTAACAACTGTATTGTGACACCCGCACAATTAATCCGTTGAAGTTCTGTTTTCATTTGATCCAGAAAGGTGTTTTCAGCAGCACACTCTGCACATGTTATATCTGCCCAAAACTATATTCTCAACTCCCTTCTCTACACACACTGTTGATTGATAAAACTATCAGTCACAGATGAATAGTATTTGGAGAGTACCTTCTTTTAGAAGTCAACTTTGAATGGTAAGTATGGCTACGATATTGGTTGTATTGCCAAAGTAATATCATAAAATGGGATGATGAGCAACAAGATGTGCATGACAGAAAATTAATAGTATTTAAAAACTTAAGGAGCAATACTGAGGAAGCCATTATCTCACACAGCAAACATCAAGGTGCTCTGACCAAGCTCCAGCTCTTTGATGGCAGCATGTTAGCTGCAGATATCTTTGATGAGGCAGTGCGGTATTTTCTCACTCTAGTAAATGTTATAGCATGGTACCATGGACCTGTGTGGGAGATATAACAACACAATTACTAAGCAACTAATGAAGAATGTGGGCTTCTAGTGTCACCAGCAAGAGCACAGAAAAGCAGCAACAGTCTCCAGACAGATTGCTGTTTCTCCTTCTGCTTCCTCCTAAATCTAAAGAAACCACAAGAAGGTGGCTTGCAAGGTTAGTGTTTGCAGCCTTCAGGCTCTGTGCTCAGGTTCCAACATTACCAGCTTCTCAAAGCCATACAGTGCCTTAGAAATCAAATTAAAAGTCTCTGAGGAGTGTGTGCTTGTTCTTACTTATAACTGCCAATTCAACCACTTGACATCACAGTGTGCACTTGACTATGTACTATTTTACTGCCTCACTATTGCTACCTTGGTAGTTTCACTGTCCACATTTTACCCATCTGTTTCACAATGGCCCATCATGAACTGCAAAATAAGAGAAAGATATTGGGGGAAAGATAGTTCAGTATAGACTTTCCTGAACATTGCTTGCCAGCCTCTAATGAAGAAAAAAGCTTTCAGTGAGGAAAGATATGAGTTGGTAATTAATGATAATTCTAGCCACATTAGAATACCCAAATATAGTTCTTGCCCAAAATTTCAGCAATAGCAGTGTAATCTGGTGCAAACAGAGTTAATTCTAAGTCCCACAGAGATGTAGTGACTCTCCTGTACATTTTCAGAAATTTGTTTTGATAGTCATATATTCTGTTTTTCAGGGGGACATAAATGTAATTTTTACACAGATCATAAAGGGTTAATCTTTAACTGCAAAATTAAACCTAGGAAAAATATAGAGCTGCAGCTGTCACCTCCATAATGCCGTTTCCATGAGAATTTCTTTCTGTGTGACTATATAAGGCATGGTTCCTAGACGTCTTAATGACAGTCGGCCTCTCATGAACCATCACATTTTACAGCACAAGAATCTGCCTTATACCTGCTCATCAAAATAAGAATCCTTCAGAAAACTAACATGTCTACATGTTTATGGACTAAAAATTTCAGGCAGATAATGTTCACCATCTCCCAGGTGAAACACTGGACTAATTCTACGCCCGTGTTTAAGTTAAAATTTTACAGGAAAATTCTAGCACTACCATGCAGCCAAAAGGAAAAAAAAAAAAAAAGTATTTCTTTGAGTATTTCTTTGTAACACTCAAGCAGTCTTTCATAAGAAATTCTGAGAAATGAATGGAAATTGATGCAAAAGGTAATTTTGCACAAAGATCACATATAATTGCATTGAGAAATTGAATTGAGAATTCCGAAGTCTCTTCTTGCAGGAGAAAGCTAGCAGTTGAGTGGGCTGTGGCTGTGATCAGAAAGTACATGCTAATTTGACAATGTAGTACAGCAAGGAAGAGTAATAGAAGAGAAAAATTTGGTGCCACTTAATTTCCAAAATCAGTGCAAAGCAATAGGAATGTGACAGATGAAATTTTGAAACCATATTGTCTTGTTCATGACTTCAGTGAAACCTTGTTAATTGTTCCATTTCTGATATTTCACACCTCAAATGCAAAGTAGGAATGACAAAGTCCTCCACCAACTGGGAACAAAACATATTAACTGTCAAGGCAGAAGAGACCAGAAAAATAATGTATGAGTTTTAGAATGCTGTTTCTAAAAAGAAATATTGCTCATCAATTTCAACACTTGTATTTAGAAGGAAGAATTTGCCTAAGTAACCATGAGACAAAAGCAGAAAGTATATAAAATATATATTCTGACATTTGCACTGATCATACATCTCTGTCTTTTCTAACCTTGGTAAAGAATATATTTCTGATCTGACCAGTATTTCTAAGATACTTTAGATGTGATACAAGGTAGTTTGCCTCTCCTCATTCCACATACAAGCTCATCTATGTTCTGTTTCATCTTATGTTTCAAAGCCAGCAAGAATGGAATCAACGCTTTTGTAAGACATAATGTAAAATTAAGGGTTATAACAAGTTCATCACGTCCTTAAACCAGAAATACCTGAAGCAAGACAGGCCTAGAATGTTACTATTGCTTTGTTCTGCTCCTACTTATATTTCACTCAGTATGAGGAAGACTGATGAACAAACATCAACTATTATGTTTACCTGTAAACTAAGGGTTCAGATCAGCCGAAATCTAATTTTCCTATTGGATATGTATATCTAAGAGGGCAGAGACAGAGGAGGGGCAAAAAAGTAGAAAAGTAGTACAGATTTCCCAAAAACTTTGTACAGCAATAAATGTTACTCAGGCAGGCTACTATGAAGTGGATGCTTGTATGACCACAGAGAAATTAGAGGATCATCATCACCTAACTTTTTCATCTCCTTTAGAAGAATCCCTTCAAAATCTTTGTGGAATGAACCAACAGTTAGAAGACTTACTTACGTTTAAACTATGAGGTTAGCTCACCTGTTTCCTTCAAAGATCGGGGACCTGAGAGTGAAAATGCCAGAAATGTTTTGTGTTTTGTTTTGTTTTGTTGGATAGGACACAATCTATGTGACCTCCTTGGACCCATCAATTTATTCCTAATCCAGTGGATCATTAAGACCTTCCTCTAGTGAGAGGTCCATGGGAGATACCTGGACTACCTTTGTACTGAAAACAACAAACAATGAAGTTTTGTTCATAGTAACAGATTTGTCTATTGGACACACCAGTTATGTACATGTCAAATACTGAATATGAAGGTATCTGAGCCATCATTTCTCTTTGAGGTGTAACAGTCCCCCATTCTTTTGGGTCTGGTCACTGTGGTCAGTCAGGAAATAGATGGCTCCTGATGGTAAGCTTTGAATGGATAAGGTGAAAGAATGTGCTACATTTCTCTCAGCATTTCTCACTGAATACTTAAAAACATTACTTTTTTATTTCACATGACAAGAAACTTCCAAACCTCAGTAGTTTCCATAATAGCAGTATCTCCCAGATGATGATTTTAAACACTTCTTTAGTATTGGATGTCAAACACTTTATATTTGTCCTCTGAGCTTTTAGGATATCTCTGTTGTTTCAGTCTCAGAAGAGGACTCAATTTCAGCACCTATATATTAATTTGGGTAAGAGTGGCCTGCCTCAAACTGTCTACTCTAGAATATTTGTTTTCAGTCACTATAGAAGAAAGGTCTGAGCTCTTGGACTCAGCTTTTTTACACACACTCCTTTCTTCCCCCTCTCCACTCACTCCTACCCTTCTCTTACACCCTACGAATAGAGAAGTTATTAAAACTGACAGAGTGGCTAAGGTTTTCCCCAGTCAGACATACAAACACAGGAAGAAAGACCAGACCTGCTATCTTCTCACATACATTGTTCTGTAACTTGGGTGATAAGTTTGTTTAGATTGGATATAAGGAAGAAGCTCTTTACTGTGAGGGTGGTGAAGCACTGGAATGGGTTGCCCAAGGAAGTTGTGAATGCTCCATCCCTGGCGGTGTTCAAGGCCAGGCTGGACAGCGCCTTGGGTGGCATGGTTTAGTGTGAGGTGTCCCTGCCCATGGCAAGGGGGTTGGAACTAGATGATCTTAAGGTCCTTTCCAACCCTAACTATTCTATGATTCTATGATTCTATATGTTGTCTCTTACTTCCATAGACTTCATACTGTTTAAGCCTCAACACATCTTCCTGTAGAGTATTTCTAAAACATGGCCTCTACCTGTCCAGCTAAAAATTGTTACTCAAACCATTCTCTTGGATTTATTAAACTTCAGGCCCCTGCTTTTGACCCATTCAAGAACTCTTCTACAAAAGTCACCTTCTTGGTCCATTGCATTGAGCATGCTACATGCTTTTGCTCTCACTGTCAATTTTAAGGTGATTTTTGGCATGCAATTTTTTTCTTAATAAACCTTCAAAGTCATCAGATAATCAATTCATGTTTTTCATGTGCTAGCAATGCCCCATTATTACTGTTGTGCTATTTTTACATCTGCTGAGAAGTCACATAGCAGAATCTAATTGTTCTAATATTTCATGATTCAAAGGGATTGTAAAACTGCATATTTCAACTACATTGACAGCTGTAGAAAAATTAACATTGGTATACATTATGTTTCTGAAAATGACAGTTCTTGGCACTGCCTCAAGCCCACCACTGCTCCTGCTACACAGACTGGTATAGGTTCAGAATTGACTTGCTTTGAAATAACACTGATTCTTCCAATGTTTTCTTTTGCTTCGGCAAATTGTCTGACCTACTAAAAATACTCAAGAGAACTGAGTATGAAGAAGTAGTTCATTAAGTCAATCATAATTAACAAATAATTGTAGAAACAATATTACAATTGTTTTAATTAGCATATTCCTCATTTGGAATAAACTGGAAATCAATGATCACAGTCTCCTGAGAAACTCACACAAGTCACTTTTTGTTCTGTTCAAAGAAGCAAGCATCACTAGCAGCTCAACATATCAAACAGCACTGTAACAGATACCAGAACAAAACCTCGCAGATGTTTTCTTTTTCTTCTCTTTTTTTTTTAAAAAAAAAAACCCACTTCTATTTTTAAAATAATGAGAAATGACAATGAAAACTTTTTGATCATTTCTCTGCTTAAAAGTGGGCAAACATGATATTGCTCTCCTACTGTAATACAAGGAAACAAAAAAGACGGGGAAGAAAGGAAGAGAGAAGAGAGCAAGAAGAAAAGAAAGGAGCATCCTGAAGACCAAAGAGTCTAAACCCAGAAACTTCTGATGAGATTTTCAAATTAAAATTGGTCCTGAAAAGGACTTTTTAATGTGGAAAGTGCTTTTATGATTTTTTTAATTAGTTTTAAAAAATCTCATGGAGAAACAAGGACAAAATGCCAAGTATTTAGCCAACACTATCTTGACAGCATTTTTATGTAAACACAAATAATAATGACTATTTTTGGCAATTTTTTACTATTATGTTGCATTTAATTAAGGCATAATAATGACTATCATTTTGGCATTTGATTTTGCTCCTCTATTAGATGCATAGATTTGTCAAAGAGAAGTTTTGGAGTAAGTCATAATAATGTCAGTAACAGAATCATAGGAAAACTTATGAAAAAATCAATGACAAGATTACAGTAGCTGAAGTACCATGGAAAAAATGTATACTGACTCAATAAAAAATAACAAAACAACCCCAAATATTTTTTAGCTATTTTATGATAGGTAGGTTTTCTTTGCTATCATAACTACATGACAGATGTCTTTTTGTATTAAAGCTGTATATTCATCTGCCTTAGATGTTTAACTGTGTCAACAGTGAATTTTCTTAAACTTTTTTGTATTCAGTCAACAATATTTTCAGCTATGCCATGTGGGAAGCCCAGCCATTCTTTTCTGAGCTGTAAACTGAGCTGTAAAGACGATTGATTGTTAAGACAAGATAACCATCATTCATGAAGTCAGAATTCCTTTCAAAGTCATCAGAGACATCTTCTCTGTCCTTATACCCTTATTCCTTTTCTGTACAATTTTACATACAGAATGTGTCTTGATGCCTAAACAAAGATTACTGTATTCATGGGTCTCAGCTCAAATTCTTAAGTCCCAAGTGCTTTTTTCTCCTTCAGTTATTGTAAGTCTCCAGAACTGTATGAAAACAAAGAAACAACATCCAAGCCCCCCAAGAATAGTACAAAGTTCAGGCAGTACAAATCTGGAAGCCAAGCTTTCAGCATTGCTGAAAGCAAATACCAAGACGATGGCTGATCTCTGGACCAACACAGGGAGAAGTCACCACTTTGGGCCTTTGGTCTTCAAGAATTCCAACAGTATCTGAAAAACTAATGAAAAGATCAACCAAGCAACAGTCTGGAAAGAGGACAGAAGGTGCCAAAGTGAAGGAACACAATACCAAAGGCATTTTTGACCTGCTTCTTGAACCCATGTCCTTCTTGCAAGACTAAACACACTAGTTTAGTCCCCATTAGTACACAGACTTGTTTTTTGGCATCACAAACATTGTAAATCAGAAAATAATCATGTGTACACTTACAGAATCTACTTTTCCTTATGCTAACTTTACAGAGTGAACTCCAAGCTAAAAATTTCATCCTACACCTTCATGAGACTATAAAAGCATTCTTGGAGGTCACAACAAAGAAACAAATGGTGATAGAGGGAAAAAAAGAAAATAGGTTAATCGGGTAAATGAGTTGGGTAAATTGGGTTGTATCATTCTAAAGAGTATTACAAAAGCTGATGATTTTCACAATGCCTTTCAGCTGTTTGGTGAGCTACAGAATTGTACCTCATATCCTCTGCATTCTTCAGAAAAAGGTAACACTGACCATGTTTGTGACAGGGCAATAGAAAAGTTTGGAAATGTTATGCCTGAGATTGTTATTGTTCTTCTTCCTCTACAACTTCAAAGACTATTAACACAATTAGGGTCTCATATATTCTTAAAATAAACTGGTGAACTAGGCAGACTTTTTTCTTAATTTCATGTACAAACTCTACAAATGATTTGAAAGCATCACTCATGGGTCCTAGATGTAGCTATAATCCTTTGCACACCCTCTATGTAACTAAACAGTACTAACACAAGGTTATTCTGTAGAGCCTTTACTGTAGCACTGACAACAGTATCAAGAACACTTAATTGACATTTGGAATCTTAGAGACACCAACAATCATTTTTTAGATGTAGTTCATCTTCTCCACATCCCACTCCAATGACTGGCATAAAAGGCGTCACTCACTACAGTGGCCTCCAAGCAGTTGCTTCTAATAGTCCTGTCTTGAGCTGGGAGCTTCCTATCTTCTTACAAAACAATTCCCTTTCTACAATTTCAGAGGAAATACTCGAAAGTCTTCAAATTGTAAATGTTTCTCTCATGAATCTGCCATCTTGTCAAATTTCCACTATCAAAATTCAATTAGTTTTCAAGGTAACAACTGCTTTTGCTTGAGAATTTTGGAATGCTTGAGGTGTTTTCTTGAAAGATATCTTCGCACATGACACAGATTAGGTGTATAATAACAATAACACAAGAAATTACACTGTATTCACCAATATGAAGTCTTTTTGTTCTGGAATAAAGATGTTGTCCAGTTGATTTTTTTTTCACAGTAAAATATTCAAAACCTACCAAATCAACACTTGAATAAAGATTTTACATGCTTAGAAAAAAACCTGATTTTTACATACGCTACTGGAGAGGAATCAATTTTCTTGAAAGAGAGCAATTATTTATTAGAATTTTATACACTGTCAAGAATTATGTAAATCAAGAGATTAAGATACAGGTCATTTATTTCTGAAGAAAACATTTTTTGAAGTATGAAGAGAGAAAAAATGAATATAATTTAAGCTTCTAGTCTTGGTATCAGCTAAAGCTGAGTTGAAAAATCACTTTGAAGACAGTTGTAACTATATACAGTGTTACAGTGCACCAGCTGTTCACAGAAAGTATTCTGTTAAGAGAGTGACCCTTCCAAATGGAAGTTGTGGTATCCAGTGAAAAATCTGAACTACCTGAAGTAGCAATTTCCCTTCCACTAAGGGAAAATAAGGTTCCATACAACTCTTTCCAAATACAAAAGAAGATACAAAACCTTGTTGATGATACACAACGTTGTCATTATCTAGTTTAATGTCAAATTTGTGTCTTGTCTGAAAGATTCTCTAGATGTTGGAAAAAGTGAAAAGGATGAAAACTAATTTGATGTAAATAGGAGCATGTATTGAAATTCTGTAAAATATTCCTCTGCTCTAAGTATTTATACAAGTGTACACTAGAAATAAACTCTGCAGGCATAAATACTTCAACACTCTCTTGTTAAATGGCTGCACACCTGCATGCCTACAGAAAATCGAGAAAAATCACTTTATTGTAACTTCAAATGAATACATTTGTTTGTATCAAGTTCTCTCATTACTATTAAACACTGCAGCTGAGTCATAAGGGGAGAAAAGAAACAGGTGACATAAAAAATCAGCAGAAAGGAACAGAATCAAAAACTACTTAAGGGGATAGGAGATGTGACCACACTGCATTCACAACAGTAACTACAGTACACTGTACAAACCAAGACAGCCTTAAAAAAAACCCTACATAGTAACAGGAATATCTCCGTATCATTGCAGTACATAGAACAGGCTTGCTCCAAACCCTAGAGCAAATTAGCCTATGCTATGCTGTATTTTAATACCACTTTCAAGCTCGAGGCAGTTTAAAGATGGCGTAAAAATTGCTAGTGTTTTTTTTAAAAACCCTGTACAATTTAAGTAAAATACTGTTCCTGCCAAGAAAAAGTGAGCTTGTTTTCGCCTCAATTTGCCTAGCTTGCTCAGATTCTTTGAAAAATACCAAGCTTCTTATTTTATATCTAAAAATCCACAAGAACAATGTTAGAAATTATTAAAAGCAATCTGTTTCTCTTACAGAAGACTGCCTAACTAAAGCAAATGAGAATGCAGAAGAAAACACTGTAGTCTGAAGTAAAAACTGCTATATTGTGACTCGGGAGTTACTCCTAGCCTTTTCAGTTTACCAGGTGACTTTGAAAAAACAGTTTAGTATTAAGTTTGCCTGAATTTCCTTGGCTGCAATAATACCAGTCCTTTTAAAGGGCTTTTAGACCTGCAAATGAAAACACCGTTATATATGAACTAAGTACCATCAGCATCTTTCAAGATACTTAAAAGAGTTCATCATAAATTCTGAAATTTTTAGAAGTCCTTTAAAAATGCTTCTACTGCATTTTTATACATCTCTACTAATGTTTTTAGGAGTCTTCTGTAACATGAAAGGAACTGAATATATGAGAAAACAAATAAAACTACAGAGTATACAAAGTGTCATTATGTCTATAGCAAATTGAAAAAATAGAAATGTTTTATTAAAGCCCTTTGGATATAATAATAATGTGCTACTTCTTGGCACATATACTTCAAAAGAAAATGTGAAGTTTCAGGATTATTTTTTAACTCTAATGGAATTAATTAGAAAGATTTAAAAGATTTAAATTATTAAATATTATTTTGCAAGACATGACTTCTCACACAGTACGATACAACAAATTTAAACCAGAGGCAGATGGTACCTAGTATTCTTACAACTAAGAAGACTGATATGTCAGACAATCTACTCTTTTGGTCTGTTTAAGACAAACAGGCTCTCTAGGATCCTTGAAAGCATTTTTTACTGGAAGGGAAGCTAGAAATACAGTTTTTATTTAAAAATTCATTTACTGTGCTTGCGGCAGCCACACACAGAAAAAGTGTATCAGGAGCCTGCAATGTTGTCACAAATGCCGAGTTCAATTAAATGCTGGCCCATTTATGATGTTTCCCACAGCAATCCATTTAGCTTTTAGACTTCTATTCATCATCATTTTTTTTTCTAATAAAAACTGTATTCATCTTTGATGCTGGCAACAGAGTCCTCCTGAAAACCCCCAAATTATGTCAGCAGATACGACCTTATTTCAGAAGCTGTGGCTGGCTCACTAATGAGCTATGACAAAGCTGAGCACTGACAAGACAGCTTTCTGAAAAATAAAGCGGTATTTACTTAGAAGAGACATCTTGGAGAAGCTATCTTACAATATCAGAATCCCTTATTATACATGTCTAGGTAACAAAGCAGTAATTCAGATTGTTGCCTAAAGCCTGATACAATTTAAGGTCACCTGAATGACCTAAAGAATTTAATTCTATATGAAAAGTCACATCACTTGAGAATTTATACTAGCCTCTGTTATGAGAGCTAACTTAAAATATATGAGAGTCAAGACATTATGGATGCATCTGTGAAGCTTCCATTTAAAACACTGTTCTTAACCTTTGCACTGCAGTTCCAGCTTTCCAAACTCAGTATCAACCCTTCTGGGTTTCCTGGACTCATTTTTCCTTATCCCAATAGTAGCTAAAACTTCACAGAGAAGATATTTGCGCTGTATCAAAACATGTCATTTGTATTAACTACCATCTATTAACTTCAGTTCCAAGTGGATGATGTGACACTGGTGGAGGAATTCCATAATTAAAGGCTGCACAAACAAACCCAGCACAGGGTCACTGAATCTAGCCCTTTGTAAGAACAGGCATTGGTGCTGCAGAACATCAGTACTGAACAGTTCAGAGACCATTTGCAGACATGCCATGAACTACAGGTCCCAAAACAGCTCCTCAAAATAATTTAACACACACAATACAAAACCCAGAGCTTACACTGCAGTAATTGGTAAAAGAGACCAAGAATACTTCAGTTGCTATTGGCCCTTTCTTCTCCACAGAATTCTTTGGGTGAAAAGACCAAGAGGATCCTTTGATATACCTAGCATTGATGAACCTGTTACAATAGCTCTTGACTAACCCATATTGTGTTAACATCTGTCACTTTTGAATACAATATTCATTACTTCCAGCGTCACATTTCTCACAGATAGCATGAATGGCTAAAAAAAAAAAAAAAAGATTTTATTTAGTGATAATTCTGCTTCTGAGAAAACATAAAATGGTGATAAACTGCCATTACCTTCAGCATCGAGGCCTTGTGCAACACCTAATGAAGTAAATCAATATATGATATTGCCTCAGAACAAATTTAAGAACTGTACTTCTTAATATAAACATTTGATTTATGTTTTTTTTTATGTTTTAGTTCTAGTAATTTTTATTACAATCAAAATTTGAGTCTTTAATGAACAGCTAGTAAATAAAATAGGTTGTCAAAGTATTTTTAAAAGCAACACATTTTCTCCTAGCAAGAACCAATTCTAATTGACAAAGTTCTCTGCCATTTTTCAGCAATGGATATGTAGCAATCTAACTCTTTATTTTGGAAGCCTAGTATTAGATTAAGCTGCATTTTTCTATTCTGTTCACACTGCTACTATGTAAAGTTTTACCAGGATGCAAAGCTTTCTGTTTATTTATTACATTTACTTATGTCATACTGTGAAGATACACAAGCCTTTCAAAACCAAACTGTATAATGAAACTGTTCAGAAATAGAATGCATACCTGTACATGGCTTAAATGCATTTTATTAAGCTTTCAAATGTTGAAAACCAAATAAAGCCACAAACCCAATTTGGTTTGGTATTTATATTTGAGTAGAGATTTTTTTCAATGGGGTGTGCAAGTGATTAGTCAGTGTTTTCCCCTACAGTCAGTGTATTAATATTTCTCATTAGCAATCGGGAGCATAAAACAGATTTGTTCAATCTGAATGTAGAAGTGGCTAATAATATGATAAACTACTAAGAGAACTAATTTTGCTGTCAATTCTATATCCTGGCAATTACCAATTAAACAGGCTGGACTTTTCTTATGTTAATTGGTAGTGGTTTAAAAAGAATAAATAGTGGATTTTTTTTTTTCTTACCCAAGAAAAGCTAAGTATTTTGAAATTTTTTCTTGAAAAAGACCAGGTTTATACCTAATTGTGACTTCTTCATAACATCATTCATTTGACCTGACCAGTTGACTTCAACTTAACGTGTATGAGAGCAAAGCCGTCTCTATATGGAACTGTTACATGGATTGGTGTCTCTCTGAAGACAGTCTTTCCTGATACTTAAATAGCCACAGGTTTGGGTTTTTGGTTCAGCTTTAAGTATTTTAGAAGACATCCCCTCACCCATCCATAAAGAAGAGACAGTTTTAACAAGCAAAAAGCAAAATCATCACCTACTTTAGCAAAAAGGCTGTTTTCAAATAATAAATCATCTTTGTACACAGTTCTTTCTTTGGTAGCAGAGGTATGTTGAACAGAGACATGGCTTTTTCAGACTCACACCCAGCCCAAGAAAAACTTGTTGAGAGCCCCTTTCACAGTTTTTTAATGCTTTAGGGTGAGTAAAATGCTCTCTTTTACATTACGGATTATTATGATTCAGTGCTTATGGAATACAAGGAGAGGAAAAATGGAGCCCTCAAACCCATCATCTCTCCCTCCAAGTACCAGAACAGTGCACTCAAACAACTGAGCTAAAAGCATTATCCACATGGGCAGGAAAGTTACGCTCCATTAATTTATGCTAAATTCACATTTTATTTTCTTCACCACTAAAAGGAATAAAAAAGGAATAAAAGTTTTGAATTTTCCTTTCACTGTATATAAGCATCTCCCTAAAATACCTTCTCATTGCCTCAATTTTTACTGAAAATGAAGTGCAGAACATCTGATATTTCATCTCTGTGGAAAATATTAGCAAACACATAAAAAATAAAATTGAATGAAAAATTACTAAAAAATGAATGTGAGCTATCAAGTACTTAAACCCAACAAAGGCAACATTAGTAAAAATTTCAACTTTTCTCATTGAATAAACTCATAACCCTCAAATCTTCTTAATACACCATTTCCCTGGTTTTCATATTACAGTGTCTGATCTGAGGAGTACTTAGTCTAATCAATACATTTAAGAACAAGTTAAGAATGTTAACTTGGTTATGTTATTTCATGTTATGTTAATCATAGTTATTTCTGATTTTCCACAGATTTCAATATAATCTACCAACAAAATTTTGCTGCAAATTAAACAGAGGTAGGAGACCTCAAACAATTTGATAATTTCAATTTGCAGCAAAACAAATTTTGTTGGAGTCTTGTTTAATTCTGCACTTTCTGTTTAATCCCAAATGAGGAGCAGTCAGGAGCCTCTTTATCCACAATAGCTGAAATGCGAAGATGACCAGCAGGACCCCTAAAAATGTCCACCCAGGACATTTGTAACTTTGCAGAGTTACACATATTTTGGGCAAGACTTGATGTGTATGCAGACAGCATGAAGCTCTAACAAGAGTTTGTCTGCACATCTCTATGTTTTGCATATTCTGTGTGTGTCTTCCCACTTGGTACTTTTGCTTTCTCCTTGATAACTTCCACTATGAGAACATAGCTATGAGAACTGACCTCATGCAATGCAACAGCTCCAGCTTCATATTTCCTAGGACAGCTCTCACTGTGAAACAGCACAGGTTTTGTCTAGTCCAGGGCAGTTTATTCACTTCATGCTTTGTAAAGTGTGACGAGCAATGCTCTCCTTACATGGGCACTCAAGACTGGGAGCTCTGCACAGCACTGACTGCATTCAGGCTAGAAGCAAGGAAGAAAGCATCAGCCACATAGTGGTCCTGGTATTTTACTGGTTGCTTAGGCAACCCAGCTCCGCTGCAATGAAATGAAACATGGAAAAAGTAATTGCATTGAATGGGAATCCACTTAATTCAGAATCAGTATTCAGTTTATGAAGTAGAACATTTTTACATAAGATCAGAAAAACTGTCTGTTTTTGATGTGCATTTATACCAGCAAAATTGGAAAAGAACTGATATCAACAACTGACATTATTTCCAAAATGCACTGAACCATTAAGGAAGCTGAATTTTAAACTCACTGTTTAGACAAAAATATTCCCTGATATTTAGCAACATCATCGTAATAGGCAAAGCATTAAAATATTCTGGATTAATTTCTATGACATATATGAAAGATTTCTGGAAGCCATCCTCTTACTAATTTCACAAGAAGGTTTATGTCAGAAAGACATAAAGAATAAGCTCTTCTCGAGCTGAATTACCCAGCTAATGTCCTGAGCAACAAAGCATAGGCTTTATAAAATCACTGCAACCTAAACACTAGTACTATTGTACTAAATCAAGGTAGTCATAGCACAGTCCTGGTACCACCTTTCATTTTTGTTGATGCGGTTCCGATGATGTCTCACCAAAAAGATTTCTAGTAATCTATGCTTGCACTATTTAAATATGCATTAGTAACAGAACATTAACTGTAGCATTAATATTACTTCCCCCATAGTATTTTAAAAGTACTATTTACAATAAAGCTAGCTCTAATTTTAGCAATCATTCTATAGCTGTATCTGAAAGAGCAAAGTGTAGTCTTAGATACTCCAAATGTCATTTGAGCAAATTAATATCATTTGACACAGAAGGAAATACATTCAGGGTATGTTAAGCTGGAAAGATAATAGAAGCAATTGAAGAGTTAATGCAGGTTCATAGTCAAGAGCTCAGAATTTAGCATGTCCAGATGAATTAGAAAAATAGCAGATGCATGGTCATTCCTTGTGCTTTAGAAAGGGAGAGATTCCATCTAAAGACCAGAAGATCAGTGATAAAGATGTTAGGAAAACAGTGATTAATCCCCAGCAACTATGTCTTAGAATAAATCATTTCCAAAACATCAAACACAGAAGAATCTAAATCATAGCAATGAGGCAAATATTAAAGTAGATATTGAAGCTGTTAACAGCTGTTCTTTTCATACCTTAGTTTAAATGTAAAATTCTAAGAACTGGCATTTAACCCAGTTTCTCAGCTACCTGCTAAAGATACATACTTCACTTTATATGTATGATTTTCACTAATAAGAAATCTTACAATAAATATGTCACCTGGTATAGTGGCTGCATTTCACATTTTATGGAGCTTTTGAGCTTATGCCTCTTTAAAGAGGAAACAATTATTAGTCTACCGGTATGTCAAAGTTTATTTACAGGCAGTTATATTTGTCTACTGTTGCATATATACCTGTCTTGCTTTTAGTATAAATGTTCAATAAGTCTGGATCCCTATTAGGGCTTTTAAGAGAAATGGAAATTAAAGCTTGTGCATTATTATTTTTTATTTAAAAATATGATTACTCTGAGAACCTCATCTTTGGTTGCTTTCGTTTTCCTTTAGTATTTTACCATCAACTTGAAAAAAGCAAGCTCAGAACAATCTTAAACACCTTCATTTATCAGTATTGCAAACTGAAAGGCTTATATTGCTGTACTATCTCTACATGGAAATGTATGCAGTATTTTCCTTGCAAAATGTACAGAGATTAATAAGTAGAAGCACAGTCACTCATGCAACTGCTTTGATCCAAATATGAGACATGTTGTAACTACCACTAACAGGCAGCTACCTGTGAAGAACACAATGGAAACTATTCAGCAGATTTATGAGCAGCATCATGTATTTTTCTGCTATAGAAATTAAAAAACATACTTCCCTTGCTTAGCATTTTAGATAGACAAACTATTGTGACCTAGATGGGTGAACCTGTGATCTGCTTCTGAATGATGCATGACAAAGGAGAGAATTAGGATCTGTCACAGCTGAAGTCCTTTTGCTCTTTGATTTTCATGAACAACTTAAGATCTATGTTGGAAATCCTGAAAAAACATGTTTATGCAGGAGCATGTACAAGTACTTTCTTAACTTAGAAGAGTATTTCTCTGCATTGAGTTTACAGATATTTATATTTTGGAGGTACATAATTTTGTTCTATCAATGTAAGTCACATTTGACAAAGAATGTGCCATTTATTATATGAATTAGATCTGATTATTATGCTAATAACACCAAATTAAATCTGTATGTTTCTGCTCTTTAATCAAGTAAACATGACTTGCATTGATGCTGTTTACATAAAGCACATACCAAATGTTAGATAACAAAATTATATGCATAATTTTGAAAAAAAAAAAAAAATTCAGCATTTAAGACAGGAAACCAATTTAAACCAGAAAGACTACTGCAATGTTAAGGAATTTGAAGTAAAGTGTATATTACATTGTTATCCTAAATAGACTCAAATACTTCAAACACAATAATGAAACCTTTGAGTAAAGGTATTTTTTAGCAACCATGTCAAGAGATTGCAAGAAATCTTACTTACACTGAAGGAAATGTTTCTGTAACTAAATAAACACTGACAGTTGTTTCATAAGGGCATGATGCTTTACTGATATTTCCCTGAAGAAAGCTCAGTTTCATGATAATATAATAAAAATAGGTCAAAACTTGAAAGATGAGGATGCTATACTGCAAGATTTTAGTGCAGGGAGAGATCAGATTTCTACCTGCAATTTTTGTGTTCATTTAAACTTCCCTGTAATAAATTACAGTGCAATTTGCAGTGATTAGAGTACATTGCAATTTTCTTTTTAAAGATGCAAAAGGAGCTTAAAGAACACAGCAACATTTTGAGTATCAATTTAAATTCCTTGGAGTGAATTTTTACCATCTGGGAAATGCTTCACACTTAACTTATTTTCAGTAACTCTTTGCAAAATATCAGGGCAGCACAGTTTTCACCAAGTCTTTCTTTATCCCAATTCTATAATTCCAATATGCTAGCTAATTATAAAGAAAATATGCAGAATCACACGTCAACTGTAATTGGGACAACTTTTGTGTCTGTTTTGCTTATTCAGGCTTTGAGCTTCAGATTTAGTAAATACTTCATTGGAAAGGTAAATTTCTATTGTTAACCACACTTTTCAAAAGAGCCTTCACATTTATTATGCATTTCTGGGCCTGGACAAAGTTTCAAAATCACCAGAAGATGCCATAAAGTAATATTCTATATGCTTTTATTTTGTAAACATTACACCGCATACCATTAAAAAATTCAAACACCTTTCAAATTTTGACTAAGCATCTTCTAGCTTATTAACAGCGTTCTCATACACAGTATTCTAAAGCATTTATCAGTACCTCCAGCTTACTTATTCCAGAAATCTGAATTCTTAGAAGAGAATGTCAGATTAATTTCCACATGTTTAATATGTTTATTCTCAGCTGTACTTTAGATTTTGTATCAACAACCAAATTCACTAACGTTTTATACACAGAAATTCTCCAATGATAAGTCATTAAAAGAAAATGTGTCCCCCCAGCCTCAAGCCAGGAAGGGACTGTGGGATTTACACTAAATCTGGAAAGGCTGTGAATAGATGGTGGCGAAATTAACAGCTTCAAAGATCCACTTCAGCCACTGATTAAATCCTTTTGGTATCCTGGACAATTCTACAACTGTGTGCAATGTGATTCACAGATCCTATCCTTAGTGATAACATGTTCTGCCTTCACTTTATATGAAAACTCCTTATAGTCTGTACTATCATAGGGAGATATAATTGACCCTGAGTCTCAGCAACAGAGATGATGCCATAATGCTTCATTGTAATGTAACACTTTGGAATTCAGAGTTATGCAGAAATTTGTTAACAAAATGTTCTGAAAACCAGATAGTAGAAACATGATTATAGATGTGATGGTCTGAACTGCATGCCTCTTTCAAATACAACATAATCCTACATTGTCTATTTATATATTGCTCTGAATCTACACAGGGCCAGACTGTGTACTGCTCTGTCTATGTGTGAAAGCCTGCCATAAGACCTTACATCAGCTAGCAAGACAGCTGTTCAAGAATAGCAGACAGAAACTCTCCCTGAACTTTCTTCATGGTGACTGAAGAGATAAACCAATCCTCCTTGCTTTTGACACATTGTACATTACATATCTGAGAATACCAGGCAAGGAGGTAACAGGCTCAAATAATTTTGCATAAACTTGCTCTCTTGAGAAAGGGTCAAAAATACTGGAAATGGAACAAATTTTTCTAACACCCCCATGATTTTTTAATAACCACCTATCCAGAAGGATTCAAGCAAATTTCTTCATTGGCATAACATGCAATGGACAAAAACCCCTCCTCTTTCTCTTATTTCCCAGAGATGACTGTGCCCAAATGAAACAGGTCATCTTGGATGTACCTCTGTCAGAAGAGCTTGTGACAATTTAGCCCATAATGTTTTCTAAATGCTAAACTTGAAATTAGGAGTTACATTTTATTCTATTTTTAAAAATGATATTTTTCCTTAGCAGAAATTGACTCCACATCTGAGGAAGCCACAGAGAATGAGTTCTTTCATATATGGGCAGAAATAATTTTGCTTCTGGCATATACTTCAAAGCAATTTTTAGAATCTGAAACAGAAATAAGTGATGTACTGTGCTAAAATGCCCCAAATTGATCTCTACCCTCAGAAAAACAGGACGTATGCAGATTTAAATGCTTTTTTAGAGCATAGAATAATCCCAAATCTTGTCAGTTAAATGTGCCAGTCTAACTCAAATCTGTTTTAAATCACTGTTCAGACCAATCATGCATTTATTCTACTTTAGAATTATAGATTCAGTTTGGAATGGTATCCCACTGGTTTTGAACTAACATATTTGCCTCCAGTGTTTTTAGAAAGAAAAAGCTCTTCCACACTGGTAATTTTATTGTGTTGGAGTCTGATTCTATCTGAAATCTGCAGAACTCAGTATGAATATTTCCACTAATACCAATAACCTTTGGATCAGGCTGCTAGAGAATTTTAACTAGTAATCAGCATTTTAAAGGCATTTTTGTACTGAACTGCATATATTGTCAGTATCAAATAGTCTATGATATCTTCTGAAGATAGTCATAACCATAGATATCTTACCAAATATTCTATTTTGCAAAGTATATTTGCACTTTTTGCTCTATACAGTGACTTAAAAGTATACTGTTGACCATATAACTACGGTATGTAATTAGAATCAAAAATCTAAATTGTTTTTCAGATTGTGAATGAATAAGTAGTAGCATGCAGAACAATACGCTATATTTATAAAACAAGTTGCAATTTATTTTACCTGTAACAAATATTTTTTATTATTTTAAATTATTATTATTATTTATTAGGTACATATAAGATAATGTACCTGCATTTATTTGATTTTACAGAAAAGGATAATAGTACTTTTCTACATTCTTCTTGGTGGAAAATGTTAAATTATCTAGAAAAGATTAATGAGATGTGGTTGTGGGTTTCCTTAACACTTTCCTGGCAAAAGGTTTCTCAGCTCCAGAAAATAATATATGGATGAAACTAGAGAATGTATAAACCTACAAGACCAGGAGTTTGAGTTATTCATTTGTGATATGGAAGACAAAGGTTTGAATTCCTGCTGAACCCATGTAGTTGAAAGAAGTATTTTAAAGCACAGATAAATATCTTAACCAAGCTGTTGCTATCCTAACCTACCCTATCCTAGCTTTCTCTTTTCTTTTTTTAACCCATCTCATTTTTCTTACTCCATTCCTCACACATTTTTGACAGATGACAGTATTCCTAAGTCAGGATACAAAATACTTTTTAATTTCTCATCAGATTTACTATAATCACATCACTGACATTTACTTAGGAGAATCACTGGATTTCCTGCCATATCATTAGTTTATTTCAAGCTTAGCCCACAAGTTTCCAGGGAATAAATGAAGGGTATAATGAGAAGTACATTTCTATTAGATAAAAAATTGTTTGCTCAGAAACAATTTTTTTTTTCTGTCTCATTGGTATTATCCTTAGGTTATCAGATTTAGGACTAAGAAGACTAATAGCTGTGAAATACAGTTAAACTCCTTTTACTATTTTGTGTATTTTTTCCTAGTATTTATCTTACTTTAATGACTGTACTTAGTAATCAATTCTTTAAGCTTAATCTGTTTACAGATAGAATGCTAATCACACAAGATCTGTTGAAGCAGAATTTAATTATACATTGACTGATGGGTAGGGAGTTTTTTGGTCAAAATTATTGTCCCTCAGTATCAGTATATGAATATAGTGTTTAGTAGCAGGGGTGGTCTTACTGTTTGCGATGCAAAAGAACAGAACAGAAGGAATGCGCATATCCAGTAACCAGGCTTGGTTTCTAAATCCTACGTGCGCATATAGTGGTTTGCTTTTCCACTGCTGGAGAAAAAAATATTTCCCCATGGCTACTGTTGCTATAGGTGATGTTTCAATTGCTGCTATGCTGTGGAAGAATGTGCTTGAGAGAAAAAGTCCACCAGTTCAGAATTTTATGAAATCCTGGAATAATCCTAACTTTGATTATGACACTTGACTGGAACTTGAAAAAGGTCAGTTCCAGTTTTTTCCTTCAAAATTAAGCAAGGTACATAGTACTTTGATGCTGCTCACCTTATCTTTAACTGAGATTAATGATGTTTACATTTCTCCATTCTTTTTCAAAGTATGGTTACATGATAAAGGGCAATGTGTCAGTTGATCACCCATGCTTTTGTAGCAACTGGCCACAAATATACTCTTAGCGCTCCATGATACAGTGCTCCAGCTTTATTTAACTGTGAAGTGGATTAATTCAACATTTACTATCAAGTAAAAACATGAAGTTACAGCAGACGAGGTAAGGATGAGATGCTTGTTAAACCACCAAAATATAGCTGCTTGCCTTAATTCTCTGAGTACTTCTGAATAAGTGTTGTACTGTCCAAGGAGAACTTCCCCTGACAACATGCAGACACTCCATGTAAGCAGATACGGGCTGTCAGTTCCACTGGCTTTGAATGGCATCATCAGGGGTATTTTTTGCCTATAGGAATTATTACAGTTCAGTAAGCTCTGAAAGGGGTATATTATTCAAAAAGGGAAAGAATAGATGGACAGACCATATATAATTTTATAATATTAAAAAACCCCACTAAAATTATGAACATTATTCTGTGGTCATGTTACAAAACTACTTCCTAAGCTGTAAAAAACCTGGAGATATTATAGCCCCTGCAGTTCATGTTGCTCAAGAGAAATATGTTTTCACCTTTGTAATACCAGGAAAAAGTCTTCCCTGTTCCCTCAACCTGTATTTTTAGGAAGTTTTATTTTTTCTTTTGTTATCCAATTTCTTTCTCTTTCAGTGCCGCCTTTTTCTTGTCTATGAAGATGTCATAGGACACCTTCTACAGGAGGAGAGAGATGAACATTTATGAATATCATCTCACTTTTTCAGATGGATGCAAGCAATCTAGCAAGCCGGTAAGGGTTTTTCAAGTTACTTTAATAAACAGCAAGCAATTCAAATTATTGAATATTCATGGTTTTAACAATTTGATTTCCTGGAATTTATCTCAGAAAAGCAAAACAATACCTTCTTTTTATGTCATACTCTTTCTGATATCTGACACAGTAAAAGGAAAACTAGGTCATTTTCTATAACCAAACTATTAATCTTTCCTTTCTCATTGTTCAATTTCTTCTGATTCTTTTGTGGTTAACATGAGCTGATTTATACAAAATCTCTCCTTTCTCATTGTTTTCTTTCTTCTGATTCTTTTACAGTTAATAGGAACTGGTTTATACTGAAGGCTTGCAGCTTTTGTAGTCTGGCTATGAAATCTCTTGACAGATCCCATTTATTGTGTTTTGGTTAACATCCTGGATCAATCTCAGAGCACATGAACTGTATTCCTTCCTAATGAAATTAAATGGGAAGATGGGTTTCAATATAAGTGCTGTAACTTTGCTGACTTTTTAATAGAAAATACACATGATTTGTTCTTCCACCATTTTTAAGGTGCCACTAAACATTTTAAGACAATAATTTAAGATCCAGGAAGTATATGATATACCTGGTTTATACTTCTGCCTTAGTAAGAACAATATTAAACTGCCTCTTAGTGGCCTGTTGCATGGGTAAATGTAGACTTTTTACAATTTAAATCCATTTATCGCAAATAAAAATCCCCAACAACACACTGTCCTGATATGGGAGACACCAAAACTAGCAACAGAAAGCAAAATAACTTTAAATCACTTGTTATTGAATTCTTTCTATTGAAATATTGAATTATTATTAAAGTATTGGGTTATAGTATTCTATGGAATCCAGTGAACATTAAAACTGAATACACCTGCATCTACCATTTTCCTGATTATGGCTCTTGCAAGATAAGCATAACAGCAATAAGCTCTTAAGCATAAAAATATGTATATGTATCTGCCACCTTGATAGCTTGATAAATGAAAAGTTGCTAGGGAGCATTATATTCTAAGAAAATGTTAAATTTAAATTTTAAAAAAGCAAGCATACTGGGCCCCAGAGAATTCAAGTAAGTTGAATTTAAACTAAACTAGATTTTAATTAAAATGGCACTAAAAATACTACGATGAAATTGGTTTTTGTATGTGTTTGGGTTTTCACATATAGCTTGAGGTTTTGCATGAAGCTTTTTCTTTCTTCACAAGTAAGCATCTCGCAAACATTTGTGCAAGGACATAATTGTCTGCGGCCATGTAAAGCCTCACTGATACCAGAAGCATGGATCTTATTATCCAAGCTACAAGCTATTTGATACATTAAGAAAGAGACTGCAGATAGCATTGCGAATTATTGATCACCACAAGTATGACACAAACTGCTTGGTAAGACTGTATAGAAGTCTATATTTGGTTGGTTCTTTTTGATGTCACGTGATGTGTGCTGCCTCTACTGTTGCCAATATAGATTGTGGAGATGAAGGATTATAGGGAATGCTGGCATTCCTATGAGATATGTCTGGAGACAGAAACTCCTGAATAATTTCTTAAAAAAAAATAAATAAATACAGGAGATGAGTAATATTATTGCTTGTGAGCTGTACAAGATCGACCCAGAGCTCTTTCTTAACAGGGTACTTCAGCGTGAATTAAATATTAATAACATACGTAAATAATGCTGTGCTAAGTCTTCAATACTTTCAGTCCTGTAAATGTACAAATAGTAAACAGCCACTAATGAGCTCTATGAAACACCAACAACACTGGGAATAAGACTTTTCTTTCAAATGATTCAACAAAGGTCTTCTCTTGATATAAAATATCTGTAACTAGAAAAAGAAACACACCATGATCCAAAAGAAAATGATTCCATGCTTTAGGAATTAAGAATCTTAATTCTATGAACAGTGCTGCTGAAATGCAGAAGAATTGCATCAGCTGGTGTCACAGTCTGTTGAGTGCAAGTCACAAAAATGAAATCTCTAGAACATAAGCACAGACTCTCTTTTCAGCCTCTTGAATTTTATATGACTGGAACAAAACCTCCTCATGGGGCTTAGATATTTGTCTAAGTGTGGAATTCACTGCAAAAATATTTTGTGGGTACAAAAATTATGTGGGCTTAAAGGAGAATGGATAAGTCCATAGAACATAAATCTGCTAAGGTTTCATGGCACATGGGAAATATCCAGGAGGACCCTGGGCTTAGGAGGACCTTGGCCTGCAACTAGATTAAGGCTGTAATGACATTCTGAAGAGGTGTCACAATGATTTGTTTTTTTTTTTTTTCTTTCAATTACACATTTCCCAAAGGCATTCATATTTGTTCATTGTCAAATATGATACAGGGTAGATAAAACTTCGATCTTACTCAGGACAAACTTTCTAATGCTTTTTATTTTATATTATTCTGGTCTTGTTAAACTTTTGAGAATTTATTCATTTTGGGTCTCTGACAGTTCTGTCATATTTTCAGATTTGTGTCTTCCCCAGACATGGCCATCTGCCTCTATCTTCTTCATCTAAGTAAGTCCACACTCTTAATGAATCCTCTGCATAACTCTAAGAAGATGAGTCTCTCACTCTAAAACTTAGAAATAGGGGGAGGGGGGGGTGGGGTAAATAATCATTTCACATTACACAGCTTCACAATTAGAGCTACAAAATGAATACTCATACACAGAACTGTACGACCAAGACCAAATTAGGTATAACATAGAGTATTTCTATAGATTTTCAAAGAAACCTCTTCACATTTTAAATTTATATTATTTATTCTATCCTGTGCAATTACTTTTCTTTACCGAAGCATAAAAGTGCTCCTGAAAGGAATATTTTTAATTTTTTTACAAATTTGCCAGTACCATTTTGAATCCTTATCTAATTACAAACTATCAAACTAGCTACTGTACAAAAGTTATTCAATAACATAGGGGGAAAAAAACGCCACAAACCAGAGTTAAATGGTTTTAGAGGACTTAAATATTTCATATTGTTTTATAATAAGGTCTATTTAGTCACTCTCAAACCATTTGAGAAAGTGTCTCAGATTTCTTGACTAATTACTGCTGAAAAAAAAAAAGGTGCTCATGGCTAGAATTAAAATTATGGAAAACATGGCATAATCTCCATTTTAGACAAAATTATAGTGGCTATTCCAGAATAGCGGAGATCTGGATTCAATTTTCTAAAATGAAATGGCATCAAACTTTCATTTTCTGCAGAATACTACCACCTCCAATGTATTCTGATAGGTGTCTCTTCTACATTGTTCAACTAAAGCTGGTTATAAAATACCTAGTTAATTAGCTAATGAGTAAGACTCACTCTTCCCTAGTGGTGGATACTCACTAAAGGCACAGAAGACTTGTTTTCAGACCCATATAGGCCATTTTTTTTATACAGTGTAGAACAACATAAAAAGATAGATTTATTACAGCAAATGACAGTAGCATTACAATAGGACAGCAAGGAACAGCAAACAGAGAAAGATGTTTATTTACACACAGAGAGAGTAGGAAAGAAATAAAAATTGTTTTTATTTTAGGATGATCTTGGGTGAAAGGAAAACATAAAATTCTTTGTTACTTGTTGGTATGTAATACAGAGAGGTTTTGGTTGGTTGGTTGGTTGCTTTTTAACTGGAGGTCACTAAGTATACTCTGAAGACTGTTAGTTCTTTTTTAAAAAAACAGGCATTTTCTACCCTTTCCTTCAGTTCTAATCCTCCTACATAGGACCTAGAAATCTAGCTGGTAAGTGGAAACTTTTCTCAAAGACACAAACATCCTGGTAAGGAGAAGAAGAAAAGCAATTAAATAAGAATAACAGGACATGATAACAAGAAAAGTAGATTGAAACGTAAGATAGAATATTCTAAATAATGCTACAATCAGTTTAAATGCATCTACAGAGTAAAAGAAAACTGTACCACAAATACTGTGAAGACTGAAACATCCTAATGTTTCTTTGTAATGGCCCTCATCTTGCAATGATAATTCAGACTGACGTTTTCATGGGGACCCCTCCACAGCTTGATCTGTTCGCATATTTAGAAAATGTCCAAAAGAAATATAATGAAACAAAACAAGACATCCTGACAGCCTAAATACTAAAATGATCTGTCTCTGCAAATGTCCCCACTACAAGTTAAGAACTTATTCTATTCTCAGCTTAGTAAAAAAAAACCAAAAACTGAAAACAAATAAAAACCAGCAAAGCAAAGAATTGACTAAGATGACACTCAGATAAATTAGTATTTCCTATAGTTACTGTGGTTCTAGAAATGGCCAGGAACTGTAAATTCAACATTACAGAAAATACTTTTTCTTTTGACCTTACTTGTCAGGATAATTATTGTAACTGCAAAAATGCTTATCAGATATATATAATTAAAACCGTCAATTATATTGCTTCTAACAATTGCATTTATAACCTGCTCCTCCAAAGCAGCTTTTTACAAATATCTTTACAGGATTACTGTTGTAATATCTGATGTTCCTTCAGGAAAACATTTTACAATGTGATGAACCACTGTTACATGTCTTTTCTATTATCCCACAAATAGGAGGACCGGGCAACTAAATGAAGCGTAATAGATTTTAACAGTGCAAACAGACATGTATACAAACATGCATACCTCACTTTATGTTTACTTCAAGTGGAAAAAAAAAAGTCAAAGAAATAGGTAATACGTGGAGCTGATTATAATGTAAGGTGTAGTATACCTAAGGATCCCTCTAAGTGAAATCTTCCCCAATTTTAGGACAGTCTCTAAGAAATTCTCATCTCCAGCATCATCACAGCATTACTCTATTTCCTGCCTTCCTGCTTGCCTTAGACTGAGGGCTAAGAATATAGGCTTTCAAAAATAGTGAATGTATTTTATGCATTACATGGGATTTTTTTCTCTCCACTGTATTGTCAACAATTGTTCATTGACTTTATTCAGAGTAAGCAAGTAATATGGAGGAAAACTAAATCCTCAAGAACAGCCGTTTGTATAAAAGATTGCTAGCACATTGCTCAACACATGCCTATCCACATGTGGTCAGATGATTCAGAATTTAATTTGAAAAGAGATTAGCTGTTCATGTCATTTCTTGTTTTATTAACACATCCAATGCTACATCTGACAGCAGGAATAGAGACCCATGTGCAGTTCTATTTTTTCAATATGCCTGCTTCAAATTGGTTTATTTTCATATTAGTTTACTATTGACTTAGCAATCAGAATATCCACAGTTAATGACATGTGAAACAGTGTGTTTGGAAAGCAGGTTCATACTAACAGCTACTAAGTGAGTTTAGTCCAGATAATTCATTTAAGCCTGAGAAAAGACTGAAATATAACAATATATAGGCATTACTGAAGAGCTAGATACCACTGGCATGAAGTTGGAAAAATATAACTATCTTCAACAGGACTATTTTTAAGTTCAGGTAGCATGGGATTTAGGGTTTACCACAGATAGCATTTTATGAAAGCACTAGTACAGAAGATCAGTTTCTTGCAAAAAGGTATGTTGCTTTTGAAAGGAAGGATAGGAGTGAGTTTCATCTACAGCTTTCCAGGCATCACCTCTTTCTGCTGTCAGATTTACTGGACATTATTTATACACTGCATGTTGACATATTTGTAACAGTGAGATATAATTACACTGAGCTTCATGTTGTTTTGAAACTGGAAGATGTTAAGACAATAGCAGTTAGCAAACTGAAGTTTATAATATTATTTAACCCTAAATTTCTCTGTTCCTTTGGGACAGACTGTATCTTTACCTTGGACAACTGTGCAAAGGCTGAAATTAGAAGCAGCAAAAAGAAGAGCAACATAAGGAGACCTTAGCATGTTACATCTGCTGGACAACTTAATTAGAACAAAAAAGAAATTGTTTGAGACAGTGCTGAGAATAGTCCCCAGTAGCAGTTCCTGGAATAGCTTGACTACTTCTTATTAATTGCACTCAGCTGAACTTGACTATAAACTGAAGGGAAAAAACAATCTTCAAAACGAAAAGGCTCAAATAAACCTGGTTTAAAGAATGCCTTGGTAGATTTTATTGTATTGTAGTGAAGAAGATGATGAAGAAAATAAAAAGCAGAGAAAACAAGGCTTTTAATTCTCAGGCATTTCATGTGGTATAGAGTTCTCAGTCACTGGTAGGTTGGCATAAGCTTAGAATACCACTTCTTTAGATAGTCCCTCACTGGAGGTCTAGGTATCCATATGCAGGAGATAGGAATGCTTTATTTACCTGTATTTGTTGATTATGCTTATTTAATTAAATGCCAATCTTTTCTTCTTTCTCTGTCACTGGAAAACCATGTGTTCTTTTGGCAATTAGTAAGGAATTATTAACAGATAAAGTCTACCACGAACAGATCACACATCTAAGAATACCCTCTAGCAATAAAAGACATTTTCTTTTCTCTTTGCATTCTTCTCATTTTGTATTTAATTTCCATTAATTTCAAAACTTTTTATAATTGAAGAAACAAGTCTTGAAGAGTCGACATAAACACCACAGTTTGATCTTTTCACATCAGATCTTAATAAATGAGATATTTGAATAAGAAAGTAATGTTGACAAATATGTGACCTACTTCAGCTTCATTAACGTCACATAAAGGAGCATTCCTGAAGCTGAATAAATTTCAACTCTATCTAGGAATGCAGCATAGCTAGGAGCCTCTGAACAAAGTGTCTAATTCTAATATGCTGAATATCTTGATCCTCTCAAAACAGATAAAACTGCAAGCTTATCTTTAAGTGTAGGGCTGCTTTTGCTTCAGAGAAATTGGAAAAATTTGGTTTGTGAGACAAAGCAATTTGATCAAACATTTACTTTAAAGAAAGATCTGAAGACACCTCTAGAACAATCCTAAGGTGTGACTGAAATATTGAAAAAAAGTCCATATATAAAAGAGAATTCTTGAATTGTACATTCTAGGTTGTTATAAGGAATGATACAGCCTTTACTCATAGTAAGAAAACAAGACATGTAAAGAGATTAAGAGCTCCATTAAGGTTCTACAGACCTTATAACTAAGCAATACACTCAGTAAATACTTTTAGGTACCAGTATTCTCTCTTAAAATGAATGGTATACAGAATTTAGTGAAATTTCAAAGATATGAATGGACTGAAAATAAAGATTGCAATGAGATTACCTACAGGCAACTGTCAGCATTTTTGCTGCATACATTCATATGAGTACAGATCTATTTCCTGACCTGAAACAGAACAAGAATATCCACGGAAATGTCTTTTTAATATCACAACGCAATTATACTCAGTGAAACAAGAGAAAAACCCATTATTCTGACTGATCAAGCAGAAATGAAAAATAACATAATCCAGAGTGACTATTTCAACTGCAAGTGTTGATTGTGCCAAGCTGATGTTACCAAGATGGCCACAGTTTTGCTGCCTTTAATCTTTGAAATTTACAGTTTCAAAAGAACTTCGGGGATGCATATAACAAGGCATAGAGCTATGATAGTAAAGAGGCATCTTCCTGAAAGCCCAGACTGCCCTCTTCTGGAGTGAATGATCTTGCACATCTACTGGTCTTCATGGTCAAAGTTACATAAGGAACATCTCACACACAAAACCATCAACTGATTATGAGGTTTTTAATTTTTCATTTTTGTTATCACAAAAAATACCTACTAAACATGAATTCAGATGATCAAGAAAATGACTACCATCTTGCCATGACAGAGTTACACTCAGTAATGATCTCCCTGTCCTATGGAGTGGACTCACTTTTAATAAAGAAAGTTTAATGGTAGCAGCTGTTAGTATTTGCATCCACTTATTTCCAACTTGACTTGAAATACAATGCTATAAAAGGACAATCATTCACTCTGAATTTGAGAATACTTCTATGAAGTCCATGTTCTTGCTGCAAATAAAGCTGTGAAAATAGGCCACACCAAAGCTTCATTCACAGTCCACCCTGTGTACACTAGAGTGAGAGAAGAGTTCCCACCAACTTGCTGGCTCTTCCACCAGTTAAAGTTCAAAACTAACACAATCTATATTTTGCTTTCAGGCAACCAGGTACTAAGATGCTTTCTACTATCCACGCAAGAAACACATAGTTTTGTTTACACAACAAGGCCATCCAATGCCAAAGCTAAAGCACATACTTACCATTGTATGTGGACAGCTCTGCAGCTAATTAATCAGAAAATGTTGTCATATGCTGTCAGTCAGATAATATAGTACTGTGGTAGAGGTCAGTGTTTTTCTACTTGACAGAAATACACTCCTTGAAAATCAGGATCCCTGTTTCAAATCAGGGAATGTAGGGAATTAGCAAACACTAAGAGTAGAACTGTGATCCCCAAAATAAAAAGGAGTTTTCTCTAATCCACCAAGAGTTACAAGAGATTGATTCTTCTTTGGTAGCAGACTTTTGAGGTAGAGGTAAAATGATGAAGACTTTTAGAATCAGAATAATTATTTTGCTGTATTCATCTCCCATTCTTGTCTAAATGATAATGAATCATTACAAGTTTCCCCAAAGAAAATATGAAAACACTGAAATTGAGTAGGGAAATACTAATTCCTTATTTAGATGGCAGTTCCTGATTTAGAAATCCTGTAAATTCATTTTGATTGTTTCAAAGAAGACAACAGAAAACTACTAGCTGCAGTTATGAAAATGGGTTCCTTCTGTATATTATCTCTTTCTGGTCAACCAGAAGACCCTTGACCTTAATAAGCATGACAAAATAATTCATTGCTTTTTGCTGATGACAGCTTTTAAAATAAACATGAGACACATAAATGTCCAAGAATATAATATAGAATGAAACACTCAAATTCACACAAATCACAGAATCATCAGATTTGGAAGGGACCGCTGGAAATCATCTAGTCCAATCCCTCTGCTAATCCTCAATTATAAATGAATTAAACATTCTTCTAAGGTGCAGGTCTTCCATGAATTTTCAGAACAAGTTGGCAATTCAGAGGATTATAATCAAGACATATGATGAATTGTATTTGTTTTCACTGTAGATCTGGAAAAGGAACAAGGAACCTTTCAGCGAAACAACAGCTAGCTAAAGCAGAAAAAAAGCTGTAGCAGAACTCTGCTTCTGCTACTCCTTGCTAACCTTCACTATTGAAAGTTCAGCTTTTAACAATCCGGGTAAACAACAAGAATCAGAGACATTTTAAAGAAAAGACATTTTTGATCTGCTCTTTCCGGATTTTGCTCTTCTCTTTACACATTAGTATTCCTTGTCACTTGCAGAACTACAACTCACCTACCTTTTTTAAGGAGTCAAAAGGACCTTAATGAGCAAAGTAAAATGTTTTGGGGTTTGTTTTTTTTTTTTTTTCATTCAGGCTCAGATTGTGTCTCACCTGTGATCCTATATTTTACTTAAATAATTATAGGGTAGAAATCAGTATCCACTTCTATCATAATTATGTCACTTAAAGATGGTAAATCAACAATTTACTTCTGGTAAACTGTACTCTTGAAAAACTTGTAGAAGATGCCTAGAACTTCAGTCATTTTGCCTTTGTTAATTTTTCTTAGCTTTCTATGCAGAGACAAGAGGAAATCCAGCTTCACCTCAATCAATAAATCAAATCATCCACAAATTAAAAATGTGCAGTTCTAGTAAGCATGAGATTATAGTTCCAATTTCAGACCAAATCCAATGCAGTTATTAGAAGTTATTGAGTGCAATCTGTTGTAGATTTAACCAAAGATAAAAGTAAAACAAATCCAGATATTATGCAGAATTTAACCAAAACCATGCAACATCAGAAGTCTGGAGAAATTCATTATCTAACTCCAGTGAATGTTCTGTTTTCTTATATTTTCCTTTAAATATCAAGACATATTAAGTGTCATTCAACTACGCAGAATAAAATTGTGATATTGTTCTGCATAGACTTTACAGTAGAAAAAACCAATAACAATAAAACCCACCCAAAACCCTAAAGAATCAAAAGACACCAGACCTAGGAATAAAAGACACCATTCAAATTAATTATTTCCAGATAGGCTTGAAAAGATTTGCCATATCTGTGAATATAAGCACGTTCTTTAGTTTCAAAGACAATGAAAAATCCAAGAAAAAGGCCAAGAAAAATAATATGAATAATTTCTGATCATTTTAAATTTTTCTTCACAATAACAGGATTTCTCACTCAACTTATTTCATGAAAGTTCTTTAAAAACATAGTTTTCCTTTGATCTAAGTAGGAAACTAATTTTTTTGATCCTTTAAAAGCAACACTTTTCAGAACTTTCAAAGCCTAACAACTAGGAATGTAGAGGATTCATCTCATTTAAAGACCAATGCTCCAGAAGCCAACTGATAAGTATGTACTGAATTTCAATATTTCTGTTTTTTTATATTAATCTACTTCTATCTATATGTTAAATACAGTATACCTTTAAAAGAAATAATTCCATCTGCAGATCATATAAACTAGCTACCAAAAGACATTTGTTTCAATACATTGGCTTTCCAAAATACTACAGTCTTCTGCTACAAGTTTAGCCTAAATAAAGCAACTCGCATATGAAATTTGAAGGGGCAGAAGTAGCTAAATGCATAGTTTATTAATACTTTCTTGCTCTTGAAGTTTTGGTCTGTGAAGAAGAAACTATTCTAATCCTTTTTAAAGCATTTTCATTATGTAAACTTCTATATACAGATAAAACTTCACAGTTACAATCACACTATTATTCTATTATACTCATCATCAGAGCAAATATATCAAAGTTCTGCTTTATTGAAGCACGTCCCTAACTATTCAATGACTACTACTTGCAGAAACAATGTCAGGTTACTTAGAAATCTTCCTTTCCTAATCTTTACTGATGGTTACATAATGATTTCTAATTATATTTTCTCAACTTGAAATTGATATTCAAGTATGCTGGCCACACAAAGATGATAGTAGGTATCTACCTGAATCATTGTAATTTCAAAAACTACAATACCTAAGTTCATGACATTTCTGTAAAACAAAGTTTGGTTTATTCAGAACATAACATTCAGGAAAAAGTATATTTTAAAAATATTGGTCACAGAATATGAGAATCTTTTTTAAGCAGCAGGAAAAATATAAGAAATAACTTCGTGTATTTATGATAAATGTATTTCACTACCAAAGACAATAGCAATTCCAGCATAAGCCCAAGGACCAATAGTTTTGTAAAGCCTTGCTGACAGGCAAAGTAAGCTTTTTTTTTCTATACCTGGAAGTTCTTTCTCTTCAACACTGCATTCCAAAGATCCAAAGGAATAATTAGCTGGACTGATTGCAGGAGTAGAAATAAAACTTGTACAGCCAATGGATGTGTTGATTTCAAAATAATTGTGGCTGTGATTCATTCGGTGAAATTCCAGAGAAGATACTATTGATGTGCGCTGCTTGGGCTACAAGAAAAATAGAAATAAAGAGTGAAAAATGCAGACTTTTTGCATAGTTTTCATTACTTGACAGGTAATAAATTTAAATAGGGTTTCTCTCCTTTTACTGTTTTTATTTGGTTCAAAGGTTATACTTGCAAAAATCATTTCATATGCCAAGCTGTGGTGTGGAGAGATAATTTCCTTCAAAAATCTGGATTAATCTTTATCAGAAAAAAAGCAGGTCTCCATTCTAATCAATCTAATTCAAAATAAAATGGTGTTTTACAGCCTTACATATAATAATTGTAATCATCTTTCGATAAGAAAGGGAGCTCTTCACCAGCTGCATTGCTGGGCACATCTTGCAAAACAATTAGACCGCTGATGCCTGCTTAATGGAATTTACAAAATAATAACAAGCACTCGTCACTCGAAAGCAGCTTTCTGCTGTTTAATCTATTTATAAACGGCTGCCGTAAATATTCAAAACTGAAATTTCCAGAAGCTGAGGGGAAAAGTGTCAGCTTTAAAAACATACATGAAAATCAAAGTTTCTTCATGAGTTTTCATGGAATAATGAAAAACTTTGTAATAGCTTGTATCAATTTTATTATTCACTTTCAAAATCTGTATTATTCACTTTCAAAGTGAACCTCTGAATTGACCGCACTGAATGACTGTGTTTTGGACTGCAGAGCAGCTTCAGAGCATGAGAAGCCCATTCCTTTTTGGTGGATCTAAATCACAGTACATTCCAGGACTGTACAAAATGTGCTCCAACTCTTCATGGCCTTTCGACCATAGGATCACACTAATGCTAGTCCAAATTAAAAACCAGTTAAATCTATACAGCGTAACTGTCAGAAACAATGTTTTTCAATAATAAATCTGTTCCAATCGCATTGCACTACTTATTAATACAGGTATAACCTTAGTGCTTGATGTCATGGACTATAAGACACAGACCACTGAAAGTTTGCAATGTCACGCTAGTCTGTTGCAGGAGCCATATGGCTCCATACTCAAAATATCCTAACACTAACCATACTCCTTAATGCTTCAAGACTAATGACCTAAACCAATAAACATCTCCGAAATAGGCCCTGCTTCGAAGTTTACAGCCGTCAGTATATTTATTTCATGACAGTGATAAATATCTCGGGAATGACTGTCTAAGATAAATAAAGATGGGAAAAGTAAATAGAAAAAGAGAGTAAAGGGCACTTTAACTCTTCTTTTATTAGCATGCCAGGCCTAACAGGTCAGAATATTTGTAAAGGTCAAGAATTTGCTTCTTATTAGCATCATTAGTGTCAAATTGTTGCCTTGGGAGCAATAAGATCTTCTTTGGACCATGAAGCTATTCACCATCGCTTACTTAGAACTACCTGTTAAAATACAATCTATCCCAGTGGAGTAATTTTCAATTTTGTTTGTGGTCTATTTCATTTTTAGGTTATGAGTCCTTATGCTATGAGTCCACAATGTTTGTGTTACAAATACAGAACCAGACTGTTTTCACTAAAAATTCACTCTTTTTAATGGAATGTCGAACAAAAAACTGAATAGGTTTAGGTCTGCATAATGTTGGTTGTTACGTTGTGTTGGGCACAAAGTGATTTAACTGTGTCCTGTTAAAACTAAGAAATATTGTGAAGAGTAAATTCAGGCATTCATCTGGAACTTATTTATGGTCTATTGAGGGGATTTACTTACTTACTTTAACAATTAAAAGAAGCTTTTGCTTTGAAAGACTGATTCCTAAGTCTAGTGATTTCATAGGAGAGTTCAATAAAAAGGGACAAACTCCAACATCAAACAGTTTGGTTAAAAGCCATTGCTTGGGACCTGAGCCAAAATAACTCTCGCATCAGACCAAAAATATTCATGTGTATTAATTAAACCTAAACTGCATGCTTTTGCTGGACAACAAATGAATCAATGACCTAATCATGTCTAAAACTGGAATAGAACTCCACTCTTTTAGAAACACGTTTCTGGCCCCTTTCCCAAGCAGTGGTGTTTTTGTGGTTTTGAAGGACTTCTGCTTCTGAGTTGAAAAGGTGACACTTCAAGTAACACGATGTGTGAAATCTCCAGTTATTCTTAAATTGAGACACTTCCTATCACAAAAGGCAGCTGGGATGCCCCAGAAGCATCTGATACATCATATAGCCTTTCACTAACTTAAAGGTGATCAGCTATTTCACAAAGCTATTTTCACAAAGCCATCTGCAAGGTCTTGGGGAAGGAGGGTGAAGGGGAAAACAAACAAAAAAAAAACCCACCCCAGACTGTTCTGAAGCTTCTTTTACAGATCAGTTTAGTTTACAAACGCTCACAGATTCCAAAAATGTGTCCATCAATAAATAGCTATGATTTGTTCTGAAGACATGGGTCAGTGATATAAAATAAGTCTGAAGTGGTTTTCAAACCTGATTATGGAAAGCTAGAAACATGTTTTCTGTTTGTTCATGATAATAATATGCAACCATCTGTTGACCTGCGTGATGTAAAATACTTCCTATATTATTTGGGGCTTTGACATTATTAATTCAGAGAAGCATATCTCAGTTTAATGTCTTTCCAATCTAATGATTCTGTACAGCACCCCACGCAGCCTCTAGTACTCTACAGCAAAACACTTCTGCTACATTCTCTGGAGTTAACAAGGTCCATCTGCCAACATGTGCCAATAATTTTTCCACATAATTACACAAGAATCTAGCATCTGAGCTTTTGTAGATAGCTAGAGAAGCCTTTTGCACCTTTGCTTGGTCCTGTAAAATGTTATGTTGTTAAAGTATGTTAATTGTTCATATAATATATGCTAAGAGAGATGCAGTAAACCAGTTTGTGTTGACTGCATCCCTCTGCTTGTGTCTCTCTAAAGTACAGTTTACACAAAAACTGTAGGAAAAAAAATAATCTTTTCTTATAGTTAGGATTAAATTCAGTTCTGGATTTAAACAACTAAATTTACAGCACAGCTATTTACATCTCCACTAAATATTTAAGCTCTCATTACAGTCAATTGAAATCTAGTCAATACAATCAATACAGTCCAGAGAACAGATCACCTCACTCTAGTCAGTTCACTGCCCTTAGCTCAGGTATCTGCCATCACTGAAGAATCCCTGGGGCACCCTACCTGGCCTCCAGCTGCCATTTTGGGGAGAGAATTGAACCTCACATCTATCCTGAGCATGATGGGAGGTTATAATGCAAATTAGACAGAAATTCTTATATACAGAGTCAAAAGCATATGTGTTTCAGTCCCAGATTGAATCCCACCTGTAGCTCACACACAGACACACTCTAACACTTCATGTATTAGAATATGGAGTCAAATTCCAGCCTTACTGGCGGAATGTGTAGCCAGCATTTAACAAGTCACATACTGGAGTCCTGCACCTTGGTTCCTGAATGGCATCTGCCAAAGCCATTTCTAAATTACATTGACTAAGATAACTTCTGATAGGTCCTGAATAATTCGAAGATTATTTACTACATGGAATACTGTAATGTCCAGGAAATGTAGTCAGGGTTCTATAGCTGTGGAGATTGTATAAACACAAAACTCTGTCCCAAAGAGATTATTTTTCCTTCATTCTTTATACCAAAAGCAGCTTTGTCCACTACACGTCTTCCTTATACTAACCAAAACACCTGAACACATGGAGAAAACCCTTGTGCAATTGTAGCAATTTTATGGCTTAATTTCACCCCAGCACATATGCTACATAGCCATATGCAGATTTTTCCTTAAGTAGATATTCTTTATTCATTACATTCATGTATTTAATTTACCTGTTACGTGTGAGCCTCCTTAATGACTGATTTTGCTTAAAGTGTTTCTTCATGACTATTACTTCACTCGGCATAATACTGACCCAGAAAAACACTAAACCAGCATACCAAATCATGCTAATGAAGAAACTTTATCAATGCAAAAGCAAAAATATACCAATAAAAATTTTGAAAGATATTGTAATAACACATTTTAAATGACTTTCAAATCATCTCTAATAAAAATATTTGCATGTTAAATCAGTAATGAACATATATCAATGAAAGATGCCACTTTGAACACAGCAAAACAGGAAAGGCATCAAAATACACATACTGTCAGAGGCAAGTAATGACTTACAGTGTTCCCATGAATGGAAGTTGCATGTAAATTCTCTAATGCTACCATGACTCCCATGTAACACTGCAAGCACACAAGGGATTACTCAAATATTTCTCATAACATTTAGCAGAGGCAGTAGGGCAAAATTCTTTTCTTCAGTTAACTTAAAAATATTTTTCCAGCTTTGAAGTACTGCAATATAAGCTTGTGACTCTGCCTTCATTTATCTTTGGGATTTGTGTACATAGCACCATCACAGTCTTTAAAGAATTAATTCTCACAACACTCCTCTGCACTATGGCAGAGCTATTAGCCCCATTTTACAGATGCTGAACTAGGGTATAGAGCTCTCCCAGTGACGGATGTGTAGCTCATTAAACCACTAAGACCCGATGAGCCTGAGGAAATTCTGCATTTTGGTAAATCCTGACAAATTCCAGTTGTCCTGCATAATATAAAAACTGGCTTCAGTTGTGTTATACCATGCAGAAAATGTATGATAGTATAAAGAACTGAACCCACACTCTCAAATTCTAGCTATTACATAAAATGCAAACTTAGCAAAGAAAGTAAAATGCTGTAGCCCCTTTCTCAGGCTCATCTCACATATACAACATCATATGGGTGTAGCCATGTGCCCACATAAATCCCTCATTTTGGTACCAACCCAGATGAATCCATTCTTCTCATTCCCTGATCGATTCACTCCTACTTCAGAAATTTTCCTTTCTCCAGCTTTCTTCTTTCTTAAGATCCCATTCTAATTGCACATACTCATTTTCCCTTCTACCTCTTGCTTTTTCTGTTTTCTCCTATGTATTGTTATATTCCCTTGAAAACAACTTGTTTTACTCTAAACCACTCTTGACAGTATCCTAGCTGATTCCACTTCTACTTGGTCTTCCAAAACTTGCTTCTCTGCTTTCTCTGTGGTTTTGTCATCAAGATCTCTCAAACGAACTCCGTAACAGTTTTATCTCCCACCGGCTTTATCAGTCACTACAACCCTCTCATTGTCCTTTAATGAATTTGATTTTAACCTCTGTCATCCCTTTCAAATACAACTTTCACATCACTTTCATGGTTTCTCAGTCTTCTATCCTCTGCCTCAACATCCCAACATACCATCTCTTTGTCTCTTTTGCTCATGTGCACTTATATAAAATCCCATAACATTCATAATTTCCTTGGTAAAACACAGCCTGTGAAAAAAAACAGGCTTCTTCACTTACTCCTGTATCCAGTACCTCAGGTTTGATTTGCAGAAATCAGCAGGCCTTATACATTTTCGTTAGTCAATGATCCTGCCAGAAGTTATCCAAATAAAAGGATCTGAACTAAGATGATCAAGTAGACTTGAAACTGCAAACCTGGAGATTACAACGGATATAGGTTTGAGTCATCTATGTCACCTAGAAGTGAAAGACTGCACTGAACTATTACTAGACTCCTGAATTATTTATTCTGTCAAGCCTCAAAATTCCATGTTGTTGAAGAGATGCTGTGTCTTAATAAGGTAATACAATTTTCTTTTTTTTTCATTTTATAATACTTAAATTATGACTACAAAAAAAAAAAAAAATTTGTTTTTACTTCCCAGCATCTTAATTTAATTTAAAAGCAGAAGGCAGATATTACACAGTGGCTGGCAACAAATACGGCCCAAGCAGCCACAACAGGGACCTTACATGATCATGGAAATTTAATAATAAATATATATATATTAAAAAGTGGTTTATCTGTTTTTTAACGGTATATACTTTTTCATTACTAAAAGCATAGTGCATTTTAAAACAAGATTCATTTTTAATGACATCATAGTGCCAATGTCCTAAAAATTTCTGTTTGACTGATTTTTAATTTAAAGAAAGACATATCTTACATCCTGCATAAGCAGCAAGTTCCTACTTCTTCACAGTAATCTCTTGTCCCACTGGCATACTTTGATCACTTCACTGCCAGTGACGTGCTCAAGGATGGCACAGACACATCACTCTTTCCTGCAGCCTATGGTCAGGAAGTCACATAGTGTGATTCTAGGTACCATATAACCACAGTACTTTCTGTTCCTGTGGTTCTGTTTTCCTCTGTGCATGTTATATTAACTTCTTCTTTACAAGTCCTCCACTGGAATATGTAATTAAAGGTCAGAGGTTGTTGCCCCCTTCCATCTTCCACCTCTGGTCTTGTCTCAGATGACAAATCAGACTGGAAATAAATAAGGGGGAAAAAAGAGATGGTCCAGTTTCCATTTTCCTTGGTTTCTACTTTCATTTTAATTGGAACAATAAGGCAGCTGTGGGTTGTGGAGTCCAGCAGTTCTGAATGCTAAAAAGTGTAATAACTTCGAAGCAGTTTTCCTCTTTGACAGATGTGACTAGATTTTGAGGATACACCATTATTCCTATCCTGGGAAAACATTCCTTGAAATGAGCTTCAAATTGCAAGAGATAAATTTGATAAATAAGAGGAATGTCTTATACCTTAGCTATAAAAAATTCCTAACTTTCAAGTATTAAAAAACTGTTATTTTCACTGAAACAGTTGGAAAATGGATGTAAGGCTATTTTCTTAAAAAATAAAAAGCTCAGCTTCCAACTGTTAGCAACATCCTTTTTTGAAATACAGATTATGAAAATTGCTCATATCATTACATTTGTATATTACCAATTTTGAAGGTTCAAGGTGATGACTGGTTTCTAAGTTGCATGTATGAATGTATGAAAATTTGGTGCATTTTTGGATGATGATACAGGATTACTCAGTACCTGAGGAGTTCAAAATCACTAAGTGCTACACAGAAACAAAGGAAAATGCTAGGAATCTGGTGATACCCATCAAAGCACTACAGAAATGCTTTAATCTTCCAGATTCTCATTGTGTTGCTGTTTCCAAGCATTATATGTCCTGGGGCAGGGCAGTTGTCATGGATTGGTTCACGCCCCTACTATTAAAATTCATTAGCCTTCAGAGCAGGGTATTCAAAGCAGAATTACCTACCAGGAATGATCCCTGGCCCATCCAAATTCCAAATCAGGCCTGACAGTGGATACTTTTGGAGAGAGAGAATAGTATAGTGTCCTGGGTTCAGCAGTAGCAGTCATGTTTTTCCTTTGTGCTAGCTGGTGCAGTGCTGTGTTTTGACTTCCAGCCTGAGAACAGTGTTGGTGAAGTCGATGTTTTCAGTTGTTGTTAAGTGATGTTTACCCTGACCAAGGACTCTGTGAGGCTCATGCTCTGCCAGGGAGGAGGGGAAGCCGGGAGGAAGCAGAGACGTGGCGCCTGACCCAGGCTAGCCAGGGAGGTATTCCATACCACAGCACGTCATGCCCGGGGTGGGGGGTGACTGGGAGTTACCCGGAAGGACACGGGCTTCCGGGTGGAACTCTTTTTCTTGGCCGGTGGTATCGTATTCTCTTCCCTTGTTATTTTCCCTTATCATTGTTGTAGTTGATAGTAGCGGTGGTGATTTGTTGCTGGACTGTTCTTGTCTCAACCCGTGGGAGTTGCACTTTTTTTCGATCCTCCTCCCCGTTCCTCCGGGAGTGGGGGAGAACCCCGGTGGGGGGGGGACACAGACCTCGATTGTTGTCAGCTCGGCACCACTCACTGGGAGTGAGTGAACAAGTTACCTGACTGGGTTTAAACCACGACATATAGGATCAAAATTATTCCCAGGATTGTGTTAAAAATTCAACAGTATAGATGCAACCTTCCAGTGCTCAGAAGCTTGTTTTACTAGTGTAGATGTACATGGCTACCTTTCAGTGTCTGAAATATCTTTATGCTCAGTATTTCAACAATTTGGTCTGTAACAAGTTCAGATACTAAAAACATTCTATTCTTCTGTATAATTTGTGCTTATATTGAATCAGGAAACAGAAGCTAGAGAATCTCTCCAGCTAAGCAACCAACTTCAACCAAGCAAAAAGATGCATGTAGAAGTAATATTCTAAAACAAAACACTCCTGACAATAAAAAGCGTTCTGCTTTAATTTGTACTTTTGCTTTAGTATCCTGTTGAACTATAATTAAATGCCCTCACAAATACTGTTTGCTGTTTTCATTAGTACTGTATATTGGGTAGATGTGTTTATGTTTTCATATTATCTTAGCTCTAATTAAAATGATCTAAATAGAACTATGTTTTATATTACTTGTCAAAGGAGATCTTTTACAATGCATCTCTATAAAAATATTTTGGTTAATGTTGCTATTAAGTAGTCACAGAGCATCCATTATGCTCTAAGGAGTTATTTTTTTTTTTAAAGATTTTTTTTAAAGATCCTCCTCTGGAGCTGTTATATGTCTTCTACCATTAATTCTGTGGTAATACACAAAAGACAGAAAAAAATCAGTCCTCTGAGACAAATCCAACCATAGACCTTTTTTCTTGTAATTCCTACTCAGTATTTCAGAATAACAGATTTTCATAAGATCTGTCCTATTTTCAAGTCATGCATTGATGAACTGATAACCACCTCTTAATGGCACTGACAGTATTATTTGTTTTAATTTTTTTTAAGTCCTAGTTAGGACCTTTATTTAGCCATTTATTTCTTTGTTAATTCATTTCAGCATCATTAGAATGAGAAGATATCAAACTGTGAGCAGTAGATTTGCACAGATGCTTTAAAGGTTTACAAAGAAAATCTATAGAAAATTTTCTGAAATATATCTTCAAACCCAGAATCAAGGTCACTGACTGCTGTCAACTACCTTAATGTTCTTTCAGCCCTAATGCAACCTTGGAAACACTACATAATGCAGAGGAATGATCCAGACCAGGCACACTGATGATGAGGACTAAATCTGACCATCTCTGGACCACAGAATGCATCCTTATTTTAGTGGGATTTGGGAATACTCAGCACCTTTCCAGAATGCTCAGCACCTTCCAGAACTTCATAAAATCATGTACACAATGGTGGATTTACCTTGGACATGATGGGTTTGATCTCCCACATAATCATAACTCATAACCATAATCATATCATAATAAATATTTTTAAGTTTTATTTGCCTCTTGTGCTAAGCATGGACACTGCACAGAGCTGCACAAAGTCTAGCACCAAAAAAATACCAGAAAAAGAAGTGTGCAACTGAGTAGGAAGCATAGGGTGCCTGCACAGTAGATCCCCATGAGGATTTTCCTAGTTACTCCTTTCCTGGCTGAGCATGTTGTAACTTGAGCTGAGCACAGAAAGCAGTTAATGAGAGAAAGAAGGTCTTTACACCCCAGTTGTCCTGTGATCTCATTCAGAAAGACAGTGGTGAGAATTTATTGTATAACAGTGTTTTTCAGCACTCCTTTTAATGACAAAAAATGTAATAAAGCAGATTTTTTGTATTGCAAAACAAGTTCAGCAGACGCTTTATAGAGTCCTTGTGCATTCGTGCACCGGTGCAACAGCCTGCAGTGAAGGTTTCACTAAGTTTGCAGGGACAGTCATATGTCAACTCCAGCTAACTGTGACAAGAAATGCATTCGTTTGGGAAGAACTAAGGGTACTGCAGAGGGTGGTGGCATAGGGAAGGAACTAGCGTTATTTCATCATGGGAAAATAGTGATACTAATCCACTTAAAAATCCTGTTTATGGAACAATTGGTTCTGAAAGTTTATTTTCTGGAACTGTGATTTTTCAGGGCTGCCTCTAAGATGCTCTCGGGAGAACTGGCTACACAGGATTTGGAGAAGGCTCAGGTTCTAAATGACTTCTTTGCCTCGGTCTTCACTAGCAAAGGCTCTGACCAAACCACCCAAGTCTTGGAAGGCAGACGCAGGGACTGTGAGAATGAAGACCTGGCGCCCACTGTAGGAGAGGATCTGGTTCAAGACCATCTTAAAAATCTGAACGTGCACAAGTCCATGGGTCCTGATGAGATCCATCCGTGGGTCCTGAAGGAGCTGGCGAATGAAGTTGTGAAGCTGCTGGCCATCATATTTGAGAAATCATGGCAGTCAGGTGAAGTTCCCGACGACTGGAAAAAGGGAAATATAACCCCCACTTTCAAGAAGGGGAAAATGGATGACCCGGAGAATTACAGACCAGTCAGTCTCACCTGACTGGCCTGGCAAAATCTTGGAGCAGATTCTCCTGGAAGGCATGCTAAGGCACAGGAAAAGCAACAAGGTGCTTGGTGACAGCCAGCATGGCTTCACTAAGGGGAAATCCTGCCTGGCCAATCTGGTGGCCTTCTATGATGGGGCTGCAGATGGACAGGGGTAGAGCAGTTGATGTCATCTACCTGGATTTGTGCAAGCGTTCGACACTGTCCCACACAACATCCTTGTCTCTATATTGAAGAGACATCAATTTGATGGATGGACCACTCGGGGGATAAAGAACTGGCTGGATGGCCACACACAAAGTGTTGTGGTCAATGGCTCAATGTCTGGCTGGAGACCAGTAACGAGTGGTGTCCCTCAGGGATCAGTGTTGGGACCAGTCTTGTTCAACACCTTTGTCGCTGACATGGACAGTGGGATTGAGTGCACCCTCAGCAAGTTTGCTGATGACACCAAGCTGTGTGGTTCGGTTGATACCCTGGAGGGAAGGAATGCCATCCAGAGGGACCTTGACACACTTGTGAGGTGGGCTGATGCCAACCTCATGAAGTTTAACCATGCCAAGGGCAAGGTCCTACACCTGGGTCAGAGCAATCCCAGGCATAGCTACAGGCTGGGCAGAGAGGAGATTCAGAGCAGCCCTGTGGAGAAGGACCTGGGGGTATTGGTTGATGAGAAAATGAACATGAGCCGGCTTCAGTGTGCTTGCAGCCCAGAAAGCCAACCATATCCTGAGCTGCATCAAAAGAAGCGTGACCAGCAGGTCGAAGGAGGTGATCCTGCCCCTCTACTCTGCTCTCCTGAGATCTCACTTGGAGTATTGTGTGCAGTTCTGGTGTCCTCACCATAAAAAGGACATGGAACTGTTGGAACAAGTCCAGAGAAGGGCCACGAGGATGATCAGGGGACTGGAGCACGTCCCGTTTGAAGACAGGCTGAGCAAGTTGGAGCTGTTCAGCCTGGAGAAGAGAAGGCTGCATGGAGACCTCATAGCAGCCTTCCAGTATCTGAAGGTGGCCTATAGGGATGCTGAGGAGGGAATCTTCATTAGGGAATGTAGTGATAAGACAAGGGGTAATGGGTTAAAACTTAAACAGGGGAAATTCAGACTGGATATAAGGAGGAAATTCTTTACTGTTAGGGTGGTGAGGCACTGGAATAGGTTACCCAGGGAGGTTGTGAATGCTCCATCCCTGGCAGTGTTCAAGGCCAGGTTGGATGAAGCCTTGGGTGACATGGTTTAGTGTGAGGTGTCCCTGCCCATGGCAGGGGGGTTAGAACTAGATGATCTTAAGGGTCTTTCCAACCCTAACTATTCTATGATTCTATGATTCTGTGATTTTGTTTAGTTTTGTTCAAAGTAATACCTGCACCCAACTGCAAAAAAGGATGAGGTATAGTTTCCTTGAATGTAAATTACTATCACTTTTTAGGTCAATGTGAGAGATTCTGTAGCATATATCTCCTACAGTCACTCTGTCCATTAACGCCCAGGCTGTTACGGGAGGTGGAATGTCATGGTCCCTGTACCTCCTTATGCCTAGATGAACTACATGTGCATTGGTACATCAGGCTCACTGTATGTGCAGAAAATAGTTCTACATTACACAAGGCACACCTGGTAGCCCAAAGAAGTGAAATAGGTCTAACAGAGGCTATAGATGTCCTATAACATTCTATTACTGCTTGCAGAAAAATGAGACGATTTCTTTTGTCCTCTAACGTTTGAACTGTTACCTTCTATTATATTGATAAATGTCTTAGCCAGAGGAATAATGGACCATAGATAAAATTGTAACTTTGTTTAAAGAGGTTAAAAAAGATAAATAGAAAAATATGTTGACTAATGTAAAGACAACACTCACAAGAAAAATAAAAAGGTATTACAATCAATAGATTATTGCAGATCTTAGCAATAAAACCAGCAAGAACAAGATGATGAGATTTTATTATGTCAGACACACTGAATTTCTCTCTTCCTTTGTCTTTCTACCAGAAGCCCTCTTTATATCACTGAAACAACACTCTTAGGGAGTTGGGTTATTCATATAAAATGGGCAAAATACTAATTCATGCTAGATATAATCAAAGTTACTTTTAAATAATCCACATTTAGACATCAAAAACTGTACTATAGTGAGCCATTTGAAACATATCTTAAAAAGACAACAAGAGAATATGCAAATGCTGGATTACATTTAATAAAGAATTTAAAAGGCGAGAAGTCAGAATTCAATTTTATGACAAGTAGACCCCCCAATTCACCCACCAGCAAATAGCACTGGCAAAAGAAACAGTCTCTAGGATAAAAAGGTACACCTTCTCCCTCTAGGTATATAGTTCATTTTTTTTGAAGCAGACCTGAACAAAAAAGTAAGGAGATTCTTATTGAATTAAGTGGCTAATACAAAAACATATATGAGACATCACACGCAGCTCATTTTTGTTGAAGTTTCATCTAGAAAGAGAGCTATAGGAATTTTGGTAGAACAAACTCAATTTTACTACCACTTTCTAAAATTCAAGTCTGATAAGGTAAGCTATATTTTACTACCTGTACTAATGTAGCTAGGTAAAACTTGAAAGAGAGACTAATATTTCAGAGGACTTCAGTTAACTTATTAACCTACTTGGTCTCCTACCACACCTCATTTTTTCTCCTATGTGCTGTTAGCATACTTCACAGAGGCATATGTCTTTAAATTAAAGCAGTACTACTTTCTTAAAGTCTTCATTAACTAGCAATTCATGAATTAAAAACTTACTAAGACTTGTCTGACAATCCAGAAAAAAAAAAATGATCAAGTGATTCAAACCCTGAACTAAATTCAACTATATTTGTTTCTTATCGACATATATATAACTTCTCAATAATCCCTGTTTTTCAGAGGCTGACCCTGTGAAAATCTGAAAACAACTCATGTATTTGCAAAATGCTAGATCACAGCTAAAAGCCATAGCTAAGATGCACAGATAAAAAAGCATACAGATCCCTGAATTACTGTTAAGTGCTCACTTCAGGGCTGGAAGCAGTAGAGGTGGGTGGCACTGTGGCACTGAACTTAGTACTGCTTCTGAGATCTGAGTTAGTATCTCTCCAGAATGCTGCACTGTGCCAGGGAGATACATCATTTCAGTTAAAATAGGCTTTAGCTTTAGTAACAGTACACTGAATGGAATAGTTGAGACATATCCAAAGACAAGTTTAGATAGATTTTAGAGAGCATCTCATAAGACACGAGCATTAGGGTCACAATAACCTTCAGGTTTATGACTTCAAAATTCATCATTAAAGAAAAGATGAATTTCCAGAAACATGAGTGAAAGGTTGGTGGGGAAATACATAATCCTAGCCAGGCTTTATGATGGCATGTTTTTAATATAAGATGAAGAATAATTAAGACCAGATTAAGAGACACCTAGAAGGAAAAAGAAAAAGCAAGTTCTGAATGTACTCTGAGGAACCAATCTCTTAACTGACTGTGCCACCATGCCAGTCCCCTCAGGATTCATACTTTGTGTATGAGATTGTTCCTGTCTCATACTTGCCAGCTGTGGTACTTTCACTCAGTGTGCTGGCAGTGCAGCATCACAGCCTCTCTCCTCTTCAGGGACCCCATGTAGCAGGTGTAGGCAACAGGGTTCCCCACCAGCTGTATTTGATATGGGAGCCTCTGGAACAGGGGAGAGGAGAGGCCACTGTGCTGTGCTTAACCTCACATTCATACAAACATCTTAAAAATCTGTTGGGTGCTGAGGCCTGGATATGCACTGCCATCATGTGAGCTGACATGCAGTCTCTGAAAGAAAAGGCCAAATAAAACAGGAGGAAGAATGACTCCACCTCTGCCTTCTAACTCAGCTCACCAGGGTTCTCCTTTTCCACTCTCTGCACTGCCTGCCCTCACCAGACTGGTGGGAGGAAGGAATCTTTGGTCCCTTCTGCTGCTGCTTACACAGAAATACAGCGTTTCTCCTCACTGCAGGTGAACTGTTATATGCACAACTCTCCAGGAAAGATAAGTAAGGATATAAATGTAAATAGCAACATGAGTTGAAAGGCCAGCCTTCCCTGGCAGTTTCATCCAAGTTACCAAAGCCTGCCTAATGCAAAACCAGCTGCTGAAGAATTTCCCATTCTACCTTTTACTGGCACCTTCCTGTGCTAGATGCACAATACGTATGAAAAGAGGAAAGGAATGACAGCTGGTTTGGAAATTTATATGATCCCTGCTTTCTATCTGTTTAAAATCTGTTTATTTTGCTAGAAAAGTGCAAAGAGGCATTTTTGACAAGAGATAATTAATTATTTTACATGCATTGTATAACACTATTCATTAGTTTTACATGAGTGGTAAGAGGTCAGTCAAGAATAGAATCCCATTGTGTTAACCTTCAAAGAGCTTGCCATGTAATTGAATGCAGCAGGCACGGGATAAAGGAATTAAATATGCAGGCAGAATTAACATTAACGGTTTGCAAACATTATATTGCAAATATATACAGCTTTGTTGCCTAAATTCTTGGGTTAAGATCTTTGGGGGAGGTGATTAGGTAAGCAAGAAAAACAAAGGAAGAATATTGAAGGAATGTGCATAAAATACATGGAGAAAGAAGCATAATAGGATCTGAATGCTATAGTGTATTCAACTTCTCATGTATTAGTGCATAGATTTACAAGATATGTTAAGCACAAACCTACATGTGCCTTTCTGCTGCTATTTTCTGCATAGGAAGTATGCCACATGTAGGTCCACATGAGATACATTTTAGAAAATGTGGTAAAGTTCTGACCATATATATCACACAACTAGCTTTAGTTCTGCAAAACGATGAGAATACTGGGAGTCAGTAAATGGTATGATTTAAATTTGAAAATAGCTCCCCAGAATCTGCTGAATTCATTCAGAGTTAACTAGCAGGAGAACATCACCATTCAGTGTACTGAGTCCATCTGTTGGCAATATCATGATGGAAACGGCTTTTTAAATGCTATTTTCAATAAGCTATCACACAACAGCTTGTTCCCAACAACATTCCAATACCTTTCTGTTTGCTTACCGCCTACTATAAAAAACAGCTTAGAGGGAAGGAGGCATTTCAGTACTATACTAATGTAGGGTAGGAGGGACAGAGAGACTACAGGAACTGGCAAAATGAGAAACAACTATAAAAAGACAAAAGGAGAGGAAGCAGTTATTTTAGACCCCCTGCAATCTAGATTTAAACAAGGATATAGAACCCAAGGTACTGCAGTGTCAGAGGGATGGTTTGCAGCCAGTCATTAGCATTATCGTGCATTGACAGTGACAGCCGTAGGAAACCAGTGGCTCCTAGATAAAACCGGCAGGTGCTCCTAGAAATTACCTTTAAGTCTGCAAGACCTTCTGAAATATGTGCTCCAATGAGTTCTGAAAGGAAGACTCACTTTCATCACTGTGACATGCTCACAAGCATAGCACCAACACAATCTGTCCTATAGAAGTCTTACCAAGATATCATGTATCCATCAAATTACTTGTCAAGTAAAACAAATGCCGGCAATGTACTGATGATACAAAACCTGCATCCACTAGCATCAAAGCGGCTCAGTGGCAGAGGTCAGCTCAGCAATGAAGAACAGATGGCTGCATTTGAACCCAATAATTGGTAGGAGAGGACAGGATTTCTTCAGGTTCCCACCAGAAAAGTCTCACAGTCAGTTCAGTGTGTAGTTGTCAGCTAGCTTTAACACGCCTAATGTCATGCCTTTTTAAGTGGGGAACTAGATAACCCCCTGAGGTTTATTCTGACCCATGTTGCCCTATGACCCCAAAATAAACTCCTCTATGCTGATTACCTCTACCTTCACTACTAACTTGAATTCTAAGATTTATTTACTTTACAGCTTTTATTTTAAAAGGCTGTACTTCTTAAAGAATTAAAAAGGGCACTCAAATTTTATATATATTAAGTACCTTGTTCACCAAACACTATTAGAAATACATACAGTTAGGAAGGATAAAAGTTGAGACACTATACATTGCTGTACATTGCTGGGCTTGTTCATAAAATAGTCTATCTTCTGCTATCAAGACTGCATCCCAAGTACAAAAAAATAATTTGTATTCTGTTTATCTGCCTCTGACCTATTCAAATGTGCATAGTGATAATGTCCTCTTAGAACACATGCATGATAGCCTGCTTCTAAAATGAAAACCAGAACTAATAAGATGATGCTTATGATGAGCACCTACCTGAGGACGTATAACTTTTACTATGTTTTCAAGTGCAGTGTCTGGTGATGGAGGAGAGCAGTCAGGTGTTGGGCCTGTAGAGCTGTTTCTATGGTTACCAGATCCTGGTGCAGTAATTGCTACCTGAGGTGCATTATCTGCGAATAAGAATAGCATTTACATGAACTTACAAATACTTCACATATTTTAAAATAAGAAAAAAAAAATTTTGAAAACAGAACACTACTCAGAACACTTTCGATTTACAAAACCTATTATAATTTAAATGTATCTGGTGAGGAATATCTACACCTATTTTGTCAGCTTATACATTCACTCCATGTTAAGGCAGGATACAGCACTCTCTTAATACCTAAATAAAATGAGGCACAAACCAAACACATATCTTTTACTTTCATTAACCTGAATTACAGATTGTGAAACCAAGTACTATCACTATAGCAGGGGTGATTTGAAAAGGTGCTTTACAATGCACCTCATATCTCATCCTGGAAAATCCTAACACATACAACACAGTTCACAAGTTAAATAAACACATAGTTGACTTAGAGCATGCTAATAGCCATCACTGACAACTTTCGTTTATACGGGGGGCGATAAAACTGATCAGCAAAGATCAATTACATGAAAATATACTCAGCTTCTCAGATAAAATTTGCATCCTCCATAGAGCTCTGCACTGCAGTAGCTGCTTTTCTAGCAGTATCTCAGCTAGATAACCTACAGCTTGCTTAAAAATGTCTACAATCCTACACGGACATAGGAAACTGCTGTTTAGACAAAATTTGTGATGCTCTTGCCACTTTATGGCGCTGTGAAGGACAATTAAAGGGACTTAAAATATCATTCTTACCTTCTCTAAATGCCTTTAATGTTGATCGAACAATGCAAACTTAAATTAGTCAAAATCAGGTCAGAGGATAGAGAGGTCTATGAAATAAGGCATAACTACCCAGTTGTTACGGAAAACAAGCACCAGAATGACTTATCAGGAGGCCAAAAGCTTCCTGCCTTTGAATTGTATTATTAAAGAAATGCTTTAGTTCTGATTCTGGGGAAAATGTCATTGCCTGTGTGTACCTTTCTTTGTGGATCACATGCACTCTATTTTGCTAAATGTGCTATAATACCTGCGGCTCTGTATTAAGACAATGATTACATTCTCATCTTGTGTCTGTGGGACTCAACTGACAGCCTGCAGAGTTCACAGAAGAAAGCATATTTATTTGTAATTGAGATGGATCTCCAAAACATGTTTTCACTCTGTGGGCAAATCCACTCTAGAAAAACCCAAACTCCGAATAAACAAAAGCAACTCCAGTTCTATAAGCTGGAGAAGTTTTGCCTAACCAGCTTCTGCAGGAACACAAGCTCCTTCATGTGCACAAGTCACAAATGTCTCTGTGTAAGTAATCCTAGAAGCTTCTCTTCCTCAATCCTACTAGCCTGAAAGAATTATTGGAAATGCAACAGATATAAAAGGGAAGGAAATACCCAATTAGGTTAATGTAGATAACATAGGATAAAGATGAATTGTTGTAAGAATGTAAATTTATGGCCTCTCCAACGTAACAGATATTTTCTTTACGTGGATGAGTCTGAGAAACACTCCCTGCAGAAACACTACATATCTGGATAAGGTCGTAATTTCTATTCAAATACAGACTGGCAAACTGTTCTTCTAAGGCAAATATCTGCCTGGAACGTTTCAGCAATGCTGTTAAACTTAGTGAAAGTGTAAACAGAAATTCATATGGCAGCTTGACAGACACTATAGATAACTTTAGGTGTTACCTAACATCTGACGGAGTGAACCCTCCCTGTCACAGAAACAATTCCAAAGTTTTGGAAAAATATGTCATCAAGACTGCCAGTCCTTTAGGTCTGGAGTCTTAACACAGAGAAGTGCTCTTCCTGAATCATCACAAGTGCGCACAGAAATACCAGAACTGAATTCACATATTTCAGAAAGTAATACATGTTTGTTAATATGATGAATCAAACAAATTTTCATATATCCTTAGAAAGGAACTTAAGGTGAATAGTCATAATAACATCCCTGACACAGAACTTAAATGTCTCTTATGATTCCCTGTCTGAACTGGTGTCTACCTGTAAAATTGTTAACATGCAGGATGTGAGTGAGTATCCAGTGATCTGAAAGCCCACCTCATCAAAGGAATGACAAGCAGACACCCCACAGAGGCCTTACCATACTCTGGAAGTCTCATAGTGGGGATGAAGGCTAAATATGAGTGATAGGAGCTGAATCTCATCCTCATTTAGTCCAGAATATGAAATATTACCTTATTTCATTCTGTGGACAGACTCATCAATAGATAATTATCAATGAACACCCCTGCCTGAGGAATCGGAGGTTTGCTTTGAGAGAATTCTGCCCTCTGTTTGTGGAGACACCAAACTAGGGACTATACTGCTCCTGAGACATATTGTAATACAGGTGGTAATACAGGCATCGTCTAGGAAGCTAAGAAATAACTTCTAGAGGGAGAAATGTTCCACATGAGTCTAGCTAAGTGTACTTAGAGCAATTATTTACTTACTAGTGTGAGAAACAAACAGAACAATTGTCTCTGACAAACAGCTAAACCTAACAGAGAAAAGAACACAAACTCCCATATCAGTTTATCAGTCCCTGCCTTTCTGTAGCTGTTCTTTCACTGTGAAGCCTGTGTGGCTGTGTTTAAGCACAGCTGCTCTTTAGCTACTTAGCACTTGAAAGCCTTGCAAATGAAATCAGGAAGTCTTACAGATGCAGAAGTATCTTAAAGGCCAAATAGTGAGAAATACAGACTGGGATTGATGGTAAGTTTTCTGCCCATCACTTCATTCCATTTCAATGCCCTGTTGGTATTCTTCTCATCTTAGTTTACCCACACTTTAAACATGCAGAAGAGGGTAACAGAGCAATCAAGTTATATGAGCAGGATTTTGGTCCTTCCATAGGAAAGACTTCTTGTTGATGCTGTTGAATGATAGGTCACAGAACATTACCTTTTGGCCTTTAGATACCGCCCCACCAGTGAGGCATCAAACTGACTAGTAGTGGCATTCTTGGAATGAAAATTTATTGGGAGATATTCTTGAAAGGAGGCAGGGCTGTTATATGCCCCACAAGACAGGGCTATGAAAAGCTTTCCAGCTACAGTGTGTGCATACAATTATGACCAGTTAGGGAACATCTGTAATACACAGAAATCTCAAAAAACAAAACCAAAACCAAAAAGTAGTTACAGTCTTCCAAGCAAAATAAAGTGGTAACACAAAAAGGATGATGCTTGTAGAGTCTAAAACTAAAGTTATGAAAAAAAACATCCAAATAGATTTCTTTGAAATAAACATCGCCAAAAAAAAAAAAAAAAAAATCCAGCTGCTCAGTATCCGTTGCCTTCACTCCTTTCTCAAGGGAATAAAGTGTCTCACATGTAATGGCTTCTTGTAAACAATTTCTTTATTGTGGACAGCTGTTTATTTTCACAGTAGGATCTTCTCATTAGGCAACCAATAATGATTTTACTACCTGTGTCTGCTCCATCAGAGAGAGAATATTGCCATCAAATTAGTTCCTGCAACCAATTTGGGCAACTTCTCTATGTCTACAGTATTCATTAAGAATGCAGTGCTACAGAAGATTCATTAGGAATAGATTTGAATATATATTCTTTTATAATTAAATAATAAAATAATTATGTTTTCATTTTCTTATTTTCTGGTAACACAACTAAAGCAAACATTTTTTACATTTAGCTATCTATAACGGAAATACTGTAAGTTTCAGTGGAATATTTTATGGCAAAAAAGCACTTGGAAACTCGAGAAACTACTAAATTTACCTAGGAAAGATTAGCTCCTATGCTAAGTTTCTGACAGGTACGATAGAGGGCCAACAGGGAAGTTTTTCAGCTGTGATTCTCTTCTAGTTACTGGCTCAAGTTGCAATAAATTAAGACGTTTCTGCACAAGTCAGATAACACCAGGCTCCACGGATTATCTGGCAGGTAAAAATTACTGAACTGCAGCAGGCTCTAACAATATTCCTTCCTGCCTTTACCACATGAGAAACTCTCACAAGGATTATGTAATTGGATCTTATTCTGATTTTTAAAAATGGTTACTGAGAACTTTCCATCCTTAATTTCCTTTGTTGCAGGGCAAAAGAAACAGAAAAGGATCAGATAAAGTAAAACCATTATGTTATGTTTTCTAAGTCCAGAATAACTAATTTTATTTTTTTTTAAAGGTTAGGTAAACTCAGCTTTTGGATTAACTGGACCCATTTAGTGGACAACAAAAATAGCTCTATTGGTTTACATCCTGGCAAATCTTACTAATTTGCTTTGTTGGTTGGTTGATTGATTGGCTTTACCACACCACTAACATCTCATGGATATATTTATAAAGATGGTTATTCTTAAATTTCTCACCAAACAGACATCTTAATTTCCAAATTTTAATGCCACTTAAAATTCTATTTGCTACTTTTCCCAATTGTTGAAACATTTACAATAGAAGCAGACTCACTATTTACAGCAATGGTCACATTACTGCTTCATACAAGTTGCCTGTGCATATTAGACTTTCCTTCATGTATCAAAAGACTGTAACTACAAATGATGACATTACTGTTTGGATGTTGAAGATAATGTTGTTCCTATTACTATTTAAAAGATTTTTACTCTCAAGCCACACTAGCATTCCTTAAATTAGAGCTACACCTTTTGGTTACAGACAGAAGGTTTGATTTCAGTTACACTAAAAACTTTTAATATTGAATCAACTTCACCAAATCAGAAATACAGATTAGCTTTTTACTGGTCCATTCCAGTTATTCCATAGTTCACTAACAGTTATACATTCTTACAGGAAAATTATAAAAAGAAATTGAATAGCATTGAGTAAGAACTAATTCACATAACTGTTTTGTTTTTTTTTAAATTATTAATTAAATAGTTTTAGCATCATTTCATATGGGAAATGCTTATTTTTCACAGCACCTTTTTCCGAGACCATTAAGAGAGAACGGAAGCAGCAAGCCAAACACCTCAGAATTATTTTTTCATCACACTCATATATAATACAATTACAAAAAAAACCAACCAGCTTTTGTGCATATTACTCAATTTTATCGATTATCCAGTTCAATATTATTAAAGTGTAATTTATAGAAGCACAGTTACCTTGTTCATAAAAATGTTTAATTATGATGTACACCTCATGTCTCACACAAAGAGTATTGTATGAGAGTCTCCTGGGTTCATCTGTAACAGCTAATTTTCTCTTTCCCAATAGCTGGTGCAGTGCTGTGTTTCAGCTTTAGTCTGAGAACAATGCTGGTAACACACCAGTGTCACAGTTGTTGCTCAATAATGCTTACCCGGATCAAGGATTTTCCAGTCTCTCATGCTCTCCTAGTGAGGAGGGGCACGGGAAGCTGGAAGGAAGCAGACAAGGACACTTGACCCAAACTAGCCAAAGGGGTATTCTATACCACAGCACGTCACGCCCTGTACATAAATGGGAGGGAGTCACTCAGAAGACCAAGACTGCTGCTTAGGCCGGGCTGGGTATTGGCCAGTGGGTGGTGAGCAATTTGTATTGTGCATCACTTGTGTTTATTGTTTTTCTTCCCTTCCCTTTTTAGTTTTATATTCTCTCCCCTGGTTACTTTCCTTATCAGTATTATTAGTACTACTGGTTTTGTATTATACCTTAGTTACTGGACTGTTCTTATCTCAACCTGTGGGGTTTACATTCTTCTGATTCTCCTCCCCATCCTGCCTGAAGCAGGGCAGGGGGAAAGAGAGGGAGTGAGTGAGTGGCTGCATGATTCTGAGTTACCAGCTGGGCTTAAGTGTTAACAAAGAGTTAACATCACAACCAATCCTTTTGCAGGAAGAAAAGTTGCTTCTACCATCACTGACACTGTAAGTGATTAATTCACAGTGGTCTTTCTGTACAAAAAGGATTTCTGAGTAAAATATATGTAACACATTGCATAATGTCATTTACATCTATCTAATGAGACTGAATTTTGAACCAAATATCAGGGTCTAAAGTTAAACTTCTGTATTCATATGCTAGTAGCTGAATTGCTATCAAAAAAATAGCATTATTTTGTTCCATCTTCGGCAAGTCAGAAACCGATCTTCAGACTTGCAAGGTAGTATTTCTCTAAATATAGCTACATTTGCTAAACTCATCTTTAAATCAATGAAACCTCATTAAAACAGTATTCATTAGAGATAAAATATACTCTATATAAAGATATATAATCCTGAAGAAATATTAGGTCAGAGGAACAAGACTTAAGCTTCATTGATTATACAAAGATACGCATTACCTTTAAACAAAGTCCAGACAGCTAGCTCAGACACTTCTATTGTAGTCAAATATGGCAAAATTCAACTGCCAAAGCATTGTTAACAATGCCATCTCAGCAGTCCAAGGAAACTCAAGGCATCTACCTGAGGCCTTCACTGTCTTTCTATGGGATTTCACTGTCCTTCTAAAACATCAGCTTGGGACACACAAAAGCATTTTATGTCAGTAGACAGCTATGTATGGCAACTGAATCAAGGTACTAAAATTATGAGGGATGAATCCAAAATCACATTTCTCAAGAACTTTAACCCCTGTTTCCCAAAGATCTTTGTGAAAATGAGAGCTTATTTTTACCATCATGGTAAAAATTATAGTAAGATTTTTCTGGTGTACTGGATAACAGGAGGTCAAGAAAAGAGGGGAGACCAAGGAGCTCCCTTTCATGGATATAGTGACTGCTTTACATTTTAAAGGATCACTCAGATATCAGTCTGGAGAGAGTAAAATGAAGGTGAATATTGTCTTCTTTTAGCATATTGTAAGAACAACCTATGGCATTCTTTTACTGCTATCTTCTATTGTCATGTCAGACAAAAACATAAAAATGTTAACTAAGTGAAATTAAAAAAAACCATGCACTGGGATCTTTGTCTTTTACTGTGATATGTGACATTAGTAGCCAGTGGATGATTGTCTTCTTTCATTTAGTACTCTACATAGACAGGAATGCTCTTATAGATAGTAATAGACCATATCACCATAGTTCAGCAAGTCTTTCATCAAAGTTTTCATCCTGCTATCCATGTACTGCAAGGACACACTTCTCACTGGAACTTTTCTAAGAGATAACAGATACTCATAGAAAAGGCACTATATATATGTAATGCCACAATATTAACTATCATGCAGACACCAAATATACCAACCAGAACACTTCCTACCACATCTCATCAAGAAGAATCACCTGAATACTATTCTTTATAGTAAAGAGAACTGGGCACAGCAGTCTTCCCGAAGATTATATACGGCTCATTAAAACACAATTAACTCTTTCTTCAGCAGTGCAAGGAGAATCACCCCATTACATTAAAGCATACCCACAGAGAGATTTCAGTGCAAGTCTTAAAACAATATATCTGAACATTTTGTTTGGAGACAACGCTACTCAGCCTCAGTTCTTTCATGATGGGTCAATCAAGGCCGCTGGATTCCATTAACAGTAAATTTACAAGGCAGAAGCCCAAGTCAACAAGTAGGAAGAAACTAACAAGGATCCAAAACTGAGCTGAGTAGGTCACAAAATAGCAGGAACTGCCCTGATTTGATACAGAGCTGCCTTGTATAATATTTCTTGGACAGCATGTGTGATAAAAATGTGATGCCTCGTGTAAGTGGTGGACCCATTGCAAAGATTCCTAGAAATTGCATACAGCAAAATTAAGACAGACTGAAGTCCATACAGAAATCCAGGAAGAAAAAAGAAAGAAAATATCAGATTTTGTCAAGCAGATAACAAAACCTGTCATGTTATACAGTAGTCCCAGTTGAGGGACTAGGCAATTTTTCATAGTACAGGATTTTGCTTTAAAATTGTTTTAACTTGACTAAATTCCCACAGCAAATATTCTCTCCTATGTGACTATTCAACACAGCATAGATCTAGGGATTACAGAGAATGACAATCATCTATTTCAGGATTTCAAGGAATGAACATTGCAAGAGACATTTCAAAAGAGCACATGGAATACTGAATAATAAAATCAATAGTTAGCTACACTGGATGCATAGAGGGAATGCTTGGACTAAACTGTTTGAATTTGCTCTTTTGAATTTGTTTTGTTTCCCACACACTTAAATCTGAATAACCGTTGTTCTGAGTAGGATTGTAAATATATATCTACAACTGTCTTGTTGAAAGCACTTGAAGCTGGCCCAGTCTTGGATGTAGCAGCTATTTCAGGGTTGTGTTTGAAATTAATTACTAGCAAAGTGCATTCCAGCAGCAGCAGGGAGTCTGCTTAGTTGTTTCTGCATCATCCACGAGACTTGGGTATGACTATTATCAACTTTTTATTTCCTTCAATCACCCACCTGCATGAATAGACTTTGGAACAGCTTCAAGCTTGCATAACCCTTGTAATACCAGGCAACTGTCTGGAAAACCATCTCTCATTAAGTACTAATTAGACATGATGGGAGATTTCCACCATTTCCTGAGTAACCTTTGAAGACTTTTTCTGCAAGCTGTTAGCTGCTGATGTGTAATTGAGCATTCAAAAACAACGCTACACAGTTGCATATCCTTTTTTTGTGTGTGTGTGAAATGGCCTTTTTCTTGGCTTTGCCACGTTTAAAAGGTTTGTAGTGAAATGACTGTACTTGCCTATGACAGATATTTCATAGATTTCTACATCGGCCTTGTCTCAGCATGTAGTCATCATGTTCCTGAAATTCAATGAAAAGCACAGGGTGCAGTTACAGGTGCCAAAATATTTTTGTTTATTTCAGTCATTCACTAAAAACTGGAATGCCTAGTAGTCTGGTGAAAAAATAAACATCCTCCAAAAACACCTGATACATATTAGGGGTGTCTGTGCATATTTTTAAATTTGACTCATCAGTGAGAGGCCACTGAATGACATTATACGTATGCCTCAGTATTTCACAAGGCTTCTCCTATAATCCAAAGAGAATAACTAAATAAGATGTGCAGATAAAGTATTCTACTATTGCAAATGCAATAGATATTAGTGAATTAGGCTACATAGTCAAATTATCTCAGAATATAAACCGCAAAAGGTGATGGGAGTAAGTACTCTCAATTTAAATAATTCTGATGATAACAATAGTCCCCTAGGGCTCAATAATAATTAATAATTTGAGAAGTCTTTAAGAAAAACCTTGCAATATGCATCTATCTTTAGTTGCAGTGAAATGCACTTTATAGACAAAAATACATTTCCACGAGCTTCAGTTCTTCTGAAGTGTCAGTTAGCTAATAAACCTCTTAATCAGAACACTGAAGCCAAAAAGCTAACCAAAATATTTTAAAGCCAGCAAGCTAGAGATGCTTTAAAATCTTTCAATATCCAGCTATTCTTCTTTAAAGTATCTAAATTTTTGAGCAACTTCAGAGTGCTCAATTCCCACTCCAAAATTTTACCTTTTTTTTTTATTTAACATACATACATTGAAGAGAGTATTGTGTTCCATACTCAAATTGTGTATTCTATCCGGCGTAACAGTATACTTATTAAGCATAGAGTCCAGCAGAGAGTGTGCACTACTAATACACAGAATTCAGGCACTCTCAAAGGTCTTTGATGCTCATTTTGAAAGCAATATGGGAGCATCTGTACCAAAGTGGACCTGCTATCTAGTCCAATATGTTGTTTTGATAATGTCCAGGTGATTTGAGAAACATAAAGAAAATACTGTGGATAGTTTTGTAATAACACAATACAGTTTCTAACCATTCACAGTTAATTTGCAGCACTACAGCATTGGAGATATTAGTAACTAAAAATACCCAAACGCTTCACTGTATTTTTTAATTTCCAAATTATCTTTTCTATAATTAACATACCAAAACAATTTTGCCACACTTTACATATGTTTTATTTATTCTTGGCATTTGCTTCTGAAAAATACTCAAATTCTACCCTTTGCACTAACATTCCTGCATTAATTTATTTTCTGTTTCAATTTAGATGAAATTATATGTTATACCAGTATTACACGTTTACTCATAATTAAGCTTACCTTCTAACTGACAGAGCAGGATTTACATCACTCTGGCTCTGAGGGTTTAGAATCTTCTATACACTTCAGCGTATTTAATTTATTTACATCATAGTAACTAAACAGCATGCAGTTTGCCTCACTTGTTTTCTCTTCCTGTTTTGGTTTTAGGTTCTCCAAGATCCACAAACTATCTTTGCAGATTTCTTAAATTTCTTCCTATTAAGTGTTCCCACTAATGAAACCTACTCCCCTTCCCTGGAATTTTTGAGAGCTGCAGTTAACTATATAAAGGAATGATAAAGATGCCACAAAACTTTAAAGAGGTATGCTGTTTGCATTTCCTATTGATAGCAAATTAATAAATCACAATTTCTAGGCCATGTAGGGCCCCTATGTTTGACACAGAGCCAAATCAGTATATTCAGACAAGAAGGAATATTCCAACACAGTGGGGCAGAAATGACCAATCCAACCACTAATATAAAAACAGAGATCATAATTAAGTGAAAGTATGGCATAAAACAATCCAACATTCCTTAACTTCAAGTCTTAAACTATAAAAAAGATTATAATTAAATTACGCTTGAATAGAGGTATTTAGCCAAAACAAAAGACAGGATTCACAGAACTCCTGTCACTTTTACTACCAGAGCTCCTAACCACTAACATCTTCCTATTGTAAATGTCGTTATTCCATTTGAATATGAGTCACAAATTCATTCCACATTACGTTTATCAGGCTGATGTCTAGAAGTTGGACAAGTAATTTATAAAATGCATTTATAAAAGGCATTTAAAAATTTCCTTAAACTTATTATTGGCAAATCCTTGTTGAAGTTATTATGGGTTGAATGAAAAAAACTCTGAAAGACAACTTACAGAATTTATCAGAAAAAAGGTATTTTTTGCAAATGTTACTTACACAATATTCACAGAGAGTTTTCATCATAATGTAAGACAGAAATAGATGTCAAAATACTGGGAATGTTCTCAGGAAAAAAATTTAGTGTCAATCCCAGCACTACTGGTAAGAAACTGGTTTGGTTTTGTTTTTTTTTTAAATTATGCTATATTATTCAAGTATCTTCCAGCAGGGTAGGAATGATACCTGACAGAAAAAGGATATGGGGTGAACAGCTGGAGCTTGTGTGGAAAGGATATCTTTACTAACAGCTGTTTTTAATATCACCACCCAGAACAGATACAAATGCATACAATGGTATGCAGACTAGCAGATTCAGGAAGAGAGACAGAAGCAGAGAAAATTGAAGTAAATAAGTGTTTTTTTATTTAACTTAAAATAGAACAGGAGGGAAATCTTTATCCTTCCATTTTTTTTTTAACAGAATGAAACACTGATTACCTTCAGTAGGAATCAATGTTTGTCTATTTTTTAATCATGTCTGACACTGAACAAAACAAATAAATCTGTTCGTTATGTACAAAATTGGTTTAGTTTAGTAATCGCTTAATATTTTAACAAATATTTTGTTATTAACAAAATTTAGCAAGCTATGCCAGGATTTGTGCTTTCCAAATGTACTAAAGATAGTACAAAACTTTATTAAAATACACCTCATAAAACATATCATATTCTCATGAAAAAGTGAGTTCCCAGTAGAACACATTTAAAGGTACTGAAGTATTAAATAAAATAGCTTAAGTTCATTATAAAATTAACAAACTTGTTACTTGATGGAGAAGTAAAGACAATAGAAATAGGGTATGATTTATTTATTTTTTTTTTTGTCCTGATAGTAAATCAAATGTGTAATTGATCTGTAGTAACTGATCTGATTTATTCAGATCAATGCTGAAATAAAATTAGCATGCACATTCAGTTGACTGTATGATATAAGCTGTATGATATAGCCAAATTTTGATGCAGTCGGTAACAAAAAAAAATAAACAACCAAACAAAAACTAAAATTCTCCTAGAGATTGTCAGAAGGACGAGGAAAATTTTTTCATTTTTTTAGTGGTGAGTAGAGGGGGGAGGTACTAGAACTGTAGAAAAGACAGCAAGGTTACTAACTGCATTCATATCAAAGTGACCCTTCACAATATTTGAAAAAGCACAGTAACCTCATAGCGGTAGATGATCCCTACAGAGGTGTGGTGAAAAGCAGGGCGCAAGGCACTGGCAGAGCTATGATCCACAGTCCTCAGTATCTGTCTGTTAGCAGAGCCACCAAATACATTTTGACAAACCCTATTCTGACCAAGCAGGGCAGGGACTGAGTTTACATTTCTTGGTCTGACATGGAGCTGGGATGCCGACAGCATGTGAAATATGGGCTCAGCAGTGAGTAGAATTCTCACATCCTGTGATACAGTCACTGATATTCTAGCCTGATACTTTCAGCTTGATCCCCCAAATCCCAAATAACTACCCTGATATGGGACACAGAAATAAAAAGGATTGCCCAGACATCAAATCTAATACCTAAATCAAAGGCAATCATCACATAACTGCTACAAGGCGCATACAGACTATACATCTATTCACCATCTACACCAAGTCACAAAACACTCCATAATAAATAGTATTAAATGTGTAATCTTTAATACAAAATATCAGAAAAGCCTGGAAAACTACACAAGGAGCAGGAGAGATCACAAGCATTGTTAATGTCATAACTTTCTGCAACAGCTGAGAATGTGTAGATGATCCTAAGATAGGTATAATGCAGTGTCTAATGATTAATCATTCAGAGTTGAGCAGCTTTATCATCCGAAATTGAGAAACTAAACAGTGAAGAAACTAATCTTCCACAAATGACCACTGAGCTCTTTGTACGATTCAAGAAATACCCATACTGCATTTCGAGTTTTTCTGAAAACCAGTTTATTTTTCTTTACAGTATTTGAATTTTATTGCATTATAGACATCAGTAAACTACCTATTCTTGAGCACTGGATCTCTCAAATTTTAGGACTTAGTTCCATCTTAATGCAAAATAGGACAAGATGCAAAGTCTTATGTATAACAGAAAAAATATGAAGTCAAGACAAGTGGTTCCTCCCAGCTTCTAATATGGAGTACGATTCAACACAAAAAGCTTTGCAGAAAATTAATTTTAAAGTTTGTAGAAAATTCACAGGTGCACCAGGAGACATAAAATATTAACTGAATGCCTACTGAAGATCAGTGCTATACCCATTACACAACATTATATTCCTCTAGAATATACCAGATGCATGTGAAATACAAACAAATTAATGATAAGATGTTTCACTATTACTGCTAGTACTAGCAATTTGATGGGGTTTGTATCAATATTATTCCTCATATAGCTATTAAATTATTGCCATTTATAGCAGCTACTATCATTTACATCTGCTCAATTATAAAACAATCACAACAGCATTTTGAAGCCTAGGATTACTTACTAGAACGGAACATGTTGTATGTGGTCTCTGTATTACATCCCTGACTCAAAAGTACTTGCAAAAGATTCTGCAACTCATCACCATTTAACACAGAAAAACTCAAATCCTGCTAAATAATATTTGTATATGGGCTTTAAAATGCAAACTACCTCACAATAATTACATTCTTTGATTTATTGTCTTGATTTAAAAAAGGGGTTTTGTCTGACAGCATGCAGTCAAGTGCATAATGAGATCATTCTAGACAGTAATCACACCAAGATGGAAACTGAGTGTTGGTCAGAATACATGTACTTTGACGAGTACTCATTTGCAAAAATTGCCCCAAACTCCCATGCAAGGTATTTTTTTTCAGTTGTAGTTTAAGGAATAATAATAAAAAGTAATGAATCATAAGAAAATGTTTAACATATGTCAAGCAGAAGACTTTTTCTCACCCTCTGCAGAGAAAATGTAAGCTAGTCTTTGGAATGTAGAATTACTTTAACATAAACATATCTACTGGAACATACTAGATAGGTGGAGACCTGCATGTGTTTTGATAATGAACCCATCACATGGTATCAGTCATTCCCGTATGCTTTACCTTCAGAAAAGGCAGAGTATTTTTAGAGTAACATTTCATTGTTAAGAATGTTATCAGAGATGTTATCCAAAGGAGTGTATGATGGGGAGCAATTATCTTAATTACATACTAAAAAACTTCTAGAGGGATGATAAGGTTGTAAAGGAAAGTACATTAGCACTGTGATATGTAAGAATTGACGTCTTGCGCAACCTCAATTCATCCTCCTGTGCCTATGCATTCTGAAAAGTCTTTAGGATTATAATGCTGTTTCTCTGCGAGACCTCTGCTGCATCAAGGACATAAAGGAGTGTGTAAATGGAAAACGAAACAACCCAAATTCTGGCACATCACTCTAGCAATGCAGTAGGAGAAATAATATTATAAAACAATAGAGATATGAAATATTTTTCTTAAATATCAAACTCATGTAAATATATCCAAAGGGAATGTTAAATGAGAGTTAATAAAGCTAGAAATTTTTAATGGACAGATCTATCTAATTTGTACCCAAGAGCTTAAAAAGATCTGGCAAGTTAGCTCAACAAATGGTGCTGTTTCTTTGTAGCACTAGGAATATTGATAAGATTTGAGAAGACTAAAGGGAAGCTAATGGATCAACCTTAGTTATAGGCTTTCATTCTGACATCAGGAATAATGGAATGGCTGACATGGATCACCATTAATAATAAATGAAAGGGGGACTGGTTATTCAAATTAGCATTGCTTCAGAGAAACTGGATCTTTTAAGTTAACCTGGTTTTTAAATGAAATTATAAGTTCATTTAATACGAGTAAATAAAGTTATTTTACTTTTATAATAGATTTGACTTAATAGTACATTTGGACTACTAAAAATTATTGAAGTGGTCTACGCTTGCAACTGAGGTAATTTTAAAAGTTAATAATGAATGGTTCCAGATGTATGTGCATGAGAAGTATTCACTCATGCACACTTCTTTCCAGACTACCCAAATAAACAAATAAAAAGAAAAGGTAAAAGTTTTACCCAACTTTATACTACAAATACCACAGGGAGTAGAAGGAGGGTCTGAAAGCCTGTATAAATCTCCTTTCTCTTAACGCTCTTTGTTGGGATTCTGAAAGTTGCCAGTTAAATGGGCAAGACTCAGTCAAGGAAATATGACACTAGAAACTGATTATTGAATGCTTCCACTGCCTGCTTCTCAGTCTGTGATACTGAAGTTATATTTTTGCTTTACTGGATAAGTTCTGCTTTTTTCAAAAAGCAAGAAGTAAAATAACACAAGAAAATAGTACTTTTTAGACTCTCAACACAGCAAAGAATCAATTCTTAATATAGCACTTTGCAGTTAGTCTATATCATATGATGTAAATTTTCTAGTTACTAACGAAAATTCTATTATAACAGAAGTTTGTCCAAATACAAAATTGCCCTGCTTCAAATATAGAGTAACTAAGGGAACAGCTGTTTAGGAGAACCTATGGCGTTATCTCACACTGCCTGGGGCTGCTTAAAGTGAAAGCAGACAGTGGATGAAATGTTATTCAAATTTTTTATCATTCACCTTCTCTCGTTTATTCATTTCTTCTTTTAATACATTAGTAATGCAATACACACCCTAATGGACATAGTCCTTATTTTGCACCACAGGAGTTAAATTTTATTTTTCATTTCCCTTTATAAACTTCTATCAAGAAAACTGATTCCAAACTGATTCCCACATTGTATGAGAAATTTGAACAATAAAGAGTGGATATTATTTCTTCTTGAAAACAAACAGGTCGTGTTGCTGACCCTGTTGCTGGTGTCCCAGACTGCGGACCAATATGGTCGCCTCCAGAAAGAGAGCTTGCAGTAAGGTGACTACAGCAACTCAGACAGAGACCCCGTCCCAAACCGTGGCTGTTCAGGTCTCTGGGTGCAGGGAGTGCCAGAGCCTGCTGCTGCCGGGGGAGGGAGGACAGCATTCCACCTGCGTGAGGTGTGAGCAGGTAGAAGATCTGCTTAGCCTGGTGGCAAGACTTAAGGAGGAGGTTGAGACGCTGAGGACCATCAGGGAGTGTGAAAGGGAGAGGACCATCAGGGAGAGTGTGAAAGGAGTAACTCCCTGGCGTGCCAGTCGGAACGGTTCCAGGGAGATACCCCCCAAAAGGGGAAGGACCCCCTGCCTTCTCACACAGAGGGGGATGGCCCGAGACAGCCCCTGCCCTGTAGCTGTTGCGCAGAGGTAGGGGACCAAAAAGACGATGAGGGTTGGAAGCGAGTTCCTGTTCGACGTCGTGGGAAACCCTCCCCTCTTCCTGCCCTGCTTCCCCAGGTGTCCCTCCGTAATAGGTTCGAGGCCCTGGATCTTGAAGGAGAGGTAGGTGAGAATGTGGGGCAAGGCCAGCCCACAAGGCCACATAGGAAAAGGGGGTCAACTTTGCACCTCAAAACTACCTCTGTTAAGAAAGAAAGAAGGGTCATTGTAGTAGGGGATTCCCTTCTGAGAGGAACAGAGGGCCCGATATGCAGAGTTGACCCTCATCATAGGGAAGTGTGTAGTCTGCCTGGAGCCCGGATCAGGGATATCACCAGGGCGCTCCCCAACCTGGTGCACCCGACAGACTACTACCCGCTGCTGGTCTTCCAGACAGGTGGGGAGGAAGCTGCTTCCCGCAGTCTGAGGGGGATGAAGAATCATCTTTACCAAGTCTTGGGAAACGGGAGAGGTGCCTGAGGACTGGAGGAAAGCAAATGTCACTCCAGTCTTCAAAAAGGGCAAGAAGGAGGACCTGGGTAACTATAGGCCGGTCAGCCTCACCTCCATCCCTGGGAAAGTGATGGAACACCTTATCCTTGGTACCATCTTAAGGCATATCAAGGATAAGAAGGTTATGAGGGGCAGTCAACATGGCTTCACCAGGGGGAAATCATGTTTGACCAATCTCTTAGCCTTTTATGAGGAAATAACACGGTGGATGGATGATGGCAGAGCGGTGGATGTGGTCTACCTTGACTTCAGCAAAGCATTTGACACAGTCTCCCACAGCATCCTCACGGCTAAAATGAGGAAGTGTGGACTGGATGATCAGGTAGTGAAGTGGACTGCGAACTGGCTGAAGGAGAAAAGCCAGAGAGTTGTAGTCTATGGGGCTGAGTCTAGTTGGAGGCCTGTAACTAGTGGAGTGCCTCAAGGGTCAGTACTGGGACCGGTATTATTTAATATATTCATCAATGATTTAGATGAGGGAATTGAGTGTACTATCAGCAAGTTTGCTGATGACACTAAGCTGGGAGGAGTGGCTGACACGCCAGAAGGCTGTGCTGCCATCCAGCGAGACCTGGACAGGCTGGAGAGTTGGGCAGGGAGTAACTTGATGAAATATAACAAGGGAAAGTGTAGAGTCCTGCATCCGGGCAGGAACAACCCCAGGTTCCAGTATAGGTTGGGGAACGACCTGTTAGAGAGCAGTGTAGGGGAGAGGGACCTGGGGGTCCTAGTGGACGACAGGATGACCGTGAGCCAACACTGTGCCCTTGTGGCCAAGAAGGCCAATGGCATCCTGGGGTGTATTAGAAGGGCGGTGGTTAGTAGGTCGAGAGAGGTCCTCCTTCCCCTCTACTCTGCCCTGGTGAGACCGCATCTGGAATATTGTGTCCAGTTCTGGGCCCCTCAGTTCAAGAAGGACAGGGAGCTGCTGGAGAGAGTCCAGTGCAGGGCAACAAAGATGATTAAGGGAGTGGAGCATCTCCCTTATGAGGAAAGACTGAGGGAGCTGGGTCTCTATAGTTTGGAGAAGAGGAGACTGAGGGGGGACCTTATAAGTGTCTATAAATATATAAAGGGGGAGTGTCACGAGGATGGAGCCAGGCTCTACTCTGTGGCAAACAATGATAGGACAAGGGGTAATGGGTACAAACTGGAACACAAGAGGTTCCACTTAAACTTGAGAAGAAACTTCTTCTCAGTGAGGGTGATGGAACACTGGAACAGGCTGCCCAGGGAGGTTGTGGAGTCTCCTTCCCTGGAGACATTCAAAACCCGCCTGGACACATTCCTGTGTAACATTATCTAGGTGTTCCTGCTCTGGCAGGGGGATTGGACTAGATGATCTTTCGAGGTCCCTTCCAATCTCTAGCATACTGTGATACTGTGAAACAGTGGATATATGCACTGTTGGCATACCTCTACTGACAGAAGACTATAGCCATATCAAGAAATAATATGGCACAGGAACAGTATACATAAACTGTATATAGACTATAGGGATCTGTTTCTTAGGTGATGTCAGAAACCTGGTTTACCTGAACAGCCTAGAACTGAATTTCACTGTAAAAAAGAACTGTAAGGGTGTCTCACTCACCTCCTGAAATCTACCCAGAGATAACTAAAATGCATCATAGCTTTCACAGGCTATCAGAATGTGATTTTAGAGGCATATCTAACTGACAGAAATCAGAGATGCAGACTGCACTGGCCCATCTCAGCCACTTCCATCTACTGTAGGGTTATATTACCTGAAGAGATATAGAGATATCCTCTCCCAGTTTGAGATGAAATCAGAAGTAAAGGGAAATATTTCCACAGATAGTACCTCATTTTAAGTATTATACTACAAGACACACCTTTTCCTGATCTCATATCAATGCTTAATTGACTAATTCCTAATTTTAATAAAACCCCTTATTTTGGAAGAACATATATACAGTAAAATATAACCCAACTGAAATCAACAGCAACACATGCCCTAATTTCATAGAGATTAGGAAGATATGCCAGCCTCTGAGATTCAGACCACTTGAAGATCTACTGGTCAAAATAAGTAGTTTAATAACACCTGTCAACAAAATAGTAAGCAACATAGGACCGAAACACAGTTGAACAGATCTGCTCCAAGAGATATAGTTCTAAAAAGCTAATATAAAGCATCCTAATTATACTCCAAGAACTATAATAATAATATAAAAAATATCAAAAATGGGTATGAAAAAGTCATAATAATAGAACTCCCAAGCTATGTATATTTGGGGGATTTGTACTTAGAGAAAACAAAAAGAACTATAAAATTACAGAAAATACTTAAAAATAGAAAATAAATTATAAATTTATAACTTATAGGAACAACTATATCAGCAAAAACTTTACAGACGCCATTTTCAGAAATCTTTTACATTTTTGAAGAGTGCTTAAAAAAATGCTAGCTGTACTGAAGAAAAAAACAAGATTAATGACAGAAGAGCTATTGTATATTCTATTCTTCCATCAGCACTCCCTTAACCTTTATTAAAATGCTATGTGAAATTAAAATACCCAAACTGCAAACATATGCTAGTGCATTAGACAAAATTTATTCTTGCAAGAAGTGTGCACCCTATGCTGTGAATGACGAATATAAAATGTGTCATCACTAAAACTCAGTCAGAAGGTTAGACTAGTTTCTAATACACTGTATTCTGGCAAAGGCTGGTATCCTGAAGCTCTGTATGTGATCCTTGCATCTTTATAAATTAACCAGTTAAAACAAGTAGATTGATAAATTCTGTACCATAGCTAAATTCTCTCTGTACAGCTCAAACATAGGTTAAAGGACAACAAAGAAGACCAGAGAAAAAGTATATATAGGTCTTACACCTAGGGCTGGGAATTACATTTTATTATGAATAAGTTATTGACCAAAAATGCAACTGAAAATTGTTAATTAATTTTCAATTTTCACGTTACAGTAAATTTCACTAAAAAGTAGGTAAATTAAAAAAAAATATTTTCAGCTGGAATAAATATAACATTTATCTGGAAAAAATATCTGGGTTTCAGTTCAACCACTTCAGGTTTTCTTATACTCCTTATAGTTTAATTCTTCCTACACAGAAAAAGGGAAGTATATTAGGGCACAGTATGTAGATAATATCATCGTGATATCTGTAGAGGCAAATACTTTCAATAGATGCATACATATTTAAATAAGACAAAATAACTTGAACATACTGTGATACAAAGTATACACTTTTAGAAGACCTCTATGCCACAGTTTACCACCCTTTGGAGTCCTCTAGCCACCATGACAAGGCAATGCATATAGACACGCATATGTGTGGGCAGTAAGAGATTTTTCAGAATCATTCAGAGGCTGACCTTAATTCCTTCTTGAAGAGTTGCTGGAGAGTTCTGACTTAGCCAAAGCCAGTATATTAGCGTTCCTCTGTCTTGACTTCAGCTGGCTATGAATACAGTGAGGTTGGAAATCAAAAGCTTCTTAATCACTACAGAAATCAGTGGTTCTGAAGAAGACTTCTATTCAGAGTAACAGGCACAACGCCCAAGCTGTTTTTAAGATGTATTTTAAGAGGCTTATTAAAGGAATTATACAAAGGCTAGAACCTAACTTTACTCCCTTTAAGGGGAATATTCTTATCCTGTCAGGACACTATGAGACTCTTTTACTCATTCTTCTCATGGCCTTTGAACCTTTTTCTGTGCTAAACATAAAGGGAGATCAGACTGTATAAAACACTCTGAGAACTGGGAAAATACTTAATAATGGTCGCATTTCTCTAAGGCCAAAAATTACTTAGAAGAGAAACCACTTGCTAAGAAAGACTTCAGCTATTAGGTTGTTATGGAAACACAAGCCTCCTTTGTCAGTTACCCACTCCATCAAACCAATGCATGGCTCACATTATGATCACCTATGCTTTGTGTTCCTACTGACAAGCTCTGAGTGGCTCTTCACTTCTCATTCAACATACAGATGAATTAAACTCTGGAGACACTGCCTTCTAGAGTAATAAATGAAATAATAAGGAACACTGATTACAATACACACATCATATCAGGCCTTGAGGTAATGGCCCTGACCAGCCTTCTGAGGTGCTCTATTTGCATTCCCCTTCCTGGAGACTGCATTTCAGCTCAGCCTGGGGCCTTCAGTTCCTGCCTGAGGTATACTGAAAGAGTGACTTTTGCCTGTGCCCTATGGATCCAGATGCCAACTGATAGATGACTTCCCAGCTTGACCATGGACATGGTCTTGTCATCATGAACCTTCCTGGCCATCACCAGACCTGGTCCTGACCTGTATGTTGATTTTCTAGCTTGAATTTAGATCTATCTCATCAGTACAAACTTGCCGGATGATCTGGGCTCTCGGCTGACCTGGTTATAATCCCTAGGTCTGCCCTCCTCACGGGTGGTGAGACAGGGCCCTCCCTGTCAGCTATGGTAGTCCTCTTCACTCCTGCCTCCCCATCCCTGAAGAAGCAGCTGGCCCTTATTGCTCAGTGACACATCAGGCCTGAGACTTAGTACTTAGCGTATTCAGTACTCAGGGCGGGACGGTAGTAATGATTTTGAATGTGCACTACAATACCAAAAGCTTTCATGGCAGAAACACTGATGTCAAATTAGGCTAAATTTCATAGACCGTAGCTATTTTCAGATGACTCTAGACCAACTGTGATATATTGCATTTAGTTTGCTTGATAAGAGCCTCCCTCCTTTACTCTCCACAGCTAAGATGATCTTTCTTGGTCATAGAAGTATTTAATCCTGAGGAGCTGGACTGTAGTTCATGTTAAAGTGAACTATGTCCTGCTACCTCTGGTTTAAAAGTGTGCTTATATTAAATATAGCCCTTCTAGCAGTCCTGTTTGAAGCAATTTGGGTGAATAGACTTCAGAAAGGTTATTGCATGATCCTTCAGATCAATTAGAGTTTCAAAATTACGAAGCACAGGTGAGTAAGGCCTCTTGAATTTCCATTCATCCAGACAATTCTGCACATCTGGCAGTATGATGGTTCCTTCTTGTGGCCACTTTGCACTGGTTCGCTGATAGCTAGAAAATAACTGCATAAAAGCAAAGGTATAACTTCATTAAACAAGAAAAGATGCATTTGCTATCTTAGTCTCAAATTGGAGTACTGAAATGTTCAAATATTCAGGATAGGTGCTGTGAAGCTTTGTTAGTGAAGTAATCAGAAACTGATGACCTGACAAATAGCACTTTATTTACCAAGCCGAGCATTTAATGATTTTGGAAAATATGTAGATCTGTACTTTAATTTGACAAACATGTTATCACAGATAAGCCATTTTTCAATTCAGGTTCCTAAAGTACTATCTCCTAGATATCTGAGATTGCTGACAGTATACGCAGTAGACAGAAGAAGACAAGAAGAGGCGAGCTGACACACTGGCTACATATTTTCGTGTAAATTTTCACTGTAATGACAGGAGAGGGACACCAGGCTGAGAAAGCATAAAACCCCTAATGCTGCAGTAGACAGGCCAACTTAGAGAGAATAGGTATGTTGTAATAATGCAGTGACAAGCATTTTTTGTTAGTTTGCCTGCTGTGATTATGAGACTATAAGGAAAACGCATCATTAATTACATATTTATTATGTTGCATAGTCCCTCCTACAAGTTACTGGCATTTAAGTGTGAATTAAGTAATTTTTCTAAATAACAAAAACATCATGACTGACAACAGCAAGATTTCTCCAGAATACATTCAGCTGGGCAGATGTCCAGAATAGCTGCTAAGGTATCTCTTCCTTTATGTTTTAACTCCTTGCCTTGTACCTGACTGCTACTAGCTAGTGCAAACACATCAGATATCTAAGAACATTTTTATTCTTTGACAGAAACCATATCTTAGATGTAACTGGATAGAGTAGTTGTACCAGAGCTGTCTTTAAAATTGCTGACTTGGGAACTGCTGACTGTGCTCTGGCTGAGAGCTCAGTGTAAGTGAAGCACTTAAGTATTCACCTTATTTCTCAGTTGGATTTTGCAGCCCATACCGAACTCTGCGTTTGCTACAGCTGAACTGTTATTGGAGTTGAAGATGGCTCACTAAGGTCTCCTTGACCTGCAGCCACAGTAAACTAACATAACTGGAAAAAACAATCCTTGAACTACATCTCCTTTACCCAAGATGATTTTCATGCAGTTTATAGACAGCAGTGTTTCTTCCTGTTACTGAGATGCTGTATCAAAACCTTTCTTAATCTGCATGGACAGATCTACTTTCCAAAAGAAGATTAGCTGTTGTTTTTTTTTTTTTTTTGTCACCAGTATTCATGAGTAACAGAGTTTGAAAAGTCCTCTCTAATTCCTAATAATAATTTTGCCTAAAAACATTTGAAGTAGTATTGGCCATTATTCACTAGTATTAAAAACATAGCATATAAAATGCCACCTGTTTTGACTCCTAGGGAGTTTCTGTAGTAGAAACTATAAAGGCAGACTGAAAAAGATATAATCTCTCTGTTGGGTAAGGACACACACTTAACTCCAATGCAAAAAATATAGTAACATTTCTTCCATAATGTAGCTGAGATTTCATTCAATATTTCTGTTAAATAAAGTGTAAGACATTATGAGGGCTGCATCAAAAGGAGAGTGACCAGCAGGTCGAAGGAGGTCATCCTGCCCTCCTGCTCTCGTGAGACCTCCCTTGGAGTATTGTGTGCAATTCTGGTGTCCTCAACATAAAAAGGACATGGAACTGTTGGAACAAGTCCAGAGGAGGGCCACGAGGATGATCAGGGGACTGGAGCACCTCCCATATGAAGATAGGCTGAGAAAGTTGGGGTTGTTCAGCCTGCAGAAGAGAAGGCTGCGTGGAGACATCATAGCAGCCTTCCAGTATCTGAAGGGGGCCTACAGGGATGCTGGGGAGGGGCTATTCATCAGAGACTGTAGTGATAGGACAAGGGGTAATGGGCTCAAACTTAAACAAGGGAAGTTTAGATTGGATATAAGGAGGAAATTCTTTACTGTAAGGGTGGTGAGGCACTGGAATGGGCTGCCCAGGGAAGTTGTGAATGCTCCATCCCTGGCGGTGTTCAAGGCCAGGCTGGACAGAGCCTTGGGTGACATGGTTTAGTGTGAGGTGTCCCTGCCCATGGCAGGGGGGTTGGAACTGGATGATCTTAAGGTCTTTTTCAACCCTAACTATTCTATGGTTCTATGATTCTATGAGGTTGTCAGGGTTCAATGCCTCTTGCTCATCTCCCCCTTCTGAACCCCCATAGGATAGGGGAGGGAAGTGGGGGAAAAAAAGGTAAAATAATGGGTTGAGATAAAGACAGTTTAACAGGACAGAAAAGGAAGGAAAAAATAAATAGTAATAATAATGATAAAATAGTTAGAAATACAAAGCAAGTGATGCACAATGCAATTGCTCACCACCTGCCAATCAACATCCAGCCAGATCTGAGCAGCAGCCCCAGACAGCTTTCCCCTCAGTTTACATACTGAGCATGACACCATACAGTATGGAATATCGTTTTGGTCAGCCATCCTGTCAGTTGGGGTCAGCTGAGTCTCCTCCCAGCTTCTTGTGCTTCTTCTTCCCCCAGCCTACTCACTGGTGGAGTGGTGTGAGAAGCCAAAAAGTCCTTGATTTAGTGTAAACACTTCTTATCAACAACTAAAAATGTGGTACCAATGCTATTGTCATCCTAAATCCAAAATACAGCACTTTACCAGCTACTAGGAAGAAAATTAACTCTATCCCTGACAAAACCAGGACAGAGGTGCAAGTATGGTGTATGGTACAAACCGTCCAAGCTACCAAGGATGCGAGTTCAGTGTGTAAGGGTCTTCAACAGCTCAGGTCCAAATGCAGCATGGTGCTACACATGAACTTCTGGTACCAGTATTCTAGACACTAGGTAACTGATTAAAGCCACATTAACTTCATGAAGATACTTGTCAATGCCTACTTTAGCATTAGAATTACACAGTGCTTTAAGCTTTAGCTATTTATTAAACGTTTACACATTTTTTGAGATGATTTATTGCTATAGTTCACAAAATTTAATTACATCCTTAAGATAAAAAGGGCAATACTAATGCATGCCTTATGAACTAATAAAATTTTATGGTTATTTTTCAAGGTTAAATGTCATGTGATTTCATTTTTAACAGAAGGGCAGTCTAAAAAGTTAAAATTACAGGCAGTCTAAAAGTTAAACTTACTAGTAGAAATGTCTAGTTTAAAGAAGCAAAAAGATTGGAAAGATTAATAAATTCATTTATGAAATTAATTTTATGAGATAGATTTATAAAATTTTAAATCCAAATGTACATTTAACTTAGCAGAAAAATTTGTATCAGAGTGCAGTATTTCAGAATATTCCTATCATGTTGTAACTGTTAGTTTAAAAGCAAAGAAACTGAGACAGAGATGCTAACGCATTCTGCCAACCTTGTCCCATCAATCTATCACAGAAACAACAAACGGCTTAACTTGAACTCAGACACGTTTGCAGTCTTTTTTACTCTTAAATCAGTCCTATTTAGAAGCAACTGTTTTAATGGTGAGATAAAACAATAGTGTAACTGTTCTTCCTACATAAACCTAATTTCTTGCAAACATAGTATTCATACAACACAATTTCAGAAATGGAAGTAACAAACTTTATTTCCTTTCTATTCAGTTTTGCTCCTTTATATCTAACAACCCTTAACCACTTGGTACGTGCACTTACCTTCTACTGTTCCCTACCGGTTCAAGAATAAGTTTCAGGACATTAAAAGTATTATGGAGAACTACAGAGCAGTCTGTTTTTTCCCTGAGTAGATCAGAGAATGATGATTGGCAAGGTGACTACTTCCAACCTGTTAGGAGTTTACTGGTAGGGCAGATAATAATTACAACATGCAGCTCTACAGCTTGAAATGCCAGTCAGAATGACCTTTCCTCTCTGTACAGGAAAGGAGAATTTTCAATCACTGAGCGCAGTCAGTCTCACTTCTACTGCCCAGAGATAGTAATGCCCCAGACAGTGAGGACTGTTGATCAGTGTCCTATCACCTAGGGAAAGGAGACTGACAGATGCAATTTTATGTTCAAAGTGCTACCTTGTGCTTTGAAATAAACTCTAGTCATGATACAGTACAGCAATTTGAAACAGTATTACCAAAGTCAGCATGTCTCAGTGATATAAAACAGTGAAATTCTGGGGAAAAGGCATACAAATCAGATATTTGTTTTAATTGAATGATCTCTGTAATTATACATAACTTATTCAAGCAATAAATTTGTACGAACAGAAGTGGCAGGCTGACATTCACATACAATTATGCGTAGTGTTAAGTACTTTGTGAGTGACATGGTTAATTTCATTTGGGCCATTTGTAGCATAAGATAGCAGCCAACATAATTACAGATACGGCTTACAAGCCAGGCCAGTTAGATAACTACTGCATTTATAGCTTAAAATAAAATCACATTTTGGAATCTGCTTATCTATACAGCAAAATGTTCTTTCCAATAAAATGGTATATGGAAAACTAAGAAGAATTGCAATACATTTGTACTGTCAACTTACCTTGTTAGATCTTATAAATGTTATAGGTGCTCTCATGAATGCCCTACAGCTTCCTTGGCTATTCTCTGGAACTCTGATATGTGTCATATTTAACCATACACAAAACATATTTCCAGATTATGGTCTGAAAATTTCCTTTTCAAGACCTGTTCTTCATACTGATCATAACGAACTTATTAAGCCTATGAAAAATGTTCAGCAGGCAGCACAGTTCCAAAGCCTGTTGTGTTTTCTTGTGTGTAGTTTTCTTTTTTGTTTATTTAATACTAACTATAATGGAAAGCTTTGTAGTTGAGCCCCATTACTATAGAGGCAGATAATGAACTCCCTCAGCCAACTAATAGAGTAAGGGTATGGCAGTCATCCCATTGTAGTAAGTGTGCTTATGGCGATTAATCAAGTGGAAGTCTGAAAAACAAGGATAATTTGGCATTTTTTTTTTCCGTTACTGAACGGCAACCTGCAATATTTTCCTACACAATGTGTCAACTTTTTAGATTATCAGAGCCAAAAAAACACCAACAAAGCAAACCTTCAGCTATACAAGTAGTCATGCTGAAGTTCATGTCAGATTTTGGTCCATTCTGGGCAACTACGCAATAAAGATGCTATCTTATTTTGTGCCACCTTCTAGGTCTGTTCATAATGCAAGTTCCCTCAAATCTTCTTTAGCCCAAAATTTATGGAGAGATGGGAAATATGATCCACTCCACCTCACCTTTCTAACTCTGAAGGTGTATCTTGATATCTAGCCCTTATACACTATGCCTGATATAGCTCTGGCACTCTTCCAGTACTAGTTTAGCTGTAAAATCAAGAAGGTACTTCCCCTTACACAGACTAGATTGGTAACACACTGTTAGTTAACAATCATCTGTCATGCTTGTATATTTTCCAAATCATGATTCATAATCAACATAGCACAGGTAAAAAAGTCAATTGCCCATTCCAAGTAGTCTGCACTGCCAAGACCTGCCATTTGTCAGACTCTCAGTCCAATTACTTATAGCAAAATGATTATATTCTGAAATTCCTGTACCAGGTGGTGGCTAATGAAGAGTTCAAATAAGGAAAATTGAAGAGAGCATATAACTTTGGAGAATATAAACAGCATCCACACAGATAATACCATTTGTCTGACTCAGCGTAATTATATTGGTTTTTAAGTACTGTAACTCATTGCTGTTCAAACCTGTATAACAACAAACAGTCTGCCAATCTGTCATTTAATATTTCTAGCAATTCTCATTCACTGTGTCATTTTCAAAAACAGAGCAGATGTTCTTTTATATAACATGAAAATAGAGTACTTTAAATTTTGAATTAGTTGTGTAATATTGTTGCTAAGCACTTCATTAAAAACAGAAATGGGCTGGTAAATAGATTACTGAAAAAGGCTGGGCTTAAAGAAAGCCGATTTCTAATTTGGTTTTTTGCAACCTTGTATTTATCTGGGAAATTATTTAACTCTCTCCTTTGTTTTCCTTTCGATAGCATTTTGCTATTAATCCTTATTCTGATATTAAGCTCTTATGGAAGCTAATGGAAGACTATAATCACGCTGTGATAAGTAAACAGAGTTCTGTATTCTTAAGTACATAAACCTACACTTTCTATACATAATTGTATACCTTCCATAATATTACGCTTACACCAAAGATTATGTAAAAAATTATGTGGTGATTTACCTGGTCTTGAGGAAGGAACTCTTGCTATTTCTAGGGAGCAAGGTTTTTTGGTCACTGCTATGTCTATTGAATCACAGAGATTGCTGTCATTTTCAGAGAGAACTGCATCCAGAGGCACAGAAGGTATTGCTTCTAATGCATAACCTCTCTTCTTTGAATAAGATTCCTGAAATGCAAAAATTTAAGTAGGTAAGAGAGATATTTCTCAGACAACACAAGAAAAGAACCAGGCTAGATAACTCTGACTAGCAGGGTTTAAAATCCAACAAATTAAACACAACATTTTGCTGAAATATAAATTGTAACAGACTAGAAGAATTAATTGCATGCTAGAAGATAACATTTCTTGTTTCTTTAAATTTTTGTGTAATATAATTCTTGTTTAGTTATAGAAATGTCTATATTCTTCAAACTTTGTATTTAGCAAAAACTCCAACATAACTGATCTTGCCATACCTGCTTTGCTGTGTTCTAATTTGGGGATTTTTCTTAATCAGAATTTGAATTATATCTCATGAAAGTGATAATTACATTAACCACTGCCATTACTTTGTCATATTACACATAAAAAAGCTAAAGTTATGCTATCTGCATTTTGATGGCAGAATCCCAGGTTGTGAATGAAGATGAAATACTGCTCTATATTTGAACTGAACAGCAATAATGGCACAAGGTCCCTTCGCAGTGATACATACAGTGAATTCCCATCATTAGCAAATGTTAAGGGAAGGAAAAACAGAATTGGATGGAAGATTTTCTGGTACACTAAACTGCCCAATCAAGCAGACTCTCTCTACTTTAGAACACAAATAAGAAGATACCATACAGTTTCACGAGAGTTTCTTGATGTGTGATCTATATTTTTTCAATCCCAGCAGAAAGCAGTTGAATAGGCAGAGACATATTTCTACATCTTTCTTACATTGGACATATGGATGCCTGGGAAAGTCAAACACTGCACTCAAATCAAATATGATATAATAAAAGGCAAAGGACCAGAAAGCACCCTGACATTTAGATATTGTCATGGTCCTACTCAGAAAATGACTTAAGAACGTGATGACTAAAACAGGATGTGGAATAACAATTTCTTCAACAAGAATTGATATTACCTAAGGAAAAAGATGGCTGTAGGTAACAGTTCATTTTTTAGGTAAATTATTTATACTATTAGCAAATTATTACACTACCAGACCTTTGCGGTGCTCATTGTATTGTGACCTGATTTTTATGACAGTTCATAATCTGGTGATAACACAAGGCCATTTGAAGGATAGGTTTGAGATGGCAGCAACAGGATATCCCCTTCAAAATTCTACTTGATGAGTTCAGTAGAAAAATAATTTTAATCCTAGGCTAAACCACCACTGAATAAAGTACTTGCAAATGAATACAAGAAATAGTGAACAGGGAAAAACCAATACAAAATAAAAAGAATACAAACAAGCATTTGTAATGAAAAATGAGGATGTGCAAGCAAACAATACAAGGTCAGTAGTCAGTGTTCAAAACATATGCCTAAAAGAGGAATGCGATTGTGTGCCTACCTCTTTTACCCTTTTCTGGTTAATCTCTAGTCAAGGTATGAGGTCTCTGCATTAGCAATTTTGCTGCTACGTACTAGCAGTAACTAGTTTCAGCTAACGGACTCTAAAAACTTTACCAGGAATTGGAAAAGTTTCTAAGTGGGCTTGCTGCAGCTCCAAATACAACTTTTTAAACTTAAGCCATCTCATTCTTCAAATAAAGTTAATAAAAAAATTATTCCTGAAGCTCATATCCCATTAAAAAAAAAGCCCCAAGCTAAACAACAAAAACAAACAAACAAACCCAAAAAAGCCCACAAAACCAAAAACCATTTATTTTTTAAATCATGCAAATAGCATCTGAAGTCTTTTGACCATTCCTGTCAGCCCTCACCCTCAGCCTTCAGTGATCTGACAGGGATCTGATTTTCATGTAGCGTTCAAGGTGAGGGCTCATCAAGTATACATACTGACATAATGATGTTCCCGCTTTTGCACTCCTTTCCTAATTGCTCTTAACATTCAATTTGATTTTCTGAATGTTATTAAACATTACAAGCAGATACCCCATCCCTGAAACTGTTGAAGGCCAGGCTGGATGGGGCTTTCAGCAACCTGGTCTAGTGGGAGGTATCCCTGCCCATGTAGGGGGCGTGGAATTAGGTGATCTTAAGGTCTGTTCCCATCCAAAGCATTCTGTGATTCTATGATTCTTAAATTAACATTATAAGAATCTAAATGTCAGGGAAGAAAAAATAAAAATGATGGGGTTACTGAGAAAATGGTTAGAATGTAAATTACTGACTGGTAAATTCTTCATCAATCTCTCACTAATAAAGCAAATATGAAAACAGTATGCCAAGCAGAACTTAAGTTAGAGACAAGAAGAATTGTTAATACATTAAAAAGTCTGGAATTCTACCAGTGAAGACAATAAGGCTTAATTAAAAGTGTATATGTAGCAAAAAGACAAACTTCTCATTGCTGGAGAAAAGCAATGTAAAGTATTCAGGTTGCTGCAGTATGTTCTCCATTTTGCAAGAACTGAGCATACTGTAGAATACTTTAAGCTCTAGAATAATTCAAGTTAGATGTTAGTAGGTAACTTAAAACTGTCTTAGAATATGTGGCATTAAGCAATGTGATTCTGTTTTTTTCTCAGATTAAAAGGTCTTCAGCACTCTTCTCAATAACAATTCTGTTGTTTCACCTCACCCACTTCAATAAAAAGTAATTCTACAGTAATCCTACATGTCCTAGATATTTTCATCTGCATAATAAAACATTCTAAAGAAATACTATTCCATTATAGTTGAATAACCTTTGGCCCTGAAATGAAAATGTGTTTTTTTTTTTTATTAGAGATTATTCAATTTCTGTAAATTATGTCCAAAAACTTGAAGATGACACATGTAACTGACCATGACTGTCAAGTCAGAGTTTGTTCTTATTTAAAATTGAACTTCATAAAAGTAATGTGCTGGGCTGCCAGGACATTAAAACAAGTATTTAAGCATTTTTGTGGAAAGGATAAAAATGCATACACAATAAAAGTGACAGAAAAAGACCAAGAGTGGGTGCGTCACTGGGAAAGCATTAGAGAACAGCTGTCCATACTGATAAAATATAAATTAGATTTTTGCCTTGTAGAAAGAAACAGCAATGTGAAATTGAATTTGCAGAGCACATGCCAGGGACACATTATGGCCCTTACTCAGAAATCTCCAGCCAGCTGGGTCCTCTGAGAATATGCTTGATGGTATAATACTTATGTGTAATCTGAGAATTAAACAGGACTAGACAAGAGAATGGAGGGGAGGAGAAGATTGTGACTGTTGGTCAGTGGGAATGAATTTGCTTTAATATACCTATATGTCAATTGTAAATGGTTATATAAAAGTGTGGAACAATATTCCATAACATCAGTAAATCTTCAAAAACTACATGATGTTGAGTTAGGCCTTTTTTCCATGTTTCTGCTAAGCTTCCAGTTAAGCTTGCTTTTGCCTTCTTGCATTTCTTGTAAGGATCAGTCTGAATGAGGTATGGTCAAAGACTAAGATATAAGCAATATATACAAATCTGTATTTGTATGACCAAAGAATAAAATGATAGAACCTCAGTGGGCATCTAATCAGAACTGACATTCTGACAAGATAGAAACTGTATTTCACTGAAAAATTTTCATACTGTCCAGCTCCCTTCCTACAGAAATCTGATCAGCTGAAGTTTCGTTACTTCCCTGGAACATGGGACAACACATCAGAGTCAAGCATAACGTACTGTTACACCACATTCCTCACAGTGAAAATTCATGCAGTTATGTCATGTCCCACCGGGCAATTATTAATTTATATAACTTATAAATTCTAAATTTATGAACAGTTGACCTCCTGTAGTCTAGGATACTCACAGTTAAAAGCCATACTGTATCCTGTTATTTGAAAATTTACTAGATCTGGTTTTGATTGAGTCTCTTTTGATAAATGACTTCTTCATAATTAACACTAACTATCCTTACAATTTGTGTAAGATACCTAATAAGGATCACAAAGTTTAGAAGAAATAGTTATTTTAGCCTTAAGACATTTTTTTAGAAACTATGGGGAACAAGAATGCCACTATGCATATTTATACTTTAAGACAGAAGTTAAGGACACTTGCTTAGAAAAAGAATTATTAGTGGGTATTTCAGTGGTCTTATATATCCAGATAATTCAGATTTTTAAAGAAAACTTTATGGCTATAATTACCTATTATGTGAAAACATGTATGAACAAGAAGTGGAAGTAAAATACCCAGGGGTTTTCTTCCGAATAATAAACTTTAAAGGAGAAACAGTCTCATAAATGTGGAAAGGAAGAATGCAATGTATTTGCCATCATTAGAAAATATCTTTTTCATTTATACAGAATACAGATTGAAGAACTGCTATTAAATTCTGGCATATCCCTTAAGATCCATCAGGGTATCATATATTCTCCCCTGACTTGCTGCATGCCAGAAGACCAGCATGAACTCAAGTAGCTCTTCTTTATTTATGGTGTGATAAATTCTGCTTAATTTTTCTTTAGAAGAGTATTACGATACTTCTGTTAATAAAACTTTGGGGAGTTATTGATCCCAAACACTCCATAAACCCATTTATCCCATTTACATCATAGAATTACAGAATTAAAAAAATAGTTTGTGTTGGAAGGCATCTTTAAAGATCATACAGCCCAAACCCCCTGTAACAAGGGGAGACATCTTCAACTAGATGAGGCTGCTCAGAGCCCTGTCTAACCTGACCTCAAATGTTTCCAAGTAAGGGGCATCTACCAACTCTTTGAGCAACATGTTCCAGTTTTTCACTACCCTCATTGTAAAAATTTTTTTCCTTCTATCTAGTCTGAATGTGTTTGCATCAAACATACTTCATGTTTGCAAACAGACTGATGTATAACACTGTAGGATTGGGACACTTTACACTGAAATATTAATGATAAATAACCAAAGGTTGCTGAGAGGAATCAAGAATTCAAGCAAGAAAGGAGTCCTGACCAGTGACCAAAGATAATTAGAACAGATTTTTGACATGCAGCAAGGTGGAGGGAAGAGTGCCTGAACCTGATGGGTACTGTGTGAATTTGTCACAATAATGTAGTCATCAATTGAAAGTATTTCCTATGTCATCATAATCCCAAAACACAATTAGATGACTGCCTCCCCACTGAAAGAAATCAGGAATATTACTATGACTTTTCAGCTAGTAATAACATTTTAATCTATTACTTACTTAACCAAAGTATAATTTTTATAGCATCATGTAATTAGAATAATTTTTCATGAGTCAAACTATGATAAATGTTCATTGTTATGACAGCTAGAAACAGTTGAATACGTAATTTGTCACAGAAAAGATAATAAGATTCATGATTTATTACAGAATCTGGAAAATCCCCAATAATCTCATATATGAAGGAGGGCCCATGCAAACGTTTATTTTCATACAATATCTTCTAAGTAAGAGATAACTCATTGGAAAATGATAAGTTTGGACCAGAAGATGTCTCAGAAGGTGAATGAAGAGGCTCAGAAGAGTGTCATGGTTTCAAGGATGCCAACTTCAAAGTTCAAAACATGAGGAAGGCATGCCTGGTATCAGAAGAAAGAAATGGCTTTCCACTTTCACAGAGACTGATAAATGCACATGTACTTTGTCAGGCTCTGGACTTCATTTAGTAATATCACAAAGATTTGAAGGTGGTTATGAAGGGCCATTTTACACAGTACCAGTTTGTTGCATAATCAGACCTCTTCACTAGAAAAAGGAAAGAAGGAAGAGAAAAAAAAAAGTCCATCTCTCATTTGTAAGAAAAGGTTCACAACAGTTTTACAGAAAGAGTGGTAGATCTGACTTACAGGGATCTGAGTAGTACGTGGCTAACAGCTGACAGATTCATTTTGAGCATCACAAAAAAAAATTTTTAGGTCACCATTAAACCACTTTCCCCTAAGCCAATTAAAAAATATCTTACACTTTGGGTTGACCCTTTCGAATGTGGCTGAAAGCTAGTGGGAAATATGCACAGAAAAAGTGAATGAGGACTTATAGTTCTGCCTTTGGACCACAAGGTAGTGAACCATCCATTCTTCTCCCCAGCTGAAACACCCACAGGTTTGGTCCAGCTCTTAAACAAGTTTTGTCTCCTACTCTAGTAAAACCAACCAATCTTTGGTTTTCTAACAGAAGCAGAGAACACAAAGTAAAATACGAGCTCATACGAGCTAAAACCATACAAAATATAGATATTGATAAAACCTTAAGTGGAGTCAGTATTTACTAGACAGCAAATGCAGAAAGCAAAAACAAACCATAAAAAATAAAAACAAACAACATGTTATATTAAGCAGATACACTGAAATTTTATAGCTTCATACTTATCAATTACTGTGTCAGTAAATGAAAAATATATTGATTGCTGTGGATGGGAGAGAAGAATCAAATACACCTAAGTCAATGTGGAACCAAAACATGTCATTTATGTTAACAGCAGTTTTCACTATTAATATAAAACAGAAAAAAAACCTGTAACTGTAAACTGACTTGATCGGAGGCAGACAATATCACTAAATGAGACATTATGGAAGACATTTTCATTGAAAAGAAAGCTTTACCACTGGCATGTCAATTCATTACCTACTGTAAATAATATGTGCATTTTAGAAAATACTCTGTATCTGACCATGCTCTTGTTCTGAAGTCATGTACTTTCATGAATTTGCACAATAGAAACCAATTACTTGATGCTATATACAATGGCTTTAACAGAAGCTACAAATAGATATTTGCTATTTTGTGAAACAGAATCTCCCATGTTTAAAAGTTTCCTAGTTGATACTGAAGAAATAAAAATTTAACTATGTACGTAATATAAATATATAAAATAAATAGCATATGTATACATATAAAAAGTTACTATCACAACAGTGTAAGCCAAGACTCTTGTAAAAGCACTCCCTCCCACACATGCTTCCACATCGAAAAAGAAAAAACAAGAAAATATTCCAAAAATTAAAGTTATTAAGAGTCATATTATCAAAAATGAAAAACTTTTTTGTGAATCTTCTTTATCTGGTACACAACTGAACAGAAAATGAGATACAAAATCAACAGAAGAACCACATTTCAAAATTCTCTTTAAAAGGTCTCAGGATGCATGCAAATTTTGTAAAAGTTTAGTACTTCCTAATTAAATAAGACCAAATACCCTTTATCTACAGTAAGCACGGTATTTCAGAAGCGTGAAAACTGAATCTAACAGTAAGATACAATCAGAGGAAAAGCAAATTCATCCTGTAAATTAGAATCAGTATTTAAAAAACTGTAAAATAAATTATTCCATTATAACAGGAGAAATATGCACAATAACTGTTGGCCAGCATTAATACAACGTTGTCCATACCTTCTGTATTCATAAAGAACCTAGTAATTTCCTATTTCAAACCATAGTTGAGAACCATAGCTGTGAAGGGGACCCTATGAACTCTGCTGTTTCCTGATCAAAAATGTGCGAAAACCAACTAACATTCATAACATGGATATTTAGCTTTATGAATACAAAAAGTTCCATCATCCAGTGCTACCTTATCACACTGCAAAACTCAGCAGTTTTATGAGGACTAATTTGGCCATGTTCAATCAGCAAAGAGTAAAATATACAAATAATGCACCAGGAATTACCTAATTCACTGAAGGAAAAATATTCAGCTAATACACATGCTGCTTCCTTATGGCTCTTTAAATAAGAAACCCTACTGGTTTATGTCAAAGCTCTACTGCCTCAATTGTTACTATAATGATTTCTGTGGTAAAATAATCTACTTCTATGGTATGTTAATCTACTCAGCCTGAGTTATTGCATAATGGAAACTGAGAATGTGAAGATTATATGAAATGACATGACTAAGGATTATAAGAGAACCAATGTTACATTTTCAATGAAATCTGAACTTAGAAAATTTCCCATAAGTTTCACTGCAAGATTCCGGTTCCAGAAGAGCTATCACAGAATTATATGTCTATTTGGTCAGAATTCAGGAATCTTGCCCCATATTTGCAGTCACACTAGCTGTACGTAACAGTTTTACTACAGATATTCTCTCCTCACGCTTTGTGACCTTCCTTCATACGCAAACAAACTACTATGTTAGTGTTTCACACAAAGATGGTAAAAAGTACACAAAACTCTTTGCTTACTGATTCTATTGCTCTAGGTTCTGATTGAACTAATTTCTTATATTTCAACAAATTAGTAACTCAACTTCAAAAAGGCAATGTAAATGCTTAAGCGTACTTTCAAATAATTTGCAAAATCAAGGTCCTTTCATAATTTCACAATGAGGAAACAGAGTTCGTCAGTAAAAGAAATCTACTCATAAATCCTGTATGTCATGGAACCACCTAAAGCTAGACAACAGGAAACACTTGGCTGTAGTTCTTTCTGGATCGAAAATGAGATTCTAGCCACTTACAATCCAAAATGTGGAGTTTCTGCAGTTCTTCTTTGGTCATATAGTCCTGATAATAAATAAGTGTCCTTAGGACAAAGCTGTTAAGATAGCTATACTTAACAGGCAACTCCAAAATTTGTTCATGTGCTTCACAATAAAACACTATTACATTCAAACGAAACAAAACCAGACAGACTTAATCTGTCCATTTTGGAAGTGGGCAGAAAGGAGTGAAGGAAGGCCGCCTGCTTCGTCAGCTGTGTATCCCCTGTAAGTGCCCTGGTGTTTAATTCACAAAAGTTCAGCTCAAAAGCTAGATGTAGTCAAACACATCCCTCTACTTCAGATCTTGACACTGGCTGTCTTCCAGTGCCTTCCTGTTCAACATAGAAGAGCAGTCAATTGAATATCTTCAGAGCTGTCCTCACTTTCTCATTGACACAGGGAGCACAAGCACACAGATGGGTTTCTGAATGAACTTTCTGCTGTCAATATTTATTCATCATAATGCAAAACCAGTAACTATGCAAAACCAATTTGAATGAGACAGAATTTAGGCACCTGCCCATACAAAAACAGATTACAACAGTTTACTCAAAAAGCTTTATGTGTATATAGAACTTGAGTATCTGATAAACATAAAGGCTGATGAAGCTAGTGGTTTGCAAGTACTTAGACAATTAGGTAGGCTAAAATTCTGTCTGAGACCTACGGACTCAATTTTGCTAAATTCAAAATTAAGAGAATTAAATGTGACTTAACATTGCCTGAAGATTTTCTCTTCTTTTTACAGTATAAAATATTGTGAATCAGAAATTAGAAAGATATACAATTATAGCACCTTCAAAAATAATACAGTCAACTTAATACTGTCAATTTATTAATCTACCTTAATGTCTTTACACATATACCCTTTATGTTAAAAAAGTCTGAAAAATGCCTGGTGGACTGGTCTGGTTATAGGGAGAGACATTTATAACATGTTTTTTAAAAAGCTACCTACCTCTATTCCCTATGTTATTAGTAGTATTACTGTTATTTCTACTTATTGTAGCAAGATTTTATGGTTCAGGACTGCTTATTGCTTCTGGAAAGTGAATGGAGCATTTGCATTCGACAGCAATACATATGATTAATACTATTCTAGGTAGAAAAACATAAACCACGACATTCCTCATTTCCGAGTTGAACCGCCTTTCCGAGAGACCTGAAAGTAAAAAGGCGTATTTGACTAGAATTGGCAGATGACATTTTCCTATCAACAAACAAATCCAAAATGCCTTACTATGAAAACATGCAACAATGTTGTCTTACATATTTTCCCTTGATATCTCCAATATGGACTCTCCTTAACTTATTTCATTTTATTTAACCTCCAATTCATGAGTTCATCTTCATTTTGAACTATTAATACTGGAAAAATCATAACAATCAGTTTCAGATTTTAAGAAAGTCTTAGCCTTAGGCTGGGTTTGTATTTTTGTTAACAAATAAGTGTTTCCTGATAAAGTTCTGTATGTAGGGTAGCAAAACCAGAATTAAGCACATTAATGCCTGTGTTTAAGTAGGCTTAAGTAATTTGTTGAATCAGGGTTTATCTCATTCTCGGACTCAGTGTAATGAGTACCGGTAATAAAAGTTTTCAGTAAAATACAGCAGTCAGACCCAAGGCATGCAATTTCTTTTGTACAGCAAGAGAGGATTCACAGTTGCAGAATACAGAGTTGCTCTGTTTTAAATGCCCAGTTAGCAGCCAGGTCATTTCTTCAGAAATGAAGTACATTCTGTCAAGTTACCAGCTTCTCAGTTGGTAGAGAAACTTCAGAGTTTCCACTGTTAGTTTGTCATGGTTCTCAAATACATTTCATTTGTACCACTATGAAAAAAACCAGACAAACCTGAAAAAAACAAACAAAACCCAAAGCAAACAAACAAACAAAACCACAAACAAGCAAAAAAATAGCAAAATGCCACAATACAACCCACCACAACCAGACAAAAAGTTGCTAGGCTTAGAAATGTCCCAACATGTCAAATGCCTTTAAACAGCCCTTCACAGAACTTCAGACTTACACAACCCCATGACTTAATGGCTAATCCATATAGTAAACCTACGCAGTAATCACAGCACCCAGATATCACCACACAACTGATCTCCTGCATTCAGATACCACGAATACCAGCTTTTTGGGCCATCAACTCTTTTCCTTCTGTTACTACCACTGAAACAAAAAACACAAATTATCTATGATGACCTTCTCCCCACAAAATGAAGTACTGAAGAGTAAACCCAATTTTTCAGACTAACCAGGAACCTCTACATGTGTTCAAGTTTCCACATAATGCTTTAATTTTTCTGTTTTGAAGCAGCTGAAGTTCAAACATTGAATTTTTAATACAAACTTGAACATTTTTCTTGTATAAAATTATTTGCTATGCATTGTTGCCATCCGTTTACTATGCAATTTAACTTGATTTTTTTTTTTTTTCCGTTTTCCCATGATTCGTCAGGCAGTACTGAAATCAAAAGCATTTCCTGAAAGTGCGTCTTCTGGTTACCACTTAACTGCAAATGATAAAGCAGTAAAATGTAACATATTATTTAAGATCATATTTCCTATTTCATTTAGGAATGTGACAGTGTGCAACTCAAAATTAATTTCTACATGAATGTGAATACCTTTAATAGTAGTAAAGCCCATCATGGAAGTCAGCATGGCTATCAACGCTTCCTATGATTTCTGACATATATCAATAATTCCAGTATTGTTTGACACCTCTCTTCTTTCTCTGTTTCATCCCACTTAATGCTGTTGTTTCCTAATCACACCAAGAGATAACACAGACCAGTGGCAGCCAGATTTACACAGCACTAGGCAGGGACAACCATACTTTTGCAAACTGATTTACAAACTGATGAAAATGGAGTCAGTCCTAAACTTTTAAAGAAATTAGCTGTTCTGAGTTCACATATCTAAAATTTTATAGAGAACTATAGAACGAAGATGTTTATATGAAAGAGATCTCTAGAAGTCATCTTATCCAAGCTTTCAGTCATAGCAGAACTATATTAACTACCAGGTTTCTCTGAGCCTTGTCCAGTCAATTCTGAAAACACCCAAGGATAAAAAGATTAAAACATCTCATTACATTACATACCTGTGTAGCAGTGTCTAGATGGTACAACTAGTGAAGTAAAAATTCATTTGCCACAAGACATCTGGCAACTGGAAATTTACAATGGAAATTAAGAAGCTACATACTATTAGCAAGAACAAAAAGCTCAGCGTCAACACCATCAGAAAATGTAGCAAAACACTAAAATTTGCCACATTTTTTTTCAATATACTTATTCGCCATCACTGGTCAGCAGGGTATAATCATCACCTGCTGACTCTTTCTTGGCACAATACATATTGCACTTTGCAGTAGCTGCTTCAGTGTGTGGGTGGTGTGTTCCTGAGATTATCAACAGAACTCCAGCTTAATGCAGAAAAGACAACACTGCAAATCAAGAGCTAACAGATATATTTTAACAGAAATATAAGGGTAATACAGGTCTCCATGTCAACCCTATTTAAGTAAAATCATCATTTAATCCACTAACCTAAAATGAGGGAAAAATAATAAAATTTTTCTATGTTAGAAACTATAGGAAAATACTACAGATAATGTAACAATTTTACTCTGGCTATTCATCTTCGAGGTATACTGTATGCCAATTTTCCTAGCTGAAAGTGGTCTTTCCTGGAAAATAATTTTGTCTCTACCATGTCTGTATCACTTATCAAATAAATACATTACCAAACAAAATGCCAGTTTTTCCCCTCCTGTAATATATAAATTAGATGATGCCGCAAGGCTCTCTATTTCTAATTCTGGTGAACTTCAACACCAAATAGGTCAGGCTTTGCCTAGGAAGGTTGGACCAGATGATCTTCAAAGTCCCTTCCAATCTGGTAATTCTGTGATTATATGAAGCAACAGCAACCAAATCCGTTTCATTACCAATCTAATTTGAAACGTACTTCCTTTCAATGCTCCGAAACGTAAATTTGTCAATGAAGTGATGGATGACACCATTTTTTGGGTCCAAGTTGTTAAAATACTTCAGCTAATGGTGTTTAGTTAAAAATACACTCTTTGTTTTTCTGTTTGTTTGTTTTGTTGTTCTTTTAATTGAAAAGCAAAGAAGAAATATTCTCTCTTTTATACTCCCTCCTCTGCACCTCAGCAGTTCAAAAAAATCACTAAAACACTTGAACTAAGCTTAATGTCTGAGAAAATTTTTAGAGAGAACTGAGAAAAGGAGGAGTTCAAACTGGAAGAATATGTTAAAATGAAAACAAATAATGCCCAATAAATTTCTCAATATTAAAATTGCCCAGAAAGAGACAACAAGGAGTCATGCTGCCTCTCTCCAGAGAGTATCATTACAGAGATTTTTTTTAAAAACAGACTTGATCACTACACAAAAACTGAGTTAGCTCCTTACTCAATTTCCACATTCATCTCTCATGTATCCAGAACCATCTTTGTAATTGTAAATATAATTGCAACATAATAATTTTCAGTGCCAGGCTTTCTATAATGTAATCTTAACCCACTTCCACAATACAAACACAATATGAAATTCCTTTTAAAAATTATATAAAAGAAGTACAGACATCTTCTGGAAGCCAGACATGAAATATATAACCGTGTTAACTGATGCATCAAACTCCAAACTAAATATTGCTATCACAGCCTATACTGATAAATAAACAATATTATATACAATTTATCTCCTAAAAATGTAGTCAGGAGTCTCCTTTCTCTTCCCTCCCTATAAATAAAAGACATTTTGGGGGAAAATTCTCTTCCACAGGAGAACTGGTAAGAAAATTGCTAGAGTTCCTACCTCTAGGAGTCCTGGGGTTGTATGAGCTGTTTATGAGTTTATGTATGAGTTTAAAAAATAAATTTGAAGGTCTTCCAGAAGTTCATTGCTTCTAAAAAGATGAAACTCTGACATTAAGCTAGAAACATAGTGCTTCTTTAAATATTTAAATAAACTTTCCATATCTATTTTTTTGTTAACAGCCATGGTTCCTCACAAATGGCAACATGAAGGCTTTTAAATCAAAATTCAGTTTTTTCCATAGCAATTCCACTGTTCTCTTTACAGATACTACTTTCATTTTGTAATAGACAAATGCGGTATTTCTGGTTGGCTGTCATGTCAAACATAGGGAATCACTGTCAGGATTTTTAAGTTATACATATAAGACTTAATTCTAGAGACAGCGCATTGAAGCTGATCCAGCAGCTTCCTAAATGGGACATAGCTAAACCTACCTTATCTCAGAATTACTCTGTATCACAATTAGGAAAATATGCAGACACAACTGTCAAGATTAAGGTGCACAGACTGCTTGCTTTAAACTGATAATATTGCTATGATCACACAGGACTCTGCACCACCCATCTTTCTGACATTGCAGACAGCCCTGTATTTATCTCCGCATGTCAGGCCCTGTTTGCCCCTTAGCAGATATATTCAAAAGCACACTCTTCATGAAAAAGAAAATGGAATGAAAGCTACAGTTTCATATATTTGGAGTATGCTTCTTTATTCCAAAGAAAATGTTAGTACGTATGTATGTATGTGGGTACTGATAAACTTTGTAAAATAAGTATTTTATGAACTGAGTAGTAAATTGACCTACACTACAGCATAGAAGATTAAGACCAAGAAACAATTCCATTACTGGCACATAAGAGTGCTCTACACTTACCATATTCCTTACCCCTTCCTTATCTTGTGCACATTAACCATTCGATAAAGGAAACAAAGGCCATTGCCAAGCTGGTCTTTGTTCAAGCTTCTTCCTACTACTTTACCAAAACCTATGTTCAGGTAAACTAGGAGAGAGAGGAGCTATTCCTTGTTCAATCTTCTAAGTTGCTGCCAAAAGGAGACTTTATGGGAAAAATGGCTAGAGTATTCTGGTACCTTTACCTCCAGACCTGAGCTGCTTAATGCTTATTTCACATTTAAATATAACAAGATTGCAGAGGTTAAAGTTCTGCTCAGTTGAAGAGCCAAGAGTAGACCAACACGCACAGCACTCTTCATAGTTCAGGCCCTACTGTTACCAGTATCGTCCCTGTACTTTGGTACCACATAGCTAGAGTGATATAAGATGCAAATTATGGGTTTTTATAAATCCTATCTGCTCTTGCAGCAGCATTGGGAATCTTCAGGAGTAGAACCCCTGCTAGAATACTGACTTTACAAATGTCAGCCAAGGCATGAATCTATAAATGCAGATGAAACAAGTTCACATATATGGAAAAGCTGTACATGAGGTGCATGCAAAGCAATCAAGTACATCAGTAGAGTGTTCCTTCTTGGTCTTGCTCTTTCACACAATAACAGCTTAAGTAACAATCACATTCAATTCAGCTTCCATTTTATGTATTTTATCACTTTTATCAGTATCTGTCACAGAGCTACATGCACCAATAGGTCATACTGTCTCTGAACAGTCGCAGCTGGGGCCCTTACTCACACTTGTGCCCATGGGCCCAGCAGCCCAATTTCAGCTCAGACCTGAGCCCTCAGCTCCTGCTGAGACAATCTGCAGTAGTGCCCATCTCTAACTGCACCTCATCTGTGCCTGTGCCTGGCCAACAGCCTCAGTGATCTGGACCCTGAGTTGCAGACTGACTTCCCACCTTCACTGCAGACCTGCCTCACCACTATGGATATCCTGGAAGGCTGCTGTAAGGTCTCCCCGAAGTCTTCTCTTCTCCAGGCTGAACAAGCCCAACTCTCTCAGCTTGTCTTCACAGGAGAGGTACTCCAGCCCTTGGGTCATCTTTGTGGCCCTTCTCTGGACTCACTCAAGCAGATCCATGTCCCTCTCGTTTGTGACCCCAGAGCTGGAAGTAGTGTGGGGTCTCACAAGAGTGGAGGGGCAGGATCACACTCCTCTCGAGTAGCTCAGCATATGGTTAGCTTTCTGGGCTTTGAGCACACACTGCCAGGTGGATGAAGTTGGCTGCTAGCTCCATTCTGATGAAGAATTAGGCACTTTATAAAACCCCAAAATTCTTACGAGACATGAAGATTTTCCATCAAGCTCTTCCAGGTCTTCAACAAATATGAGATAATGAAAAAGAGTTGTTTATTCTGTGAATACCTGTATTACTGCTATGTTAGATTTTAAATGATATCTACTGTATAATTTGCACAGAACTTTCTATAACAACCCTTTCCAAATCACTTCCCAGCACAGTACAGACAGAAAAGACATACTGCATGTCAGAATAACCTTCAGCCAAGCCTTTTCCCATAACTGCAATAAAGAAATCAAGTTCATCAAGGAGATAATCACCCTTTTCTTTAGCATGTTGAAAACTGTTAGGTCATTAGGTCACAGATGGCCACTCTCATAATCTCGCCTAAAATTCACTTTCAGTTCACCATTGTACCTCTGACTGTGTATATAAACCAAGAATCACTGTTTGTTCTTCTTTGATGTGTAAACACAGTATATTTATATAATTGTAAAATCTATTTTTAACTACAAGAGATTGGAAAAATTAACTTGTCATTTGCATATTTGATAGACCATTTTCTCTATTTCAGGATCTTTAGTAAAGTATGGATTTTAAGACATGATGTTATGTAGCCTTATCTTATTGTTTCTTCATGATAAACTCTGCATTTTCTTGTATGTTACTGGACTGACATAAGTATTAAAACCACGTTTTTGTTAGTTTACCTAAAACATGCTGTTGCAGATTATATCTATCACAATTTGTTAAACGAATTCAAGATATTGGTCTTAATCTAAAATTGAAATAAATACTTTGTGTTCTCAATCCCTTAGAACAAGATGTTCTCTTCTGCATTTCAAAGTGAATGTGAAAGATCCAACAGATTAGCTAACAGCTTGAAAGACTGCATACAGGGATGGCAACACTTTATAAAGTGAATTCACTGGTTTGTAATTTGGAGATTTTTCACTACATAATTTTTTTTTCCTTTCTTCCATAAAAAGAAAATCAAACTACCTCTGTGTTCAATTTTTTATGGAGAAACAATCTAGAAAAGCGTTCTGCCATTTCATGAATGAACACCGAATAAATACATTCTTTTTTTTATCCATAATTAAAAATCATATTAGTTCTCAGAGAGAGAAAGATGAGATATTGGGAGGCTGAGTTTAAGACTTAAGCACAATGAATAAAACTTATTCAGAAGTCACTATCTTAAAACTTACATCACTTTTTATAAAAAGGAGATATCAACTAACCAAGCTAACTTCATTGTATTTTTCAATTTTATAACAGACTTTACAAATCTTTTATATATTAAAAAGAAGTAAGGATAACAAAAATTATTTTTTTCTAAATTAGGCAGTCACTCCAAAATGACATGTGTGGTCATCATAGGAAAATTTAACAATAATTAAACCATAGGAGACAGATATTTAAATAAGCTACATTTAACAAATATTTTTTGAAACAAATTCTTAAAAATGAGGAATTAGTAACTATGTCACTCCTATTATATATCAGGATAATTCTGATGGCTCTGCATCTTGCCAAATGTCTAAAATGATAGATAGTATGAAGTATAAAACAACTACAGAAAGGGGAATGGAATATAAAAGCTCCTTATAAGAAGACAGGGCAGTGCTCATTGTTATTCAAGCACATTAGTTGCCATATCCTGTTTCCACTGACTGCACTGGAAGCTTTAGCATTGACTTCAAACAGGTGCAAGTCTCATGAGACTAAAGGGAATAAAACGTACAGTCACAGTATGAAAGCAACAGTGTATAAAGTGTGGTGAGACAGGATATGTAATTCCAATCTGGTACACAAGAATCCGACAAAGCTATTTACATGCAGTGCCAAGTAAGGATGCAACTGAAAAACCAGGCATTTCTAAACACAAATTTGGCTGGCCTCCATTCAATGCTACAAGAAAAGCGCAGGAAAGATGTTACAGAAATGAGAATGCTAAACTATAGTAAGGGGACAGAACAAGGGAGACCCAGAAGCAGTAATAAGCATCATCCTGTTCTGTAGCAACTTGTTCAGGACACAGCTGTTGGCATGCCTTGGTGGATACTGCAGATTGGTCTGCTCTGAGAATTGTTGGGACTTAGACCCAAGTACATTACCCATTTTTATTTATTCTCCTCTGCGTTATTATGAGCATTTGAAAATGTTTGAAGACTTTTTTTAGCTTACATAATCTTAAAGAATTTTTAGGTTATATTCTTACATCAGCCGAGTTGTGCATGGTGTCCTCAGTTAATTCTATAAAGAAAGTAGCTGAGATGTCATCACATGAATTAGAAGCTGATCAAAAATAGAATATATATCCCAAATGAAACTGACTTCAAAATTTATTTCCAGACAGAATGAGAAAATAAAGCTCTGCAACACAAAAACTGTTGAAAATGGGGGTAATAAACTGCAAACTATCTTGTTCTTAAACTTACCTGGATGAGCATTACAGCAGGATGACTGAACCCCAACATTTAATTTTAAAAACAGATTTTGATGTTTAAATGAAGACTGACAATAACAATTTTGAAGGGAATAAAGCAAAACTAGAAAGGACTGTAAGACAGAATTAACAGTTCTTCTACAGTTAATAAGTTTTATGATGGAAAGGTAAACATATACCTGCGCAAGCATGGGGAATCCGAGGTTCCTGCATCCATTACAAGGTGTCAATGCCTCCCATATACCTGAAGGACCACAAGTATTTTCACCTGCATCATCATCTTCTTCCTCTCTTGGTGATAAACGTGTTGAAGGCAGCCTCTGCTTAAAGCAACAATACTTTCAAATCAAACATAGAGATATACTCAATGAAATATTCTACTTAAAAGAACTTAAAAGATTCCCATTTATAATTTCCAAAAGTTAAACTACTATTTTAATGCAAAGTAACTACTCAGCTGATAATCTGCTGTATGAAAATCACACTTTCTAAGGAAAATATTTATATTGATGTATCTGCAATTATACTTTAAATAGAAGTGAACACAATAATATACATTAAAATGATATATTTTTATTATCAATTATTGTCTATTTCTACTCCATTTTATTATAAAATTTGCTTTAACATCATGAAGCTTAGGATATACCACAGAGAATAAAAACTAACATTTAAAAAAATAAATACTACCCCCAAATAGGAAATCATATAAGCTAAAGGGATCTTGCTTCAATACTCATCTCCTGTGTTCAGAAAAGTACAACTGTATTACATTTGCTTGGATCACTCCACGGGTTTTCAGGGAAAAAAGATCAATTCAATCAAATTATGAGGTTTGCATTTTTATTTTAAATTTATCAGTAATAAATGTGTTAGCTTGTTTTGTAAGCAAAACTTTTATTTAAAATTGACCTGCCTTATTTTGTTTCATTGGATAGAAGGGATGAAAGGTACTGAGAAAAGTCATTCAGTTGCCAGCATTAAGGCTTCCATATTGTTCTCAGTGATAAGGGAATGTCAGAATGCTGGTTTTCACTTAAAAGAGTATACTAATTTTCTATGACAGCCAAACATATGAAGAGTGAACAGTTCCCATTTATTTATGTTATTTTCTATACAGGATAGCGCACCTCAACTGAATGAACTGCAGTGACAACTTCTATTGATTTCAGGGAAAAGATGAGGAAAGTTAAGCCAGTAATGAGTGATTATTGAAAATCTGGTTTAAAAAAAAAAAAAGTAACAACAACAACAATAAAAAAGAGTAAATATTACTCATACCTTAATTTTTTTGTCCATATTTATATCAGAATATGCAATACTTGTTCTAGCCTGCTTGACATTTGTTTGTGCAGCCTACCTGATATTCAGATACTAAATGCTGTCTTTAGGAATGCTTGTCTTAATCTTTCAGAAGTGGCTGGATTTTTGATTGACCAATGTAATGTTGTTGAGGCTGACCACGTCTATTAACCTGGTGTTAAACATTAGATCTAAAGTACTGCTATGAGGCTCATATAAAAATAATACAAAAACCTCCAAACAGTTAACTGCATACTATTTTAGCCAACAAAATAAAGAAAAGCAAGGAGTTGGCTCTAAGAAAAGGAAAGCAGAAATGAAGAAGTATGGGGAGAGAAAGAAGCACAGAAACAGCAGTTCTAAACATGAACACAAGCTAATGGAAGCTGTAAGAGAAGCAAAGACATCGCACGGACTGGCACTAACTCAAACTTAGTAACACCTGAGTATCATTTAACCTTTGACTCTTGTGCTAACTTCTTCTACACAGATGTGGCTGGTACACCATTAATTTAAGCAGAAAAAAATATTTCTAAACTCTATTTCAGCTCACTCACCAAAGATGAGAAGCACAATATATCTATTTCCACTAGTTAGAAAATGGTTGATCCCTTGTTGCAGACTATATAAATCTAGCCACATCTTCTAAAGCTAGGCGGATTTATTTACTTTTTACAATAAAAGTCAATTTCTAAAACATTCTTAGCATGATATTTCATGAGGTTATTTTGACAGTCAAGTGGTACCACAGAATGTGTTGCCATAGCAACCAATATTCTTATACAGATTATTAAAAGGATTGGGTTAAGTCTGCAGAGGTGGGCCATGAAAGGCTATTACTGCTATACATTTGCATAGACAAAGAAAACAGACTACAGGTCTTTCCCTTCTATTTATGATGCCATCTTCTATGGTGGTTGCCCTATGTTTATATTTTAAATGTCAGAATTGTTGTACCAGAGAATAAAGTGTTCCTTGGCCCCGGAGCAAAAAGCAAAGAACTGCAGCAATGCTAAGTAAAGCAATGCTAGGAAAGCAGGTAATACATATTAGCAGTGACCTTAACAAGCCAGTGTAAGTGAATGAAGACAAAAGTCACAGAAAAATGTCAATGCATGCTCTAAAGGTAAAAAAAAAATATGCACACATAACATCAAAGAGAATTTTTCAACACAACTAAAGGAACATGAATAATGAAATTCAATATATTTGTATCATTCAAGGGAGAACATAGGAGTATTTAGCCATTACAGGAATAGAGTACAGAAAAATTATACCAATAGAAAAAATGTAGAAGCAGAATAAGAGCTGTATTTTTTCCATTAGATATATTTTATATAAATAGCCTAAGAAAGAGTGGGGATAACAGGAATTTAAATTACTGTCAATATGAATGAGAAGAAAGAGGAAATATTATATAGTCAGATCTCCTGATCATTCTAAAAAGGACCAATCAGAGTTCATTAGACACAATCCTGGAATAAATCGACCAGTACTCTTACACAACTAGACAACCCAGGTATGAATAACATAAAACTGGCTAATTTACAGACTACTGCAGACTAGGGTTGGCTCTTTTTATACTGCACAACTGAGTTCTGTCTTGCCCAGATTTCTGCTACTGATAAAGCACTAAAAAGGAAGCATTATGAGAAATGTGTATGAAGGGTCAAGAAACAGTTACTGCTATAACCTTTCTCACCTATCCCTGCTGCCAGAAACCCAGGTCTTCCTAGACCACAGGTGCAAAGGGAGACGTGAGAGCTGTTGCAGGGAAAGAGAGCTGCATTTGCAAAGAGGAGGAAAGGAGTAAACAGCTGCATGGGAGAAAGGGGCGTCAGAAGTCTCCCAGGTGGGATAGACTGGGTTTGCATACCTGGCACAGAGAGAAGCACCTGGAGGAGACAGGTGAGATCAGAAAGATCTTCAACCAACCCACAGATCTCAGGCTTTTATATAAGCCCTTAGAACTCCCAACCCAGGCCACCCTGCCTCCTGCTCTTCTCTCCCAGCCTTCATTCCTTTACCAGAACTCCCTTATTTTCTGTTCTGTTGTATAATTTAATTTTGCCTCCTTAGAGATCCTTTGGACATGAAAATCTAATTCTGTGTATGCTGCTGGGAAGCCTTGAAATAGCCCTGTAGGGAGGTTTAGAGAAGCCAAAGTTATTTATGCCCACGTCTAAGAGAAAAAAAACCAAAAACCATAAAAAGAGAGGAAGAGATTTCTGTCACCAATAGGAAAATAGACACAATTGAGAACCTTTTATTCATGCCTGTTTTGATGCAAAAAAGAAAATGTAAATGCAGTTAAAAAATGCCACTTAGATCATAGTTGCTCAATTAATTGAATTTGATGTTATGAAACTGTGAAATCAATATAAACTGTAATACCAAGCTTTAAAAACGACAACTCTGGCTGTGCTAGAAGAGACATGAGTATAAGCATTATATTCCCTCAAACAAAACAGACAGAAAACCTTAAAAGATAAATAGATATGACCTTTAAAAGTGAAAAATTGGTAGGGAAACCACAAGACACTGAAACAATAAAAGATTTAGTAAGAGTCCTGGGTTTGTTACCTGAACACTCAGTTAAGTATTAAAAATTGTTTACAGCAGTAAGATACTAACAATATCATTTCTCTATGTATAAAAATAAGAGTGTAATGACATAGCAATAAGGGAGTAGTAAGATCTATCACAAGGATACTGGATCATTAAAATTAGCAGCAAATTTTCCTCAGACTTTACTGGGCCTGACACATCACCTCCGATTTTCATACCTAATGAGCATTTAGACTGTGTCCTTGAAATTTAGTTACGGAAGTATTCCTCTTCATGTCTCCATCTAAAAGGCAAAATTCGCCCAGTAGGGTACTTTATACTGAAGGATACTTTATTCTTTAAACAGGCTATTTGTTCTCCCAGAATATGTAGGTGCCTCAGATTGACTATCATAATAACTTGACATCTCTCTCCTGATCTAAGAGAACAAGCCAATATTTAGCAAGAGGGAATGACAAGTACTGCCAAAAAATAAAAAGCAGAGAAAATCTGTTTCTTCTTAAAAGTCAATAGGAAGAGAGACCACTTTTAATTTCACAGCTCAAGAAACTTTAGGCCATGTATAAAACACATATAAAGCCTTGACCTTCCTTTTTACACATGCCAGTGATTTCCTGACTACCATATTATCTAGACAAATTTTGTCTATTAATACAGTAAGCAATACAAAACATCTTATTTCCTTTTATACCCTCCTTCCCCTGTTTTTCAATGAATACTGGTCTGGTTTCTGCCTTGACATTCATAAGCAGCCATTGCTAGGCAAAATATGATTTGATTCCCTCATTTCAGGATACAGAGGAGACTTTCCTATAGTAGTCCAATGAAATCTAAAACCAAACATCAAAATCATAGAATCATAGAAATTTCAAAAGAAAATCTTTCTTTACTTCTTGTATCTCTGTTTTTTCATATTCACCATCCATTTGCAGGAGTATTGCAAATACCCTTACAGGCAGTATCCACTACAGCAAAAGCGCAATAGCCACACAGCACTAGCAAAACCATTCAAGATATAAAGTAATAGGACCTTTTCTATTTGTTATTGCATGATAGTTCTGGACACTAATGTTAACTTTGCATTTATCTTGCAGCATATCACATATTAAGAAAAATCAGATTTTTGAAACTGAGGCGCAAAGACAAAACCCAGAAAACAAATCTCATGTCTCTGGAAGGTAGAAAGGAAGACGTGATAAACTAAATTCTACCACTCAGTCTGGGACAATGAAGCCTGTAGGAGGCTTCTTCTGAAGAAATAATTTGTCAGACATAGGACCATGCAAATATTTCATACGATTCTAACCCACTGGACTTTAGAGGCCCCTCTACCTTTCCTTTGGTCCAAAAGGCCTGTAATTATGTCGTGAAATACAAGTGAAAAGGCAAATACAGTTCTATTGTCTAACCTTCTATTTTTTCTTAATACTAAGAACTCATAGAGAGGGAAACTGTTCCTCAAGAGCCTCTATAAATTCGGCTAAGCGGCTTGCTCTATGCCGCGGCTGTTACCAGCTGCGGCAGCCCGGGCCGGCAGATGAAGGACAGTGCTCCTGTGCGCTCAGTGCTCCCCCTGCTGCTTCTCGGGCTGCTCCCTTGGGGAAATCCCTGAGGGATGAGCAACAGGCATGAAATGTAACACCGTCAGCTATTATTTTTTATCACAGCAGGATCCCTACATTAACCGAAGGTACCCTCCTTGGATTCAATAAGAAACCTGACAAAGAGAAGCCTCATTTACAAGATACATGCTGTGTCTTACAGGCAGACAACAGTGAGACGTTTTAGCGGCCTGGGAACACCTTTCCCACATCCCCCAAGGCAGCCTTCTCTCTGCTCGAGTTTGTTTTGGGTGGCTTTTTCTGCCGTTTCACATCCTCATTACCTTGTCCTTCACCTTACACTGCATGACTGCAGCCATTCTTTCAGAAATAGGTTCCTAGCTTACATTTCTGTCATCATTTTATTTGCCACGAATCTGGTTAGATTTTGAATGCACCTCCTGTATTCAGCAAGGGAATACCAAGAGAAAAAGGATGGTCTTTCATCTAAAGCAGCAGTTGGAGAAGTGTACTCTGTACCTGCCTCTGCCATAATCCCTGTGGGATGCCTTAAGCTTCTCCGATATGGTCACTAAGAAGTTTGTGCTCTTTATTTGCTGGATACATTGAAATTGTAAAGGCAAGTTTGCAGAAGTACCAGGCTACAGCAGGAACCAGCATGAGCTATTCTATGACCATTTTCAGTGGTATGTGACATTTAGTGCTCTTAAAATCCAAGCTCTAGAAGCTCCAGACAGGAAGAATCTTTACCTCTGCAACACTGCACATCAGCCAAGCTGTATGTGATAGCATTTTCTGACTGGAGCTCCATAAAGAAAAACTCACAAAAAAAAACCCCAACAAACTGAACAAAATGAGAAAAAAAAAAAGCTAAAGTAGTCTCATGTTTTGAGCTCAAGAACAGTGAAGTGTGAACCTGGAAAGAAATTCCTGTAACTTTAAGTCAGTAGAGTCATGGCAATTGACTATATGCAGCAACAATATTAACTTTAGGCAAACATAATTAGTTCACATATGTGATAAAAAAGTACATGAATATGTAGTTACTGCTCCTCAGTGGGCAAGTGACACCTATCATGATGAGCACCCCAGAAATTAATCATTTGGTCTTCAGAGAAGGATCTAACAGTATGCCGTGGTTTAAACCCTAGCCAGACAGCTTGTTCACTCACTCCCAGTGAGTGGTGCCAGGCTGAGAGCAATCGAGGGCTCCCCCCCAGGGCTCTCCCCTTCCCCACTCCCGGAGGAACAGGGAGGAGGATCGAAAGAGTGCAACTCCCACTGGTTGAGACAAGAACAGTCCAGCAACCGATGTACAACACAAATCACCACCGCTACCACCACCAACAACAGTGATAAGAGAAAATAACAAGGGAAGAGAATATGATACCACCGGCCAAGAAACCAGTCCCACCCAGAAGCCCGTGTCCTTCCGGGTAACTCCCAGTTACCCCCCACCCCGGGCATGACGTGCTGTGGTATGGAATACCTCCTTGGCTAGCCTGGGTCAGGCACCCCGTCTCTGCTTCCTCCCGGCTTCCCCTCCTCCCTGGCAGAGCATGAGCCTCACAAAGTCCTTGGTCACGGTAAACATCACTCAGCAACAACCGAAAACATCGGTATCACCAGCACTGTTCCCAGGCTGGAAGTCAAAACACAACACTGCACCAGCTACCACGAAGGAGAAACATGGCTACTGCTGAACCCAGGACACAGTATGAAGCAAATACACCCTGGAACTAGATGGCAAGTACAATATGCACTGAATAAGGTCAAAATTATAAGTAAAAATGGGATTATAAAATTAATGAGTACATGTGAATGTATATTCAAAGCACGGCCATACATTCTATTTTTCAATTAATCTTTGCATGTAACAATAATGACAATTAAGACAATTCTGCATCTTTAAAATACTCTCATAAAAGGATGCATGCACAATACCACAAAATTTTTATGATTTTAAAACCTGACAAGTTATTAACTAGTCAGAAAACACCAGGCATAAACAATAACAACAAATATCTTTTCTTCCATTGATAAAGGAATTACTATTTTTCAAGACTTAAGATAGCTTTTAATTTGCTAAAAAAAAAAATCATAAAGAAAGAATGGCCCATCAACAGACTGTCATTTATTAATAAAAAGGCTGATCTTGGCTAATTGATTTTTCACTACACATAAGCTTTTGAACTGAGTATAGTAATCGTCATATGAAGAGTATTTCCTCTATATATAAAAGCCTCTATTAGTGATCCGACATTTTCTGTGCAGATCTTAAATACAAAGACACCTCTATGTACTTCAGTAAGAATCTTCTCTCGAGCTCCCACTGAATTTTACTATGTAGACGAAGATTTTCAAATGACAGAAAATTCAAGAATTTGATAAATTTAAAAATTGCAGAGCAGTGCTTTTAGTAACTACAACTTACCATAATAAGAAGGTATTTGTTAAGAATGATATAGTAGATGGAACCTATAGAGTTTTCATTTTTAAATATCTTGGGAATCATCTACTGTGTTTATTTTTCAGTGTGAAATTAACAGGACGAAGTATTCACTGCTTGGAGCTGCAATGTGAACTGTCCTGATTCAAAAAAACATCATTCTTTTAAATTAGTTTGAGCCATTTGAAAGCTAAGCATTTAATATGAGCTGTTTGTTTAAGCTATTGATTAAACTAGCTGTCTTTAAAGCATAAAAATAGGCACTTCCACAACTTATTTAGTTCATTCTAATGTCTATGCTTAGGACAGGATAGAATTGCCCAAATTAATTTCTTCCCCTTAACATTAAGTAAAATAAAGTGAACCTGTGTTTTAAAACTGGCCTAACTTTGACCATGTACTTAATACTCATAAATCAGACTAACTGCACACTTTGTATCAATTTCAAATGCTTAAGATCACTTCAGTTGTTTTGCTTGACCAAGGAAGAACTTGGCACACTGAAGCATAAAGCGCCAAGACAGAAATGAACTCAGGAGGTTATTTAGACTGCAAGGACACTCTTTGCTTTTCCATCCCACAGGCACAGTATATTTCACCTAAGCTGGCATGTAGGCAGGGCATACACACATGTAGACTGTGCAAAACAGCAGGAATTTGGTAACTTTTTTTGAGTCATGAAGTTTAAGCACATGAATAGTTCCAATTAACTTAATAGGATTTCTCATGTTAATGACAGGCTTATGCATCTCTCTGAATCAATATGCACATGACTCATTCCAAAATGTGACTCACTGTGTAAAACTCATGTACCAGTTGAAAAAAAAGAGACTGATAATGAAGGAAAACCAAAATCAAGTGTTAATATTTTTTTAAAATATTAGACAGAATTAAAAGCTTAAGCACATTTACCTTTGCCTAAAGAAAACAAAAAATCGTATAATTAAAAGTACAAACTAGCATTTTTGGCTTTAAATGTCACAGAAAAAAATACCGCTTGGAGAATAACTACAGAGGCATCTCTGTATTTTACATTCCTATAGTATCTGAATGTTATCATATAACATTTGACAAACTTACTGCAATGTAATTGCAAAGCAAATCTGCTGTAAAACATGTATTTTTCTTTTTTTAAAGTTGTGAAAGAGAGGGTGGATAAGTGGGTGGTAGAATGATGAAACTTATAGAAAATACGTTATTTGTCATGAAATAGAGCAGAAGGAACAAAAATTTAAGTAGGGGGAAAATCAGGTGGTAAGTGAGTAGGCAGAAGCCACTAATTTATTACTCCTCCAGTGTAGAGTTTTTTATTTAGCATACATATACTCAATAAAAGTGTGTTAATTAAAACCCAGTTATTATTCCATTAAGTAGCTGCTGGCTTAATGAAGGACATAAGAGAAAATCATACCTGAATTGATAAAGCCAGTCTAATGAGTAACTAAATACAGCACCGAATTAGTCATCTGAATATGAATGCTGGTTAAGAGTGGATAATCAGGAAGGCCTTGAAGAGCATTTGTGCCAGATTATCTACAGATCCATCAGCAACAAATCACTAGTAGTTTGCTATATTGTCACCTAAGTGCTAAATTTGGTGGCCTTCTATGATGGGGCTACAGAACTAATGGACAGGGGTAGAGCAGCTGATGTCATCTACCTGGACTTGTGTAAAGTGTTCGACACTGTCCCACATGACATCCTTGTCTCTAAATTGGAGAGACATCAATTTGATGGATGGACCACTCGGTGGATAAAGAACTGGCTGGATGGCCACACGCAAAGAGTTGTGGTCAATGGCTCAATGTCCGGCTGGAGACCAGTAACGAGTGGTGTCCCTCAGGGATCGGTGTTGGGACCAGTCTTGTTTAATTTTTTGTCAGCGACATGGACAGTGGGATTGAGTGCACCCTCAGCAAGTTTGCCAATGACACCAAATTTTGTGGTTCGGTTGATACCCTGGAGGGAAGGAATGCCATCCAGAGGGACCTCGACACACTTGTGAGGTGGGCTGATGCCAACCTCATGAAGTTTAACCATGCCAAGTGCAAGGTCCTACACCTGGGTCAGAGCAATCCCAGGCACAGCTACAGGTTGGGCAAAGAAGAGATTCAGAGCAGCCCTGCGGAGAAGGACTTGGGGGTGTTGGTCAATGAGAAAATGAACATGAGCCAGCTTCAGTGTGCGCTTGCAGCCCAGAAAGCCAACCGTATCCTGGGCTGCATCAGAAGGAGTGTGACCAGCAGGTCAAAGGAGGTGATTCTGCCCCTCTACTCTGCTCTTGTGAGACCTCACCTGGAGTATTGTGTGCAGTTCTGGTGTCCTCAACATAAAAAGGATATGGAATGGTTGGAGCAAGTCCAGAGAAGGGCCACGAAGATGATCAGGGGACTGGAGCACCTCCCATATGAAGATGGGCTGAGAAAGTTGGGGCTGTTCAGCCTGGAGAAGGCTGCATGGAGACCTCATAGCAGCCTTCCAGTATCCAAAGAGGGCCTATAGGGATGCTGGGGAGGGACTCTTCATTAGTGATAGGACAAGGGGTAACGGGTTAAAACTTAAACAGGGGAAGTTTAGATTGGATATAAGGAGGAAATTCTTCCCTGTTAGGGTGGTGAGGCACTGGGTGATATGATTTAGTGTGAGGTGTCCCTGCCCATGGCAGGGGGGTTGGAACTAGATGATCTTAAGGTCCTTTCCAACCCTAACTATTCTATGATTCTATGATTTTAAATATAATATGGAAACAATGCAGTAGAATAGCTGACAATCAGTCTTGACATGCTATAGAAGTTGAAAGCCTAAGGGGAAAAGATCAGACAAATAATAACCTACTTTTTGATATCAGTAAAACATGCAAAAGCTCAAACTTTTCTAGAGGTATTAGAAAAAAGGATCACACAAAACTCCCCAGAGGAGATGCAGAATACAACTGGACAGCAACTCTTAATGCAGGCTGATTTACATGGCAGGCGGAAGTAGAACTCAAAATCATCTTCATTAGGAAGGCAAAGGTTTTGCTGTCTTGTAGGAAAATGTGCCAGTGTGAAGCTCATATGCAAGCTGCTGATTTCTCCTGTTTTACATAAAACAGTGATATCATTGCAGTCATCTCAATAACCAGTACTACCAGTAGATTTAGGACAATGGTTGCTCTTCCCCTGCCAGCTCATCTGCACTGTTCTTTTTGCTGTGTGCATAGTATGTACAGATCTACTGCAATGCAAACACACCTTTATGTTGTTTTTCAGATATACTATTAAGTAGATGAAGAGCCAATACTTAAACTCTTCCTTCAGCCAGTCATCATATAGTGTCTTAGAATACCTGTAAAATAATTAAGTTGGTCAGTAACATGCTTTCACATATGACTCCTGTGTATCACTGTATTTCTTATGAAGTATCTGTGGCTAAACATGTGAGCTCTTAAATTACTGAAACTCCTTAAAGGAAACGCCATTTTGGAGAGATAGTAAATACTCCAGTACCCATAAGGAATCAGCTATTAATAACTGAAAGAAAGACCAGCATAGGAATAAAATGTTTTACATTTTAACATTTTCTCTAAGATTGACAGGCAGTGCTGAGGCTGCTTCTTTGCAGGCTGTGAACAGTTCATATTCCAGAGATATTGGGCAGAGCATCAATATCAACAGAAATAATAGCAGTAGTATTAATAGAAACTGCTCAATCTTAAATAACTACTGAAGCAAATAAAATTGAAGAGCCTCTTCTGAGATTTTCCCTCATGGCAGTAAACCGAGACTTACAATAAATTTAGGAAGGACAGATGCCAAGAAAAAAGAAAACAGATTATTAAAAGAGGTGTAAGTCATTCAACTCTTACATCTCTCTGGAAAATTAAAGAAACGTGTAAAAAAAAAATATGTGCATGATCAAGTAACCCTGGTTTCTGCTTCTAATCCCAATTTAAAAACTTATACCACTGAAATCAGACAAGGGTTTCAGTATATATTGAAGCTGCAGAAAAGTTAGCAGGTGCATTTACAGCACACTGAAGACCTATATTAATTCCATGGGCAAACATTTCTAATGCATAGCAAATATTAGGCAGTTCCCCCTTAACTCTGACTTAACTTGTGATCTTAATATTTTATAGAGTTATAAGAATCTAGTCCAATATAATTTTCTGCTATTCCTTTTTTTACTTGCTGAGCTTATTCACAGTGACTGAAAAAAATCTGCCAACAGAATGCAATGAAACGTAAGGTGTCTCTGCCCATGGCAGGGGGGTTGGAACTAGATGATCTTAAGGTCCTTTCTAACCCTATTTTTTCTATGATTCTATGATTCTACTCTATGAAACTCTACGTGATGAGTGGTCAACTGCCTCAAGACTTAAGGACAAAAATACTCTTTTTATATGTCAATTATAAGTGTTCTTGTTGCCATTAGGATAGAATAAAAACTAAATTAAGCAAGTAGTCCAAACAAGTTGCCTAATGTTCTATCCTCAGCTACTGAATTTTTAAAGAAAGCATTCTTTTGTATTAACTTATCATTTTGCCCTGTGAAATATAGCAGAATTCGTCATTATTTGTATACTCCTTACTAAGAAGAAGCGACGAAGGGAAACTGGGACTGATGCTGCTAAAAGAGTAGGTATTTACTCAACTTCAAAAGAATCATACAATACAATATAGTGAAACCATATGTTTACACTTTCTCCACCCCTTACTGGATCCTGTAGCTGTTCACATAGCTCTGATGGATGAGTAGGTTCCATCTTCTGCTTACACCATAGGGATAAAACTGAGCTTTCCTCTCACTACAGAAATCAAGTGAGAGACATACCCATATGCTTCTTGCTCTCCTCATGCATTTCCTATCAGATGGTAATCATCAAGCTTTACTGTTAGTTCCAAGATTAATGACTTTATCTTATATCAAGAGAGCAGAGAAGAAATCAGTGTTGACTTCAGGCATATACGAAAATATACGAAAGATATTTAAGATTCTCCCCCCCCCCCCACTATTTGTATCCTCTTGTGTAGGCAGAATACTCATTTAGTCTAAGGTCAGTATGCATTAAAAAACACAATCAAACATGCATTAGTACCTGCTGACAACAGTGATACAGTTCCAGAAATTTTGCTGCAATACCTACCTCTGTAATATGCTAAACAGTTCTAGAATGATGTATGCCTTGTTTAAGATTGCAGGATAGAAAAGCGCACATTTTAAAGCATTCTTGCTCCTTCTTTCCTTGTTAACTCAGTTATATTTCCCCTAGGGTAATACCTATATATGACTGCAAAAAATAAATCTCCCACATATTCAAGCTTAGGCTTTTTACAAACTATCAAAACTAATTTTTAAAAAGAGCAGAAATTAAATCAAATCATACTTAAATGCTAGCAAAGTCCTTTATATTCGTTATGCCTTGTATATTGTTACATGCTCAAACAAAATAAACCAAACAGATTAGTAAAGCTTCACAAATACTTTTCAATCCTTAATGTTAACACTGCCAGTCTACTGGAGGGACATTATAATCTTGATTAAGTTGACTCTACAGTGAGGTCCTGAAGGCATGAGTGAGCCTATGTTAGCCCCATGCAAAAGGTACCTTGCACATCCACAGTGATACAAGACACTTAATATTAAGCCGGCTGGCTCCCACCTTTGGAATTTCAGCACCTCAACTGCTGATACTCTGATAAAATGGGGAGAAAATTAATTTTAAGAGAACCAGGGAAGATCATGATAAAAAGAAGTTTTTGTTCTCTTCTGAGATGAGAACACATCTTCAGTGTTCTGATTCTGGCTAGAACACTGGCGAAAAGTTTGAGGAGAGGAGAAACCGGAGGGAAATGCAGGGCAGGAGTCAGTGACAGATTTTTGGCAGGCCTCTAGGGAAGGTCAGAACCTGAGAGAAACATCTCTGGTGACTGATACATTAGTAATAGCAAAAGTCATCAGTCTTTCTGATTATTTGGTTTTGTAAAAATTACAATGACAAAGAGATTTGAGTTACTATTATAAAATCACTAGTCTGGGTGGAAATCTCATGGTATTATCTTCTTGTTCTTCATAAGCGACTGAAATTCTCTTGATCCTACATGAAGTTGAATACTGTAGCTCAAAAATGGCATTGAGTTACAGTACTACACTCACAGGATGGAGGGCACAGAGCATATGGAAGAAATGGAATGGACAAATGTTCTGCTATGCAAGCCTGGCAACAGTGTCTGCAATGGCACAGGCAGCTCAGGGATGTTAAAAAATAATGGCATAAATAGGGGTAAAAATGAAGTTCTCTAAAGCACTGAATAACACACAAAAAAAGATATTTAATTAAAGTAAATATACTTCATATTGGGAAGATGATCTCAAGATCAGTTCTGATAGTCATCTGATCCTGGCTAATCCTGTTGAGATTTGTAGTTTTCTCTGGTATTCATCTAAGTATAATGAAACAGAGGTTAGTGTTCAAATTACGTATGTGTTCAGTACAACATATGACAGTCTCTGAGCTAAAATGGTCCTTGTGGCAAAAATGCAAAAGTCTTCTGTAGGCAATTTAAAGGAACACAGCTGTCCAATAGGACTCTTGAGTAGATAAATATTACTAATCATTTCCACAGCACCCTGAATTTATATACAGCTTGAAAGCCATAAAGACAAACAAGCTCTTTGATCTTAAAAGCTTATGTTATAATTACCTTATATGAAAAAATGCTACACTCTTATCTGAGTTCATTATATAAAAGAGATTTACCTAAGATGAAAGAGTCCACAGCAGGGCATGTGAAGTGCTTGGCAGCATGGCAAGATTTACATACAAAATGAACTGAAATGCTAGGATTACTTAGTCAGGCAAAAGATAGCTTTAAGAAAGAACAAGCCAGAAATATTGCAAATTACGGAGGGTGGACAAAAAAAATATTTGTTATTTTCTACTCTGTCAGATTTTACTATATAAGAATAAATGAAAGTATATACTCAGCAAATAAAAGACCTACCATACAGCATGTGTTCTGCAAAACATAGTAATAGAAGGTCACCGTGGTAAGCAACGTAACAGATCAGAGCAAAAAGATTAGATACATTTAGGATTCTCCAGTGCAAGCTAAGCACATACTAAAATTCAGAGAGATTCATTTGTCTGTAAACTATTTTCCTGCACATATCTGATAGCAAAGGAATTTGCCACACACATACATAATTGCACAGACTGTTAAATATTCCACAAAATCATTCTAGTGGAAAAGCAGTAGGTACTTTTTAATGCAGCTTAGATTAACTGGTGGCTTGGCCAACGCCTTCCTCCAGTTATACTTTACTCCATCTAGTTTAAATCGCACTAAGTGTTGTCATGTTTTGGGATTTTATATTCTTAAGTAACTGCTGACTATCTCACAGGGTAGGTCTGTGCAGCACACTGGAGGATTGTCTAGCAATACTTCTATCAGGAATCACAGCAGCAGGGAGCTGCAGGCTAATTTAGTTGGCTGTGAAGCATGCCACCAGGTAAATCATTTTGAGTTCCACATGGCTGCTGTTAGGATCCCTCTAGCACTGAAATCTTTACAATACTGCACTGAAGAATAGCATAACCTACAGATACAAAAAATAACCTATTTTAATAACTAAAACCTAACAAAAGGGACAAAAAAAAATATATGAAGTTGGTATGTTTCCCTCTGCTTCTTTGTAATAAACAGCTCATGTTTAAATAAAACTTAGAAATCATTTTGTAAAGTAGCTTATAGTGAGTGTATCATCCTATATTGACCAAATGGAAGAAAATTAACTCTATCTTTGTAAAATAATAAAAATAAAAACCAAGACAGCTTCGTACTGGATGTCACATTACAAACGTCCAATGAAAGAAATAACAGCAACAGTTCTTCTCAGAGGGAAATACCACTGTGTACATTTCAAACTGGAACTAGCAGATGGTTTTTAGTTGGGCAGTAGCTTTTAAAAACAATTTTAAAGTTATATAATCTTACCTTCAGAGAGTGGGTGGTCCTTTACAACAAGGGAGTCTTAAATAGTAAAGTTTACATATCATGGGAGAGGCAGCGCTCATAGTTTTACTTGCCACAGAAATAAGAGTAAGTATATGCTTGCAAAATAAGATTCATAACTGAATTATGTGTAACAGTTAAAGAAGAACTTCGTAAAAAATTCTTGCCATGTCAAAATTTGGCTATACATAAATTAATTCCCTCTTTGTAAGTGATAGATAAGTAAACCAACAATATTCCAACCATTGACTCTGAATACAATTCTCTTCCATTTTTTTTAATACATCATAAAATACCTACAAAACACAGCAAAGATGTAGTATGGAATTCAATAAATGTTAATGTATTAAATAACTACAAATTTATCTGCTTCTCTCCATGGAGTCCCAAACAATCGGTCCTGATTGTCTTACTGTTCTGTAATGAATAAGTAACTAAAATTGCTCTTGAATGTGTTTTTAATGTATCCTCATTAGTCAGCCATTGTATATACTTCTGGCTCGCTAATCATCATTGTCGTGGAATTTTCTCTTATGCTATCAGTAATGCCTCTATGCAAGAGTGTGATAATTGTTAAAGGCTACTACGTTCGATCCATGTTGCAAACATTTTAATCCAGCACATTTGGTTGCTCTTGGCCACTGCAATATTTCAGCCCAGCCACTATTTATTTAAATGTCACGGTAAATGGAACATTCTTCAACAAATCTGACTGATTATTACTTTGCAAAATAATAATTAAAAAATATTTTAATATGTGTTGTTTTAATAAAAAATAGGTGTTTGCCTAAGGAAAAAAAAAAATTAGTCAGGATAACTGATTTCTAAATGATCATCCATAAATTTTATTCCCCTATAATATATTCATTCTGAGCCATCTTCTTCCAGAAAAAAAATAACAAACCACAATTCTATACTTTCAAATTTCCCCTCAGATATAATCTAAATATGATCATAGTTTTATTGCCCTTATATACCCTAATCTTCTTGGTACTCTGACATAAGAGAGTAAAAAGTGCATCTTTTCTTTGAATATGTACCATCACTGTTTTCAACAGTGTTAATATAAGATGTTGTTAAGTGTACTTTTTTTTCCAACTCTCAATGTGCGTAAATATGAACTTCCCTTTCTGGATGACAGAAGTAAGCAGAAATTGACATTTATGTCCCTGTGATGAAATCCAAATCATTTTCCTGAGACTACACAGAACCTTTCTATTTGTATAAATTTAAATTACTGCTGCCAGCCTTTATTATCTATTATATAACCACATTAAATTTAATCAGATGAACTGCTGCCACTCCTGTAAAATTGTTGTGTAGCACAGTCACTATAATCCTACATGTTTTTACTATCTTCAGTTTTATTCTGTAAGCAAAAAAATATGGGCACTTTATAACTTAAGTTTCTCAGTAAGTATTACCAGTAATTAAGTAAAATCCTTTAACATATACTCTGCTGTTAAGAGCACCAAAACACTTTCAGAAGCTATGCCTTTACTCTAAAGTTATGTCACATACCCAAAGACAGCAAGATACTGCATTTGCACTTGCAAATTGATAATTTAATTTAGTATTATGCTTCCAAACACAATAGCATCAATGTAAAAGCAAATATTGCAAGGAACCACCTACTATACAAGATTAAAGGGACTGATCTGAAGAAAATACTTCAATTTAAAGCTTCAGTTTTATTAAGTGTATATGGTAGGTTTTTCTTATCTAAAAATCGGGTTTAGTTCAAAAATTCTCATGACCTCAAAAAATGCAGAGAAAACTGTATTACTGCGAAAACAACACCTTCTAAAGCCATTCTTAAGTAAGGACTGGAATAAACTTTTGAACATAGAATAAGATGAACCTCTTTTAAGAGTAAATGTTAATGAAAATAATCATTAAAATAAATATCATTTTTATGAAAGGAAAAGATTAAGATGTACTGTATCCAATATGTATGTCTTGCAAATATATATATGCTCATACAGACACATATAGAGGTATAGAAGTTCTGAACACCCTATTTTTTGTTTTGCAATCATAGGCCGTCCAAAGCAAATAAAAGTAACATATTCTCTGGTATCCCCAGGAATTTCTTTCTTACATGAACAAAAAGCTCATACTTCTCTTTTCTCTCTCTCTCTTTTTTTTTTTTTATGTAAGAAACAAATAGAGCAAATAGATTGCAATAAATACAGCATATTTTTGGTTTTAGTATTACATTTAGAATAATTTGTCCTCACATGAATACATACACAGGAACCTCAAACAGACAAGAAACCGGTAATGATGTTAGTACTCCAAGGACAGACGAATCTAAATTACAGAGATTTACTTCCAGGAGCTTAGGAAGATTCCTCACAATATACACGTTGACAGTTTTCTGCTCATTTTCTTGACACACTTCATTTTTCTGGATCTCTGCTTTGCAAGTTATACCTATTTAAATTTTCTTACTTGCTCTTGAATTCACACAAGATAGTTTGAATACACACTTCACATGTAACATCTGTGTTATAATACCTCTAAATTTAGCCCTGATATTTTAGATTGAAATTTAAATGTATGTTATGATGTACAGTATGAATTTCTCTCTTATAAGTATTACAGGTGTTTGCTTTTAAGCAGTTTGTACTATCAACCATGCTAAAAATACATGCTATTAATGTAGCAATAAAAAAGTTGAAAAACTCTTACATAAGATGGCTACTTTTGCCTTGAAATTACTGAGCCAGACTGCCATCTATTGGAAAATAAATATTTTTTAAATTAGTCCTTTTTCTTTTTTAACTGAAACTACGATGAATTATTGTCAAAAGCTGATTTTGCCAGCAATCAGACTTAAGACAGTTTAATTTTTTTTTTAAAGGAAACACCCAAGTTAACTAAACTGCTATACAATCAAAGATTTCCCTACATTTTTTTTTTCCTACCTCATGTTTTCTGGAACATGTTTTGAAGCACAGCTCCTTTTCCAGCTTGCTGAACAATCAAATCCTAGTTAATTGGAGTCAAAGTTTTATATTTAGCAAACACAATAAAACTATAATTATGGCAGCACTGAACAGTACACAAGTGTAACACTTTCCCAGCACAGCTGTGCAGCAGCTCTCAGGGCTTTCCATGTTTTTGCATACACAAGGGAGCTGAAAAGCATGTTTAAGTCCCAGTGACCAAAATGGGGAAAAAAAAGGCAGATAGCAACTGGGAATAAAAGTCTATGAACCCCCCCCCCCCCCCCCCCCCCCCCCATCAATCCTAGCCAGTGCACAAGCCTTTGAGAAAAATGGACAATTCTAACTAAAATGATCCCATGCTCTCTCTGAAGCAGCATAACAAACCATATTTCCAGCTGCAAAATTATGTTCAATTTGGCCCCTAATTTTGTGGAGAAAATGAAGAGGGGGCTGTTGTCTGATATGTCATATTATACATGTTTCAATGACTGGTGATGACAGACTAGGAAACATAGAATTAATATTTTCACGACAGCACATCAAGAAGTACATTGAAACACACCCAGAGTTGTAAAATCAAGCACTGAAATTATAAAGTTTCCAGTGAAGCTTCACCTTGACTTTCTGTAGTTTATTCTTTATAATGTACTCTTCCAATAAAAGATCACGTTAACTTATTCTAATTTGACTTCATGCTATTCAGCAAACAAGCATTCAGGTTTCACCCCCTCTTATTTGTTCCCTTCATTCACAGAGCTAACAGTCTGCTTCTCCAGAACCCCCAGTTTTTTCCCCCTCAGCTTAAGGAACAGAAGTGTCCTCTGGGGACATTTTCACTCACCTCCAGATCTGTTCCTATTCACATCTACACCGTGCTAGTCTTTTACTTATTGTTTCTTTGTATCCTCCCCTCCCAGACGTTTATGCCTTCCAGTCCTCAAGATCCTGCCTTTTAATTTTCCTACCCAGCTCTTCCATGTCCTGAGGAGGTTTAAAAGTCAATGCTGTGCTGACTAGTAATTTGGAGTTAAGGTGACTGAACCCAAAATTTTCATCCAGAAAGCTTTTTTTTCCGAGTTTCACCTAGCCTCACAGTTGTGCAAATCTGCTTCCTATTTGACTATAAAATACTGTAACAATATAAGGCTCTGGAGTTTTTTAATGCCTTATGTCACACGTCACACACCTCGTCCACAGAAGCATACTAAGTAATAATTTGTATTAGTGCTTTTAATGCCAACTTGGATGAACAGAAGGAAGTCCCTTAGTGCAAACTACCAGAATGACTTGCTGTATGGCTGGATGACTAATTTTCCAATAACTCAGGAAATGGAAGAATGGACTCAATTCTGTCCTTGAGCTAAGAGAGTTCCAACCCGTAACTTCTTCAAAAGAAAATGTAGTACTTTAAAGGTGCTGTATTACTGATCAATAAACAGCAAAATACATCGGAGGCCAGAAAAGGAGCAGAATTTGCTAGTGAATAGGAAGTCCCAAGTCCTGCTCTCAAGATTGCACTGGTATTTTTCCAATGGTTGTAAATTCCAAAAATAATAGTGGAGGGGATCAACAGGCTGATGCTCTGTCCTTTTATTTGGGAGACTATGTAAGCGATGTTAAAACCCACCCTCATGCCGTAGAGTGAACTGAATACCACTCTTTCACTTTCTAGATGAAACATTTTACTGTCAATGCATTAAGAGGTAGGCATCTCCACTACCCTTACACTAAGCAAAAACAGTGAGCCCTGCTCTTTCAAATGAAGCAGGTTAGCACTTCAATTCAGGCAAGAACTCCAGGCTGTGGATCCTAAATAGACATGATTCTATGATTCCTTTTTGCAGTCCTGAATCAATCTAAACCTTACTTAGCCAGAGCAGTACCAGAGCTGATTTGACCCTCTTCAAAAGAGCCGTCTATTAAAAAAATTCTTTAAACCACACACAGTTTCCTTATGCATTCTTTTTCATATGCCCATGCTACCCTCAGGGGGTGGCTCCTGATGCTCCTTGCTCCATCTTACTGAGGTTTTGAGCCACAAGCTATTATTCCAAAAGGAAGTTCCTCAAACTTGGCCTCCTATTTCTCTGAACAACAGCAAAAAATGTCTCCTAGCAGCCAGTTCCTTTGCAGAATCTCCATAACAGTTATGAAGTGTCATGACTTAGATTTTGGAACCTGTGCAGATCAACTACAGGAAAAGCTGAAAATCCTGTACCAGTCATCATTCTCTGGAACGAACATTTGTCCAGGAAATGGCATCATCTGACACTTTTCCACCAGTGACCCAACTTCTACACCTTCTCAGAGCTGATGCTGGCACAGTCAGCAATGAAAGTTAGGGGAAAGCTGCTGATTTGAACTTGAAGTAACTTCTTGCTTGTAGAGCCACTGCAGGTGCAGTTATCAGCCCTGTGCTGGAGCTGGTAACAGGGAAATGCTTCACTTTGTTCTGCAGGCAGTAAAAGTCACTGCTCCAGTGCTACCACACTCCTGTGTTGCCCCTGCCCCCATACAGTCATGGCATGTGTAGCAGCAATGAATGTGAACTGAATGAATGCAGTCAGTAGGGAAGATCCCACTTACCCTACTGAGATTTTTATGGAAGCTTCCCAGGAAGGAGAAAACTAAAGTCAAAAGAAACTGTAAGAATCTCTCTCTTCTTTAATACACATCCAAGGAATCTATTTCTGACTTTCCATATCTATACATGTCTCCACTTCTCTCTTTCTCTCTGTATCTTCATGTTTTTATACATAAATATTCATTTAAGTTTCTTCAATCATCACCCTCCTGTCTACACTTCCACCACCACGCTTGCTGATCCTACCCCCAGAGCAGTTTGGCAGCATTCACCTTTGTAACCATTTTCAGAGCTAAACATATCTCTTCATTTTAGTGCTTCTACCGATTACTCTTTGATAGCTCCTTACAGCACGTATGGGTTTTCAAATAACGCATCCCTATACAGGGCGTCGGTACATCAAGAGAAGGCAGCACTTCCCCAAAACCAAAAGAAGGTATGTTGAAAATGAGAGTGACTTCTCTTTTTGATGCAAGGCAGCCAGGTAGCAACTGAACAAACTGAGTGACCTTAAAATACTTTTTAAAATTATATGGATGTTTTAGATCAAACAGGAAAATCCTACATCACAGCAAAGAATTTTCTCCATATAGGCCTGTATAGTTGGGTTTACTCTACCAACAACATGCTTTAAACAGTCCTAATTTTTGAAGCTTTGTTTTCACACCTATTTTCATATTCAGTATATGAATAGGTGAAATCTCAAACGGTTTATTGCCTAATTTATCTTTGTATCTGCCTGCTGCACATAAATTACAGATATAGTGTCTGAATATTTCCCATTCACATTGTATTTTGTTTCAGTCTATAAAAAATTCAGTATGAGTAGACAGAATTATATGGATTGCATTTTCTGCAGAACAGCAGCTGAGCAGATTTAAATAGCAGTTAGCACCTAAATACAGACAGACACAAGAAAGATGCTCAAAAAATGCTTAAATGGGATCAGCACCAGCTTGTTCAGGGTGACTTCAATATGGGTTATATATCTAATCATTCAAACAGCTAGAAGGACTTTACAGAAGTATCTACTGCATTTCAGGGCAGCTAACAATCTTTGTAAATCTTGTTCTGTCTATATTTATTGTAATAAATCCTCTAGAACATAAAAATCCTTAACTCGCCATGCTTTCTCCTCACATAGTAAAGCATATTTTTTCTTAATTTATGAGCATTAATTGAAATTTAGCACTTAGCATTTTCCCTCTGTACTGTGCTTTATTCCCTGGGCAATCCCATTTAATTTACTTACTGAAGAAGATAATTCAATTTTATTTTTTTTTTAAATAAAAAAAGAAGAAAAAAAGCCTTGTTATACTGTAAAGAAAAAATGAATCTTAGAGCACTTTATTCACAGGATTAATGGTAATGAAGTAATATTTTCAACTGTAGTTGGAAATCACTGAACTATCACAACCACAACAATTTTCAGTATTAGAGACTCGGTCTTTAATACCAGTAGGCTTGGGAAAGCTATATAGCCATAAAATGTATAAGGACCATAACTGAAGATGCTTAGCTGCTTCTTTTGAGGGGCACTTCTGATGAGATTCTGCAAGTATTTAGTCTTTGGTATAGTACTGAGCACACTGATTTCAACTGATTTCTCAAAAAACCCTTCCTTGCACTGCCCACACTCAATAACTAACCTGAACTTTCAGTCATATTAGTGGTGCCATGAAAAAACATTTTGAGGTGTGGTAAGCAATATCTTTGCAAAGTAAGGGAAACATTACATCCTAAATCTGCAAGGACCATATGGTAAATTACTTTTTTCTAATTTAATGTTAGACTTGTACTAGTCTCACTCTTGTACTATTTCTTTCTTGAATGTTCCATAAATAAAGGAGATATAACTGAATATATATAGTCTTTGTATCCCATCTTACTTACTACATTAAGCTTGGTTTGGCTTCCACTGGTCATAAGTTCTTCCTCTGATACTTTACTAAAATTGTCCAGATAATGGTCTGATATTGTATGAGACAGATCTTCAAAAGAGTATTCCTTTTCTTGGCATAATTTGATTTCATCTAAGAGCTTTGATAATTCTCCAGTCACAGCTTCACCTTTAAAAACAGACACACCATTAGTCAATACTTAGAATACCAGGGGTAATTTATGCCTAAAAAGGAAATGCACATTCTTTAAATTGTATTAAGTATTTGTTATATTCCATGCTTTAGAATCGAAACAGTGACCTTCATGCACAATTCTCACCTCAAAAATAATAGCATCTCATTCGAGAATGGGAATCACTGGAGGTAATCTACATGCTTCTTCAGTCCCCTGTACCTGGCATTTAATTAGGATGAATTCCAGTATATACTTACCCTTTCTCTGTCTTCTAATCCTCATAATTAGCTAGAAATAGCAATTATCCAAGGATATAAAATTAATCCAGGAAAGGAAAGTTTCTACAAACATACAAAATCAGTGCCACTCTGCAGTACTCTGCATCAGGTTCACGCTGGCTATTGTGATCAGTTAATACACTACAATACAGATTCCATAAACTGTAAGTAGTTTGGAACTGAGTTTCTGAGAATGCACATCTTTCCCATTAAGGTAGCTGTGTTTTATAAGAAATTCTTGTTCACTTTCCCAGGATTAAGGGGAATGGTGGAAGGTTATACTGGGCAAAACCCACGTGCATGCCTCCCTATAGCAGTCTATCAGAAAACCATGTTTAGTGCATTCTGCATTGTGTTTCATGTTTCCTCCTTAATTTAACAGATATCTTTAGTTCAGAAATCTAACAGAATAGTAAGACAATGGGCTTTATATATGTCTATACTAATTGAGGGTCACTATTAGAAATACTGGTAGTAATAAGTATTAGAATCACCTTGAGTATTTTCGGCAAATAGCCCACTGGCAGCAGCAAGACCCTCTCAAAGTAAAAAGCTACTTGTTATGAACAACTGCATGAGGTTCTGATAATCTACTACAAGTGTGTTATACAGCTACCTTCAGTAATAGCAATGAAAATGTGAGTGAAAGCCAAGCTTTTCCAGGGGCAAATAAGAAATCCCTTCTCTTTACTAGGTATACAAGAGTCATATGCTTGGAAACTATAGTCCTTAGACTTGATAAAATACAGAAAAAATTCCATTTTACTCCATCTTCAGGAATAAAATGCTGAAAAGGAAAAAACAGAGTGAGCATATTAAGCTCAGTATACATACAACACACAGGTGCATTAACGTAACTAAAGAAGCCCTGGATAAGATTATGTCAGCGTGGTCTAGAGCTGGTTTTGTGTTAATTTTTCTTCATAGTCACTGCTTTTATGCTGAGTAAACATAAATATTCCATAATATTTTTTAAAGTTACAACTATAGCCAGTTATGACTGAAACTTTCAGATCCAAGAACAGAAGCTAATAATTAAAAACATCTCATTGCCTTTTAATATCCAAGTAACAGAAATTTTGCATTCAAAACTTGTTACTCTTACCAATGGTAACTCTGCACAAAACTTTTACACGAAACAGAAATCTAATCAGTTTGGGTGTGTTTTTAATTAGAAAATTAAAATTATTCCAGGTTAATATAAGAATTTAAAAATTGTAAGTAAAATACCTAAATATCAAGAACTAGTCTAAAATCATGATACAGTGCCCTAAAAAGGAATAGGACTACTTTTTCCTACAGAATTATATTTGCACCCCCAATCCCACATTCTCCCACATCCAGCCTGCAATATTTCTTACCGGGCAAGAATGAATTCTATGTGACAAAACTGCAACTGCAAGGGTGCAAGGATGCTGACAGACTTGTAAGTGTATGCTAACTGGCTGGCTCATTGCTACCAGAACAAATACATAAAAGATAATTTTTTCTTATTTCTTTCAATGTAGGTGCTAATTAAGGTCTCATCTATCTAGCTACCTATTTTCACAAAAGCCACAGAAAGGTAATTGATACTGCTATCCCTCTTCCAAATTCAGTTTAAATTATTTGAAATGAGATTGTCAGAGAATGGAAAACAGATGGAAGGGCAGCACAATCAACTACAATTTCTTTCCTTTAGAATCAGATTACACAGTAGACAAAACCAGACAGCATGTTTTACACTATTGATCCCTTTAAAGTGGAAACAAGGAGTGTAACATCATGACCCTACCATTAAGAAGAAAAATGCATTTTAAAAAATATTTACTACTTAATTTCAGGACAGGCATTTGTGCTGCACAGGTTAGTTAACTTCATGATTCTACTAATCTCAAAGGAACTATTTATCTTCATACATCATCTGTCAGTTAAGAACCCCAATGGGAAACATGACTGGAACTGGAGCATTTGTTTGCTGTCACCATGAAGATCATAACCTGGTATGCAGCAGTAAGCTTAGTTTTCTCATGAATAAACACTCTTCCTGTAAAGTTCAAAAATCACACCCCTCCCCAACCATGACCAAAACAACACACGTTTAAAAAAAAAAAAAAAAAAAAAAAAAGATTACTTATTTGCCAGTAGTCAATTACATTTACTTTGGATGATTAGAGAAGGCAGAAGTCAGGTTGATGATTTTCATGGAAGAGGAGGATGACATCACAGAGGAAATGCCCTATTTAAGTGGCTGTGGTGTGTAAAGGGTGAACCAAAATGGAAGATGAAAGCATGTGCACACAATAGTGATGGTCATGGTATATGCAAGATATGTTAGAAGAAGAATGGAAACAGCAGCATACACACGAATTTTGAAAGAGGCATCCAAATGTAACACAATTGGAAGAGGTACTCACTGGGAAAGATAGATTCACTCTTTAACCTGAATGTGAATGATGCCTGCAGAGTATTTCAACAAATCTAGTATCCTTTGGTTTTACTTGATTATGAAATGTGTAAGGTCAGATAAATTAAAAAGATTTAAGATCAAGTAGTGTAACACATTGTAATCCATCAATGATTTGTCATTTCTGAGAATACAGTTCTTTGCTTTCCTGTATGACATGGATTACAGTGTATGTAGTCAAGATAAGTAATTCAGGGTGGAATAAAGCTTCTCAATATCAATAACATTCTTAAGCTCTCTTTTTCATTTTGTATATTCGCATAAATGTGTTAGCAATATACTTTTAATATTAAAGAGAAGTTCAGTATAGCTTCTGGTTCACAGAGTATATGTATTTACTTTTAGCCTTTGGAGACGGAGGAACTTCTGGGGACAAAATGCAAGACTGATGTTCTGCGCATTCCAGTGGGCGTTCCTCTGAAATACTTGCATTTCCTGTTTCCATATATTCTGCAATTTAAAGATATACATACACTTAAACTCCTGAATTAAGGGGGTTTATTCCAATTAAAATTATATTTGCTACTTCATTTTTCATTAAAACTTTCTAGTTTTCCATATTAAACCCTTGTAATTATTCATAAACACTACTGCAAGGCAATCATTTATTGAAAGCATTACAGAACACTATAATGGCCAGTTCTTTAATCTGTTGAAACTGCTAGAAAAATCTCATTATAGGAGTAATTTGTTGCAACTATCCCTGTGTTTATTGTTTCCTTGAAACACCTATGTAACTGTTCCATTTTATTATTATGGTTCAGTTTTCTTTCTTCTACATTTGTGAAGAGCTTTTAGCTAAAATATTCAGGATTCAGGTTCACAGTAAGTAGATATATTTATACTGCGAAGAAAAACAAATATTCTACTTGTAGCACACAGACAGCACATGAGAAAAAAGAGAATGCAGTCTCAAAAATTAGTTAAAACCAGCAGCCTAAAAAGCAGTATTCTAAAATTTTTGTGCTTTTCCTCCTTGAGACTTCCCTTGTCCCACCTTCATGATGATGTCTATAAAAGCAGGAAAACTTGGAATGATTAACATGTTAAATTTCCACTTTATTACTATTATTTTTTGTGTGAATATATACATTATTTTCATATGCCTTTGTACACAGGCTACCTCAATGGAAAACCAAGACCTTAATGAATGTTATTATAGGACACAAATAAAATTATAAATTAATTTATGCATTAGTGGCACTTTTTTTCCCAGCAGAGTGACTGTTTCTCACTTCAGGCAGTTATACTACATCTGCAGTTTCTTGATTTTCTGAAGTTGCTTAAGCAAGTTCTTTCTGATATCAGATAGTAAACACAACGGTGCATGTTGCAACAAACACAAAAGTGAACTACAATAACTGCTTTCATCAATATCACACTGAAGGGCTAAGCAGTTTCTGGGAAGTGAAATCTTCCTCATTTAATTTCTAGACTCTACGACACACTTGTTTAGCTTGCTGTTATTCCTGATTAAATAACAATTCCCCAAACCCAAATACAATCTGTAATAAAATAGACATCTGAGAAAATGAAATTGGAAATGGCAGCAAACAGCATGCAGTTTCAGAATGCTTTGCAGGTTGTAGTTTGTTTTGTTGTTTGTACTTTAAGAATGTATGATTTGAAAACGTCATTTATTAAGTTTGATGGTTGCAATGGTCCCCTGGATAATGCGTCATACATTCCTTCACATGAAAATAGGCACTTAATTTTTTTGTGTAGTGCTGAAAGCAAAGAAGCAAAGATTAGCTCTAAGAGACCATGAGAAAACCAGCAACATGACAAAATATTCCAGAACGTTTTCCAGCCCTGTCAGCTATATTATTTGTTGAGTTAATGTGTAAGATGGAGGAGAACTAAAAAGGAAGCTAGACACAAAGAAAAAGGAAAAATGCCTGGAAATACTTGCTTTCTAGTTGTGCGACTGTCAAGAAGCAAACCTAAAATGAAATTCTACCTGGTGGGAGTGTTAAAATTATTGGATCAATACAGATATTTCCAGGAAAGAAAATGCAGGAGAAATTGTGAAGGACTTTAACCTTGTTGTCCAATGCTCATATAAGACTGAGCTTTTCAAATACTCTTTTTATTCTTTGACAGGCTCCACTTTCAGACCAATGCGCTTTCCTGCTAAAGGCTAGTTCTGAGGAGGAAGTCCCAAATTCAAATAAAGTTCCATAAATACTTATGTTAAAAACTGCAGAGCTCCTTCCAGAAAACTCTCTACAAAAGGCTCAGCACAAGGTATGGTGTAGGAGTTTAAAACAGGCCAGCAGTGTGCCATCCTTGCAAGAGTGCAACACTTACAATACAGGACCTCTACTCCCAATTTGGTTTTGTGCTATTGAAAATACTACCAGACACATCTGAGAGATAAAAAGACATGAACTCTCTTGTGAGGGGCTTGTAGTTTAGGTAAATGCATACTTACCCATAATATTATCAAAGAAACAGACAGAAAACAGGTGATTTATTTCAAATGCCAAAGTACACACAAGTAGTGGATGCTTCCACCAGCAACCAAATTATATTCACCTGCATCTGGCTAGAAATTCATCTTCAAAGCCTGCCCAAACTTATTGACAAAGATGATACTGCTACCATCACCTACTCTGACTATGGTGCCCTTGAGAGACTGCTCTTGATTCTATCATTTTTCCTCAAAAAAAGAAAGATAATTCACAAAAAAGCCAAGCTGAGTCAATTATACCACTTAATGACAAGAACAGCTTCTCCAGCTGTGGTCTCACTGAGTTTAGAGAAAAGACTGTCATCCTATGATAGGGCAGAATAAAGGGCATGTGGGACATGAACCAAGAGATTCTTACCACTTCCTAGCTTACTGTCATCCTGTTCCATGTTTCAAAGACAGCCAGCATGACTAGTACATAAGGGGTGAAGGGAGCATACGTTAATACACACTTCAGAGATGTCTCCTCACCGCACTGTTTTGGGAAAAATTGAGTATTTTACTTCTGTTAACTCAAACTACAGATTACAGTTCACTGAGGATTAATACTAAGAATCTCAATAACTGCATTCTTAGTAGCATTACAGTTACCAGATTTTGATATAGCCCTCCTCAATCTAAAGTGACATGCATTACAAAACATAATAGCAGAAAAGTTACCGCACAGCATTGGGAATAAGATCAGTGGGGAATATGAACCCAAGAAGATAACAAAGATAACAAGCACTACAAAGTTCAAAGAGCCGGAACTCAGCTTTCTCAGTTTCAGTAGGTAACACCAGTTAGGCCAAAGCCAAGCAGAAAGGAAAGTGTTAACACATAAGCAGGGAAACACAGCTGCCTCTCCACAGAGCTGCCAGATCCAGGAAGATTAAACATGAAGAGAAGATGGCCCATCTCAGCTGGGGCTGCTGCTGAGCTTCCAGGGGCACCAAAAGCTCAGGCTCTAGGGCTTTAACTTCAACTCCTCTGAGTCCTAATTCCTCAGTGAGGTGACTGGGTCAAGATTCTTGCTTTATTTATAAACCTTGGCTTTAAAGTAATGGATAAATTAGGTTCAGAGAACTTTTCACTTTTCCTTTTAATGGGAATATTTTTATTTTACTTTTTGTTTTTTTAGTTGAAGTATGAGCTCCTTTCCTTTTTCGTTTTTAGAGGCTACATTGGCCATGCTATGGGGTGGATTTCCATACAGCTCCTTCCTAAAGCAACCTTCCATAAAGGGGTCAAGAAACTTTACAAACTCTATAAAAGGCAAATGTTATCAGACTAAGAATCTGAATGTTCACCTTTTCAAACAGAAGATTCTCCAAGTAACTAGATCAGAGGAATAATACTTGCTTGGAAACCACTTCCCTCCACGGGCAATGTCCCTGCAGGGGGATCCTTAACACCTTCACTCTGTGTCTTCCTGAAGCGCAGCAACCTTCAGAGCACTCTCTGCCACCCCCACCAAAGCTCTCCCAGAAAGTGTTTGACCATCCTGCAAATCCCCTGAGTCCTGCCCCAACCCACGAGCTCTCTAAAAGCTCCTCCTAAAACAGCTCACTTGGTACCCTGGGAAGCAGCCCACCTGAGGCTGGGCTAGCTTTATGTCCTACCTGTCAGAGGATGATTCTAAATGACTCAAGTTTAACTCACTCCCAAAGAAACCAGGAATCACTAGATGTTTAAGTTAAAAGTATATAAGCAGACTTCTGTGCATTTGTTCAGGAAAGATAAATAGAAACAAGCGCTTTAGTACTACTATGACCCTGAAATAGGTAAGGGTGCAGCTAAACTACCAGTCCCCAAAACAACAGCAGTTAAATTAATTCAGAAATATAGTCAATACTTTACAGCGTATAAAAGGAGCTGAAAAGCCCTCAGAAAAAAAAAAAAAGAACAAAGAGGGATTGAGATCCCAATTCTTGTCACCCCACACAGCTGTAATTAAATCCTTCACTGGAAACCAACTCCAACTTTCCAGTGAGACCTGCCTCCTGCACTCATAAGAATGGAAGATCTATTTGTCCACAGGAAGAGAGGGAGAAAAAGAGAGAGTGAGAATACACAAAAGAAAACCAGTGCTGCTCCCACCAAAGCTATTTAAGCAGAGGGGTGGAGAAAGGAGTTCTGGTTCTATAGCTGCTTATGCATTTTCCATTTATGAATATTTCAGTAACACATACAAACAATGCTAGGTTCTTAAGCAGCTTGCGCACAAGAGAGAGGAAACAGCTTTCCATTACAACTCCCTCCATACCGTCTATGCAGCAGAGCTTATCATGCCTTCCCAGGGCTCATGTTATTTTTCATCTGTTTATCTACTGTCTCCTCTTTTTTTTCATAATAACAAGAATTCTGCTTCCAGAAATAGTAAAAGAACGAGATTCTAACATAGAGCATAGTGGGCTTTAGAGAAAGAGTTTAAAGATGATATAGCATGCACCTGCGTCATGTTCACATGTGCTAAAACTAAAACACAGCTGGTCGATTTAATTTTAGGCCTACTAGCCTTGGCAACATCCCTTTTATCTTCAATGCCTAATTATAAAGCCCTAAGTGCCAATACTGTTAACTGCTTCAGCACTGAATGCTGTTGTTTCACTACATCCATGAAATGGATCCAGTAGACTGGCCTTTGGCACAGGATCCTCATTCTCCGCAGTTTGAGAACATAATGCTTGAACAGCTATTTCTTCATTACCACATAAAGAATTTAAACTGTAATAAGTATTTTTAATGGAGTTCAATGCAACTCAGACCTGAGCAAGACACAGAAAGTGATGAGGCATATCTGAAAGACAGTTTCATCTATAATTACCAGGCAGTAAAAAAACATTCAGGTGGCATGTCTTACTCAGCCTTTTTCATTTTGATCTTTAAAGTGACATTGTTATTTACTTTCCTTCTATCAGATAATGCACCATAATATTAAAAAATAAAACAAAACAAAACAACCAACCAAAACCAGCAGACTTTTCAAATACACACAAAAATAATTGCAGAAACTTCAATTACTGTTTTCTCAGGATAGTGAGGAAAGATGTAAAGATCACAAAAACACTAGGATCACTTCTAAAGCCTCACTGGCAAAAGGTTTTGTTTCCTTTTAACCTATAGTCTCTAAAAAGGAGTTTTGTAAATATTCTTTAAAAAAGTGAGAACACCATTAGAAACTTCTATCCACAATTCTTCTGTTCTGGAGGCCTCATTCACAGGAAGCTACCAGTCTGGTAGCTTCTAGTGTCAGCTGAATGGATTTACTGTCTCCCTGAACTGCTTCTAGAGACATAAATTAGTTTCTTCTCCAGAGAAGTTTCTCATAAATATCCTCAAAACCAACTAATTTTCTTTCAAATCTTTTCTTACAGCTCTGTTACCCCTCTGCATATAGGGCAGTACACTACCAATCAGGCCCACCAGGAATACCAGTCATGTTATGTCCTTGTCCATTTCTGACAGTCTGCTTATATGCTTCTTTCAGCCTTTGTTTTATAGTTTGAAAGCTAATGTTTTGTGGCAGGGACAGATATTATTCTGTGTTAATACTATAACCTGTACAGCAACAATAATAAAAATGCAAGGGGGAAATGGTAAAAATTAATGAGAATGCTAGGGGATAAAATCTTATTATACCCTGGCAACAATGTGAAAGAATCAGTTCAATTCCACTGTGTCTGAATAAAGAAAAAAAAATAGAAAGAAACTTACAAAATCTAGTCAGTAGTTGTCTGACACCAATAATTTAATATCTTTTTCATATAAGTCTATATGAAGAGACATGTAAGCTTCTCTAGACAATCATCTGAAGACAGAAGCTTTAACAGGAATGTTTCTGGAAGCCACTAACTCTCCGTCTCAGCAATTGCCCTTTCTTTGCATGGAATTTATTACACACTGAAGTCAAATTCAATTACAGTATATTCAGGTTACCCCAAATCCCAGTGCTTCACTGATATTTCAGCTACAACAGGATAAATGTCCACAGTCCAGTGAAAAGTATATTCAACTGGCTTTTTAGAAGAGGGTAGGTCTACTGCATCATCAGCAGCACTAGTACTAAATCCTACAGCAGTTCAAACAATCTTTGATGGTTAAAGCTTCAGTAAACCCTTTGCCTGATGAAAAACAATCTCAGTGGGTTCCACAAGGGAGTTATTAGGGGGCTCCTCAGGTTGTTTTAAAACTCAGAATGGCATCTTTGTAAATATTTTTCATCCTTGCACATCGGTTCTGACCAAGGCAGACAGAGTAGAAAAAAGAGAGCTGCTCATTACAAGCACAGTTTCATCACACTACTATGAGCTAAAACTACTAAGTAGTCTTTACATTTCCAAGGCATACATGTGAAAAAGATTGCATTTAAAAGCACCAAAAAGCCTTGAAATTGATGTATTTCTGTTCTGTGGTAAAAACTAAGGGAAGGTGCTGATCCATCAACATGAAAAACCCTTAAGAGTATTTGGGCACTATATTTTTCACAGGATAAGGATACTTTGAAGCAACTTTGTTTATCAATGGGATTGAGACTGCAAGATTATCACACTAAGGAGGAAATAGCACAATATAGATATATTAAAATGAAAGCTAGTTTAGATGGTGGTGGGACATTATAATGCATCTTAGATTATTATCTGAAGGATGATTAATTTGGATGTCTAAGAAAGTGGAAACTCTGATTGATCCTTTTCCTGCCACTGAAGAAGTTTCAGTATGATATTAACCCTCTTTTTCTTTACATGGTGGTATGTTCAGTGAGGACAGTGAGGCTGTGTTAAGTGAGGATGAAGTTTCACCATATAGCCTGAGTCAGATTAGGAGCGCCATTCTGTTGACAGCGGAAGTCCTACTTCCCTCACCCGTTATCTTCCTCTCCACTTTTTAATGCACATTTCTGCCAGTTACCTGGGACAGAGCTAATTCTGGGACCTGAATCACACAGGAGGCAAATTGATTAAAACAAATGTATATTTATATTATTATAATAATAATTTTTACTATTGTTACATACTATTAAATAGTTTCATGAACAGTTAAATACTGTTTCATGAACTGAGTCAGATCACTTTAAAATATCCTGGAAGCAGGGAATATGGAAGGGAACTGTGTAGCTGCAAGTAGTGGAGGAGGAAGGTGGGGAATGCGGGAAAAGGAAAAAGAAAATAGAAAGGAGGGAGAGAGGAAGGGAGACCTCAAGCCAAGCTGTTAATTCAGTTCAGCTATAACATAAATCTGGTCCTTAAGAGAATACCTCTCTTCCAGCCTGCAAAATTTTCATTATACTTATAGGAGCTATATATCTTCAGCCCATCATCTCACTGGAAAACTTTACAGAAGCTGGTTAACAAGTCAGGAAGTTATTCAGAAAAGAAAACCTGAAGGACACATTGGGGCCACATGACCTCTTTTTCTCCAGGAAATATTCTTATGAAATACAGTTATGTGGGAGACAGAAGCATAAGCTAGTTCATATGTAGAGCCAATGATGAACTGATTAAAATGGCTTATTTAAAGATGAGAATAATCAGTACAGGTGGAGATTCAGCAATGACACCTGCAGGGAACTCATCTGTCAAACACAGTTAATGAAAGACTAATCCAAAAATGCAGGGAACCAATTCCATAGAAGAGAAGGAACGATGTTTAACACTGAGTTATGTATTAGCTCATGTTTCACCACTTCACTGCCATCTTTTATAGTAAAATATTGAAGTAAACAGTGGGCTTCAATCAGTCTTGACACCATGAACATAAGATGAGGAATGAGATCAAATGTAGGTACAACAAAATGGTATTATTTCTACTATAATGATGAGTTACTGCCTGTTTGGTCTTGGGGGTGTGTGTTCTTATTTATTTTGTTTAAGAAAAACTGAACATTAAAAAAAATTTTTTTTGAAACTGTCATTATCATTCAGTCATAGTTGTGATTTATGAACAAATCAAGCATTTCAATTTCAGGTTACCATTACAATTTAATGGAACTGCAGTGAAATACATTATGTTATTTTGTAAGGAAGAATGTACAAAGGATAACTATGTGACACACAGTGCTAGTGTCTATTGTCCAAAAAACCGAAAGCATTTACTATGAAATTCAGATATTCAACCACTTATTGTTGTGTATCTAGCAAACAATAATTTTGTCCTTTTAGTTCAAACTATACTCTTTTGTGTAACAAAATATTTAAGGATTAGAAATTACCATAAACCTTAACATTCATCCACACTATTCTGATTTGTCTCTAAAAAATGTATAACTGAATATGACTTACCTTGAAGAAGAGCCGCAATTTGGAGTGACTGCTGAGATGGATGCTCTTTCAGAATATCTAAAACGGTTCTACCCAAACTGTCCTTTATGTTGGTATCAATTCCTGAAAAAGAAAATGATCTGTGGTGGAATTTTTAACCCCAAGTATTTTGGATTAGAAATACGGTATATCAGACTCAATTATCTGGCAAACTGAATGCAAGCAGTAACAGATTAACAGCTGTGTTACTGTTGAAGTACAGCATCCATTTCTGCTTAAAGCTTGAGCAGCCTCAAATTCACATGCTGACATAGATTGTTATGTTTCACATGTAATTCATGGGGATATAAAGTAAGCTTCTTAACCAAATATTGGATTATTTTAACTGTTCTGAAGAAACAGCCATCCTGAAAATATTTTATAAAATCAAAAAATTCTCTGAATGTTTTTCCTACATTCCTGAATTCTAATTCTCTCCAAAGTGCTCTGATTCACAGGGGATTTTCTAGTCCATAATAACAGTATGTGTTTTGAGAACAATATTGAAGAAATTATTAACCTTAAGAGTTTTTTACTTCACAGTGAAAAGCTTGATATTAATGCTCTAGGTAGACTGAAATGACCATATGTAGGAAAAGGGCTCTATGAACAGCCAGAGCATTTCCAACTGTTCAGACTTTTGATAAAGTAATAGTCTGGCACAAACTGTGAACATAACCTTAAATAAGTTTGAGGCTTATCCCAGGTAGGTCTCAAAGAACATGTTGTACATGATAGTGCACGACACTCCACCCTAGTTTTGTAGGGACTACTTTGGAAGTGTTTGCCTTATGGCAGAAGACTGATATTCTTTTTTGGTTGTAGTTTCAGTTTGGATGTACTTTCATAAAAAGTAAAGAATGAGATTCTTCTTGGGACACTGAATAGAGGAAATCAGGGGAAGCAGGATTTATGAGGACATTCTGATGGCTTGGAAGGATTTCTCTACTCACCAGAAAAGGCTGCAGTTCTTGTCATTTCCTGACCTGATAGTGAGTTTCCTAATTTGTTTTGTGAGAAAGAGATATTTATTTTCTCACTGAAAGGAAAACTAAAATATTGCTGGGCTAATTAGCAGCAGCAGCTGATTTTCAGAGGCCAGACACACCAACTTACACCTTGCCTTTGCAGTAGCTACTTAAAACGTCTTCCAAGTTTGGTTTGTTTGTTTTTGTTTGTTTTTGAAGCAGAACAAAAGAATATGGGATTTTTAGGTAGAAAAGGCAGAAGGTGGGGAGTGTTGCAGAAGTGCAGAGAATCTGGCGTTGAAGGAGTTCACAGTGAGGACTCTCCACTGTCTTGTACAATTCCACTGTGGCAGATGTTATAATGTGTACTAATCTATAAAAGGGAGTCTTTATTTGTCCTCAAACATAGGCTCTTCCTATATTTGTGTGATCTTCTCGAGTCCTTCCTCTTTTAGGTGAATTAATACAGAAAGGCCCTCCCTTTCTGAGGGCAGCTAGAGATCCCCTTCTGCCTCCTTCTTATTCATCCAAAGAGGAAAGCATCTTGGAAGGACCTCTTTTTTCTGAAAACAGATCTCAGACCAGGTATACACTAGCTGAGATTCAGATGAGCTGTGAGTAAGTCATACCTTCTTTTGCATTATATAACCCCACAAGCACTGAAAATAAAGATCAATGATATCCCTCAGTGTAATGGAAGTTCACATAGCAGGGAAGTAATTTCTAGATATTTTCACTTTCTTTGGTCTTCTCATTTATCTGAGAAGATAGTTGTTTAGATGAGTAATTTACCTGCAGTGATTCTGAAATTCTTATCATGTAGTAGATGGGTTTTTTGAATTCTACATATCTCCTTGTTCTCCTGTTGTTTCTGGACAAATGCATTTCTTAGAGACACAGTGCCTTCCCCTGTCTTCACAAGCACTCAAATTTTATCCAGGCAATAGAGCAAGCAGGATGGTGTGTTTGTTAAGAATAGCAAAGTGAACGAAATAATTGTGAGCATGAACCTTCTGGCCTCTAGATCAAAGAATATTCTTGGCTGTCTTTCAGAGCAAATAACAAAATTTTACATACACATTTTGCTCTCAGAATACAGAGGCATACACTGAGTCATATATGGAGTTTCTCAGTCTAGTGAAAATACTCATTTTGTTCTTTGTGTATAGTAATTTCTTATTCTAAAATAACACTCTTTTAAGGAGAGATACATGTGATTAGATTTGCAAAGACTGAGAAAGGTAGCAGTAATTTGTATAACTTGGAGCACTCTGTATAATTATGGTGTCCTCAGCATAAAAAAGGACATGGAACTGTTGGAGCAAATCCAGAGGAGGGACAAGAGGATGATCAGGGGACTGGAGCACCTCCCATATGAAGATAGGCTGAGAAAGTTGGGGCTGTTCAGCCTGCAGAAGAGAAGGCTGCGTGGAGACCTCATAGCAGCCTTCCAGTATCTGAAGGGGGCTTATAAGGATGCTGGGGAGGCACTTTTCATTAGGGACTATAGTGATAGGACAAGGGGTAATGGGTTAAAACTTAAACAGGGAAAGTTTAGATTGGATATAAGGAGGAAGTTCTTTACTGTGAGGGTGGTGAGGCACTGGAATGGGTTGCCCAGGGAGGTTGTGAATGCTCCATCCCTGGCGGTGTTCAAGACCAGGTTGGATGAGGCCTTGGGTGATATGGTCTAGTGTGAGGTGTCCCTGCCCATGGCAGGGGGGGTTGGAACTTGATGATCTTAAGGTCCTTTCCAACCCTAACTATTTTATGATTCTATGATTCTATGATCAAAACTTGAGAAGGCATATGCCAGTTTAGGAATATTAAGTATATTTGTTCAGTGTTTCCTGTAAATCAGATTTACCTGTTTCAAGCAAAATGCGTACTACCTCCACCTTTCCAAATAGGGCTGCTTCATGCAGTGCACTCCCTTTTTCTGTCTAGAAAAAAAAAAAAAGTGACATTTAAAATGTAAATTAAAATAACCAATGAATAATTTTGAAAAGAATGCATTTAGAAAAGAAGTATTTATTTTCCCCTCTATTTTATCTACACATAAAAAACACTGAATGGGCAAGAACAAATGCTACCATAATTTTTTATTATTATTATTCATGATAAAAACATAAATGTTGTCAGTTCTACTATAAAAATTTCTAACTATATAAGAAAATATATTAGGAATGTAATACAACTCCCAGTTAGCAAGCCTTTGTTGGTGAAAAAATTCTAAACTCCTATTATAGACAGAGAAAACCTAGTCAATACTATCAGTGGAAAACAGCTGTCAGCAGTTAGACAGTTTACTTGTGGACATCTACACTTAGGTGTTTTAATCTGAAATTGGACCACACCGTAGAAGGTCAATTGCATGGTGAGAGATGCCCTAGGATATCCCACTTGATCTCCAGATGATGTTCCAGTTCATGCTCACAGTTGATCTGCAGCACATCTGCTCCATACAGATATCCTGGATACCCTAAGGCACCTCCAACAGCATCAGGTGCCTATTTTTCGATCATTTAAATTCTACCTTAGATGTCTTTGAACCTGATTTTTCAGATTTCTGCGACACAAAATTCTTTATGAATGAACTTTTTCTCAAGTAAAATTTACAGCACTGAAAAGCAAATTACCTATCTTAACATGCTACTTTTCTTAGTATTTTATACTTCTGCTACTGAAAAATCTGAACAGAATGCCTTTCCATACAATAGTATCAGCAGTAGCTGTCCTGGGTTCAGCAGTAGCTGAACACTACTAGAAGCACTATTATGTCTCATTGAATCCCTGGCTGAATTACCTTTTTTTTTTTTTCCCCTAATTATAGTAAATTAGATTTTGAGTGGGTTTTATTTGTGGTCAAATGATAAAAAAATAAACTATGGAAATCAACTCTAAAATGAAATAGTGATTCATTATTTATTAGTTGTATCAGAATGCACAACTGTTACAGCCATGCAATGAATGACAGGGTATCTAGAAGTAATCAGAGAAACTGAGATGGGTACTTTCTCCAGTTCTGGGCTCCCCAGTACAAGATAGATAAAGAGCTATAGGAGGGAGCCCCTAAGAAGATTAAGAGACTGAAGCATCACTCCTCCAAAGAAAGGCTGAGAGAGATGGGACTGTTTAGCCTAGACAAAAGAAGGCTTACAGGGGATCTCATCAATCTTGGTGGTGTTCAGTGACAGAAGAGGTAATAGCAAAAACCTGGAACACAGGAGATTCTGCCTGAACTTAAGGAAACATTTTGTGCTGTGCAGTTGACTGAGCACAGGTACAGGTTGTCCAGGAAGGTTGCAGAATCTCACTCCTTGGATATTCAAAAGCTGCCTGGCCATGGTCCTGGCAACCTCTTGTAGTTGTCCCTGCTTGAACAGGCAGTTGCACAAGATGACCTTCATAGCTCCCATCCAACCTCAACCATTGTGAGATTCTGCCTGTGGTAATTATCAGTGATGTATACAACAACAATTAAATCCACAGAGGTTCAGATGTTATAGAAGTCCTGAGCACTAAATTTTAGCTCAACTGAGTATGAACTGCAGAGATAGAGACCAGCTGCACCTTGACTAAAGTTATAGAGATAATTCTGTGTTAAGAAGGGACCTTTTCTAATGGAAAAATGGACATACTTTAGTGAAAACAGCTATCTAGAATCCATTGATGTGGCATCATCTGTGACTGAGAAAGATTAATGTTCTGTCATGCTGAATCATAATCTCTGAGGACAAGAAAGAGGATCTGTCCTCAGACTCCTCAGTAAAGGGGTAGAAAAGATCCTGATATGATTGCCAGAACTGGCAGCAGTCCTCTCTATTGATCAAAATTCCCCACTGGAAGAAAGGCAAGTAATATCTTCCTTGGTGAAAACACGCATCTCATAAGAAATAGAATGAAAACATGCAAAGAGGAAATTTCCTGTAGATGTCAAAGAAAATCTATCTGGGGCAACTTCAGATCCAGAAGATAGTTCTGTTCACAGAACCAAAGCCTTGTTATGCATATAAAGGGAATAGAGCCACCTATATATGTAACTCATAGTGCTGGGACAGGAAGCCAAAGCCAAATGCCATTTTTTTCATTATACTTTCTCACTTTTTGGTCTCTTCTACTGTGGTATCTCCTGACATACCTGAACATGATTCTGAAATGCTTTACAGGCATTCTGCACTGTCCTGAATTCTGGGGCAGTCTTTGCTTTATTAATACAAGCTATGAGACAATGCTAATGAATGCCATATTCCAGAAATAAGACATATATTACAAACTGTTTGAAAGAGGATTTTGAAAGGCACGCCATATAAACACTGGAACTATTTTTCCACTACATAGGTGATTTTCTGAGTAAAAGGGGAAACATTGCAATGAAACTGAATTAAACTAAACTAAGTCTGGGAATATGGAGATTTAAAGTACACTTGTAAGATGCAGTTGTGCCATTCTACATGAGATGTCACGAAGATGAATGCTGACATGAATATTAAAAGCCCTAGGCAGGATTTCATGGTAATAGCAAATAACTAACTAGTGAATCAGATTCCTCTGAACTGTCCAGAAGGCAGAAATGTCCTTGTTACCAGAGAATTCAGTCACCAAACTCCACTAACAGAGGAAAAATGCTAAGCCTTAGGATGAACAGGGCCAAGAGAAACTCGGAGGACTGGCTGACTAGCTATATACCTCTTTGTAAATGTACATGAGGCCTGCTACTTGAAGGCAGAAATAAGGTTGGGTTTTATTGTGTTTTTTTTTCTGGTTCAAAAGAGCATATTACACAAATTAGAATGATTGAAAAATGTAGTTGCAAATAATACCTATATACTATTTAAGACGTGCTAGAGTTTTTGAGTAGAACTTTTCACTTATAATGGTGTACCTATGTGCTCTTGTCTATGCTACAGCAAGCAAACTTAAGATTTATCGACAATATTCACTGCTTTACTTCCTGAAGCTTTCATTGTCTTGGATCATATTTTCCTGGCAAAGTGAACACTACCATTGAACTTGGAAATTCTTTCACAGTGATATTTAATGCAAAAAATGCTGTTATTTCTTGATTAATAGTGAGCTAAAGTCTGCTTGAGTTTGCACGAGATGATTAGATATTGGTTCCCTGGTATAAGTTTTCTGTATATAAAATATACAGAACTACAGCTCAAATTGTGCCACCAGTCCTTGCCTCAAGTAGCTTACAGCTAAATACAGGTACAATGTCACAGCTGGACACACAAAGCAAGCAAGGATAGAAGGACATTGTCAGTAGGGACACCAGGATACACAAGTCAACTTGGCGTACAATTTGCAGGCTCACATAAAATCATCAAGGGTTTTATTAATCGGAGATTTTTTAACCATGTAAATATGCAAGACCTTGTAATTAGGTCACTTGTCTACTCCTTTTTCATAGGCGGTTTACTATAGTTTCGATATGGATTTCAGACATAATCTAAAGGATGGCATGTTAGCTTTGCAAATTGATTCATGGAATATCCTTCGTACATAGTGACAGCAAAAAGGAAGAGGCATAGCTTTTTGCAGAAGAACTACAGTGACAAGCAATGGAAATTGCCATCATCAAGGGAACAGATGGGGAAGGCAAATAGGGATAGATGAAAGTTGGATAAGCAGAGGAGGCCAAGTATTTAAAATATTTACAATTATAAAATTACTGTTTACATGAAACACACTGAACTGTGCAGTATCTTATGTTACTGAGGGCCCAAAATCTATCACTCACCCAAAACCTGTGTATTTTTCATATGTTTCAATTTAAATGAAAACTTCAAAGCATAAAGAGATGAAGCAGATTTGTATTGCCCACTTCTAAATAATTTCAGATTGAAGGATATTGGATAGACCTGGGAAATGAATAAAATGTGTGATTAATTCAATCAAAAATTAAATGTTGTCTTTTATTAGTCCAATATTTACTATGATTAAAAGTGCTCAGGAAGTACAGAAGACAAAGATAACATGGCTAAAGTAAACTTCCCATTTAAACAAATAAATATGTACAATTACAGAGTGATAGCAGATAGGCTACTTCTATAATTGTCTCTCAACATTCTGAGAGCTCTTTACCTCTGATAAGATGAATTTATTTAATGTGTATGAATGTGTACAATTTTATTTACCACATGGGCTTATACTTTGCATATTACTCTTTCCCAATCAGTGATGCAGAGCAATTTAATTAACATTAAAAGAGCTGAGTTCAGTTTTAAGTAACAGGCTGATATTGTATGCTCTGCTTACTTCAATAAGCTTCCAGTAATCATCAATAAAGAATTTTTCAGAGATTATAGAAGTAATAATCTAATAATATGTGCAGAGGCAACTTGCCAGTATGTTAAGATGCTGAATGAAAAGGAACATATTGATGGAGAATATTTATACTGGTGAGAAAATAAATAAATTATATGGCAAGTAGGACAAATACAGAAGAAACAAGATTACCCAGGGGGGGAAAAAATCCTAAGAATGGCAAAGAAAAATAAAAATATAAATTACTTAAAACAAATAAGAATTTTTAATAAAGAAAAAAGATCCTAGAATTTTAGTGTTGATGGCAAACAGATGACCAGCAGTAAAAGAATCTCATATTTCTTAAGAGAAGACTACAAAATTTGCAGCCACTGTATTTTTGTAGACCAGGGAAAAATTTTTGGTGTAACTATAGATAGAAATGGTTTAGGAGAATTCACAGTAGTGCTAAAATAATCTTGATTACATAAGAGGAGGAACACTTTTCATAAAAGAATTGTGTAATATTCAACCCCCATGTAACTGTCAGTTTGTAAGTCACCACAACAGACACTATTTTTCTTCAATTATTAAATTTCTTAAGTATCTTATTCCGTTTCTTAAGTATCAATTCAGGCATCAGCTTCTTTCTGACTTTTTGCTCATTCAGTTGCTAAATAGAAGAGAAATTATACATTCAGAAACATGTACTGAAGGGTTCTGTTGTGTGTTACTTTTGCATTAAACTTTTCTGAATTACTGAAGATGCAGTAATAGTAAAGGACAACTGAAACAAAAGAGCTGCTTGTATTAACCTTTCAAAATATATCACTTTCTGGTAAAGAAAATTAAAAGTAAATTAAATTGGAAGCATAATGGTAGGCAAATACACAGGTAGGCAAACCACTGGAAGAAAAGTGTTTCAGTTTGAAACAGTTCAAAGCAATGACAATTCTAACTCAAAAGACACTAGAGCAAATAAAAGTAGCAAAACAATTTTACCACGTTTTCATTCTGAAGGCATTTGAGTTTACCCATTTTTAATTTTCTGGTTTGCCTTTTTTTTTTTGCCTGTTTTTTTAATTTATCTTTCCTTTCTCACTTTACATTCCTTTTCTCAAAAGTTGAAAATTGTGACCTTGATGGAAGAATCCAGAAATAACAAAAATGCATGGAATCCAGGTACCATCCTTCTATATAAAAGGGAATCACGTGTACAAAGTTGTCAGATTAAATGTACCTAACACGTAAAGTTATTTTAAAACTTAGTCAAATTTCAGGCAAGGGTCACAAGATTTATTAAGCCACTTATTGGTAATGAATGCCTGGATGTGAGTCTGAAAGTAGATTTAATTATGTTTGGTTAGTTGGTTTGTCTGAAAATATGTATAAAAGCTGAAACAACCTTAATTCAAAACATATTATATATACCCAGACAGCAAGAAGGCTACTTTAAATCTGAAGACAAAATGTACTTTAATTTCAAATTCAGTGCTGTCAATCAAATCAAGAGAAATTTTAAGACTGAGGCAAGACTTCACACATAACAGAATTAGGTCCTCTGTAGTTAAAAGGCTTGGACACTTTCCACTACAAAGGATTGGACAAAAAAATTACTGCTGCAATAACTTGTATCTGTTCCAATCTATGTTACTTAAAGTTACCCCTTTTACACCATTGTAACTTACTATGCATTGAACTAGATGCACCAAACAGCTAACAGGTTAGAGTCAGTAGCTGCAAGAGTGTATTGCTATAGAATTTTCTTTTAGATTTAAACAGGTGTTTAGAAAAGCAGAAAATCAACGTTTGGGAAAATGATTCCTCAGTCAAAAGTTGTTTCAGATTGCTATGACCATTTAGAGCCATAGATTTAGCACATCAGCTTAGGATCATTAAAGCAAACCTTGTAAACAAAAAAACTATATATAGACACCTACATAAACGATTGATACGATTTGTATATCTACCTGTCTCAAGACAACATTAAAATATATACTCAGCTTTGAAGACATGTATGTTTCTTGAGTTATCCCTTCAAGCACATCATGTGGGTTGTAAAGAATAAATCTGTATTACATATCACCTGCAGCATTTCTAATAAAGTAAATGAAAGCGTATTTTAAAAGAAAAAATGTAAGAAGTTATTGAGTCATATTCTAATGATACATGAAAGTAAGGAAAGAAACTAAGAAATGAGGAAAGGAAGAAGGGAAGAAAGTAATTACACACTAACTTGGCAGCTGACATCCATCCCAGCCTCGAGAAGCACCTGTACAACAGCTTTGTGGCCATTACGTGCAGCAAGATGCAAAGGGGTGTGTTTTCTTGTATTGCAGTTCATCAGGTTTGGATATGCTTTGATGATCATTTTTACAACACGTAGACGTCCATAGAGCGCTGCCAGATCCAGAGGTGTTTCCAGTTTGTTGTTCCGTATTGTAGGGTCTGTTAGCTCTTCTAACAGAACAGCAACTACTTCCGAATGACCATATTGAGCTGCACAATGCAGCGCTGTTTCATTTTCATTATTCTGTTAAAACAAAACAAAAGCTTCAGAAATTCATGTTTAATCACACAATAGAATTGCTCAGCTTCTATAAATTGCCTCCATGAGATCACTACAGACAGGGTTTGCAATATTATGTATGGTAATGTATGTTAAATGCTTCAGAATTATTACACTAAAATTTTACTAATAATACATCAATCAGCTTTGTAGCTCTCCAGTAGACTTGGTCCCTCTATGTCCACACTTTTCCAAATCCATTTTTAACAACCTGCCCCAAAAACCCTCGTTGTTCATGATATGCCGAAATCTGTAACCCTTCTTGATTCAGCTGTTCTTGAAATCATAGTTGAGTCCTTCTGTTAGAAATACTCTGACACTTAAGTCTCTATTCTCAGTTTAACTGCTACTAAGAAGGAGAAAAATAACTGTTACAACTGAACCCAGGACACTGATTTTAAATCATAGCAGTTTGTTATTGCAGTTGTGAAATTACAGAGGAAAACTGTATAATGAAAATGTATCAGGCACAAGGTGAGTTTCACTATAAAAGTTTCTATCAAGACAACAATCAAAGCATGAAGTAAGCAAATAACAACTGTAGATATTAGAAAGCAAGCACATCACATAAGCAGCTAGTTTTCTCAGAGCTCCAGGGAGATGTATGTGTGTGGTTTATATCATATTTGTAAGCTGTGGATTGAATAAGTTTTTACTGTATAAAGTGATGCTCCCCAAGTCTTTCCCCAAACACTATTTAATGATCTTAATAACAAATATTGAGAATAAGCAATATCTTATTTAATTGTTCTCGTACAGTTCTGCCTGTATATTTACAATCCCAAACAGACAAATAATTTCAGGCTGAGAGGAAGGAAAGTTATTTATAGAGTTCTCTGAATTTTATATACTATTTATATTATTAATATATCTTATGTAGGCTCTATGAAGACTTAAAATAAGCTAGACACTATAAATTTTAAAATTGTGTACATTCAATGCTTCTTCTGATACATGATTTATAAAAAGTTGTGACAGTTTTGAAAACGTTGTATAAGTAGAAAGCCACTAAGCTAATGTATCATATAAAGAAATCAAAAATTAATGGAAATTCACAAAAGATACTAAAGAAGGCTAGAAATATAATTCTAAAGCAATGAGATAAATCCAAACCCATAGGCTTTATTTCTCAAGGTAATAATTGAATAAAGATCTGGGGACAGAGAACTGAAACTAGAAAAAAAAGCTTTATCTTTTGCAAGACAGAAAGAGGGAGAAAATCAGAGAAATGAGGCTCTGGCCTCTTACTCAAAAGCTAGGTAGAATAAGAAAATTCATGTTGCATGATAATATCTAGAAAGGTGAAAAGAGGGACAACCTTTCTTTCTTTCTAGTAACAATGTTTCTAATTCTGTAACCAAGAACTAAATTCTTGGGTTTGTGGTTGTAATAACACTGTTGTCAATTTTATCTCAGCTTGTAATTTAAAATGACTCAGATGAACCTCAGAGACAGAAGAGACAGATCAATACATTCAGATAAATTTAACATTGCAGATAAAGTCTTCAGGTGTCTGCAAAACCACACAAGATCCCAGAGACTGGAATGTGTTTCCTGCTAAACTGCGAGACAGAAGCTGGAGAAGAGCCAGATAGAAAGCGAGAAGTTTCAATTGGCAGACATGGCTTGATGACTAGTAATCCGTGTGCATTATTCAGACCACCATGTGGTCTTTCTCTATTACATAGACCATAAATTCAGGTTAAAATATGTACTATCACAATACTGTACGGATGCAATGTTCTGCCTCTGATATGCTTTTTATGTATTCTAGTGTCTTTTAGCATATCCTCTATGCAAGACTGGGCAAAGAATTTTTTTATCTATGGTTCTACACCGAAAATTTCAGCCACAAGTATAGGCACAAATGACAAGCATAGAATCATAGAATAGTTAGGGTTGGAAAGGACCTTAAGATCTTCTAGTTCCAATCCCCCTGCCATCAGCAGGGACACCTCACGCTAAACCATGTCACCCAAGGCTCTGTCCAACCTGGCCTTGAACACCGCCAGGGATGGAGCATTTACCACTTCTTTGGGCAACCCATTCCAGTGCCTCACCACCCTCACAGTAAAGAACTTCTTCCTTATATCTAACCTGAACTTCCCCTGTTTACGTTTAAGCCCATCACCCCTTGTCCCATCACTACAGTCCTTAATGAAGAGTCCCTCCCCAGCATCCCTATAGGCCACCTTCAGATACTGGAAGGCTGCTATGAGGTCTCCACGCAGCCTTCTCTTCTGCAGGCTGAACAGCCCTGACTTTCGCAGCCTGTCTTCATATGGGAAGTGCTCCGGCCCCCTGATCATCCTTGTGGCCTCCTCTGGACTTGCTCCAACAGTTCCATGTCCTTTTTATATTGAGGACACCAGAACTGCACACAATACTCCAAGAGGGGTCTTCACGAATGTAGAATGCAGGGGCAGGATCACCTCCTTCGACCTGCTGGTCACGCTCCTTTTGATGCAGCTCAGAATACAGTTGGCTTTCTGGGCCAATTTATTTTTAGATTTTCAATAGCTCATGGACAAAATCTAGAGATGAACAGCCAATTGCAGTCTAATTTTGTGTACAGTTCCCACAATTAAGTATGAAAATCAGATAATTGCACATAAAATGACCAATTATGGTAATCTGTGTCTACAGTTACTGTATTTACATATCTGATGGAAATAGTTACCCAAAAATATTAGATGTATAACTATATCCACATTCTATGAGGTAAACAGCAAAATAGAGATTTATTAGACAATTGTCAAATAGATCTATATATACAATATCTGCTAATGTTTCAATATTTTTAGCATTTCTGGGTATCATATAAACTATCTGGAATCTTGTGCTAATAGTCTCATATCATAGTTTAAAAGTATTCCGATTTAATATTCAAAGAGACATAAAAATTCAATTGACTACAGCTTTTTTCTCAAAAGGTGGTGACTGGCCAAAATTTCAGCCACAGGTATAGACAGGTAGAGACCAACCAATTTGAATCACTGCTGTTGTGAAGCAAACCAAAATTTCTCCCTCGAAATAAAGGCTATCCAGATGAATTTTCATGCAAAGAAAAAAAAAAGAAAAAAGTATATTTCAAAAGAGAATGGTGCATAAAAGCATCTGTAAATCTGAGCAAAATGTTATTATTTTCAAATCAGTATTGCTGAACATTCTTGCATAGCTTGTTTCTTTGCATTTGCTAAATGAAAGCTGCATTTCAGTTAATGACAAATCAAACTGATTCAAAATTAAAAAGAACTAGGCATCACTGAAATACAATAGAAGAATCCAACCTGGAAAAACATGATATTTAAATTATCCACACATATGCAGGTCAGAAGCAGCACTGGATATATTGTGTTATCAGAGCTGAGTGGTACTATCTAATTAAAAGTTAATAAAACGTCCTTTCCTCTTTAAAATGTAAATTAATCAACCCAATTCAGGTATAAAAGACAGAATGATTTTTAACTTTCAAAGAAAGAATTAAAACTTAGTTAAATGCCCTCTAAATTTATCTGCTTTGACAATTTAATACTACTTACATAAAATAATTCACCTTGGAAGCAAGAGGTTTTACTGAGAAGAGAGGATAGAGTTTTTAAGTAGGTTTTGACAGAGTCTGCCATCTTCAAACTTAGCAAAGGAGGGAATGCCTACCAGATAGACACAGTTGGTTCAGCAATCCCAGATACCCCTAAGATGGAGGATGCTATAGCAGTGTATTTCATGGACTGGAAGAAATATTTTAAGAGATAGAAGTTGTTATTTGCAACAGAAATGTAATAAAACTTAAATTATTTTACTTAAACTAGAAATCTCAGTTGTAAGAAGAGAAATACTCATAAATAACATAGTTGGACATTTCCCCTTCTAGACCTACTATGTTTCTTTATGTTTCTTCTTCAATCTACAACAGCCGTAAGGTGTCCCTGCCCATGGCAGGGGGGCTGGAACTAGATGATCTTAAGGTCCTTTTCAACCCTAATTATTCTATGATTCTATGATTCTATAATTCTAAATAGATACTAAGGTACTGAAATTCTTTACTGCATGCTACCCTGCTGTATTCTAACTTCTCAGTGCAGCTTAAAGCTATGTATTCTAATCCGTAATGAACATTCCAGTAACGAGTGGTGTCACCCTAGGTTCTGTACTGAGACCTGTATGATCATCAGTGACACAGACAGTGGGATTTAGCACACCCTCAGCAAGTTTTATGATGATGCCAAGCTCTGTGGTGCATCTGATTCATTAGAGGGAAAGGGATGCCACCCAGAGGTACTGTTACATGCTTGAGAAGTGGGGCCATGTGAATCTCATGAAGTTCAACAAGGCCAAGCACAAAATACTGCAGCCAGGTCACAGCAATTCCTAATACAGGCTCAGTAATTAAATTATTAGAAGCATCCCTGCAGACAAGGACCTGGGGACACTGGTGGATGGAAAATCAGACATGAGCCCGCAATGTGAACTTGCAGCCCAGAAAGCCAACCATATGCTAGGCTTCATCAAAAGAATTCTGGCCAGCAGGTTGAGGGAGGTGATTCTCACCCTCTAGTCTTGTGAGATCCCACCTGGAGTGCTGTATTCAGGTCTGGAGTCCCCAGCACAAGAAAGACATTGTCCTGTTGGAGTGAGTCCAGAGGAGGGCCATGAAGATGATCAGAGGACTGATCTCTTATGAAGACACACAGAGAGCTGGGCTTATTCAGCCTGAAGAAGAGAATGCTCTGGGGAGAACTTCTGAGGCTTTTCAGTATATAAAGGGGACTTTCAAGAAAGATGGAGAGACTTTCTACCAGGGCCTATAGTGACAGGACAAGGAGAAATGGTTTTAAACTGAAAGAGGGCAGATTTAGATATAAGGATAGCACATTAGGAAGACTTTTGTGATGAGTGTGGTGAGACTCTGGAACAGGTTGCCCAGAGAAGCTGTGGATGGATGCCGCATCCTGGCAGTGTTCAAGGCCAGGTTGGACGGGGCTTTTAGCAGCCTGTTCTGGTGGAAGATGTCCCTGCCCATGGATGGAGAGTTGGAACTGGATGACCTTTAAGGTCCCTTCTGACCCAAACCCTTCTCGGATTTTATGATTCAATGAACATGTTCTAATGAATACTAAGAACAATATGATGAAACAGAAAGATGCCATTGTCCCATAACTTTGAGAATGATTGGATTTAGATAGTAACATTTTTTTCAAAAGACAATTTCTGTACAAGTTATTGGGAAAAAAATCTGAGTGCAAATTACCCAGTGTGAATCAAAATCAAATCTACTGACTTCACACTGAAATTTACTTTACTTACATGGAAGCATAATAAAAATGTAATTCTGTAATTTGGTTGACTACTTTGAATAAATGTTATCTTCAAATTTATTGCTACAATCAAATAAAAAAGATTGCTTCTGCATATTTTTCTTTTTAAAAAAGTATAATAAGATTTTCAAGAGAAATTCTGAAATTCTTCCACACAGTCTCTAATTTAAGGGGTGGGGGGGGTACATCAAATGCAGAACTTGAAAATTGTTGAGTTTGCAGGCTAGTTGTTATCTCTGTGCTTCATTTTGATGATTTGGGGAAGTTAGTAAATACATTAGCTGTTAGGTATTTCTATAATATGAGTGTGTCCTGAACATTTTTCATTCACATTGCAGAAGAAGTGTCAAAAGGCATTAAGGAAACGTTCATGTTTGCTATGAAAATTACAGTTTGATGCACAGGCAAATTCTACAGTACATGAAATACATAAATGTGAGGAAAAAGATGTGCTATGTCTATAAAGAAAAACAGGCAGAATCATAAAACAGAGAACAGCACCAAGAAATTTCAGAAGTGTTCACATTTTTCCTGTACACTTTTCACTATTCATATTCTTCATATATATTAAAATACATACTTTGAACTTGATGTCTATCCCTGATGTCATTCACACTTTTTGCCTGTCATTTCCTGCACTAATACCAAACACTACATATTGACCGGTATGTGGCTGTCAGGTTTCTGGTTTTTTTTTGTAGATTAGTTTTTCTTATCAATTATATAATTTTATTATGTGAGGTGCCATAATAAACGTTTTTGTTACCCAGATGTTTTTATGTAAATAAATATGCGTTTGACTGTTAACAGCACACCTTTTTATTATATTTGTTACTAATGATTGACAAATCTTGAACTCATACTATCCAATAAATCTTCATTCAATTTATAATTTACATATTTTCAAGTCTTCATCAACAAAGTTTAAACACGTTCTATAATTTCACCATATTTTGTAGTTGAAAACATACACCATGCATGTAAGCTGAGTCCTGTAATAAACAGTGACAGAATTATTACATAATTGTTATGCCATAACCATTTCCTGTGCGCAGAGTTGTCAGTCCACATTCCACGATCCCCATAAATTAATCATCATTTAACTGTTTGCCTCTTTACTGTTTGGGCCTTTTTTCTATTTTATGTAATAGGAACAGTAGGGGGCATTCAGAGCTTTAGATGCTGGATATGGCTGGATATGGTCCTATGATGCTAGCTAACTGCATTTTAAATGGGTAGAATGTAGTTAATTAATTTACAATAAACCATAGTAAATCCATTAATTCATGTAATACACATTTATGCATCATGAGCTTCTAATATATTTGTGTTGTTCATTACTTTCACTGAAGTTTTTAGAAGCATTTCTTTTACATAGAATTTCAATAACATAGAAGAAAAGCAAAGATGTATTACAAATCAGTTGTGATAATTTTTAAATAATTAACAAAATTATTTCCTTAAACCAAAAGCACATATATTCCAAAAGAAAACAAACAAACAAACAAAAACCAGGAAAAAAAAAAAGTCATCTGACTTGAGTATATTATTTAGTGTGTTAAAAAAGAAAATGGCTATTCTTCTCTCCAACTCTCAGAAGAAAAAACAAGGAAGAAAAATCCCAGGATTTCTTGTAACCCCCTCACTTAAAGAGTTTACCTGCAAATAAGCAAAAGCTTCATAAATCTAGAGTCATGAGAATGAATGTAGAGTTGGTATGAGAGTGAAGATGTCAGTGTGGTGTTATTTGAAGATCTATGGGTGGAGATGGCTTTATATTGGCATTTCCCTCATTCCATGATATGGGCAATATTCTCCTGTGTAGAGTGCTAATTAACAGGGGAAAGTTGGAACCAGCAAAGTGGCCAACCAGCAGATTTACAAAGTCAGAAGATCTGTGTATGCTTCAATTTAACTTAAAGCTTAATATGATCAAGATGACTTAAGGTACAACATTTCTCGTGAGGATTGCTCAGACATTTTCCATTATGAAGTTTTTGAATTAAATGCACAATCTGCAGGAGATCTGACAACAAAACCTTTTTTGAGTCAGCAGGGTGTAGAATCAGATGTATTCCTGCTTTCCGCTTCAGTGATAAAACCAGAGAGACTGGACAGCACACCTAGTGAAGTCTGAGAATATTCTGTAAATCTGGATATATATTTGGGACTGGGGAGAAGTAGGTTTGAATTTCCATTTCTCTTTTTGACCTTACTGAAGTCTTTTTCACTATCCCTCTCTCAAGTTCCTATACAGCTTCCAGTTTTCTGTCAGCAGAGTATAAAGAATCTCTCCAAGCAAATGGATAACATGGGATCAGAAAGTTGCCTTTTTATTCTGCTGCAGAAATAAAACTGAGAAAACCCCTTCTCCTTGACAAAACAAAACAAACAAAAAAAATCCTACAGTTCAACTGTTTTCACCCTACATGCAACAGCTGATGAGAATAAGAAACTCAGAGGAACTCCTAATCGGCAACTCAAACCAGAGAATGACACATGTTGTTTTTTGTATTTTTCTTGGATGAGTCAGAGTGTTACAGGATTTCCCAGAAGACTGACACATTTTATTACTTTATTTTCCTATATTTCCAGTACTAATACTTGATAGTCATATCATACATATCATAGTTATTGTATCGATTCCAACGGCTAAGCGTAGAACTTCAAACATCAGATTATTGAAATAAGGACAGCTCAAACTGGTGAAGTGCTTGCAATTTAGGTCAAACAATTCTCATTTTCTCACAGTTTGCCCACACTAACGTACACACTGAGAGTGCAATTCATTTGTTAGATTGTACTTTGCCATTTGAGGTGCTGTAGTGCACCTTACTTGGAGTTCACCCACATGCCTTACACTTCTGGTCACTTGAATAAACCTTGTTAGCTCCCGTGATTACACTGACCAGAATATTTATTTCTTTTGTGGAATAAAACAGTGCATGGCAGGAACAGTCTACATGCAGACAATGTGGACACTAAAATTTAGATCTGGATCTGGAGCTGACTCCCACACCTTTACATTCCAATAATTTCCCGATTACCCTGCCAAATTCAGTAATTTACAGTTATTACTCATCTTTCACTGCTTACTTCCATTCCTAAGGCAGTTCAGCTGACTATATAGACAGTGTCAGATTTTAATTGCCTTATTTCTTTATATGTTTAAATATTAATCCTATACATTGACCATATAAGAATACACAGAATGAAAACAGGTGTGCCATGTTTGACAACAGAATGCAACATATTTTTCCTGCCTTTATCTACTGTAATACTCTCATCATTTTTTCCTGGTATTTATGTGTCCTTTCTGCTGCACATGCAGTCCATCTGGTTTGTCGTTTATCTCTGCATATCAATTCATTTACAGTACACTCGCAATATAGCAAGAATATTAATTTTATCTCAATTTAATATCTAATGAAGTAAATAAGACATGGTTAATGCAAACTTACATTAGCTTATATATAAGACGCATAGTTACAGTACGTCTTTGCATGATTTTTCAGAAACAAGCAGAAGGTTTCCTCATACTTATAAAATCTAATATCCTTTAGGTAAGTCCCATCGAGAAGAAAGATACCTGGTATGCTCATATTAGAAGATTTTATTAGTCTTGGAGAAGAAGTTACTGAAACAATGGAAAATAGGTTGGTTTGGTTTTTTTTTTATACCTTGGCTATAAATTTGCCAGACCTAAAGCATATGTGCTGCTTTTTTCTGATAATGTACACAGATATTTTTAGCACTTCACCTGTTCGTTCACTCTGGAGTGTGATGGCCCATGATGGATGAGAATCTTCACAATGTCTACATCTCCTCTCCAAGCAGCCAAGTGAATAGGAAAATAACCTTTATTATCTGCCACATTAGTTGATGCTTCATACTGAAGTAATTTGAGAACTATATCCCTGGAAAACAGGAAGTAAATCTAAAAATTGACAGGAAGATTATTACAAGTTTTTACATGAACATACATATGTTACCAAAGTTTTTACCCTGAAAACCCCCTGTATTTCAAGAGAAACAGCTATAAAAACAAAGATCAGTCATTTCTAAGAATTAAATAGATAGTAAAACATAGCCAAAATGTTATTAATTATAAAGTTTCTTACTTCCACGAATACCCATCAACACTGTTATCACTGGTTCTTTGTATCTGTTTATTTCAACAGGATCACCTGGCCATGGAATCATTATTAGAATTTGCCAGTCCAGGCCACATGCATGTCCCTCGAGCCAAACCTTCCTGGCACCAAAGGCAGAGAAGTACTCCTCTCTCCATCACTTCTGAGTTCTGGAGGCAGCAAGACAAGAGGGTAGCTTTATGGATATGCTTCTTGCAGTAAGGCTTAAGCAAGTTTTTCTTCTTTAAGGCATTATCTCAAAGATAGAGTAAACAATTTAATAAAGGCCTAGTTAGATATATAATATCTTCTCTGGAATAACTGCTTCTGCTTTCACTTCCCACATCCAGCTTCCTGAGAGAAGTGAGGAAAAAATTACTTGTAATATTTTAATTCTTATTATATTCCTCTCTGATTTTCAGTGTGGCTTACCATACATTAAATTAAAGATTAGTATAAACTGGCATATTGCATCCCTCTCCTTAACTTCAATAGTTGAACATAAAAATCAGCTGTGCAGTATGATCATGTTATCAAGTCTGTCAGAAAGTAAATAAATTTTGTCTTATCCCTCCATTTGTCTTCTCATAGCTTGACACAGTCAGGCCTCATTAGTTGTTAGGTTAATAGAATCTATGATCCAATGTAGGCAGTTCCATACATATTTTTGCTGAATATGGAAACACTGGCTCTTACTGCTTTGGCTCAAAAAATCAGGGGAAGGAGGGAGCTCAATGCAGCCTACGCTACTACTAAAAGCTAAACCCTTGACTACAAATCAAGACAGAAGGTAAATCTCAAAGCAATTGTTCTTCCAACCTTCATGGCACCCTATTTAATTGCCTATCAAGAATAAAATGTGGCAAGTAAGAGTGAATACATCCAGGTCAAAAGAAACTCTCAATTGTATTCAGAAGATTTCATGGAGATACTGGAGTCATCATGTCTAGGCTTTGGGGGAGACTTTAAGTTGGATTTTGCTTACAAAACCAAGAAAAAGTAGCTCAACTACAGAAAGACTTGCTATACAGAAAGTTCCAGAAAAGTGCCTCCCAAGAGAAACTTTTTAGTACAAATAAGGTTTGAGAGACTTCTCATGTAATAATAGGTGGACTCGCAGTAGACAGTCTAATGAAAGCTCGAGATACAGCGTAGTTTGAAAGGGACACAAATCAAATGAAGCAGGAAGAAAAAACAGGAAAAAAAACCAAAACCCTCCACAACTGCAATCTCTAGATAATGATATACAGCAACTATTGGCAAGAGTCTGTTGCAAGATTCAAGCTACAAAATACAACCTAAATCTCCTTCATCCTTCAAGAATGTCCTGACCCATTACACTTCTCTAGGGCGAGTCTCTTTTAGCACTTTGTCAGAACTTTTTCATTTTGTATAAATAAATTTCAGAGGGAAGGCTGACAGCCCTTAGCCTAGTAACATTACTGGGCTAACTAAAATTACTTAGGGAGGTTGAGATTCAAGTGCCTGCCCCAGATATTATTTAATTACTTATATAAAGCAGGATAGTTTCAAAAGAAAAGAGAACTATCCCAGAATAAGGGGAGGAGGAGAGAATTCATCACATACAATGATCAAACAAGCACCTGAATACTGGTGTCCAACAAGTATCCCACACAGAAATTACTGCTTTGGCCATTAATTCTTATGTTCTCACTTTTCCTGAAAAAAAATGAAATCTTGCAAGTTCACCCTAATTTAACATGTGAAAAATTAAAACTCCAAAAGTTTGCAAAAGACAAGAACTCCTAAGTGGGAAGGCTCTTGTGTCACAAGATTGCGCCCAATATTGAATTTGAATATCAAGTTTCAAATCTGAAAGAGTGTGTAAAGCTATTTATTTGTTATTTGTGGTGATTAACGAAATTACAAACACCAGCTATCTTTCCAATTCTCTTGCTGACAGTGCTACCATTGTAGCAGGATCTGTATGGATAGCAGATCAAGAACCATCATGATTTATCATGAAATGCCCCATGATGTATTGCAGTTTAATATAACAAGCTATAAATGTCAGTAACTGTTAAATATCCCACTATGAGGGTAAGAGGTCATAGCAGCCAATAGCCATTGTAACCTTTCCAATAGCTGCAGTTATATCTGTGGCTGTACCTAAGTCCACACCTTGAAGTTCTGTTTGGTCTGACTTCAGCAGAAGTTTGGCCAATGCTGTGTCTGAAAACACTATTTGGCTTTTGTATGTTTGGGATTTTATAGTTTATATTGCTACGATTCACTTGAAATCTTTAATAGATTCAGTGTTTATACAGTGATATTTTTACTTTCCTCGGTAACTATTGGTTTATAGTCACTATTAAACATATTAAAAGCAGCAATCTTTGCAAGCTAAGGCTTGTGCTTTTGTCAATCAAAAATGTGCAATGGCACAAAAAACAATCCATTAATGATAAACAAGAGAAATGTGATTTTCTCCCTTCTTAAAAAAGGCTGAGTTTAATAGACCATATTAAGGGCTTAGACTAAATTCCACAGAGGTAAAATATATGAATGGATTATTCTGCATCTTCCTACAGAACTGAAATTTTGGAAAGTGCACAATATCTATTTTAACAGTATCTTAATTTCATTTATTTATTCAGAAAAGAAACAAAAGATTAATCTGGTCTAAAGAAAATATACAGGTTTCTAGAATACAACTAAAATTTTAATTTTTCCAAGGAAGAATGCAAAAATTGTGAAATGAGTAAACAAAACATCTCATTATTATGGACTCATATGTTATCTTTTGGGCCGTCCAAAATCACATTAATGTTAGTGCAAATCACGTTTAATTTCAGTTGGGTTTTCATCAGTTCCTTATCTCCCACAGAGGAATAACCCAAAGCCTTACATTAAAATCTTCTTTAGTGAAAACCCAGTCAGTGTTAACACGGGCAGTTTACAAACAGGGTATCAGGACTGCAGCAAGTGGAGCAGCTCTTACCATGGTTACAGTGAGGTCCATCCCACTAGAACTTTATAGACCTCATTAGAATTTTTATTCTTGCTCTGCCTTAATTACAACATGCGGTTGGCAGCATAATACAATGGAGGTAACGTAGCACGCAGCAACATGTAATACCAGAGGTAACACAGAACAAATAATAAGGTGTAATAACAAAATATGTAGCAAGTTTCCACATAATTTACTGACATGTCAATACCTTAGAGTTCACCTGAACTGGTATGTCTGTGCAGTACCCCTTGGTGCAGATTTTGAAGGCTTTCCCCAAGACTGTTGAGATAGAATATATGTGTAGTTGCTTGAATGGGCACAGGGAGGGAAAAGCTATGAGGTCCCATACAAGGTAATAGCTATTTTTGATTCTTTCAAGTGTATAACTACTGAATATTCTTATCATGTTACTTTGATGTTGATTAATCTATACGGTTTCATTTCAATATATTGCTTCCTTAAACATTCAATGCACTATACATGTGTAAGTACATACACAAGTATATTACAAAATTTTCTGTTGCAATTTCCTACAAGCTAAAAAGCATTAGAGCCACCACTACCAGTAACAATAATAAATTTACTCAAAATCAAGGAAGAATTTGGAAGAAACAGTACAGAATCAATAGATTGTAAAGTGCATTTCCTATTTGTCATTACTACATGCTGGTGTCAAAGTTAGTGTCAAAAATTCTTGTATTAATATATCCCACTGGAAATGAGATTATTTCAGTAAATCATGGATTGTCAACTTTCTGTGAAAATCTCAGTGCTATGCTACCTTTTTTAAATTATGCAGTTAAATAACATTTTACATGAAAACTAAATGTGAGGCACTTACTTGTGTCCATTTAAAGCTGCATGATGTAAAGCAGTATAACCTGAACTGTCTGTGCAGTTTATATTTGGTCCTCGCCAGATGCTGCAAATAAAGCACAATTGTAAAGTTAATTTTTTGGCTTGGCAAGTACAGACATGTCAGAAATTTGATGTATAAATACTCTAAAGACTTCTGCAACAACCAAGAGACGAATTATCTTGAAAAGAACTTCAAATAGCAAATGTCATGTTGATATCAATATAATTTATTTATAAAAATAATTTTACACATTAATCTTTATGAACTTTATGTAGGGCAGCCTCAAAGACTAATGACTATTCTGTCATTTCACTAAGATCTGCTCTCCTACTATTAGTCTGGTAATTGCATTGAGGTTATAATCTGATTTTGCACTACTTTTTTCACAAAATGTATTCATTGACTTTAGGTCAGTTAGTCTAGATTCATACAAACATAAGATTAGTGAGAACCAATCATATCCTTTAAAGGAACAGTAAATATATTCTTTTTACTTGGCCTGATATTTTAGCTCCCATTTAACCAATTACATTTTGGAATAAATTACATATATACAAAACAAAAGTTTCCTTTTTGTTGTTGTTTTTATTTTTGCATTATACATCACTTATTTTTACAGTCAGCTTCATTATATAACTCATGTAACTAGTTTCACTATCTATTGTGGAATCTTCACAAAGCAGTAAAGAAGATTTTTTTCTTTCAAAGTAGAAAAATGTGACTGCTAGTCTACGAGAACAAACAAAAACCCCAAATCCTGAAAACTGGATACCAGAGGCATATTGAATCCCAGCAGATTTTTCTCTGACTACATCTGAATGCTTTCTGAAAGCATTTTTTTAGTGTCACAGAGTTTTCGACCATTAGTATTACGACTTCCAGAACACAAGATTATGAGTCTTGAATGACAATCTGATTTTTTTTAGCTGCTAATACAGTGTCAAACAGTCTTAGGAAAGTTGTATTTTCCCTTCACTCCATACCTTAGAATCAGTTGCTGCAGTTTAAAGAAAATAATCTGAAGCTAATAGGTAAAATGAGTTCTTCATACTGGCTTTTTTCATGATCTACATCAGTAAAATGACATGCATGCTAAATGAATGCTTTTAAAGAATTCTTTACTACTGAATCTGTATTTTATTACCTATGGAATATTGATGTTGTAGACTGGTGTTTTTTTCATTGTGTGTGTTTGAATGATTAATTAGCTCATAAATTTAAGCAGTCGTTTCCCATAAGTAATACGACATGCATACAGATTATTTGTGTAATACATTGTTCTGCACTGAGGAAAATTCTACTTTGTGCTGAGTGCCTCACCTCTCCCTGAAATTTAATTTCTTGCAAAGAAGCAGAAACTGAATTTTTGGTTTTTTTTTATTTTTTAATCTGCTCAGAAGTCTACAGATGTTTCTTTCTATGAAAGGCAACTTCAAGTTGGGAAAGTCACTCTAATCTTTCCAATTAAAAGAAATTATCTTAACTTCATGATGGAGTAAAAATTGAGCCCTTGAAACAACAGTTCCTCCATAATAGATATACACCATTTATATGACAGAGACAGGTTAAACTTATCTATTGGGACGCATAAAGCCCTTATCTATTGATATTTTATAACCTCGTTTATATTTTTACATAAAACTTTATTATTTTAAATATTAAAATAATCACGTAAACAACCAGCATATTCATTTACTTGGTTTTGCTTACTTGCTTGCTTAGGTTTAAGTTGTTACGATTTGCCTTTTGGTTGTTCTTTCAAAATGCAACAAATCCATGAGTTGATATATTGCTCATGATGAATTAGGCCCTTAAACCCTCCCCCAGAAAACCAAGAAAAACCTAGTTCTTTTCTCCCCTAATTCTATCCTTTAATCCACACACTCATAATCAGAATTTGGTTATCAAACTAAAGAGCACAAGAGACATGAACACATCTTGGCTGCAGGCATCTCTTTTCCTTTGGGCCTGTGCAGAAATCCCCTCCTAGGCAGTCATACATTGCTGTAGTATTGCAACATTATTTTGCACCAAATGGATGCAGGTTCAGTAAATATACTGGTTATTTATGCTTTAATAACTGAAAATTAAGTTCAAACTGGACAGCCTGTGAATAGAAATCCTGACACCCTAAAATTCCCAACTGTCCTGAATAGTTTGCCTAAAGCTCTTCTGTAAAAAGATACAACAGGACAAAAGTCTAGTGGTGCATTAGCTCCATAAAAAATATATGACTTCAGAGAAAAGTGGGGTGCAGAAAGAGGAAAAAGTCTAAAGAGCCCTTCTCTGGCATCACCATCACAGAAAATATATGAGAAATTATTAAATGTATTATCTGTGTATTAAAACACTTCAACAGTTATTGTGAAAGTGACATTAAGGAGAACCTGGAACAAAACAAGTTACCACTGAACCTCCAGAAAAGAGTATTTTTTTCACAGAAGATCAGCAGCTCTTTGGATTACCATTAATATTGAACGTTCTCAAAAACAAGTTTCTCCTAATTCTTTGATGTAGTCAAAAATCAGACTTCTTAATTTTACATGCATTAATAAGTTAGGAATTTTTTCCCTATGTACATTAGCAAATTAGGAAAATCTATCACTTGATGAATTTTAAGAGAGTAACCAAACCTACTTTTTGTGCAAAATAAAAAAATCATTTTTCAGTCAATGATGAATTAAAACGCTGAATTAAAACATGATCATCAATTAGTTTCTTCCATTTTTTCTTGCCAAAGTGAGGCACAAAGAAACTTCAGTCTGTTATGCTACTTAAACCATTGCCAACAGCAAAAAGACCTTCTTATTATAGTTTGCTGTCACTGTGGACAAAGAACACTGACCTTTTGAATTGATGTCATACATTAATTGGAAATACTCTTTACTTGGTAAGAAAATTAACATTTTTTTCTCTTTTGTGAGCTGAGTACATGCAAGAAGTACATGCATTTCAAAGCTGACATGAAAATGACAGACTAAAGAAAAAGATGGCTAGTTGATTGGTATTCTGCAATGTTTTTTGCTATATGGAAAAAATAATAGGGAAGTCATTTTTTCACGCAAAAGCAAGGAAATCAGAAGTTAATTCTGCTAATTTTAATCACACAGGAAGACTCCCTATCAACAGTACAAGAACCATGCATACATGCACAGAATGTCTGTCACAAGTTTGAATGTTTCCATCGTATCTCCACTCTGTACTTTTTATATATATATATATTGTTATGTGTGCACTAATATTTGTGACCTTTGTATGGTAGTTTTGACAAGGTGAAAGGAAAATATTTTTGGTAAAACAATAATATGAGTCCGTAAAATCCACAGAAAGGTGCCTGATGACATCAGCGTCTGTCAGCCCATTGGTTTCACTTAAACCTTAGCTGACAGCTGTCTGGTAACTCCCTTTTGATTTTTTTTCTTCTCTGCAGCAAGAAAGATTACACTGTCTGGGTAGAATCAGTTGCTCCAGAGGAGATGGATAGAGCATGGTGTTCATCACTGCATATTTTAGGGTCTAAACCCTGTTGAGAGCTGACAGAGGATTAGCATATACCTAGCTCTCATCCCTCCCACTCTTGTCCCCACCTTCTTTCCCAAGTCTTCAGCATCTTTGGAAGCTCTTCCTAGAGAACCGCTGGCTCTTCAGGACAATAAAAGTAGTGAAGCTGATCTTGCCAGGCCAGTTTTAACTGTGGGAAATCCTAAACTTACTTTGCATTGCTATAGTACTGCAACATTATCTCCTACAAAATTAATGCAGGTTCAGTAAATATACTGTTCCCACCGATGTTGTTGGCAACCAACCAACCAGCTCAGATAAATTTAGATTCCACACTGTTCCTGTGTCCCATAGAATAAATAGGTATTAAAGGAATTTGTGCTGTTCTGAGCCAAAATCTTCCAAAGTTTCCAGGTTTATTGTTGTTAATAACGTTGTTAAATTGTCAGAAACACATTGCATAAAGTTATTAAAGCACATAGCCAGGCTCCTATGTTCATTAGTGCTCTGCCTATGTTCACACACATTTTCAGTCATGTAAACTGAACTTATACAAAATATATGAACAGTTTTACAGAGCATTTTTGAAAATGCAATTTGTTACACAATAATATGTATCATCAGTTATTCAGACACAAAATAATAATGTTACTGACTGTGAACAGCAGCAAAGCATTCTCCATTCTGTGTACAAACTGCCAACCATGTTGCCCTAACCTATATAAATTAATTGTTACTTATCAAATATAGAAATGTTTCATTTTAGTAAATGTGATACCTTTTTTTCCAACAGTCCTCTCTGATGGAATCCAGTGCTATGTAAGATATACAGTAAAAAGAATGTATGACTTTTTCTTGTACGGCTTTACCTATATTTAGACTACTTTGCTGAATTTGAGATACATTTTAAAATTACTTCAAGGAAAATAAATTCAAATATCTGTCTTTAGTGACACTAGGAAAAAAACCAACTTTTAGAAAAGTATGTACATGGAAAAACATCACCCAAAAATGCATTGTAAGAATCTTTTTGAGCAACTGCAGCTATATGTCTTAACAAAAGTGGATGATGTCTTGAGTAAGGCTATCTTGCGTCTTCTTTCCAGTATTAAAAACAGCTGCTGCCTGTAGCAACTGAGAATTAAAAGTGAAAAATAAAACTACTACTAATAAAAAATATAATTATTAACTTAAAAATTAAACAGAAGAAGGGCAGGGGGATTATCAATCCAGTTAACACTGCTTCTTTAAAGCTGATTGTATATATAATTCCAATTGTTCATTTAAGTGCTTTTTGTTGTATTAGTCTGAAATGTGACTCCAAACCATTTCATTTTTGAATGCGTGGAATGTGTTTATCTCATTTTGATTCCTGCTCTTCAGTTGTGTCAATATGAATAATACAACAAAATCTGTGGTTAACTAATCCATGGGATTAAGTATGTCATTCGAGTTCAGGCTCTAAAACATCTTATTCCAGTTGTTTTCTTTAACCTTGATCTGTTTACAGCCTTGGCCATAAATAGCGTAAGTCTGGAAAACTGAGGAATATCACTGAACTGTGATTTTATTTCCATATTGATTCTGTTCAATTGGTAAGTGGGTTCTATTTAATATGAAATACTGAATATAGTAAATATTATGAGGTTTTTTATTATATAACACCTACTTATTACTATACTCAAGAGTGGTTCCTATATAAATAGGTCTCAGTTCTACACAGTGGTCTCATAATGAGGTAAAGTTATTTACACAAGCTACTTCTCCCTTCAATAACTTAGGCAAAATTTTATCTCTTAGTGAGAAACTGAGTCTGTGTATCTAGGGACTGTTACCTTGAAGCCTCCTAACAGCTGGATATCATACATAAATTTCATTGCAAGAATGCATTGCCTGTGATCAAAACAGATATGAGAACAGATAGGTTATTCTTCCTCTCTATGGATGCATGATCAAGTTAATCCAATGAACTTTATTTCAGCAAAAGCTAGGCTTTTAAAAGATTGCTACCTGTATAAAATGTGCAGATATGGCCTACACATTTAAGATTAAGATTTATAATGGTAATATGAAATTACTATTGGAATGGAGTGCAGATAATAACTAAAGGTAAATCCAGCCTCCGCCTTTCTTTGCCAATGAAGATATCCAGAGATAATGGAAATTTTCCTGTGCAGCATATGTGTAAGATACAAAGATTCTGCTCAGATATCAGCATTCCCTTCCTATCAAGGAATTATGTATTGCAACACAGAAACTGAAGAACAAGTTGGGATAAGCTAAGAAAGCCATTTGATTCCTCACTATTCTCAGGGAGATATATCAAACATTCACAAAATATACCACTGGGCTACTTCAGGGGTGTCTATCTGTGATGCTAGGCCTCTCTGAAAACCAGAAAAAGGTTTCTTTTTCCCAGCTGTCGCAGAAGCCTCCAATATACATATAACCCCTTTTGAACGTTAACTGGGAACAGAAATGTGAAAATAAATTAGAAAAAGAAGAGTCACTACCATCTAGTCTATCTAGGGCATAAAAGTATCAATAACTACATCATAACACTCACGCTGAGCATTCCTGCTGTATCTGTTGTGATTGAACTCTGAATTAAGTTTTCCTCTTGAAAACCTGTCTCAGGAATGCTATGTGCAGTAATAGAAATATCCATGAAGATGGATATCAAGCGGCACACAAGGAGAAAAAATTCATAAACTCACAACATTATGAATTTAGCAATACTGCAATGTTTATTTTCTGTGGGTCATGTTTGTTTCCTCCATGAAAAGCTATAACAATAGTTGGTTAGAAAAAGATCTTTTTCCAAATACACAAACATCAGGATCAGCAGTTAAAGTGCTAACAGAAGCATAGAAGCAAAAAGGGCAATTTAAAAAATTGCATACACAAAGTAGAACAGAAGCATCATGTCTAACAATGTAAGGCTCAAAATGAGTAACTTACCTGTAATTACTGCTTTTCAGGTTTTGTGAAATATCACTGCTAAACTAACACTGAGATTTAACCAACTACATCTGCCCAGACCCAAATTTGGTGTAGGGTGGCAGCATTTAAAAGAATACAAATAACCTTAACGCCAAATAGGTAACCTAGTATACTTGCTCATTACCATTCTTGCTGCTACTAACTATATTTGCAGAAGGACAAGGCTAGTACAGTCATTAAGCCAATCTGCCATCCACACTTTCTCCAGTGAAAAGGACTAAGAAAAGACTGATTCTAAATAACAGAAGCCCAGTGCGTGTGGTGGAGGAGAGGCAAAATACCAGGCATAGAGATGCAAAAGTCCTGGATATCCAGAACACCCCTAGCCATGGTAAGTATCACAGAATCAATGCGACTTTTGACTCACAGAGTCAATGTGGCCTTATCCTTTGAATAACCTTAGAATAAAAGAAGAATTGCAACTGAAAGAAATAGAAATGGTCTTATGAAAGCATATTTTGATACTGTTAGGACTAAAGAACCAATCCCAAAGGAACTTCTGAGCCAAGAAATTACAGAACCTGTAGATGAGGACATAGTAATTGTGAAGTACCCAAAGAACAGGCTAGAACAGCACTAAGATAATAGAAACTATACAAAAATTCATAACTGTGAGTTAGATAAACAGCTCCTGCATACATCCACAAAGGAGCATAAAGAGACAACAGCAGGTGGGAGAATCAAGACATATCCTGACCCAACTATTCTCATACTCATCAGGAAGAGCCATCAACACATTAAAGACCCATCCCTACAAGTCCAGCAGCACAATGGCAGGCAGGAACCCAAATTACAGACTCAGAGGAAGAGACACCCTATTGGGGCCCCTCCCAGGGCTGTCCTGTGACAATCTCCAATCCATTGTCCAGGACTGACAGACATTGAGGCAATGCTGGAGCGTATTTCAGGCTGAAAGGTGCTCCTGTCTAGAGATATGGGACACATGGGAGCAAGACTTCCTATGGGATGTTTAGGGAGGAACCAAAACCAGGGAAAGGGATGGATTCAGGTGATTTGGAGAGGAACATGTGTGACAAAATAGAGGGATAAGGGGAAAAAAGGGGCAGATCACGTATATATAGTTAGGTCTGCAGTACAATAGTCTGGCCATGTTCTGCTCTCAATCATATTAAAATCCATTTCTGTTTTCCTGGGTGAGGGACTCTATTCTGTGTGCATGTATACATATATACATATATACACACATATGTATGCCAGACACTGGGTCAGACAGTGGGTGAGCAAGCCTATGTGTCCTTGTTGCCAGAAACTGGAGCAAAGGAGGCTCTAGGTACCAGAAACTGAAATGGGACCATGCGACAGAAGGCCTGTGTATCCATGAAGCCTGCAACTATAAGGAGCGTGGGTGTGTGAGACAGTGTGGTCGCTGGTGAAGATCTAGCTGGACTAGTCAGCAAGTGAAGTAGCCTGGGAGGCAAGTGTGTGCCTGCATGTCTCTGAGGTTGAGACCACACAGGGAGCTGGCTGTCACATGAGACCAGGGTGAAGGTTAGACTTTGCAGACCAAAACATGAGCAACAGGCTTTTGCAGAAGTCACAAATATTATCTTGGAGGTTTAGCCAACTTTGAACATCTGTATTAAAAAAATACTAGAGAAAAAAGTGGTGTTCTAAGGGAGATTTGGGCCAGTGGGAGGTGTGTTCTAGGAGTCTGCAGATTAGACAGCCTGTGCATAAGTACATGCAAATTTAGATAGGTTTAGTTTGAGAAAGAATATACCTAGAAAAACATGCTGACGAGCACTGTCTCTCCAGTTAAGTAGTTTGTATGGTAAAAACTAAACAAACCTGAACTAAAGTCACATGAACTAGCTTAACTGAACTAGAACTCTGTTTACTTCAAGTTGGAATCAATTTCATTTGAAGGCATTTAATTTTATTCTTATATATATATATTTATATATATATTCATATATATTCTTATATATTAATAGTTATATCAGCTTAAATGTTATAAAAAGGTAACATGTAAAGGAGAAGTACTTTGACCTCTTAATGTTGTCACACAAATGAACAGGCAATAAATTAGTCATGCTTTATCAAAATGATCAGTCATATATAAGGTCACTTTGCATTTGACCTGTATCTAACCAGCCTGGCTTCATCATTATGGACTACTCATCTGCAAGTACACTGGCTGTGTACACTGCATAATACTGTGGCTATATTCAGAAAGCAGTATGTTCCTAGCTAATACTGGTTAGCTTTGCCTTCTCCTTGCAGTCAAGACCAATTTGCCTGCAGTAGCTAAAACAGAGAAAGCTTTTATCAGTTATGACAGCAGGGTTCCTCTGTATTCCAGTTGTCTACAGGGACAAGCCGGGATTTTGCTCAGTTCATAGTGAACCTTAGTAACTCCAGCTTGTCAATGATGAGTCAGACAGATTCTTGGATCCACTCCAGAATTCTGTCCTTGAAAATAATTCAGTCATCCTGATAGGAAAAAAATGTTAACTCTCATTTGGCATCGTTTTGCACAAGAACACTGTGAGAACAACTACTAACTAAATTATGAAAATACCCAGTCCAAAACGAGATCAGCAGGCAGCTTCTTTAACATATACATGAATGATTTTACTACTGAACCATGTTTTGAAACTGTTGTCACTGATGTCTCCATGCATGATCTTACATGATCTGAACAATCTGCAGCGATGAGTATGGCTAATGCTAAAGATCAATGCATCACATTATTCCTATAGAGGGTAGCTCCACACCCTTTGTAACATGAGTTGAGGCTCCCTATATATATATATGAGGTAGATGGGTTCTACAAATTTGTTGTGAATCAGACCTATATGCTTTGTGTAAGATCCATTGATCAAGATCAACCAGGAACAGGGATCCATTGCGTTAGATAATGTCAGGCTATACAATAAAGACAAGTAATCAGACATACTTGACTATATCTTTTCTCAGTGTATATACAATACATAAAATACATAAATACATACATATATTTAACTCCCTTTATAAATAAATTCTCTGTTCCTTCAACTCTTCCCAGACAACTGCTATTTAGTGAAACTATTAAACAATAATTATTTTTCTGTAAGCACAGCAATGGAAGTGGATCTTCTGAAGGTTTTTGAAAGTCCTTGCATATCTCATGATTGAAAGATGTACTTGCGTGAATACACTTATGAACATTTAAGTACAGTATATAAGATCAGTATTTTCTTTGGAAGAACAGAACATGTTCTCAGATAGAACACTCCGACTTCTTTTGTAAAAGTTAGATGATGCTAAAATAAAAAAAAACACACTAATATTTCTCATATCAAAACCAAACTGAAGTAAAGCCCCATTTCTCTTTCTCTCAAGAATACAGATACGATGGTGCATTTTATTAGGAGAGCTATTCCTTCAGCCATTCTTTTTCCTAATTCAACTGACCTTGGATCTTTAGTAAGAAAAGTTATAGAGTTTTTTCCAGAATACATTTTTGTAGGTTCAACATAGCATTCCTATCCATCATAAATTCATGGTGTTTGCAATTTTAAACATATTCTTATCACAGACAGGCAAAGTCAATATTTACTGTAAAAGGAGATTTTAAAACCTCAGAATGATTAATTATGCATACCGGAACACTTACTGACACTTGTTTAAATGGAATAAAAATTCCTGAAGCTCTGGCACTGGAAGCAGTGCTGGGAAGAGTAACAATATATATCACCAATTTTGAAATATGAATGCTGTTAGAACTATGACCTCATTCCAGAATTAAAGATTGTTCATCACAGAAACCAACCTGAGATGAGAGTCTTTGTTATATCTCTAGGACACACAGAACAGAACTTGGTTCTACGGTCTGCAACTCAGCTGGCTTTAATAACCTTGCCCTTTCTAATCTGGGTTTCCTCAAAAGTAGAGTAATCCTATCAGACACCAGCAAAATAGACACCAGAAAAAATACATGATTCCATTTCATCTCAATCCTTGAAGCTAATCCCACACCTTATTCCCAGTTTACGCTGAGATATAAAAAGAGATTCAGAAATCAGCCCATGGCAGTCTTAAACCCTGAATCAATGAAATCAATCACTAGCTATCTTGACGAATGAGAATGTAACAGATGTAAGAGTCTGATATTTTGTGTTTACATCCAAATGGTATTACATAAACCATCCACATGATTTCCAATATTCTGAGTTCAAAGCTTCCATATTTTAACCTCATAACAGCAGCAACAACCTCTAACCCTTTTGGACAACCTGCTATAAACTTAACCTACACTCAGAAAAGTGAAAGAGTGCAACTCCAGCAACTAACTTCCAAAATATGAATGCTGAGATATTAAGGCTCTTGAAGTCTATCAATGACCTATAACATACAAACAACATATTTGTGTTATTTTATTGTAGAATAAATTTCTTTTATTTATTGTAGAATACTTCTTCAGTTACTCAGACTCTACAGCCCCAAGCTGACAATGAGCAAGGCAGAGAACATTAGAAGCCTGCAACAGTACAGTTTTGCAAGGTAACTGAAAGTAAGCTAGATCAAAATGAATTCAAAATAGTACTAAAAACCCTTCCTATCCATAACATAAAATATTAAACAATCTGAGTCTGTTCTCTGGAGTAACACAGTTTCAAAATTGAGGTGCATTTAATGTCTTTGCTAGAATGCTCGCAGAAAGTATCTGCATGTTACCTGGCTGCATCAAAGTGCTAACCCTTATTCTTTCCATCAGCATTATATTAATTTTGTTAACAAGAACACAACCTAGGAAGGACATTTGAAAGATAAAGACATATATGACAAAGACATGATTGAAATTATAGTTACTGCACCAAAAAAAATAATAATAGCACCTGTTCAGATTACATCCCTTCAATTCTTTCTTTATGTCTCTCATCTGGATTAACATGTTCAATAACAATCATGATTAGTGTGAAATTAGTTATTGCAAACAACTAAGCAAAACCAATCCACTGATCATGTTTTCTCAGAGGCTTGAACACTGTGTTACAGAATGGTAATCATTATTATCAGACATACTGCATAACTTAAAAAATGGAATCTCGTAAAATCCAAACTTTAACACACAGAGCTATTATAAAATGATGTGTTTAAATGCTGTTGGCATAGTATAGAAAATCTGGATAAGAAAGATATTGGATGAAACTGGTTCTTTGGTACAAAATTACTAAACCAAGAAATGTTATTAACTAAGGAGAGTTTGAATATAAATATATATATATATATATATAAATCCATCTTGTGCTCAAATTAATCAGAATGGTAAGACAAAAAAAGGTTTCCAACTATAAAAATATAGAATTGATGGCTTAATTTCTCCTCTTAGCAATATGTCATGCCTGAAATAAATAATATCAAAACAGAAGTGTGCTACAGAACATGCATTTCCTTTGCTGTGCTTTGCCAACAGAGGTCAGAATTACCTCAGGAGCATCAAAAGCATTATTATGATCATGACTGGAATTTCTCAGCACAAAATAACTTTCAAAAAGACAAATAACATGCATTAACTAGAAAGGTCAAAGTTTCACAACTTTACATATTACAAAGGTCTTCCAAAACTTCTGGGTAAGTAACAAGAATATATCACCACTTAAAACTCCATGAACTGCGCTACTGAAATAATTAAAAAGATCATACCCATCATATCACCAAAAAAAATATTTGGTAGGATGTACTAGTAAGCACTTGGACTACTCAGAAAAAAAATAGTCATCCAACATGATGCCTTTTATTGAACAAAATCATTTATGACACATAGCTTAGAAGGCAAAATGTAATTACAGTAAAAATATTCACTAAATCAGTGGTCTATTTATGTTAGAATTCCCTATTCAAATCCATTAGGAGTTATTGTTTCAATTCTATTTAAAAGCCTTATCAAATGTAGAAATTAAATCCAAGACTAAGAGGTTTAAATGACACAGAAGCTTCTACTACAAAGGAAGATTTTTGCTACAAGCTCAGGAGTGTTGCATCACAACCAAAAGGAAGTGCAGCAGGAGGGCCAGGAGACCTCCTTGGATGGATGAGGAGCTCCTGAGGAAAATTCAATTGAAAAAAGAGGCTTATAACAAGTGGAAGCAAGGACAGGTGGCATAGGAAAATTACAGGGATGTTGTCCGGGAAGCTAGGGACCAGGTTAGGAAAGCTAAGGCCCAGTTAGTATTAAACTTAGCTAGAGGTATTAAAGATAACAGGAAGGGATTCTACAAGTACATAGAAAATAAAAAACAGACTAGGGAGAATGTGGGCCCCCTCAGGAATGTGGGACCCCTCAGGAAGCTCTTGGGAGAACTGGCTACACAGGATTTGGAGAAGGCTCAGGTTCTGAATGACTTCTTTGCCTCGGTCTTCAATGGCAAAGGCTCTGACTACACCACCCAAGTCTTGGAAGGCAGACGCAGGGACTCTGAGAATGAAGACCTGGCGCCCACTGTAGGAGAGGATCTGGTTCGAGACCATCTTAAAAATCTGAACGTGCACAAGTCCATGGGTCCTGATGAGATCCATCCGCGGGTCCTGAAGGAGCTGGAGAATGAAGTTGCGAAGCCGCTGGCCGTCATATTTGAGAAATCATGGCAGTCAGGTGAAGTTCCCGACGACTGGAAAAAGGGAAATATAACCCCCATTTTCAAGAAGGGGAAAATGGATGACCCAGGGAATTACAGACCAGTCAGTCTCACCTCTGTGCCTGGCAAAATCTTGGAGCAGGTTCTCCTGGAAAGCATGCTAAGGCACATGAAAAACAACAAGGTGCTTGATGACAGCCAGCATGGCTTCACTAAGGGGAAATCCTGCCTGACCAATTTGGTGGCCTTCTATGATGGGGCTACAGAACTGATGGACAGTGGTAGAGCAGTTGATGTCATCTACCTGGACTTGTGCAAAGCATTCAACACTGTCCCACACAACATCCTTGTCTCTAAAGTGGAGAGACATCAATTTGATGGATGGACCACTTGGTGGATAAAGAACTGGGTGGATGGCCACACACAAAGAGTTGTGGTCAATGGCTCAATGTCCAGCTGGAGAGCAGTAATGAGTGGTGTCCCTCAGGGATCGGTGTTGGGATAGGTCTTGTTTAACATATTCGTCGCTGACATGGACAGTGGGATTGAGTGCGCCCTCAGCAAGTTTGCCGATAACACCAAGCTGTGTGGTTCGGTTGATACGCTGGACGGAAGGAATGCCATCCAGAGGGACCTTGACACGCTTGTGAGGTGGGCTGATGCCAACCTCATGAAGTTTAACCATGCCAAGTGCAAGGTCCTACACCTGGGTCGGAGCAATCCCAGGCACAGCTACAGGTTGGGCAGAGAAGAGATTCAGAGCAGCCCTGTGGAGAAGGACTTAGGGGTGCTGGTTGATGAGAAAATGAACATGAGTCGGCAGTGTGAGCTTGCAGCCCAGAAAGCCAACCGTATCCTGGGCTGCATCAAAAGGAGTGTGACCAGTAGGTTGAAGGAGGTGATCCTGCCCCTCTACTCTGCCCTTGTGAGAGCTCACCTGGAGTATTGTGTGCAGTTCTGGTGTCCTCAACATAAAAAGGACATGGAACTGCTGGAACAAGTCCAGAGGAGGCCACGAGGATGATCAGGGGGCTGGAGCACCTCCCGTATGAAGACAGGCTGAGAAAGTTGGGGCTGTTCAGCCTGGAGAAGAGAAGGCTGCGTGGAGACCTCATAGCAGCCTTCCAGTATCTGAAGGGGGCCTATAGGGATGCTGGGGAGGGACTCTTCATTAGGGACTGTAGTGATAGGACAAGGGGTAAGGGGTTAAAACTTAAACAGGGGAAGTTTAGATTGGATATAAGAAGGAAATTCTTTCCTGTTAGGGTGGTGAGGCACTGGAATAGGTTGCCCAGGGAGGTTGTGAATGCTCCATCCCTGGCAGTGCTCAAGACCAGGTTGGACGAGGCCTTGGGTGATATGATTTAGCATAAGGTGTCCCTGCCCATGGCAGGGGGTTGGAACTAGATGATCTTAAGGTCCTTTCCAACCCTAATTATTCTATGATTCTATGATTCTAAGTTCTGGCTGATATAGAGCTTCAAGCAGCTTAAAAAGAACAAAAAAACCCCAAATATTTCTAGATGTGTCTAAAGTGAACACTACGTTTCTCAATTCTACAAAAACAATGAAATACTGAGAAAGAAACTAAGCATTCTTCGTCCCTCAAATAGTTCTACTGGTGCGTGTTTTCTAGAAAATGAAGCAGCCATCTACACTGTAAGTATTGCAAGTTTTCTGTTCAGTTGCAGCCCCATGGATTATAAACTTTTCAGCAATCTTAAAATAAAAATGCTAAATTTGGGGAGAATATTTCTAGAATGTTAACTGAATAATCTTGTCATCTTTCTGCTACTCAAAATAGAACTGATAGGACACTCCACAAAATCTGTTTTGGCAGATACCTTTATGTAAAATATATTATAAGACTCAGCCATTACAGGAATAATTTAATGTTCTTTCTGAGCTGCCTCACTGGTAAAAGATATCTGGAGAACTCAAATTTGGGTGCAAATATTCCTTCCAATACCACAGAGCTTGAGAAACATTGGAGAAGAGATCCCAATTCCACAATAAGTCACCATGGAAAATGGTTTATCCCAACACTCCCTATAATCTGCTATTAGCACCATGGTAGATACAGGACTCGAGAAACAATTACTAAGATTTGTTCAGCTGTGTTTAATATAAACAGTGTTCCTAGCTCTTTATATAATATGGCAATGAAAGAACAATCCCTGACTAAATATCTTAGGTCCTAAGCTAAATGCAACATGTAAGGATAGACTGGCCTAGAACATGAAAAGGGTACGTCATACACTAAAACCAGTTATGAAAAGCAATGATGAGATGGCAGATTCCATCTTGTTCTCCTTCCCTTATATATATAAACCATATTTATTTTGGGTTTTTTACGTTAAATTTCATTAAACTTTCATTTTCAGAGAGGAATGGATCCTTGTTTGTAAAGTCTCTAGAACTAGGTGTAGATTTTTTGAGAATTATGGAGAATGAAGGCCTGTGACATATATATGGGCTAGGTTGTCTGGAAGCTATTTAATATTAGCTTTTAAAAGAATTCAGACCCAAACCCCCCTGAAATACCCCTACTGAATTTACCTTAACCGAATTTAGTTGAAATTTCACTTACCTTTAATCGTGGAAACAAAGATCTTTTTCTACGTCTTATTTTAACAGCACTTTCAAGAAGTAGATTTGTTTTTTTAGTTCAATCTTAGTAGTATAATTATTCTGTTATAAATAAAGAAATAATCATTTCACCAGAGGGGGCACAATCTGATTTCAAGTAGCAAGAAGAGGGACATTTTCCTCCAAGGGCTGAAGCCTGAACAAAAAAATACTTGTCACACTTGGAGTCATATAAAAATACATACCCTTCTAGTGAAATTAAAGTGACTGAGGCTTCACCCAGGAAAGTATTAAATGGAACCAAGATTCTGTTTAGGACAGCTTTCCTGAGTAGCTGGATACCCAGCACCAAGCAAGAGCTATGGAAAAAGAGATTAATTCCTTAAATTGCACTGCTGATGTAAAGCCTGACTAGTTGCTTTTTCATGGCTGGTCTCCCTTGGTACCACTATCCAGGCAAAGAACCTCATATAGGTGTGTCTGACATAGCTTAACTAGTGCAATCCTAAGAACATTTCTTTCCCAGTGAGTGGGGGTTGTAGTGAAAGATTTAGAAACAACCTAAACACTAGAATTCAAGAGAATTACTAAAGAAGAGAAGCGACTATTCAAGAGAAGTCTCTTCTCTTGAAGAAGCCAACTGAAAAGAGTGCAAAGTCATCTGAAGGAACTTGGCATCTTAAAGGGCATAAAAGCTCGTCCCAGATTTACATGAAATACCTACACTGATAATGCACTTATGATTCGAAAAAAAGATTGCACCACAGCAGTACTCCTTTAATATCGATAATTGAGACACTGAATTAACTTGGGGTATATTACTAGCACATAATTGCCAGCCATCATCAAAATAATTCCCTATAGACTTTTATCATGCCAGTTCAGAGTAGTCAGAATACACAGACAACCTGCAAACATTTTCTAATACAAGAGTAGTCAAAGAAAGTCGAAAGGTTAATTTCTCCTTGGGCACACAAATAAAATATCAGGATGTAGTTTATGGTTGTAGAAATTTTAAAACTATATTAAATCTACAGAAAAAAAAAACAAAACCAAAACCAAAACAAAAACCAAAACCTAAACCCAACCCAGAAACAAAAATTCTGACCTTTTTGTGAAACAGAAAGCTTTAAGAGTTCAACAGTGAATGAAGGAATAGATTCTCATCACAGTGAAAAAAAAAAAAAAAAAAAATTAACCTAGTTGATCACAGAGTTCTGCCACATAGGACATAAAAATTTAGTAACAAATCCAGGCCATGAAATCATTTCAGAATGGCTTTGGAGGCTTTTTTAAATGGCAAGATGAATTTTACAACTTCAGTTTTGTAGCCACCATTGTTAACAAAAATCTTCACCTGAATGTAGACTGATACAGGGCTGTCTCTTTAAATTTGCAAACAGAAAGAGTTTTTCTTATAGGCTTTCATATATCTCCCAGTCACTTTGAACAACCCAAAATCTATAACAATTTTTTCCAGACAATCATGATTAGATAATTCTAATCTCCCTGTCATCATAAATGAAGCAGAAAGAAGCCTTCATAGGTGAAAGGGACCTAGTTGAACACTGGAAATTTGGCCTACTTATCAGAGATAGCATTTCCTGTAATTAATTAGATAGTTTCTGCAGAAGGAAGCACAAATTTGTGTCTTGACAGAACAGGTCAAGGATACAAGTAAGAGTTGGATATCCACAGTCACAATGAAGGATGTCCTGAAACTAGGCATTTGCATAGTGCCAGCCTGTCATACTTTTTCTGGGAATCCCTGAAAACATGGAAATGAAATTATAAATCAAGGAATTTAAGCAGAGGTGGAATCAATAATAGAGGTTTCAAGAACTGACTACAGTGGAAGCAGGGCAAGGGACACTTTCTATTGATCTCTGAGACAAAAAGATCAGTTTTTGGAAGGCTAAAGTCATAAGATTAAATTATAGAATGTTTTCCTAAATCACACACTTTACAAGCCTAAAATAGGTCAAATTGTCTGATAGTGTATTCAGGGCTTCTAGGAATTCAAATCTTACACTGGGTATACTGATCTGAAAGATTAACCAGCTACCAATACAGGAGAAAGGATTTCATATCTCCTTATTTATGTATCACCTTGTGGTAGTGCCACCTGTATCTTTTGATTTGGTAAAGAAATATTTCGAATATGCTTTGAACAGGATACAGGAGAAAGGATTTCATATCTCCTTATTTATGTATCACCTTGTGGTAGTGCCACCTGTATCTTTTGATTTGGTAAAGAAATATTTCGAATATGCTTTGAACAGGATCTTTCTATAGAGGTGAGTCTACCATGAATACCAGAGTCTTTGCTGCAAGGCTTAGTGGCATCTCCAAGAAAGAAGAGAGATGTGGTCAGGAATTTGGAATAAGAGCATCCTTTCAGAGTCACTGACTGGGATGTGCTGCCATCACAGAAAATTTAAATCTTACAGGCAAAATTATGGTCTAGTCTTAAAGGATTTTTCAATGTTGCAAGCAAAAACCAACTTTATAATGTCTCTGGATTCTGAAAGGAAAGAGCATTAAATGACACCAGGCAGTCCAGCATAACCCGACAAAAACTTGAAGAGCTGTTGGAAGCTTCCTCATTTTTAGAAAGTTTGAGGAATGTAATTTTTAGGAACTCTCATAAGACTTCTGCATAGCAACTGTAGTCTACTGAATATGAGGAGATGCAAATGAAAACTTAATACCTGTTCAAGACAACTACCTTTCCACACCTAATCATCATAGTGAAAATGCAAAGACATTCCAGTCCATGTGAGAATAAGGAACTCACTGAGGACATTTGGAGTCACAGAGTTCAAACTGCAGGATTATACATTGGAATTGTAGTAACCAATTTTAAGATATTTCCCACAGATAAATCACACTGTGGGAAAAAAAAAGGATCTTACAAACCAAGAGGTGCAAACCACTTGATATAAAATAGCATTGTATTTTATCATTCAAACTATTCTTTAAGTTCAAGGTGGAGTTCTGTTTTCTTTGAAACTTGAAAGAAGCTGGTTTACCCTTGACATCCTAACAGAGCTGATTTCTGGGCCACTGACACCCAAAGTTTTAAGAAAATGTAAATGGTTCTTTACAATAATAGAGCTGGGAGGAGACACTTAAGTGGACATTTTAATCAATGCCAGCGATGTTTCCTATGAAGATGTGCAAGGAACATAAAATCCCCCTGTTCAAAACATAACTTCAATGAATTCGAAGTGACTTACATTGTTGTTTCTCCCTGTTTTGGGGGGTGAGGGGAATATTTTATGCTTCAAACATTGTTGGCAGCTTGCCTGTGCACAGATCCACAACAGAATCTTACCCTGCAGTGTGCTTCCTTATGTAGCCAAACTGCCTGCAATGCCTGTAGCACAAAACAGCATAGAACAGTATTTTATTTTCCTGGAAAGGTGAGACTAAACCTTGAACCCATGCAATAAAAACAACATAACAGACATAATGAGCTCTCCCTGATACAGCATTTTCCTTGTGCTCACAATCTCTTTAGACTGTGAGCTTTATAATTAATGAGACAAGTTATCATTCTTATAATTTAGGGCATTATTCATTTAATATTACAATTCCCTGGAAATTGGGAAGGGAAGAGAGGGGACAGAAGGGGAAGGGAGGGGAGAGGAAAAGAAAGGACGGGAGGGGAGGGAAATGAAAAATAGCACTGGTGAAATGGTCCTATTCAGTTACGAAGAGTACTGGTCAACCACAAGATTATAATAAGTTCTAGTATAAAGGTCATATTCCTTTGTCACTCTTTATGTACACTTTCTAGTGATGCGGTTTACTATGAATTAAAAGAATTATACAGTTTTAAATTTACACCCCAACCAATGGATCTCAGATGAAATAGAAAAGAACAGTAATCCATATACATACAAACCATAGTCAGAAACTACATACCTCTTGTCATACTGTATAATGTAACCTTATTTTAAACTGAAATTATTATAAACATAGTTATTGCTATGAGCAAAGACAGACATCTACAAACACAGGCTAAAATAATCTTTAAATGTTACATACTGAGGAGGGTTTTGTAAATAAGGAGTATATGCATATAATATGATTATTCACTTCTTCTTAAGGCTATATCGATTCTTTGGAAATCATTTTCATATTTAAAACATTGAGCTACATCCACCAGAACTCATTTGTAACACATCTGAGGAAAAAAGTTTCATATTCTCCAAAAGACAGTATGTGGATTTTATCCTTACAAAGGTGCCCATTTGAAATCTTACTATACTGAACTCAACCTGAGCTTTGACTAAGACATTATACAAAAGCCAACATAGTTACTTACAAAGCATCATGAATATTTCAGCATTGTAAAGACAGCAATATAAAATTATTTTTTATTACAACATTCAGTATGATCCTATCAAATATAAATCATGCATAAAATATTTTGAAGTTGAATGACTGAAGTTGCTTTGTCAATAATTCAGGCAATAAAAGAACAGCAACTCTCCATGTGTCAGTGCTTCCAAAGGCATTTGGTTCTATTTTTATTGGTTTTATTGCAATTTCAGTTTTCTTGTAGTTAAGGTGAAAACTTAAAAGGAGGGTAAGTTAGAGCTGTGTAATACATAAATTTGTAAAATCTTTTTATTTTGATTCCTTTTATCCTGAAAAGATAGCTTTACTTAAAGAAAATTTGTCCCTTGACATAAAAAGAAGTGTCAGGGGAAAAATGACAATTTCATTTAAGGCCAAACAATCAGCATAGTTACTTTCCAGCAGTCACTGAGAAAAAAATAACTTGTTTAACTTCCAAAACTAAGGGACTGGAGTATCTTTCATAAGAGCAGAGGCTGAGACTGCTGTTTAGGCTGGAGAAGGCTTGGGGAGGATCTTATCAACAACTATCTGGTGGAAGGATGTAAAGAAGAGAAAACCAGACTCTTCTCAATGGTGTCCAGTGACAAAACAAGAGGCAAAAGGCACAAACTTCAGTGCATGGAATTCCATCTGAAAATAAGAAAACACTTTTTTACTGTAAGGGTGGTTAAACACTGGAGTGGGATGCCTCAAGACGTTGTGGAGTCTCCATCCCTGGAAATACTCAAAATCTGACTGGACAACCTGCTCTAGCTGACATCTACAGATTATTTCCAGAGGTTCTTTCCAACATCAACTGTTCTGTGATTCTGTAAATGAATTTACAAGATGATGGGTTTTTTGCTTTGTGGTTTTTTTTTTCTAATAAATCCACATCTTGATATCATGCATAAAAGTACACATAATAGAAAATGCATCTGTAATCTTTGTTCTTCAAATCCAGAGAAGTCAAATTCTCATCTTCAACTATACTGAACTTAATCTGAAAAATAAATATTGGTAAGCAGATTACGTCAAGATTAACTCTCATATTATAATAATGGAGTGAATATTCCCAGTCATTTGAAACCAAGGAGGTTTTTTTTTCCCCTTCTAAGACATTTTATCTTTTCAGAGTGTGCCAATGTAGGTAATGGGCAGGCTGGGAGAACATAAAGCCCCATTAAAAGAGAATTCCCTGATTTTGAGAGGCTGGATGATCTTCTACATACCAAAACCACTCTACTGTGAAATTATTTATGAACAGTACCACCTTTAACAGTGACAGACTTTGCAGCAATAAAAAAAGGGAACAGGCAATCATATCTATCAACTTTTAATGAAAAAAGTAACAAATAAGGAAATGTCCTAAATTAAAGGACCTCAAACTAACTGATGAGTAAAAAAGGCTCTCAAAAATATAGTTAGGGAGGAGAACATCACTTTTGTCCTCGTCTCACTACTTAAGAAGCTGAGTAACAGTAGTAAGTAGTGATCATGTCTGATCATGATCAATCCTATCTCCTAGCATGAGCATCAAAAGAACTTGGCAGTTATAGATATTGCTGCCAGGAAGGACAGAATGGTTATAGAAAGCATATTTTGGAAATAATATGCACAGAATGTACCTGTGAAGGCTAATAGAATATATTAAACGGATCTTTGGAATCATCTGATCATTTTCTCTGAGATGGGTAAATTTCAAAGTTGGAGCAAATTCTGAGGTTAGATCAGTTTGCTCAGGAAATTGCGCAGTCAAGTTTTAAATATCTTCAGTCATGGAGATTTCACTGCCTCTCTTATCCATTTTTTCCAGCGATCAATCACCCTCACTGTGATTTTTATCCCTAACACCTAATCATAACTTTCCTTGCTGCAGTTTGTATCTGTCCCCATCTTCCATTTCCATGTGCACACCCGATAAGAGTCTGGTTCTTCTCAGCACCAGCTGAAGAAGTTGAGGACACCTTAACAAGATTCTGTTTAGCCTTCTTTTCTTCAGACTGAACAAACAGTCCTTTCAACTTCTCGCGTTTCTGTGTGCTAGCCTCCTAATGATCTTGATGTCTCTGCTGGATTTTCTCCAGGTTGTGTCTTCTATTGCAGAGTCCGAAAGTCTACACCTCTCTGAACAGAAGTGAATACATACTTCCTTTAACTTGCTGTCCATGTATACTGTTGGCCTTCTCTGCCGTGAGGCCACACTGCTGAACCATGTTCTCATCATGCTGACCCAGCAAAGATGGTAGTCAGGTAAGCCAAGTACAATTTAATCTTGGTAAATTCATGCTGATTCCTTCATTCACCCTCTTGTTCTTCACACATATGGACATGGCCTCCTGAAGAAACTACAGATGCACTGATAGGGTTGAAAATATTAAAATAATTGATGATTCAAGAAAGAAATATTCATTTTACATTATTTATGCTATGCATGGTTTAATAGAAGTCCATGATTGTAATGATTGGCTTTCAAATATTGATCTTTACTTCTTTACTGAAGCCTCGATAATTGTCCTTCAATTCACTATTGCAAAGCCCTTTTATTTTCCTGTCTTTTTTATGAAAAGAAGGGCATACTGAACTGTAAGCAAATATTAACTGTCTGAAGCTGAAAGACTTCTGTGTTTTGTGCTTTGTATTCAGGTTCCCATTACCTGATTTTTTTTTTTTTTCATTCATTTTAAAGTGCCGGTTCGCTTTTTCCTAAGACCTACAATTATGCAAAGGACAGTACAAATGAGATAGGTAACACACAGATTTTAGATATCTGTCTCCCCAGGATGAACCCTGAGTTAAATACTTATGTTACCCACACATACATCACATTGCCAGAATTAGACACCACAGCTAACACTTCAGCAGAGAATTATCTGAAATGAAAATACTCAGTACGGAGCTCCTTAAAACTAGTCATGGGGAAACACTGAAGACATGCATGTTTCTGAAAATCCCTCTTGTTTCAAGGATGAGGCCTCACATGACTAAAGAAAAATGTCCTCTATTTAAGACCCGAAGTTCAGAGGGCCTTTCATGAATATAAGCAGCTATCTCCTTTTCCAAAGGAATTGAGAAAAGACGACTTCTTTCTTTCCAAGGTGCAGAGTGATGGTGGCACATCCTTAAAAAGGGAGATCAGAGCATTCACGTGGGAAATATCCTAGCCTCCAGTCCTTTAACTAATGAACGGTTCTATATTTCATCTTTGGATATTCTAGATAAAGTACAGAAACAATCATAACAGATCAGTTGACACTGGCTTTGCAGCACAACAAATATTTCAAGCGTAAAGAAGAGCAAGAATTTTCTCTCTGTAACTATGGCTATTCTCTGTGAGACAGCCTACAGAGAAACTCTGAATGTAGGCTGATATCTTGCAGAAGGTGCTGCAAATGGCTTGTGTTTTTACTGACAGGTAGTTTAACTAGAATCAGACAAACAAGAATAACGAATACAAAATTTGTGTTAAGGTATCTATAAAAAAAATTGAAACAAAATCTATGGAGTCACACCAAAGGAAAATCAGAACATCTCAATTTTGCCCATAGTAGCTGACAGAAGTTTTCCCTGAAATGCACCATACTTTCATGATAGTTTTGTTTCTTGGATTTAAGACTAATAGCTTACTACATATCAGAAAGGATAAAATACAGTCCATATGATCTGACCCTTTCCAGACTCAAATAACAACTAATTCCAGATACTACCACTGCCTCCTTGCAAGAAGCAGGAAAGGATGAACATCTCTCAGAGACAGCTCAGAAGGGAAGAGAACAGTTGAAGGATTCAGAACACTTCAACATCAGGGTAGTTGCTTACCAAGTGAGTAGAAAAAGAATAGAGGTGAACTTCATTTAGTTGTGCAGATTTTACCAGGGAAAAGAGCAGTAGGCATCTCAGAAAGAAAGAATGTTCAGAGAAGAGTAAGGTTATGCTGTAAGAGTGTATGAGAGAAAGCTGGGAAAAAGTATGGGAGCTGTATTAACTTAGAATTCTAAAGACTGAGACACTTGTCTTAGGGTGTTAAAGGGTTAAAGCAACAGATATTCTCATTGCTTTCAGCCTGGTCTGTCAGAGTTCAAATTTACCAATTATCCTGAAGCCAACTGTCCCTACTATTCTGTTCTAAATTTAATAGTCTTGAGAAAATGTTATCTTTCTGAATTAAAATTATTTGTAAAAGACAAGGGTAAACCACTGCCAAGTAAGATATCCACTTATCCACACACACACTTTCACTCTCACTGAACACACCCTCCTTGCTATTGCTATCTCACACTGTACACTTGTTCCTGAAGAGCATCTACACTTTTAAAGAAGACATTACAGTTCTTTTATCCTTTCCACCTTTACTCCCCTCCTCCTCTTTATTTTCCCCATGAGAAATGAATTTCTATAGCAGCTTCCATTTTCCAGATGCTTATGCATATAGTTAATCTTGAATTTGGATGCCTACGGAATATGAAATTTTTGCAGATTTAATTAATTTTTTTGCTTTCTTCCTTTGTCTTGATTCTGCAATTGCAATCAACGAATACATATTTAATTCTATGCTCATAAATGGATAATGGATAACTTTATATTTTCATCTTTAAAACTGACTAAAATTGAATTTGCACTGAAAACACTGCCATTAAAAATGTGATTCTAGGGCAAAAATCAAGATAAATAGAGAATAATTTTATAATAAAAATTGGTATGATACTATATTAATAACACAAATGAGAAGACAAACAATAATTATTATGCTTATAAGAACTACTGAAATTTTATTGACATATTCCTAAACAAAAATATTTGAATAGTTGATCTATTTATAAATAAGAAATTAATGTTTGTTTCAAACTGTCTTCTGAATTTTGTTCACTTTTATGCCTGACGAAGAATGAGAGCTTTGTTTTACTTTGACCACAACTGCCACAAAATCAATTTAGAAGGCAAACTACATGTATGGAAGACTTCCTGGGGCTGGGTATTGCTAGATCTGTTTAAATTAAGCCTTAATGTATTTGATTAATCTGGTATCAGTCAACTGTATGTTATTTCACTGACATTACTCCTTGTCATTTCTAATTCACTGTCTGACTATGTTTTCCAGAAAATTTCAATCATGCACTTCATTAATAGGAAATAATCTAATACACCTGCAATGGAATAATGTAATACAAATCTAATATATGATGTGCCCATTTGAATCGCTTAAATACAACATTCTCAGAATATCAGTGCTATACACTGAATATGTGCTTATGATCCTATTGGCTTCACTAGCCTTGGTAATGTAATGAAAGTGAAACTTGTATCTCTAGAGGTTCATAGAAGCATTTTAGTTCTCAGATTCAGCCTCAGAAACCACCAGCTGAAGGCGGCTTTGTAACTTCATCGCAAACTGCATCTTCAATCTGGAAGGACGGAGAGGACAGTTGTCAGAGATTCAGTATAAAACATAAGGACCTGTTTCCAAACATGGTCACCTTGATGTTAAGTGTAAATTATCAGTAAAGATTTTAGATGCTGCCTATAGTCACTAACTTTCACTATAGTAAGTCAGATTACCATTAGGTTTCATAATAGCATCTGAAAATGGTAAACCTGTTGATGCAGGGCATAATTTTATCAAGTGAAAGTAGCACAGATGAGATCAACTGCCTACTATCATGAGAAAATTTTCACCAATCTGAGGATCTGCTTTAATCTCAAATTATTTTAAAAAATACTTAAAAAATGTCACAACTTAGTGCTAGTGGTAATACGCTAGTTTTAATATAACATTTAAGTAAAAAAAGTTCATTATTTGACATCTCAAGAATAGATCCTGGCATATTGTGCCAGATCAGCTACAAGGCTAAATTACAGATTTTGCCCCAACTACCTGCAGATACTGCTAGATACAAATTCCTCTGAGTGTTTCAACACAAAATGAACCAGGGAACAGTGACACTATTATTACAGACATCAAAGAAGAGGAAAACAAATACCAAGATGCAACAACTTGTAAAGGGGGAAGAAAAATCATAAAAAAATCTGAAAGTAGACAACCTAAAGTTGAAAGGAATTAATACTGAAATGCAGACATCTAAGGAAGTCTTTGCAGACTCGACAAAGACAAGAATGACTTGCTCATACTAAAAGATGTGAGATCACAATTCTGGCACATCCTTCTTTTGTAGCCTTCAGAAAAAAAATTAACCTAAAATATTTGGGAGGTTTTCTATGACATTTGTTTGCCTGTGGTTTTGTACTATTTGGGACTACAGTATTCTTACTCCTAATATGTTGCTAGAGAATTTAGGTACACTGAGCTTTCCTGAGTTCTCTCAATTCTTTTGACAATGTAAACAGAAGCATCTGTATAGACTGGTTATCTGAAGCATGTGATATCAACTTCCCCATACTCAATATTCATTACACACTTTGTCTTTATTTAATTTGTATTCTTATAAATATTCCTTTACTATCAAACTGTATTACTACACTCAACCTATTCCTGCAGATTATCAAGGTTTTATTATAGTCTAATCCTGTACTATAAAGTATTTTGTAATTGTTTCCAGTTTTTCAGCATCTGACAATTTGACTAATATAATTTTGGTTTCTTCCTCCAAAACGAAAATACTCAGCAGAATCAAACTCTGCATGTCCCCAGGTGGCAACTTATTTCAAGCCACTGAACAAAGCAAACTGGTTGGAGGAAAATTACAGCTTTCATACTAGACTTTCTTGAGGTTATCTTGGGAGTCATCCACATTTAAATGCATTGCCCCGTTTGTTTTACTGTTAGAGTAAGCCTACAGTTACTAACTTTAAAAATTGGTAGAATAAACTATCATTTATAGTCTCCATTTTTAAAGTCTCTTACCTAGTAAAACTTGAATCCATTACATCATTCATATTCAAGCTAGTACAATGGCTTTATTTTTCAGAATTAGGTTTTTAAGAACCACAGTATAATTTGGTTTACTTAAATACAATTATCCATCTAAAATAAAAATGTTGCATATTTTGTATTCCTTTCATGATATAACTTTATAATTCTATATAAAAATGGAACTGAGTTTTTCACAAATTATTATTTGCGAATCTTTAATGCTTTTTGCCCAGGTTCTAGGTAACTAAGGATTTTTTTTTTTTTATATTTGAAGTAATGTGCTAGTAAAATATTATATTAGACTTCTAGAAAACAAAAAGTTTATCATTGTATATTTCCTTTTCGAAACCTGTAAAACATACTGTAGCATTATTTCAGTTCATCACAATTTTCTTTAAAAAATAATTCTCAAATGTGGAGACCACTTTCAAGCTAATAACCTCAAAATTAAAACATCCAACCTATATAACAAAAAAACAATTATCAGGTATTCTCAAATTTGCATATCTTTGGAGAAATTTTACAAGGTCTTCCCCATTATTTATCACTCAAATATACTTTGCAAATGTATCTTTCATAGTCAAGACTGATTTATAAGGGTGTTAAATGTACTGGCATTCTGAAGCTAGTTCTCCACTTGGAACATGTTAACAGTATGGCAGAACTAGTGTAATACGAAGAACCTATAACATGCACATATGCTGGATGTGAGCAAAATAGTGCTTTTATTAGCACAAAGGAATTATCCCCTTTCCTCTCCGAAGTAACTAGTTAAACCAATAAAATTAACTTTTAATTTATTGAGGGATTTAATTTTTCCTTTTTTCATACACACACACACTCATATATATGCATACAAAGAAATAAATGCCCTTCCTTACCCTTTCAACCAGCAAGCTTTTAATCCACAAATTTTCATGCACTTTCATGACAGATTTTTTTAACTTTCTTAAATCTTGATATTATTTTCAGATTTCTCAAACTTTTTCCATACTACCTGATCACAGGATTCCCTTCATTCTACTATAAGCAGCAGATTGCCTTTTACAGACACTAAGTTCCCTGACTGTACTATTCATGCACTAATGCATTCTAAGAATCCATTCATTCTACCATGTGGAATTAAATAAATCATGGTTTCCTGTACAAACCATTCTTAAAAGTTATTGAGCATCAGTAAAAAACAGCTTCAGGAATGCTCTTTCTCTGGATAAATTTTCTTCTTTATGGATAGTAGATTTAGCAAGTGCCCTAGCAACACTGCTATTTCTTGAGCAGTACCTACAGCCCCCTGTGTAAAATCTCATTTTATTTTGCTTATGACTACAACTGCTTTGTTTCAGTTAGAAGTTTGTATTTCAGATGTCTACCTCAGACTAAAGTGTTCTAAGAAAGGAGATCTAGAGTTGTAGGAGAAAATACGGAATTTCTGAGGCCAGGAAATGTGAGTGAGCAGATGAGGGGAAATTCACAGGAAATTAAAATCAGATTAAATTAGAAGACAGAGACCAGGAATGAACTAGTGCAGGCAAGACTAGAAATTAAGAGAGGGAGAGTTGAAAGAATTAAAACAGCTGAGTAAAAAGACCGGAAGCATCAGCCTCCAGGGTAAGACTAAGAGCTGTAAAAGGACACAAAGACGCACAAGCTATATGGAGTAAAAGCTAAAGCTAGGAAAACAGTTGGACAGTGTACACGAATTCCCATTGAGTGAGCAGGAAGCGTTTGTAACACTCTGCTAGAACACATTTTCCTAAACTGAATCCCATGATAACTGAGCAAATGTCAGCAACACTTTCGGCAAAATAATGATGCACACGACCACTGGCTACTCCTACCAAGCATTCCACTAAAACACAGAGTTCTATGTAGCACATCTTGAACTACTATCTCTTTTATTGAGCTACATAAGGTTCATCTAGGTAGTGCTTTGCAAGCTTGGCCAGGCCAAAGAGATTACTCCTTTGGCCACGAATACCTAGTTTCTTAGCCCTATGAGCTGTTACCACACAGCTTGTCAGCTGTGATGCAAAAATTGCACAGTCCTAATGAATAAGAGTCTTGGTATAATAACCAAAATTCTAACATCACTTGTTTTTACCAAAAAAGAAAAAAAGAAATTACATAGACACAAATCATACTGAAAAGTTAACAAATAGCACAAATAAGACTTTATGATCTTAATTCAATTCCTGCTTATGAATGCATAACCTTTAATTCCATGATATATTCATTGCATTTTTTATTTTCCCTCAGTAGGTGTTCTTCAGCCTGTCTATGTAACCTCTCTAAAGGTAGGCCATAATTCTTTAGCAACAGAACCTGTCGAATATAAAGGTAAACACAAAGGGGAATTTATTCTGTATGGCTTAGAGGACTGCAAGCAGAAAAAGGAGAAAATTGTATGCAGGAGAGTGGAACACAGCCCTGCAGACGCAGAATTCTCCTACCACAGAGGATTTTTTGACAGTAGGACAGTCTTTTGAATTTGACTTTGCAAGGCTGATTATTAAACATGTAGCTTTCAGGGTGCCTCAATTCATATCCTGAGTTTTGACTGTAAAAGCACTATTTTCAGTTGCCCTGGTAGTCAGAGTAATTTGTGCTTTGCACTTTAAAATGGTATTTGATGACAAATATTCTGCAAAATCAGAAATCAGCTTTTAGGTGTTTTGAACTATGCATCTAAAATGACCCAATAATTTTGACCTTAATGTCTTAGGGCTTCACATAACCATTTGTAAAACGGAGTAATAATATCCTGTCATCAAACAAGGTTGTTTTGAAAATAAATGCATTATGTTTGCAAAATTCTACAGAGAAGTATGTGAGATACATCTGCATAATGTTCACTAAAGGCATAAGCCCACACTAACAATGAGAATATAAATTCATAGAGTGATAAAATGGTTTGGGTTGGAAGAGACCTTAAAGATTATCTAGTTCAAATCCCCCTTCCACATGCAGGGATGCTCTCCACTAGACCAAGTTGCTCGAAGTGTCATCCAGCCTGGCATTGAACGCTTCCAGGTGTGCAGTAGCCACAATGTCTTGGGGCAACCTGTTCCAGTGTCTCACCACCCTTATCGTAAAGAATTTCTTCCTTGTATCTAATCTAAATCTACCCTCTTCCAGTTTAGAGCCATTCCCCTTTGTCCTATCACTACATGCTCTTGTAACAGGTCCCTCTCCAGATTTCTTGTTGGCCCCCTTTAGGTACGGGAAGGCTGCAATAAGGTCTCCCAGGAGCCTTCTCCAGGCTGAAAAACCCCATCTCTCTCTTCCTGATCATCTTTGTGGCGCTCCTGTGGACTCGCTCCAACTGGCCCATGTTCCACTTGCTTTGGAGGCCCCAGAGCTGGATGCAGTACTAAGTACTAAAGAGCATCTAAGGGAGCATCATCTATCCTATACTATGACAGGAGAGTGAATTTTATCTAAAGAATACCATGTGATAATGTACAACAACCAGTAATACATTCAACATGCCATCAACACACAGTCCAGATGCCACAGTTCATGGTCAGACCGCCTGCAGATAAACATGGGTATAGAGAAATAAGATCTCTATAAAGCCAGTTTGCATCTAATAGCGCTTCTTAGCCAACTACATGCTTCCAAATAATGCTTCCAGAGCTAGCTAAGATCTGAAAGAACTGTAGCTACATTTGCATGCCACTGAAGAAGGAACTCCTACTAGACCAAAGCTTGCTCTGTGTGGATTTAGGCTGGTTGTCATTCCACCAACTAGGTGAACTTAAGCAGAGTCATTATTAGGTGGCTCTGTTGACCCCAAAACAGACAATGTAATCCACAGGTAGTAGAGTACTATTTCAACATGCCCAGTGATTCTGGGACCAAGAGACCCTAAATGTGTTCTCCCCACTTCTACAGTGCTTAGACTTCAGATCTTTCAGAAGGGGAGTGAAGAAAGTGGAGTGCTCAAGTACATGACCTTGATCTTTGCAAAACAGCTTTTTTACCTATTACCTGAACTACCTCTTTCTTGAGACAACTGCAAACTGACTGTAAAGAATTTCCCTTCCGTCTTTTCTCATTATATTTCTTCTAAATAGAATGTTTATTCATATGTATGTTTTAACTAACAAAATCATCGCCCCAATTTTGTTATAAACCACTAAGTTAGCTACTGACTGTACTTTTCCGCACTCTTTTTGCTTTTCTATACAAACCATTATCTTATTCTTCATGCTTATTCCAAAGGAGCTCCATTGTAAATTTGAAGCCCTTTAGTGTTAAAATCTTTTCTTTACAATACACGAAAAAGAAAGGCATTTCTGAACATGTGATACCCATGTAACACAATCTAGTGATATCACCAAAGTCAATTAAATGCATGTGAACCTAACTTTTCTATCTTTTTGCCAGTAACTCGTAGTCACACTCTTTTTTTCTTTTCACTTGTAACTGTCATGTAAATTATCTCTGAATATATGTCAGGTATTCTTATCTTAAGCTCTTTTCCTAAATGTCTGAAGTACTTCATTTTTCTATCACATATTTCTCCACAGGTTTTTATTCTTTCATGAACTTAAGTATAATTAGTCAAATGCTCCAGCAATTCTTTAGGATATTTGCTATTCTTATTACGATAAGGCTCAGTTCGTAGAAAAGAGTATACAACCCAAGTAGATTGTAGACCAGGGGAAAACTGCGTGTTAAGCAAACCAGTGGTTAGAGAACTCTCTTGGGACAGACGGACCAGAAACTTGCACCCGAGTGTCTACACCAGAAATGAATGATATGGTTATCAGCTTAACTACTGTTTTGGATTCTCCATGCCATTTCTATGCTGAGAAATTTAAGACCACTACAAGTATAAAAAATAGTGCAGTTCAAGGGTGAAAGCTGGTATTTATTCATTAAAGCTTGGTTAACAAAAAAATAAATCTTCATCCATTATTTTACTGCCTGTTTCAGTAGGACTAGCTGCCTACATGGCTATGTCATATATTCACACCTACAGACATACATACAGACACCTCTACTTTCTTGAAAAGAAAAAAGGGCTGGGGTGAAAAGGACAAGCACCTTCAATGTCATCGTATCATTTGAGGAATGTGTCCCTCTGTTCCCCTAGGGAAAGGAACCTGCTCTTTTCACTGCAGCATAGATATATAAAACAGCTACCTAACTGTGACTTTGCTCATTTCCAGATTTTTCAAGGGTTTTTCTATAGGCAAGACATCAAATTTATTTGCAAAATTTCTTCAGTATGTTTGCTCTTACTTGCATTATTTTCTGGAGGATGGTGATACCAGGCCCTGTCTCATTAGCATTTGACATCCCTTAACCAAAAAAAGTGTGAAGATAAAGTGAACAATTATTTACATTTAAAACTATAAGCTGCAGTAGAAAATACTGACCTATTGAGAAATTGATAGGCCAGCTCACTAATGATTAACAGTGAAAAACATAAACACAACTTGATAGTGTTTTAAATGGAAAAGAGAATCTAATGATCAAAGCACTAACAGAATTTAAGATGTGTAATATTTAGCAGGAATGGAAGCAGCAACACTTGGTTACACAGTATCATTAGTATGTTCAGCATCTACTTACGCAATACACTGCTGTTAGCCAAACTACATTGTCTTCACTTGGAACATGAATTAATGTTTAGGTGTGCAAGTCTTTGGCTGTTATGCTAAAGACAAATGACCACAGTTTAAGCCTGAGATTAAATTTTAAGGGATGCATGGCAAACCTCTCTTTGCATACGGTAATTGCTACTCAGAGCATAAGCTTACTGACCAGAAAATCTGTTCAAAAATCAAACAATCATTTTGATATGATGGAAAAAAATCAGATGTAGCCAACTTCAGCACAGCAACACAATACCAAATTAAGAGACAGATTACGTTTCAAATGAGAAGTTAAGGTTGGGCCATTATTTCCTTTTCTGACAATTTTTAAAGTGGGTCATAAATCACTAATCTTAGCCCAATGTGCTCATTTACAGGTTTTTCAACATTTTCAAATCCAGGTAAAAAAAATCTTTGCATAATGCCCATCAAAACTAAACTGAAAACACTTTTCAGAAAGAACATAATCCTTCATAAATTGACCAAGAGTATTTTAAATACCAATTTTAAATTAAAATCAAGTATTTTAATAATTTGTACTATTGTCAAGTTCTGTATGCTTAGATGTGCAATAATGTGTCCTAATAGAGGTGCAAAGGGAAAGAGATTTATCATCAAAATTATAGTGCATCTGCCTGTGATGATCTAAATGTTAGGTCGTGTGACTAAAATTGCATATGATTAGAAAAATGCACGGAGCAGTGCTAACAGAGACAGGACAGCCTGCTTCATGGCTCTGATAAATCTGCACTCATTTAAAATAGCCCCTGACAACTCCCTGTGTGAGTGTCAGTCCAGCTGCTTTGAAAGGTAGCATCTGTCTTTTAGTTATAGTTGAAAATAAACCAATCCTTTGCAGAATTTTATACACTTTATAGGAGGCTCATCTGATGCCCAATAAGTGTGGTACTGAAATAGCCTCAAATAAAATCTGGTACAGACACTGCTTTCTACGGGGCTGAGAAAGGAAACCCCCAAAGACCAAAAAATAACTGAAGATACTTTTCAGAAATATAATGAATTGTCATTTTTACCAAAAGGTTCATTTTTCTCAGGAAGATTTCAGCTGTATTCTGGACTTTTCCAAGAATCCCAGAGATTCAACAATGCATGCTGCATGACGGTTCCTGAAACTACTGACAATGCCATGGAATCTCACAAGTCAAGTGAAACTTAGAGAAAGATGTGTACTATGAGCTGACCTTCTGGAATGATTGTTCTTAATTTCTCGTTAGAATTTATTTGGAACTTACCCAGAAATGGTGACATATTGTGTTATTTAAGAAAGTAGTATTTTCAAAGGAGATTTGGGCAATTAGCTACTATGAACTGAAGACAGCCAAAGTAGTATGCTTCTAAAGAGGTCTTGACACAAGCTCCATCCTTTAAAGAGTAATCCTGAGGCCTGCTGTCTCATTCTTTCCTGAGTTTTTTTTTAACCCAAGAACACATTTAAACAGAAATACCACAAAGAGATTCAACTTCTTATTCTGCTTTTTCAGAGCTGGTGGTTCTGGTTTTGGCATTTTCCCAAGCAGCTAGGCAGATTTATTCACATGTGCTGCAGCTCTGTCGGACAAAGACCAGACAACATCCAACCATGCATGTGTATTTTCTTGTCACCCTCTAAATAAATTTAACACTTCTTAGATTTCATCAGTCTTTGAGAAAGGTTACAAAAGTGGAACCTTTCCTCTTTGTCCAGCAAGCCATCATGCCCTGTTCCCAAATCAATCCTGTATCCCCGATCTTGTAACTTTTGTCGAGCCCTGAGTCTGTTCCTTCAAGCTTCCCAATTAATTCTGCCCTGATTATGTTCAGTTTTCCCATGCCATTGTCAAATCTAGTGCCTTTTGCATTCTCCAAAAGCATTAACTTAGATCTTCATATTTTTTTATACTGGAATCCCTGACCTTGGGCTGAGTATCTGCAATAATATCCTCTTTTTCAAGGCTGGCATAAGGAACTCAGGATTCAGGATTCTTCTTTTCCTAACTTTCCCCCCCTTTCCAAGCTGGGTGTCACACTGAGAAAGGAAGGGGACAAAAACAAGTTATAATGGTAAAAGCAGGTTTGATGAGGAGAAAAAAATCTATGAAAACAATATTGAGTCACTGACGGAAGGGAAAGATAGCTCTGTTTGTCTCTTACCACTATCATAATTAGTTGATTTATTCCCTGGAGGTTTCTGAAGTAGACAGCCTAATGAAGAGGATGTTCACTGGGCTGTTTAGAAAGTAGGCATTTCTTAGCAACCTTACTTGCTTTTCTTAAAACTTATTTCCTAAATCTGTGCCCTATTACAACCAGGTGAGCAAGACAGAGAAGCAAGAAGAGAAGCAAATGCTGCAGCAGTTCATTTTCAGGCAAAAAAAAATACAGACACATTGGAAATACATCACAAAGTTTATACTGCTGTTATAAAGCGGTTCTGCGTGGGGACAGGGGATTTAGGGGGAAGCCCCTTGCTTTTGGTTGTCCTTTTCCTTCTTTTTTTGTTTTTTTTTTTTTGTCACTAATTCCGAGCTTCCCAGGTTAACGACCTCCTTCTTTCCTTCATGAGGTAGAGGTGAAGCTCGAGGCCCCTGCACAGTTTGGGCCAGGAGCAAGCGTTCCTGTTTACTCTCAGCTTCCCTGACATCTTGCAGTCTATTAATAGCATCCCGCAGCTCAGCCACCTGCTGCAGGAGCACCTCCACCAGGGTGGACAATACATCTGTCTCACAAAGCTGCTGTAAATTGTTGGAAGCTGTGAGAGTACACTGGAGGAAGTACTACTTACTATATGCTTGCTTTGCTGCTATATTCTTTAAAGACCAGCCTCTTATACTGGAGAAGGCTACTTGGTTAGATGGACCTTCATCTTGACCAAGAAGAGGCATGCCTATATTTTACAATAACTATACTAATATTGTGAAAAATGAGGTCTTTGTAGTCACCAGTTAGAAACACCAAGTCAGTGGATACTTCTCACCATAATCTAACTGTGTTTCAGTTAGCATTTCTGAACTGCAGATATTAACACCCTTACCCAGTCATGGAAGTACTGTGACAGTAAACTTATTAATGTTGTGAAGCAGTCAGATACTACAGTGACAAACACCACTGAAAAGCCCAGGAGAAAAATAAATCATTCTTTTTCTAGAGAAGAGTTTGAATTGTGTGCAGTAAATAAGGCTTGGGGCTAACCATTGAAACCGAAGGATAGAAACCACTGAATAACTGCTTATTCAATGAGCATTGTATCCTGGGCGACAACTGACGTAAGGACCTTGTGAAAGAAAACACTACAGGATTGTATCATTACAAAAAATAAAAATAAAACCTATATTCAAGGGGCTGAACAAAAACTGCACCCGCAACTTTATTTTTACCCTTAATAAAAAAAAAAAAACCAAAACAAAACACCAACAACTAAAACTCCTGAAATTTCTCCATGTGGTGTCATCTCCGCAAAATTTTACTAGGTGATTCAGGATCTCTCTATATCCATCACAACAACCTCTTCCACCTAACCTAATGGAATGACTGATGGCATGTTATTAACTGCTGTCTATTTTAACATTAAAAGAGAATGAGACAGTTTGCAGGTGCATTTCAGAAATATCTCTTATAGCAAGGAAATATGAAAACTCCAAGTTTTGACTGAAAACTATATTTCAGTGAATATATATTTTCCTTTTATTCTGCTAAATGTAACTCCTTTTGCCCTGTTCCTTGTCTCTCGTTTCCTAAACTTGTCTCTTCTGCTCCTCACCAGTGCTAACTTCCATGGTCAATCACTTTCAGTTCTTATTCCCAGTCTCAATTCTTACACCCATTTCTCTTACCAAACATTTCTAGCACTCCAGCCTTTTCAGATTTTTATATACAGCCTGCTGGCCAAAACACTCTAAATAACCCTATTCAGTTTTCTTTCCCCACCTGTCTTAGCCACATCTCCTAACCCAGAACACATGTTGATTCCATCCTTTAGAGCCTTCATTTTCTGCTTATGTCACGACTTAATCAAGACGTACATAAAAGTAAAAATAGAGGGGATAGATTTAACTATTGTGACAGGCAAACAACAGATTTCTAACATATACATATACTATATACCATATGCTTTATTTCTCCATTTGGTGTATTTTGTTCTCTGAAATGTTACTTATGCACATTATGTGAGAAGATGCCTGGCAGATCATTACCACTTGGTTATGCAAGATACTGCTCTGCACATAAATGTGCACAAAACAGGAAGCAGAGTGATTGCAAATTACTTACGAGCATAATCTGACAAATTAGCTATACAGATGACAAGGAGGATATGGAAGTGGATAAATAATTACTCGAGAAAATTGAAAACTAAAAATAAGTGTAAATTACATTTTTTAGGAAACCTTACCAATGACTTCATTGAAATTCTAGGGTCAAACTGCTATTATTAATGTGTTGGGGGGGTTTAAACTGCAAAAATAATTTAGACACACTGTTCCACAACTCGTATCTAGTGGCATCTAAAGATAAAAACAAGGACCCTTACAACTCAGCAAGTAAACATGGAAGACATTAAACTCATAGTTAGCTCTCAGAACTACCAATAATAAACACACTGGAAAGTTACATCACAAAGACTTGAAATTCAGACAATATGCTGAAGGAAAATACCTATTCCAGAAGATATTCCCAATTCTAATTTATAAAATTATACTTTTTTTACTTTCTCGAAAAGACATCTATTTCCTGGACACTTTTCATGCGGTGACATGAATACTTTACAACTTAACTTATTCAGCACTTGTCTGGGCTATGAAAGGTTAGGAAAAAATCCGCGAACCATTCTTACAGGAAAAAGAAGTTACTACTGTGTAAACTCAAAGACCAAATGTGATATTGACGTTTTTGTAATCACTAATATGACAGAAAAAGAAGAAAACCACAAAAACTTGTCCAACTCCAGCATAAGAGCCTGTAGTGGAACAAGAGATTATACGTTTCCAGCCGAAGGATTTCACTGTGGCTTTGGCTGAATCTGATGATGCTCCAATCAGCCTATTTCTCCAGCCTGTTCAGGTCCCTTCTAATAGCAATTCTTCCCATGAATTGTTTCTCCCCAGTTTGGTATCATCTACAGACCTGCTATACTTGATACATTGCAATCAACACTGGCCCTTGGATCCTGAGAAACTTTCTAATGACACCAACAGCTGGATTTTGTACTATTGATCACAACCCTCACAGCCATACAGTCCAGCCAAGTTTCCACCCATCCTACCATCCTCTTATTCAGTCCATCACTCACTGTTTCAACTGAAAGAGACTGCTCTAAAGCAAAGTTAGACAACATTCACAGTTCTTGCCTTGTCCACAGAAGCAGTTTTCTCACTGGAGAAAGCAATTAAGGTGGGTCAGGCATGATTTGAACTTGGTATATCCATGCTGCCTGTTCCCAATCATGTTCTTGTCTTTCGTGTGCCCGGAAATTACTTCCATGAGGATATGCTTTGTAACTGTCATCAGGACTTAGGTTAGACTGATGAGCCTTATGATTTAGAACTTTCCTCTTGCCTTTCTGAAGATGAGCATGACATTTTCCTTTTCCAGTCACCAGAAACTTACCTTGTTTGACATGATCCTCCAAAGATAATAGTGGCCTCACAGTAACATTGGTTCTAAGTGCTTCTCCTGATCTTCCTCTACTGTGGGTCATGTTTCATTGCCACACAAATTTTGCTAGTAGGTTCAGGAACCTGGGAAGTCAAACTTTACCACCAAAAAAAAACCACCCCAAAGCAGAAAAGGCAATGAGTGCCTTGCCTTTTCCATGTACTTTGTCTCCTGCCCCACTGAGCAGTAGGTCCATATTTTCTTTTGCTGTCAACATACTTTTGCCCTTCCCATCCGTTACCAGTTTTAACTCCACCTGATGCTTTTCTAATTCCATTCTTGCACACTTGGTGCATTTGCAACAAACCTTATGTGATACAGCATCATGCATTTTATGTATTTTTCATGTATCTCTAATTTCACACATCCATGATTCTGCTCGGTCAGTATCTAATGACTGCTAATTTTGAATTCACATAGATCAGCTATAAAATCAGGAAGGAAATTCTACTCAAATTTTGTTTTAACCTCGCTATTTAAGTGGTCATTTATACATATTCTAAATATACCTTTAATTAGAATTGTTTTCCTGTTCTCCACTGAAATATTTTTGCCTACAAAAAAATATTTAAATTGGGATGTGGTTCAGTTTGAAATAAAATTATTCACTTTATACTTTGTGGTGATCTGAATCACTCTGTATGCTCCCTAACTGCATTGATTAGATCTCTATTGGCCGTAATGGAAACTTAAGACACATAGGACAGGTATCAACACAATTAGAATCATAGCTACCCCTATTGGAACCAAACTGCACTCATTATGTCATTTTTAGTATTTTTTCCTTTTTCTGAAAACATATGTGCAATAAATAGAAAACAGCGTAAAATTATTTTAATAAAATCACAATCTCATGGAACTAAATCTCATAGAACCTTTCTTATATTAGATACATGTACATTATTAGAAATTCGTAAGTTTTAATTTAAGTACAGAAGAGTTGCTGTATCACTTCTTAAATGTAAAGGAAAGATACTGAAAATACTGTCATCAGGAAAAAAAAAGTAATAAAAGTCTTCCCACAAAGGCTATGAAGTTCAAACAAAATATATCCCCTACTTCCCCAAAGGATCCAGGTACATGAAAATAACGTATCAGTAGGCAGGAATTAACACTGCTCATTTACTTGTATATTTAACATTAAGAGTTGTCAAACTATTTTACCTTAAAGTAATAAAAAGGATTAGGATGTGTACACTGATTGGAAGTGTCCAGCAGAAGGGAATTCCAGTTGTGGAACTCTTGCATATGTCACCTCCCCAGGTGAGCAAGCTAACCTTGCTGAAGTAAAGGAAGTGTAAATGCACTCCACACTGTTTTGTCCCTTAAGGATTATATACCAGTATCATAAATTAAAGCAGTGCCTGTGTCAGAGCAATAAAAAATGGTCTAGAACTATAAGTAGTTCCTTAATAGCTCATCCATGAATACCCATACAAACTGAAACTGAGGCAAATAATCTACCTGTAGATTTTTAGAAACATGGTTACGTTCTTCTTGATCACTAGTGCAGTGACTGTGAAAATGCTTGTCTTAAAAGCATCTGTATTTGCTCATCATCGTATTTCCAACCTTGACTAGTCACAGGATAGCAGACCTTTCAGATTACATCATTCTTAATTTCATTTCATTTATTTCCACTCTTAGTTCTGCTACATCACTACCACTTAAAGGCAGCACTGTCACATATCAATTTTTAAAATGTATAAAGCAACATGAATTCTACTTAATGACCAAACTACTAAGATCATAACATCAGACCAGAGGGAAAAAAAGATAGTGATCACAACGCATTTATATGGTCCTCTGCAGATTTAGACACTAGCCATCTAGTGCCTAAGAATTCTAGAATTCTGAAAGAATTATTTTAAGTTATTACACTTCAGCTTTCTGGTGTTTTGTTCTTTTTTTTTTATCCTTTCCTTAATATGCTTGTAAAATTGCTCTTATCAATCTTTCTGTCTCCATCATATCCTTCATCAGTCCTCCCAGCACTGCTACATACCAGTAGCACTGGTATTGATCCTATCTATCTATGGGCAGATAGTATGACCTCGGTAGATTTTACACTAGATCTACAGTTCTTGCTGGTTATTTTTTACATTTGATCTAACATTTAAAAAACAATATGACACACAATTCAACAATACTCAGAAAACAAGATCTGAAAAAAGGAGAAGTGAGAAGTTTATCTATAGAGATTAACTACAGAGCTGTGCATCCAGGATCATTCTGAGCTCCTAGGGAAGATTTATTACACAAACTTTGTGAAATGCCTTGCCCATAAAAATATTTCTACCGGATGTCCTTGATACTGCCCACATTGCTACTTTTTCATACTGTAAATGTTTCAAATTTGTGAAGGAATCTAAGGAATTCCATAGATAAAATTTTGTCTAAACTTTAATTGAAAGCATTTATGAGAAATAAAAATCAGTCTAAGAAAGATGGACAATAACAAAATGAAGGTGGAGTTTTCAGAGAAGCTCATACATTTGACTGGGCAAACATGCAGAATCAAGGTAGCAATTAATTAGTACTAACAGCAAACAGCATAAAGTATTGCTGTGATTTATATATCATACTGAAAGACAAAAGGAAGAAAAATTGTGTCCCCAAAAGACTTAATATTCCTTCTCTAACAGGACAAAGATGGTAATTGGGTAATCTGGGAATGCTGGTCTTTGCTTGGGACATCAGTACAAAATCCTCCATACGTTCATTAAAAGTAATTAAAATTAGAAATAATCATAGACTAATTGGATGCCCCCTTGACCTATATGTAACAAACAGTTGCCATTTTTTTATCTGCCCCAGTTGTCTGAAATTAGTACCCTCTAACACGTAAGTGACTTCAGAAGTATGCAAGCCCAGAACCCTGCTACTGCAATCCTCATATAAAACAATCTCTAAATCAACTTAAGAAAGTTTCTCTTACTTTAATAAACATTATTTGTAAAGAAATAATGCTATTTGTAATGAAACACAGAACTAGTCCCTTTATTTTTGTTGATAAGGTGATCCATTTGTTATTTAAATTATAATGTGAAAACAACTTTATAATTTTAACTCAAGCTTCATAAAGTATTTCAGTATTTTAAATACTTTCTGCCCTACAAGCAGAAGTGTGATCTGATTTTGCACAGGAAGATGAATGAATCACAGGGCTCTGCAAAAGGATAGAAGTAGATTTGTGTGGTTCTCAGCATGCAATGAGGCCATCAGGCTGAACTGTGGCTTTGCTGCAAGCAAGACACTGCTCTGAGAAACAGATGAGAAAACAGATTGCAACTCGCAGGCTGACAATCTGCTTGCTGGTTTTCTTATACTTTAGAAGAGAAATATCTTGGTCCAGGCCTATACACTGTGTAGCTGTGCTAAGTAAGGATAAGCAAAGAATGGAGCCATTCCCTGCCACAGTCTGCCAAGTGTAGAAGGGGAAAAAAACAGCTCCATGCAGGCTGCTCCGCCCTCCCATGCTGTGTTATGGCAGCAGCCAACAAAGAGCAAGAAAGGGCCAACTCATCCTTCCCTACCACTCTGTGCCACTTCACATTAATTCATATTCTATTCCATAGGCCTGTTAAAAATCCAAAGCTCTTTTAACATGCAAAGTATAAAAAGACTAAAAATTAGCATTTAATCGAGAACTATCAATTTTTCTTTGGGTTGTCACATATTAGTAGGACAAAAAGGCATGCACCTGACTGCATGTGGCAAAATGATATAAGGTCTATGAGATATAAACCTCTGAGATGAAAACCTTCAAAGTTATTCTTCCTAAAATAATTTGAAAGAAACAAAGCCTGTCTCTGTCTAGTAATGGAAACCTGGTTAGTCAATAAAAACATGTCACTTATATACAGATAATCAAATTAAGTAAATTAAAAATACCAGTTTTGTTAGAAACACTTTACTCTTTTAATGTTTTAAATCATTTAATTTACATTTAAGGATTTGGAATACACAAGGAATTGAATGATACATTCTGTTAGAGAGACTGTGGATTTCACTCTCAAATTTTCATGTTTACACTGGAATAATATAAAAGCCAATGAAATAATTTTAAAATCCGTGAAAATTCTCTTTGCACTCCATTACACACCTAAAAGACATATATTCTTTCAATATGAAGTATACTAACATATGACAATTCCAGGAAGTGGAATCCCAAAAGAAACAGAGAAAATAAACTTCCCTTACACTTTGGCCTTCTGAACTCTTGACTGTTAGGAGATATCAAAATGTCCTTGATTCATAGTAAAAGAACAGGTCCTTGTGCTGCACTGATGTTTTGGGTTGGAGACTGTAGCCTACACACCAGTGTAACACAGCTTTAGATTTCCTAGTGTATCCCACCTTGAATTTGAATGTTATCTCCCCAGGTCGTGGCTCTTTGTTAAAGTCCCTCAGCCCATGCAGATGCCTTGGAAACTCATGGGCATCTGAAATTCCAAAACCCAGGTTTAAGCAATTAAATTACTCTATGCCAGGCGTTTACTGAGCATTATACTTGCTCTACTATGCTGCAACACCTTATGCTAACTTTTGCATCTGAGGAATTCACCTGCCATATATTTACCCACAATCTTTATATTCCAGAGCAAAGTATGGAGATTGCGGTAGAGGGCCACAAACTGATCCAGAGACTTTCAATGCTCCTCCTGAACTGGAGCAAGTTACATGGTGCACACAGCCAAACATCACTGATTAGTTGTCATTGCTCTATATAATCTATTTGGGCATGAGGCCTTACATAGTATCTCTTACAGATATCTGGGTGCATATGACCTTTTACTTAAGGATGTATCATATTTATGTGCTTTGACCATACTCTGCTTTAAGCATGTTTTAAATCCTCGCGGGAATTCATTCATATATTTATATGTGTGCTTAAATAGCCTTCTGGAACAATGTTGTTTTCCTTAACTGTAGTCATGATTTAATATAATGACCTATAAATTAGAAGTCAGCCCTTTAAAAACTAGGTAATTTAGTCCGCAATTAACATCAATGAATAAGTTCAACTATAAAACAACCATACAAAAGCTTGCCATATTTTTCCCCCCAAGTACCATAAAATACAGTGAAAGGCAGAAGAAAAATGATATAAAAATGTAAACAGAAAATCAGAGCTCAGATAGTTTGCTCCTTGTTTCAGATAATAATCAATGTGCATTTGTCAATTCATGAATATTATATGTCATTCACAAGGTGCATAATTACTGTGAAGCAAATTTCCATCAAAACAAAAGTATCAAGCCATAGAGAGCTCAGCCACATAAACTGAGTTGTCTTCAGCATTTAGAAGAAATTCAAAGGGAATGCGTACTGCTACTTAGACCAGTGTATCAGGCACAGTATTAGTCCATTTGTTTGCTGAAGGACTTTTCCAGCCTAATGGTAGGAACAGCATTGCCAAAAGGAGAAAGAAAAAGTAAAATAGACCTTTCTCACCACAATGGGACAGGTACAGTTCTGGGACACCATTTTAGGAATTGAGCAACAGTTATGATCAATGAACACCAGGAGTTACTGTCAAACACAATGTGCTGTAAAGATTTCATAAGAAGAAGAAAAATACGTCCCTGTATTTTTTTCTATGTTCTTTATTGTAACTTTCAAAAGCAGGTTTTAGTCTAATAAACTATGCAAAAAATATTAGTATAGCTCTACTTGTAAGCTACCTCAACTAGTTTTCTATTAAAAAATCCTTCAGATCCTCCAAATCTCAAATTTGAACTTTTACACTTTACAATTACGGCTCTTTACAAGATTTCTGTTTTCAGTAAGTGTTGATTTCCTAAATAGGATCAAGATGTTAGCATGACTCCCTTTCAGTACTTTCTTGTTTTCCATGTGCTCTGTACCAAGATAGATTCTACCTTAATCTTGGGGGTCATTCTGGGCTTAATCCATAATTACTGGCATCAGTCAGATCATGCAACATCTCCAAAAAAAGGTATATTAAAATACCTAGCTTGTATAATTTTTTCTTCAAAACACTTTTTATAATGCATAGTAGTTTCTACTTTGCGCTTTTGGTGAAGTCAATGAAATTTAAGATTCCCTCTGAAACACGTTATGTTCAATAGTGTGTTAGTCTGTGAATGGTTATGCATCAATCGATTACTGAATTCTTTTTAAATGTATTCAAATAACTTCTTTATAAATAGAAATATCTTAGCAGTAAAAAAAAAAAAAAAAAAAAAAAAAAAAACCCCCCCCCAAAAAAAAAAAAAACAAAAACAAAAAACACTACAGTTGAGTTTACAACCTAAAATACTTAAAAGTGTGAGTAACAAACAATGACTGTCACGACCCATCTGTAAAAGACACGTGGCTAATGTGTTCCATATACACAAAGTAAAACGCTTCTGCTTAATAAAAAACACAAGCAAATACAGTCCCTCTGGATATATAGAACTTATACAAAATGAAAGTAACAGTGCAAGAATATAGCACAGGCATTAGCCCTGAAGAAAGTCACTACACAAATCACACAGCAGAACTGGATTATAAATGGCTAGTCATTGTACTGAAGTGAACTTACAGCTGTACTTACTAAAAAATGGGTACCACAATTTAAGACAACTCACATTTTAAATTCAATGAATTATTTGGCATACTCCTTGCTAATCAGCCTGTTGAAGTACAGCACAAAAAATAATTGAATGGCGTGGTTTGATTTTGGTCAATGGACTAGTAATTCAACAATGGTGCAATAACTAATTGAACTGGGGCATTACAGAACTTTGGTAAACCCGAACTGTGATTGTATACAGTACTAAAACCAGCACGACTTTATAATAAGAGTTTAGACTGGTATAATTTGGACAGTTGCACTAAATTTCCTCAGATGTGGAACACTGAAACAACGTATTAGTATACCAGACAAGGAGGTACTGGCAATAGAATCGCAAAAATATTTTCATTTAAGCAATTTCCATTTCTCTAGGGCTTTTCTTTACAGAAAAAAAAACAAAAAAACAAAAAAAAAAACCCGAAACAAACCAACCAAAATCTGTGTTTATTGAAGTTCTAGGTCAACAGTGTTACAGTTCATTTTGTCTTCTTTTGCTATGCCTAGTGTAGTAATGAACACTAGCACTAGACTGTGTGCTGCAGACCTCCTCTTGTTTGAATACTGTCAAATGTCATAAAAGCTTGTGCTAATGCTCTTAAATAAGAGCATGATGAAACTTAACATCAAAGCCATGCTGGGAATTGCCTGAGATATGACTAATGACTAAAGTTAAGTCTTCCATCCAACATGGCCAGTAACCCAGTTTCACTCCACCAAATCCAGGAACCTTGAAAGTAATGCTGCTCTTACCTAACCTGCTCTGTAAGTTTTACACCTCTATGATACCTCATTAAGAAAATAAAAATTCCCTTTCTTTGTGGGTAGGCTCATGTCTTCTGCAAGTGAGGGTAGCAACTACCAGTGAGGGTATGGGGTGAAGCACTGGCTTTTTACACAAAATTCAACAATGCAATGCCTCGTCTATGATTAACGCTTCCATCTATGATTAGAAGTAGCAATTTGAAGATGAAATATCAAAGGAAGGGTAATTAGCACATTGTGCATATTAACCCAGCAATAAAAATACAAGTTCTGCACCGCAGCTAGAAACAGAATGAACGAGTACACTACAGACACATCGAAGGCAAGAAATTCAGTATCACTATATTAATAAAATGACTGCCTGTGACTTTAAACACAGGCACACTTGTACTTGGCGAGACAGTGAATGATTTATTGTTACTATGAAGGATGCAGGAATGAAAATGAAGATGAGAGGGGCGATGATGGTGATAGGGAAGAAGAGGTTAATATCCCCAGCATCTGACGGGGAACGATGTCCCTACCTCAGTAAGCTGGATAAGGGAATAGCTCCAGATCCACTGCCCAGGATCCCTCCTTTCCTCCCAGAGAGGAGTTTCTCCACCAGAGCCACATTCCCAGTGCGAGCAGCTTCCAGCAGCTCCTGGTCCTTTCCCATGGTCAGGAACCAAGCAGCCCCCTCGCACCCCGCCGCGCACCAGGAGAGCTGCACCCCGAGCCACGGCAGCCCCTCTCTCCTCAGAGCGCTCTCCCCTCCCCAGACCCTGCCTCAGAGCAGATTCCTGCAGTCCCTTCCAGACCAGCAGGAGCAGCAGCAGGAGGGAGGAGGAGAATCACCTCCTCCTAGTTTCACTGGATCATTTCTGGGTGGAGTGTGGAAGAGAAGGAGGGGAGGACGAGGCCAATAAAGACACCCCCCCGCCCCACTCCCATGTACGCACGGCCCCGAGCCGGAGAAGATGGGGCGGGGGGGGTAGTGGAGAGCCCCAGCCCCCGTGCCCGTGGCAGGCCGGGCTGAGGGTGATAACGACCCTCACGGACGGAGGGACGGAGGGACGGAGGGACGGAAGAAGGGAGGGACGGGGGGCGGAGGCGCAGCGCTGACTCGCCAGGCTCGTTGCTGGGGAGACGCGGCTGGCGCCCTCTCAGTGGCTGCCCGGGCTGGATGCCCCCCTCCGCCTGCCCCAGCCCCTCGCCGCTGCCGCCGCGAGCTGCGCGCCTCCGCCCTACAAACCGCCCCTCAGCAACGGCAGTGCCGGGCGCTCCACTGCTGTGCGGCGCCGCCACCGGCGCTGCGGGTGAAGGGAGCGGGCAGGTGCATCCCCCCTCGGCCGCGGCGGCAGCGTCAGGGCCGGCGGCCGCAGGTGCTTCGGGAGAGCGTCTGGGAGCTGGCGCCTCCTTGCGCTGCGGAAGGGGAAGGGAGGGCTCTGCGTGAAGGGGGGAGGGGGGGGTGTCTTCCCGCGGCTGCGGTGCCAGGCGCAGCGCTGGGCGCGGCAGGGGGCGAGGCTGTGGGGTGCGGGCAGGCCGGAGGTGCGTGCTGAGGCAAGGTATGGTGGGGTTGAGGTACCGTGGCGGTATGTGTGTATGAGGCCCCGGCACAGGTACGAGCCCGCTCCCTTGGGCGAACCGGTGCAGACGAAAAGCGCGGGCCCCGCCGAGGTCGGAAGCAGCACTGAGGTGCTGGCTCGGTGAATCGGGCAGGCGGGACTGCTCACACCCGTCAGGCCGGGATCCTGGCTTTGTAACGTGTCGAAGGATGGGAGGTATAACCGAATGTGCTTGCTGTCAGATCCAGTCATCCCTTCTGGTACTCCTGGTTCTGTTACGGGTTTCAAAACATGTCACCTTTTGAATTGTATGACTTCAGTCGTTCCTTATGGCTCATGTTCTTACAAGCTATGATGAAAATACTCAGTGCTCTCCAGTTCGCAGGCACATCCTTGTTTAATGCCCCGTTGGATACAGTGTATACTTGAAAAGCAAAATTACAGCTCCAGGTTCCTGGTTTAGTTTTGTCATTTGTGCAGGCAGAACCATAGGTAGAACAGGAAAGTAAGACCCTTACCATTCCCCCGCTGAGATCAGTGGCATTCTTTCATGAACTGTGCTCTCAAAATGTGAAGTGCAGCAATAGCAAAACATCGTGGTAGGCAGGATTTTAATGTTCCCAGAGAGAGTGTTAATTACTCCAGACCTATTGTACATTCAAGTCAATGGAAAGATCCTTGTGGATTTCACAAATGTTTTGGTTTAGCTCCCGTCAGTACCAGTTTTACAGGTGTTTTTTATATTTTTATTAGATAATGAAACAGTTTTAATCTCGTAACAGAAATTCCTTTCAGGGGTCTGATTTTCTTTTACAAAGGAAAAAAAATACCATCATGGGGATTTATTGTTCCAGTATAGTTGTCCACAGCAGCAAAACAGTATCTATTTTTTAGCTAGAAAATGTAATTTACACAGTTTGGCATTTTCAGGATGTGAAATGATGTCTCCTCCAATGTTGTCAACAGGACACGGAATTGAGCACTGGCATAAAATTACTCGGTGAAGAGATTCTCTAACTGTGGCCTTTCTGATTGAAAGAGTGTGTTATAAATAGCAATTCTAAGGTCTGAAACTGTGAACGTGTGTGTTTCATTATGGTTTAAACAAATAAATGTATAATCGCATGAATTAGGATTTACAGTTTAAGTCCTTAGTCACAGCAGAGTCACAGTGGAAAACAGTAATTTAAAGCTGGAATAAAAAGTTATGTATCTTGCTACCACCCACTCAAGCATTAACTAGTTCCAAAGTTAGCCATAAACTAAGAATACCCCTGCTTTTGAAGCTTCTTGATGTCCTCCGTTAAGGTAGCCATAATTTCCCTCTATTTCTGCCTTGCATTTGGTTTTGTATGTGATCACATGCATTGCCTGATAAACTCACATGTATCCTTGGAATGCTCTGCAGGAATGGATTTCTTCAAGTTTGCTGAGAGCCTCTGAAGAGGTGCCAGTATGCTGTGAAGAGCTAATCATAAGGCAGGGGTATGTGCCTAAACTTGCCTGTTGGTGAAAAGTCAGATTAGAAGCAGATACTAAAGAAAACTGGGTTTTTTAAGAATTTGTATTGTTGATGTGGTCGGATTAGCAGATGGCAAATATGACTCAGTCTAAATGTTACATAATTCTTCTTGGGAAAATAAAATCTCAAGACTATGCTCTAATTGAAAAGATCATCCAGCAAGCTGCTGAAGAGCAGTTTGGAGAACCAGGACAGAAATATCAATGCAGCAGATGCATGCAGTAGCCAGCAGATTCAGGAGGATGTTATGAATGTAGCAAGACTCAAAACATACCCCAGTAAACCTGTCAGCCTGGTGCCCAACAAAACTACAAAATCCAAGCAGAGGATGTAGTTTCATTAGCAAAATAGAGCAGAAAGCAGTTATTCTATCAATTTGAAAAGTGAAAAAGAATTTAACAGAACTGTTTAATGAAAGGGTTAAACATGGATGAGTTCTAAGGGCTACTGGCATGAAGAATTCAGAACATATTTTGGTCTGTTTCCAGAGATGAAATTGATGGTGGACTGTAGTAAAGAAAAAAATTGAGACTGAGTTGAATGTAGATGGTCAAATCTATGAGATCAGGTGGACTCCTTTGTGGTTTTAAATGATTTCCATTTCTTTGTTCTGGTAATAGTGGGACAACACTGTGTAGCGTTGAAAATTGTATGTATGATAAATATGTTAACTAGACCTAGAAAGTAGAAACATAGCTTTATAATTTGCAGCAGCTACAGATGAGAAAAATAATTTGTCAAACAGCCATGAGGTCTTTCAAAACATTGTATGCTTTTTGAGCAGTGCTGTTACGTACTACAACAGAATTTTGAATCTATGATTTTAGTATTTGCGGAGACATTTTAAGTTATGACCACTGCAGCTGTCAGTGTCTAAGTGGCATCACACCTTCAATCTGAAAATTTCTCTTAACACAACATATGCCCTACCTTCTGTTTTCTTCCATTTTCTAAATACCAGAGAGAGAGCAGTTAGCCTACCTAGAAATTCTTCAGCTGGTTTGTCATTTGAAAGGCCTGGGATTGACTATAATAAGCAGTGACTTTCCTTTATGTTTTTACAGTGCAACTATCACTTGGCTTTGTTCTCTTTTCAGGGTAACAACTTCTTAATTTTTTCCTCCTGTACCCTCGCACACTTAAAGGCAAATTAAATGTGTGCTTTCTAACATTTTATGACTTTCCCTTCTCTATTTTCAAGCAGGAAGTATGGAAGGGATATGGAAACCTGAGTTGCTAGTATTGAAAAAAAATAAAATCTGTGATATCAAAAATAGTTGTGTAGAATAGCAAACATATTAACATCATGTTTCAGGACTGTCTGTTATCAGTTCTCTCATTTAGACTTAAGGAATGTCTAAGATCCCTATTACAAATCCTGAGAGATATTCTGAGAGCGAGCTCAAAATGTTTGGCATTAGAAAATAAATTAGCCTAATTATTATTCTCATGTTTATACACCCATGGGAAGTCAGGGACAAAGGTTGCAAAGTGCCCAAGAGAAAGTGCTGTTTCTCATGCACCTAGGTGGCAAGAGTACTTCAGGCCTGATACTGTCTTTTGCTCTTTACAGTAGTGTAAAAGAGTACACAATGAATTTCAACCAACCCTGACTAGCTTTGTGTTTGCACTGCTTCTCTAGGAGATACCTTAACATCAGGCTCAGAGGCTAAGTCCAAAGGAGCATGTTTGAGCTCTTGAGGCCATGTGTGAATGCACATCATGTTCCAGTTCCCTATTGGGTTGAAACGCAGATTCACATCAGCCTCTGTCTGAAGGCCTTCCTCAGTGATAGGCTCAGAAGGTAGACAGACACCATGGACAGGTACTCAGATAACTAGGACATACCATAATACTCACATGCTCTCACCACTGAAATATGAAATAGGTCCTACATCCTCCTCCACTGTGAAAGAAAATTACAAAAATTGACAGTACTAGGCCTAACTCATTAGGAATATAAAAAGACCAAGAGTGCTATGGTCTCAAAAGAATGCATGAATGCTTGGACTCACCAGATTTAAGTAGAAGCTGAAGTAATAGGTAAGGAAAAAGCCGTTTTTGATGACTTATCCACAACAAGCCTATCTCTGACTATACAATTCTGATTAGATCATGTTTTCTGTAAACCCTTGCTTTCAGGCATGTTGTCATAGTGTAAATTTGTAATGGAAAAGAACGTGCAAGGAAATGGTCCTTTAGTGATGTTGCACAGCAGCAAGATACTGTCTCAGCATTTGCACTGATTGACCCCACTACATCATTGTCATGGGGCTGTGAACACAGTGAAGAAGAGCAAGAAATTAAACTATTATTCTGTCACCCAGACCCTGACTTACAGAGCTATCCAAACGTAACATGGGAAGCGTGTTGCATTCCCCAGAGGGCTGTAATGCCCCACTGCCCCAAAGTCTCAAATATATAGAGGCTGCAGGTTTTGTCTGCACTGGAGAGCTGAGCCTCCAGAAATCAGTGATGGGGTAGTACTGATAGCAAGTCAAATCTGTCTGCCGTGCCATTTCCGATGCAATTGCAGTCTTGCTCTGATGGCAGATGCTAAGGTTAACTGGTATATCTGCACATTTTTTTACATGTATTACTTGTGTGACAGCAGGTGGGATTAGCAGTATAATTATTCATTCAGTCCTTCTGCTCTGTCATAGGTTTACATCAGTTTGCTATCAAAATATGCCTAAGACTGTTTTTCATGCATTAGAGAGAACTGCAGAATTGAATGTGAATACAAGTTGGTAAGAACGGCATGCTGATTAGATTCCCCAATCCAGAGTGTGCTGAGAGATACGATACAGTATTAAAGCTTTGCTTGTACTGCTCAGTGCACAGCTTGTTGCAATAAAAATAACTTGTTTCTACCTTTGATATACACTGGAACCTCTTTTGGACATAAAATGTTTTCCCCTTCTTGTCTTCCCTTAAAGATATGTATAACATTGCTTACACATCAGATTTTTGCTGTCTGCAAGAAGGATCACAGAAAAATCTCAGCTGAAATATGATAGTGATGAGGGAGTGCAACTAAAAGTACAGACAGCTGTTAAAATTGTGCATAAATGTTATCCTAGGCTCTTGAACAGTAGTGCACATGAATGCACCTCAGGGGGGGACTGGGCACTATAAGGCAATAGTGTAGCTAGAGGTGTTCTGCCAGGGGTTTCCATTCTGTTCATGTCTCTACTAATAGCAACTATTATACAGGAAGGAAATCACTCCTCAGAATTAACACAAATGGTTGAGAAAGCACTTGCACATCATACATCTTTCAGGTATGTTTATGCTCATGGATATGCATTGTGATAACCAATAAAGCAGAATGGATTTGAAATTCTAACTGCTGTTCTGCAACACAGCTTCAGACCTAATTAGGTCCAAAAGAGAGCAGTTAGTGGAAATGAGCTGTGCACACAGAATAAAATAGAATATATGTAGGTAATTATCTGGGAAGGCTCAGAACTGTCTATATGGATTGAAAAACATATAAATGTCAGAGTGAGAGCTGGGCACCAAGAGGTTGGTACAATTAGGAATAATAGGAAGAAATCTGAAAGGAGAAATACATGACAGTAGGAATGGCAGTGGGACTTAACATGGAACCAAATGCACACAGCACTGTTGGGGTTTTTTTTCAAAAACAAATGGGTATAGTGTTGTCAAATACAATTTACAAAATCCTTACAATTTCTAAACTTTGAAAGTTATTTTTAACACAAATGATGCAGCTAGCTGATTTTATATGGGCCTCTTGGGTCTAGCCAGATTTGATTTTTTTGAGTAGACATGGGGTGAAAAAGTGGTTGGATTTCAGCTGCCAGGGCCTTTTTTTACGGGCCAAGTCCAAGGAGTTAACTCAAGCTACAGTCCCATATGAAAATATCTTTTTTTTTTAAACAAATCAGTAAGTGAAACCTGTCTGGACCAAATTAAAGAGTTTGAAGGAACCTCAGAACCAACACTCATGAAATTAAAATGCTGAGGTATGAGGTGGTGTTTCAGTTAACCTTGGTACTAGACGAGTGGAAGGTACCAAATGTCATGCTAGGAACTATTAAGGAGCTTGAAGAGGGATTTGAGGAACTAAATCTGATTTCCATGCCTGGCAAATAGGTAAACATCTGTCTGCACAGAGTAGTGAAGATTCAGCACAGCTTCTGGAGAAGCAAGTCATGTCTCATATCTGTAACAGTTCTTTCAAGAAGTCAAAAGAGCATATGTGAAATGGCAGTTTTAGAAAAACCTAAACTGTTCTTGAGTAAGGACAATTCTCTTGTGAATGGACAATCAGTTAAAGGAGGGAAAAGAAAATGGAAGAATGGCCAGTTTGCACAGTGGTGACAGGTTGTCAGGACAGCAGGTGTAGGGGTCTCTCCTAGGACCTGCACTGTACAGCAGTCTCTGAAGACAGTAAAAAGTGAAGTAACAAAGTCTGCTAGCAAAGCAGCAGGTTTTAGAATAGCTTGAACTAGGACTGAGTGTGAAAGTGTACATCATAGCATTATTCTAGCAGATAGTAAAACAGAAGGTGGAATTCAATATTGACAAAAGAAACTAATAATTTTCTGTCACAACACAGGAGGGAGATTTTGGATTTCTGTTCTACAGTTCCAAAACTGCTTTCACATCTCCATAATCTTGAGTTTCTATGAAAATGCCATTTAATGCTTATATGGTAATCAAAATGGTAAGTAAAATTATTGAGAACTATTAGGAAAGGAAATTAGCTTCATTATGTCAAGGTATAAAACCATTATGTTCGTCCTGTCTCAGAAAGATTACATCAGAACTAAGCAGGATACAGTAAAGAAGAGGTATAATCAGATGTATAGTACAGCCTTCATATAGCCTAAATAGACTACAAGCCACTTCAGCTTAAAAGAAAAAAAAATATAGGGAGATTCAGAAGGATATAAAATGATAAGTTGTATGGAAAAGGCAAATATAAAACCATTATCCATTATTTTATCTTATACAAAACTAGGGAAATGCAATGAAATTGTCAAGGGACAGGATTAAAATGTATTAATGTATTTTTTCATTCAAACATTTTAATTTAGGCATAGGGTTACTTTTTATTATGTGTGGTTGTGTGTGCTCTTATTCTGATAAAATACCTTTTAGCGTGGCGACTGTTACCTATGAATACACACTGATAGTAAACAACACAAGCAATAAGTATTTGCTTTGCTCATCATCTTGCTAATCTATTTTAACTTGGGATACTGCCTTGTGTAAGAGTGTAGCTGAATATAGTCTTCATATGTAAATTAAAATACACAGAGTATTGCTTACTATGTTTTTGTGCAGTACATACACAACCACACAATGATTCTGATATTAAGTGTTCTTCTGCTACCTGCCAAGAGGAACAGTTAATACCAAATCTGTCAGAGAGAGTGATTTTGTGAAGCTGATACTTTGCTCCTAGCACAAGATTAGGGATCCTGACATATTCTGTTCAGTTAGCCCAACAGTAAAAATATTCTTCATTCTTAATTACTTTTCCAAGCCCCACAAAACAATATTCTAGAGTGTTTATTAAAATTTAAAAGCTAGTCCTGTACTGCCTAGGGAAGAAGGTTATTGCTTTTTTGCATGAGAGGACATGGTTATGCAGTGAATTCCTAAATCTCATTTATCTCTTCTGTAACTGGATTACAGAGGAAAACATTAGCATGAGTAATTTGTTAATGTGATGACTCTCTCATTTTCAGCCTTCAGACAATACAATACATTTTGGTCAAAAATAAAAATTGGTAAATTCTATAGCCAAGCCAGCAAGTTCATTTGATTTATGTTTATTATTTATCTGAAATGAAGGTGATTACTGACCCCAGGCAAAAAATCCCCTACTAATTTTAATTCAGCAGCTAAGTTAAAGCTACTATCTCAGAGGCAGAAACATACACAAAAATATATTAAATGTAAGATAAATATTTCAAGAACACACTAGTGTACTGACCTACACCAGAGCATCAGCAGAAAAGGTAGCAGAGAGGATTACAGAAATGCCAGCATATCCATGACATTTTTCTAGCTGGTGCAGATTCAGCAAAACACGTTTAGGAATTAATCTCTGGATTCTTTTCCATAGGAAGAAAACCAGTACGGCTATTTGTAATAGATATTCTATTTCCACATTAAGAGGCTAGAGAGTACAGAGACATACTGTGCTACAGCTATGCAAATAGGCTGGCATCATCCTAGAAAAATGTGCAGCAATTAAAGCAATCTTTAATCAAATAATTAAGTATACCACAAATTGGAGCTAAAATATCTACCTCCAATAAAAAGATGCAGTATAAGAAGAGTGTATAAAGCTGTATTAAAGCAGGGTGAATAACTAAAGTAGGATGAATTATTCAAGTAGGAAAATAAGAAGTCACATAAATCTGATAACTGCTCTGACAAATTTTTTACATTTGTTTCTCCTTTCACACCTTGGAACCTGCCAAATGCTGTGGTTTCTTGAAAACAGGTTTTGTAATGGCAAGTTTGTGAGCTTCTGTGACACTACTGTTTTATCACATCATTCCTTTTTATGATGAAGATACCATAAAACATGTTTAAAATTGAAACAGTGAAGCATGGAACTGCCTAGTTTGGGTTTTATGTTAGCATTTCATCACACCGTTGCCTCTCTGAGGGATATCCCAGTGAAGACACTGCCCTGCATTAGGCTAATACTTTTTTTATGATGTAATTTATTTCCCCGCCACTGTCATTTTAGCAAGGAAACAACAATTCAGATTTGCTGTAGAATCCAAGTCAATTTGTTTTGTTTCAGGTAGGATTGTTTTTACATCACATCATCTTTTCCAGTTACTTTGAATCTTTTGGTGTACTACATTTTAAAATGTACCTCATCTAATGCACATTGTGTGTACATGTTTTCATGCTAGGTAAACACCCTTATGACCATATTCGTTGTTCAGCACATCTCCATTTGGTGTGCATTTCTTGCCACAATTTTTAAGCCTCCTTTCATAAAAATTCTCATTGTCTCTTTTCTACTTCCTTCTCTTCCTTAACTATCACTCCATGTTTCTCACACCGTGTCAGGATGGTTGTAGTGAAAATGTAGATCATGCTTAGGACATGTTTGATGTACAGCTCTGCCTCATCCTCTTTTAAGTATGTTAACTTCACCTCCACTGCTTCAGTCTCAAGGTTCTTCTGGCAGGACCACTGCCACTCAATCTCACAACAGTACTATGGGTGAGATCTCACAGTATCTGGTATAACTAAGTCTCCTATTATTCATAAATCTCACTTGATGTAGGTTCTCCTGATGGGCATAAGAAGTTTACAAGCACCCTTAAAGTCAAGGGACATCAGCAAAGTGGGAGATTATGGCAGTGTTACTCTAACGGCAGCAGTTGTCAGTTATAGCTGGCTACTACATACAGTATTGTGCTGCTCCATGTACAAGTTTCTATCCCCAAATGGGGAAGAAGGGGGTAAAAAAAATATTACTGTGTATAATCACTAACTGCTGCTAGGTAAAAATCCTTGGTTTTGACTCCAGCAGCTGTAGATTTAAAGGCACCCACAATGACATTAAGGGTGACAGCTATTCAGCCACTTAGGAACAAGTTTTCATGACTCAGATGCCCAGAATTTGTGCTAGTGTATTGTTTTCCCTACACTTATTTCAAATATTCCTTTTTCCCAGAAGCAGTAACTTGCAGTAGCTAAATAAGGGACACGTTTTGCATAATAGAAAGGCAAAACAGATTAACTCTGTGTTGTCTGCCAGAATATTTTCTCAAGTCCCATTTCAAGGAGTTTTTTAAAATCTTCTTAGCGTTAGGGCTTTGAAGGAATACTTTTCTGTTGCGTAAGCTGAAAATGCTTCTGGTAATTGCAGAGGAAGGTTTAAAAACCTCACCATTCAGGTCATGACCACTCTCAGATATCTCTTCAGATGAGTTATGAGTTGGAAACCTAGCTTGCAGTTTTCCATGACAGTTACATGTCACCAGCTGTTAGTGATTTGGAAGGATTTAGGATCCAGATAAAGCAAATAGCTCAGACTGCTTTAAAGAATTTCTCAATGACTGTTTGCAACTTGCCGTATTTCTTGCATAATCCTTAGATAGGAAATGAAGTGCTGGAGATTATATATTTTTCATAATTTTTAAGAAAGCTGTTGCATAAATATTTTCAAGTACTCAAGAAGTCTGTAAATAGATTTGTGTGTGTGAATTTTGCAGAAATATTAAATCTTATGGTTTAGATGCAAATTATTTCTTGGGAGTTTTCTTGCTCAGTTTGACCAAGCCTCATTTCACACCAAATCCTGTTCAGGTAAGTGGCTGGGATCATGTTGGTGTCCAGAACTGTCACATTCTGCTACATGTTCTAGTATGTGGCATTGCAGGATGACACCAAAAAAAAGCCTCTCCATCACACCTATTCTGAGTTGCAGTTTCTGAATTAGAAATAAAAGTAAGTGGAAGGGACAAACCACATCAAGATTCCAGAGGAATGAAAAGACATCTGCTTTCTATGCAGATGTTTCTATGTTTTTTTTTCTATATTTGACAAAAATAAAGCAAATAAATTTTATATAGATTGCTTTTCTGTTTAGTCATTCTGCCTGTCAGTTTTTGAATAGCCAAAGAGGATATAAAAATAAATTACTCCAGATCACTTACCACACACTATAGCGTTAATATAATCCATCTTGTTAGATTACCATCTGGTGAAGGTGGATAAGGATTACATTTGGTTATTCCCAAAGAAACATAGGAAGCCTCTATATATGCTACTTTCATTAAAAATGAGTAGAATAAAATCAGATTTGTTTCTAGTTAGCAAGGAAATGAACAAATAGATTGATGATATCAAGGTTTATTTGTTCATCTATGCAATGATAGGAAAACCAGAAGAACTTCCTAACCTTTTTATTTTGAGATGAAGCATGACAAATATGATAAACATTTTACTATAAAAGGGATAATATGTACAAAAATGTTTTTAGAATTTATTTAAATCTAAAAGGGGAAGAAAGCCTTTCTTTTAACAATGTACAGGCAGATCATATGATTTATTTAAAGAGGACAAAATTAATATGCCATAAAGAAGGCAGTAGAAACAAAGGTAAGCTAATGTAAAAAGTTAAAAAAGCCTAATTTAAAATCATGTTATGAAATTAAGCATCAAAGTTTGTAAAACCTCCAAATTGTATCCCGACATTTTCCAGTTTAATGACACTGTTCATTAGTCAAAAGAGACACACACTGGTACCGACAAGCAAATGAAGCCACAAGTGACTTCTAGGACTGCCATCTAGCGGTGCCACGGCGAGGAGAGCTCTGTTCACCGGGTTTACTCGAGTTCAAAAGAATCAGGCATAGAATGGTTTGGGTTGGAAGGGACCTTAAAGATTATCCACTTCTAACCCCCCTGCCACGGGCAGGGACACTGTCCAGTAGTCCAGGTTGCTCCAAGCACCATCCAGCCTGGCCTTGAACACTGCCAGGGATTAGGCAGCCACAACTGACTGAAAAATTCCTAATTCTGAGAAATATTTAAGCACTGTTCTTATTAATAAAATATTAACCATCACAGATTTCAATATGATAATTCTTACTGCAGAAGTATCTTCCAGTGCTCAAAAACCTCAACAGTTACTAGAACAATATAATTACACTGTGATAAAAGTATTTCTGACAGTTACACCTTCCATGGTAATGTACTGAAGTTTGCAGACAACATGAAGACATCCAGGTTTGTTGAATAGATAAGCTTTTTAGAGGCTTCTTTATTCAGCGCATACTGGCTCAGAGTGCCACTTCTGCAGTGCTCATTTGTTCACATGTCTCAAATGTTTAAAATGCTTAACGATTACCTAACTCAAATCATTTTATGGTTTAAAACATACTCTAACCTAGAACTTCTGGCAGTGAGGGATGCGAGACACATACTTGCAAGACAGTCTATAGTATTTGAGAAAATGGAGTTTGCATATATATTTTTAAAGTATTCCTTTTAGTGTTCAGAAATACCTTTAATAATTAAAATTGTTCTAATATTTTGTATCCAAATACATAATATCCAATAAGCAGACCAGACAATTACACCCACAAAGCAGTTTAAAATGCTTGAAACTTGTATAAATCAATGATTACTTCAGTAGTGACAGCAGGTTTGGCCCTCTACATGCAATGAGGAGACCATCAAATTTAAATAATTCACTAAATAAATTTCAAAGAGAAAATCATTTTAGAAAGGTGAGGTTTTAAAACTTAAGTTTTTATATAAGAAAGCTAAAAATTGCATAGAACAGTTAATCATACATCTTCTATTTACTACTAATCTTAAGATTTATCCTTTTCTTAATTTGATTGAAAAACAGCTTTGTTCCATCAGCACAAGACCACTATTCCTAGTGTTTCACAACATATTTTCTGCTCCCCTTACTACTGATTAGCATGATCTTTGTGCTGCTCACATCGTAAGATTCCATGTTGTTGAGAAGTAATAAGAGATCAGGAGGTACACTACCTGAAAACTAAACAGAGTGCATCTTAGTGCAGATTGCCTGCACCATTCAAAGCCATGTATTTGCCTCGATACATGAGAGATGTGCTTTGGCAATACAGAGCCTGCTACTAGGTTCACAGTGACAGGTATCTTTGCTGAGGCAGAGGAAATGGGGCAGCTCTTCAGAAGCCAGTCAGCAAAAGTGAAGCAGCACGGGTTGGAATTAGAAAAAAAGATAAGGTAGTGTTGCAGGGCTGTCAAAAAACTCATTTCCCCACTGGGAGGGATGAGTGAGTGGATTTCACAGCCAGTACCCACAACTTCTTAATGTATTAGCAAGGTCATTTTCTGTTCCTACAATAAATAGAAAGGTGTTGATTTACATCCAACAGCTGAATCAGAACCTGAAATACCCTCTAAAATTTTCAGATAGCAACAGTAAGCTGAAAACTTACTTAAAGCATTTTGTGATGAATGTTTTCAGAACTGTACAAACACGAGCAAATTTTTTTATATAGAAACCAGTTTCTTTGTTGTTACTTACCTGAAATCCAGTCACTGTAAGGAGTTTGCTTCTGCGATACATTGACATATTTTGTACTCTTGAAATTGTAGAAGCTCAATAAAATCTTTACCTTTATTATCACATTTCCTTTGCACTTATTGTGAATTTATTACCAATAAAGGTAACCATTATCATGTCAGACTTAGGAAATGTTCTGTAGCTAGCAATTATTCTTTAGCAATCAATTATGATCCCAGTTTAAGACTCCAGGTCAATTCCTACGGGAGACCTTGTACAAACAGACATGATCAGGAAATGACAGGCAGGAAAACAAAACATAAAACAAACAAAAAGGCGGTTCCCTCCCTGCCAGTACTATGCTCCCCTGTGCCAAGAACCATGATGGGTTTAATCCAGGTACTGAAATAATCCAAGAACAGGAATAATCCAGGGACAGTAGTGTCATAAAACTGGAGCAGGGAAATCAGAGAACAGGCGTTATCTCTACAAAGCTACCTCTCCACAAGCCCTTTCATAAGTAATTCTGTAAGGCCACAGAACTGTGATTTAAAATGGTGTTTACCAACAATATTAGAGTTACTGTGGCAACTGGAACAGGGGAGAGAATACAGCCACTCACCATCCACCAACCCATACCTAGCCCGACCCGAGCAGTGATATGGGCCTTCTGGGTAACTGCCCCCAGTTTATATACTGGGCGTGATGTGCTGTGGTATGGAATACCTCTTTGGCTAGTTTGGGTCAGGTGTCCTGTCTGTGCTTCCTCCCAGGTTCTGCTTCTCCCTGGCAGAGCATGACACTCAAAGTCCTTGGTTGGAGTAAACATTACTTAGCAACAAAATCGGTGTTATTGGCATTGTACCCAGGCCGAAAGTCAAAACCACAGCACTGCACCAGCTACTAAGAAGGAGAAAAATGACTGCTACTGCTGAACCCAGGACAGTATGCCAAAGTGATTCCATGACCTAGCCTGGGAAAGGGCACAGTCTCTTGAAGGTAAGCTAACTCACAAGCCTCATTAGACATTGCAGCAGTATTTCTAAAACAAGCTGAATGAGCATTAAGCTAATCTGTAGCTCAGTTTAAATTTCCACAGAAAACATAAAATAAACTTGGTACCAGTTTGCCTGCAAGACTTCTGGAGTCAGTTTTCTGTATACACTAGAAGAGCCCTAAGAATGAATTCAGCCTTTTTATTTAATCTGAGCACTTTAATCACTATGTTTAGTATACCCTATTAAAGTTTAGTTTTGATTTGTACTTTCAAACACTAATAAACTAACTCTCCCTCTGCATTTTTTCAAAAGCAAAACTCATTTCAGAGTGACACAGTACTATCACTCTCCATGATGTCGAGTCCACAGCCAAGCACATGCATCTCTTATGAACTGTCCACAGATGATGCTCATTACTGCAAAACTGCCATGAAGCAGAGATCTACTCATTTATGAGAAAGAAAGTGATCTCCTGAATTTCAGCATTTGTACTGAGAAAAGCTGGTTTGGGTGGTTGTTCTGGGTTAGGTTTTTTGTCAAAAGCAGCAGGTAGTAGCTTGTGCAGTAATAAAGACAGACATTTGATACTGCTGTTTATTTCTTTTTAAAAATTAGACAATTCTCAATGTATTAATCCAGCAACATGCTACTAAGCACTCTATACATTCCTTTCTTCAGAATAATTCTAACTAGATCTTGGCAGGGATAAACTGCGTAAGAATTGCCGACTATAATAGTACCGATCAGAAGTAAACCAGTTGAGAACTCCTCCCCTGAATCCAACATTACATTTCTGTGAAATTGGCCTACTCTATTTAATACTGTGTTGTCTTGAATACCTTTTGAAATATAAATTAGTTTTTCTATTAGAAACAATTGTGTGCATATTTTTTCATCTTATTCAGAATAATAAGATAAAAATTTCCATGGGCATTAAAGGGAGTTTCAACTAGGGCTTTGTAAGGCAGGCTTTAAAATAGTGCCTGAACCAGTTCTTCTACGGAGTTCTTGATTAAAATCTACATACTTTCAATAACTATTTTCAGCAGTGTAAATGATGTGTCCTCCAAAAAGTTTTAATGGAAACCAATTTAATTAAAACTAGTTTGACATCCTGAATATGCAAAGTCAAACCACAGGATAATAAATAGTTTTTGAGATTGGTCTGCATATCTACAGGCAAAACTTCCCTCAAATATCCCATGGAGCAGAAACAATTGTGGTAGCAGTTGAAAGATTTTCAGTTGTCAGATTCAAGGTCACTAGTTAAATTATTCAGACATTTTTTTACTTCTAGCAAAACCAATCTTACAGGCATGTATGGTTTTGTATGTTGTTTCATAAGTTATTTAAAGCACACTTTTATATTCTCTATTTTACAGCGTTGTGCTTTTTTATTTATTCATCTGTACCAGGTTTTAGCTGAAAATTATTGTTCAATTTGTACAAATCACCCATGATTTAAACTGTGTAATTACATTTCATGTAATCTCACAATTTCATTGGTTAATTAAATGATTCTCTACAGCTTTTTTTATCAAAAAAAGCAATATACAACTGCAGAATCCTTGTAGGATTTCCACCGCCCCCTCCCTCCCCCTTCCCTCCCCCAGCATTGACATTACATATTTAAATACATTGGACCAAATCCTTGGGCATGTCTGATGAGTTGTGCGGAAGTCAGACATGCATGCAAAACAGCTCTAAGCTCATCTTTCACAAAGGGATGGATCCTATTGCAGGGCTGTATCCTCACCTCAGGAGAAAACCCAGGTGCGAATGTCTAAATTACATCAGCTGTACCTATAGAGTGAACCTTCATGCAGAAAGAAAGTCCAATAGTATGCCCTTTCACCACTCCAGCATTTACTGTGGTATTTTAGGAGTCCATACAAAAGGGTATACGGGACTCTCTGGGCAAATTACAGTGAATTGAGGGTCAGGTTAGGGCTGGTATTTTAATTTTCAGTAGCTATACTATTCTAGAGGAGCTAGCCCATATCATCATAGTGCAAATGTAACCTCTTGTACAGACACCTTTTGGTAAGAATAAAACAACATAACCTTAACAAACAGAGGTACAGTTGTTAATGAGGCATGGTACATTTTACTTTGTAATGCACCTAGACATTCTTTCATTGCTAGGCTGTCCACTTTTCAGGAAACATTTTAAAAAGAACATCTCCTTTGATTATATTAAAAGTAGATGATATGATTTTTTTGCCTTCAGTAAATTAAAGTACAGTATAAACTGATTTTTCCAAAGTTATTTCAGTTTAAAATGGACTGAAAAAAGTTGCAATGTTTAACGATAATTTCAGAATAGTAACTAGTTCACAAACATTTTGTTTGTAATGAGAAAACTTTGTCGGTGACAAAAAAACCCAACTATGTCTTCCACCAATTTAACAAATAGTATTTTAGATGCCACCATCACCTGCAGTTCCGTTGATGATGCCTCACACCAACAGAAGACTCCTACTGATGATCAACATTCATCTTCTTTATACGATGAAGCAGAGCATCTTTTTCCATTTGGATCTCAGCAAGAGCCATTTTGGCTTTGGCTAGTTCCTGTTTGAGACATTCATTTTCTTCAATAAGCTGAAACAATCACATTAGAGAAGAGCTTTATTAGTATTCCTGCATACTAACATTTTCCATACAGAAACTTTTACAGTACCATATTCTCACATTCATTGCTGAGTGCAGGCTTGCTGGGGCTGAGTCAATTGCGACTGATTCCCAGTCAGTGATTGTAGGACACAGAGATGATGCAGTTACCTCAAAAGGCAAGATCCCAATGTTCTAGCTACACCACTTCCATTCTGTAGTAGAGTGGAAATGACACCAGGCTCTGAGCTCTAGGAATGGTTCCTTACCCAGTGGAAGTTAAAAAAAAAACAAAACAAAGCCAAACTACTGTGTGAGTTCTGTCATCATCAATTCAAAATCCAGGTGTGACTGAGACATTAGTACAAGTCTGATTTAACAATGTAGTCCTTTGTCTTTGGAAGTTGCGTTGTACTCTGATGTAAAGGAGAAAAATCGGTCTACAGTGTACTATTACCACATTTAGAAGGTAGTATTAAATTTATTTTGCATGCCTAAGTACTGAACCGTACTATAATATCCATAATTCATATTTCCCGTATCAGATAGATTTCTAAGCAGAAGTAACCCCCAAGCCCATCAATAGATGATCTAAATGTTATAATGATTAATGACTGTAATATACTCAGGGAGGGGGGGAACATGGGAGGGAGAGTGTCAAAAGCAGTTCTTAATACCTCATTTTTAAGGAAGTCAGCTGAATCCGTCTTTGATTTAGGAGATCTGGGAATTTCACAAGTAGTCTGCGTGGATTGGTCCTGTGCTTTATGTTCAGGAGGTCCAGCCACTTGCTGCAATGAACTACTTGAATTCTTCATCTTTGACACATCATTTACTCTTTGATTGTCTGTATCACAGAAAAGACACTTAAGAGCAGTGCTTAGAGTTTTTGTTGTCTTTTTATTGATTCCCAGCAGCACAAAATTAAAACCAACTAAACAAATATTCACTTCCCAAAATCGAATTTAAGAATAAAAAAAAAATAAACATACTATTTTGGAGGAAGAGAGAAAGAAAAGGAGGCGTGAGAAGAAGTAATATGTAGCTTCCAGCTTGAAGAAAATTATCACATTTTTATACCGACCAATACAATAATCACTGAATATGCATTCTGAATAACTACAAGTTTAAGAACTATTAATATTGCTATTAAGATACTGTCTCCAGGTCCAAATCAGAGCTGAAGACTGCATTCACATTTGGAGACACAGGGAGATAAACCTGCAGGATCAAGTTTTTAAATTAGAAAGTAACTTAAATGACTTTGCATTAAAGAAACTTTGTAGCCTTTATAACTGAAGTGTAACTGTAACATCTCTTAAAATACAAAGCTGCACAGGAAGGGAAAAGATGAGGGTCATGGTTCTTGGTAGCCAAAAAAAGTAGTCTGGGTTGGGTTTTTCTTTTTTAAATGTTTCCTTCTGAGCAAAAAGTTTCTGTTCATAATCCCCTTCTCCCACCAAACACACGTGAGGACTCAAAAATCTAGCACTGCAGATACATAAATCACAGCAGTGCAGACAGTATTTGACCTATGCCTTTGAAGTCACTGTACCTGAGCAGTCCATTACAAGAAAAGGGATCAAAGTACTTCAGCAAAAAGGGGAAAAAAAAAAAAAAAAAAGAGCTTAAAGAAACCTTAAAACTATGTATTTTCTTACTAAATTACTATTTCTTCAAATGTTTAGTTTAAAAAGATGACCAAAATGCACTGAACATCTTTAAACACGCAAACAATATATTAGATAATATAGAGTTGTTTAAATACAAGTAAATCATGCCATAGCCTACCTCTGAGAAGCCTGGCCCACCTTCACTATACCTTTGCATCAGATAGGTGAAGGGGCTATTAAGACTACCCTGCAGCCTCCTCTTCCTCAAGTCATACAATACATTCCATATTGTTGGATTAATATATTCAGGACCTGAATGAAAGCATGTGTGCACCCTCTGCAATTTTGTGAGCAATACCAAATGGAAGAGTAACTGACAAGAGAGGGGCAAGCCTGTTTTTCAGAGGACCCAACATGCTGGAGAAACAGGCAGTGTGAAGTGCTGCAGCTGGAAGTAAATAACCTCTTGCTCCACTTCCACTACCAATTGGAGACCAATTGGACAGAAAGCAAACACTGTAATGTCCTGTAAGCCTTAGTCAGTGAGAAGATTCATCATAGTCAGCAGTTAAGTTCTGAAAACAAAGACCAGGCACATACAGGCTGTACTAGGAAGGTTACAGATACCAAGATGAGGGAAGTTATTATTCCCCTATACTCAGCACCAGTGAGACCACACCTGGAATACTGGATCCTTTATGTGACTATGCTTAGAATTAAAGCACATTGCAACACAACTTCCACAAATTATCATCAGATATCTTTTCATTATTAGCCACATATTTGCACAAAGGAAAACAAACAAAAAAAAACCCCAGTTTTCATCATAATTAGATTATGATATTGAGATATCAAGATGCTGGAACATACAAACCTCTAATGAGAAAAGAGCCATCATCATTTCTTTCTATCCAGAGTATGTCAATATGAAGTTTTATGGGTACCAGCTCAGATGCCTTGAAATTTTCACGTGGACTGTCATCCTAAAAAATATAAGTATTCAAAAATGAGTTTACTGGGATATAAAAAGAGCTAATCAAGATGTTCAATTAAACATCTTGATTTAAAAGTGGATTTAATGAAACTTGAAAGGGAACACTTCAGAGTAAATTTTCTAATGGGATTCACCCCTAAAATTTTGCTCTTCCACCCCCCGGATCATATTAAAGGCACAAAGTTATCTCTGGAGTAATTCTGCTGAACTCTATATATACAGTCTGACTATACTTCAAAGTATTTTCGAAGACATCTCAATAAGATTATACCCCAACCCAAGACATTCTTAACCCAGGAGCTCTCAGAGTCAGAGATAAGAAGCCTGCACTATGCAGCATCTGATTTTCCCTTGAACTATTTAAAGACTGAATGGGTACAGCTAACATTCTTGAGCAGATTTTGTCTTTTTAGAATTTAGTTTGGGATGGTGCCAGCTGAAGTTCAGTTATATTACTGTACTCAACAGAAGAGAAACTTCATACATTATTTCTTTTGGGGTCTCCCCAGGGAGTCTTTATAGTTCATTATTCCTGTCAAGCAGAATAACACAGCCAGTGTAATTAGAAACTGTACATATCAGCATAAAACATGTAGCGAGAAAGCTGTTAAGATATAACTGCCAAAGTTTCTTGAAACTGTACTGAGATTGCAGTAGAAAAATGCAAAAAATAAAATAACCTTTCTTAAATTCCAGCCCCACCCAGCGCAACACACTGCATCAAGTCTCATGCAGAAGAAATACACTATTTCTTCGAATTTCAACAGAATATTGAATGGGCAATGCAGCATAGCCTATGACCATATCCTTTCACTCATTATTACCCTGCAACTCTATAGAAATGAATCATCTGTATGTCAAACTTGCAGTTTAGTCAACCACCATGTTGTCAACCACAGTGTCAACCAACACTGTGACTTGTGTGCACTGCTGAGTGAGCACTCTGGGGCTTTCACTGCCAAGCAGACTCCTACTGTTTGTTTATTAACATATATTCCCCACCTCAAACAGCTGCTTTCTCAATAATATTTTGATTACATCTACCTTCTTGCCCATAAATCAGGACAATCCATTTTTAAATTTAGATGTCTATATGTTAAGACTTTCCTTTTTGCAAACATTCATGTTTGTGATACACTGAAATGTGAGGAACAGATCCACAGCTCTTACAATAAAATGCTTGTCCGACTCATGTAGTAGAAACAGCCCAAAAGGAGTGCCTAAGGATCATCAGGTGGTGGAAAAGCTGCTTCACAGAAGGAGGGAATACTGATGCACTTTCAGTAAAACACTGAAGAAATAATAACTGCCCTTTAAGTCAAGAATGATCTCAGCAGAGTCAAGGCCTTACCCCCAGATGCAGAACTGGAGCTGCTATTCCAGTCTTCAATTTATTCAAAGTTTATATATATGGGTGATTATCAATTTACAAAGCAATGTTATAATTATCTTATCTTTACTTTTGCCTGGGGTTTTGTTGTGGTCCCTTCTCCCCCAAAAAATAAGTCCTTATCTTTATATTCAATGGCTGTCCAGCACAGAACTCACCATCTCCTTTAAATGAAAGAAAATCCCCTAAGAGACTTGAGCAGGAGTGTCCTCTTAATGTTACTATTTTATGATACAGTGGTGAGAAAACTTGCATTATTTAGTATCTGTCTTTCGGTAGGGCAGAAAATGAAATCTGGCATCTAAGAAACAGTATTCACATGGTTTGAACTGGAATTCCTGTAATCTTTTCCCTTCTTTTGTACGGAACTTTCATTGTAAGAAGGATCCTCTAAGTAGGAGAGAGAATTAACCTCTAAAATCTGTTTTTGTAATTAGAAAACCATTATTGTGCTAAGCTAAAAAGCCCAACCAGAAAAACCCACGTTGAGCCTCTAGGAACTTGGTATACTTTACCTGTAAAGCTCCCAGACAGTCACTCAACAAAAGAGACTGGGAGTGGAGAAAATAAGATAAGTATAAAATATTAATTCATATAAATAGCTTGGTCATGCATAGAATCCACCTCTAAGCATACCACAGATTTAACCAAATCTATGGATTTTTTAATTGTTTTAGTATTACCTAAAGACCTTCTAGAGGACAACAGCAGTTGCTTTGAAGTTAACTATATCCAGATTAGTCATTTATCATCAAAGAAGCAAGAACACAGTTCTTATAGAGCAGCCAAATGCCTCATTGTTAACATACCTTTAAATTAATCCTTGCATTAGAAACTTTTATCTTCATAGGCATCACTTCGGCGACAGTTTCATCCTCTAGAAAATGCTGAATGTTTGTAAGGGAAGATGTTAAAAATTCGGCACTGAAGTTCTCTACATGACACTGAAGAAAACCATTTTTTACAGCCAGCAGAGAATGTATCACAGCACTAGGCCCACTTTCCCATCTCAAACTAATCTCAGGTGATGAATTAAGTGGTCCAGCCACAGATTTACAGTCCGAACCTGTTGCAAAAGGAAAACAAATTTGCATTAAAATTTTGCAATGCACAAGAAAAGCAATCATGATACAAATACTTTGACCTCTACTGGCCAACTGAGATTTTCCAAAAGTATTTTAGAAGTCGTATCTACAAATTACATCATTGCAATTACAGAACTTCAGAGCCACTTTCTTAGTCTATCATTTCAAAGCACTAAAGAGAAATAAACAGTACATACAGTACTAGAACCTCACTGTGACAACAGGAAAGGACAATACAGAAATATCACTGTCTACAAAAAAAAAAAATTAGTGTTTTCTCAATATCTGGACAATGGAAAAACAATTATTTTAAACTTTTCCACTAGCTCCTTCAATTTTAACTCAGAAAAACATTTAAGTCAGTTCCTTCTCTCAGGAGAGCTGGTGTTCTCTGAGAAAGACAGAATTTCCTGACCCAGGAACTAACTTGCTAACACACAGGAATATAAGCAGCAATGCAGTAAGATGGATAACATGACTACATGGTGCTTCCATTATTTGGATGGCAGTAGAATTGAACCTTAAAAAAAAACCTAGCAGTTTCAGCATCTTTAACCAATAAGGACAACTGCAACATTGAACTGAATCATTCTAAACTAAATTAAAAGATTTAAGGTTAAACTGCTGGGGAGGGGGGGCAATATTAATTTGTTGTATAAAAAAAGAGGGTTCACCACCAGAAATAACTACCCCATGGGATTCTTAAGTAATTTGGTGACTCTGATCTACAGAAATTGTTTGTATGACAAAAAGCATACCCACAGTAATACACAGTTGTTATATTAAGAAGCATCAATGCTGTCATTTCAAAGATAGCTGAAATCAAAGTGACTCAAGTAAAATTAACTGAATTATGTCCATTTATATTAGTAGAGTATCTAACTTAAAAAATTTGAGAGAATTAAAATAAACAAAAGTTTCTTGGTTTAAACTCTGCTTCCCTCAGGAAAGGCCAATGTTTACAAGATTAGAAATTGGAAAGATTAAAATTAAAAAGAAGACACTTTTTTTTCTATTCTTGTTTCTTTAATACTATTCTTCCTCCTCTCCCCATATTATTGGCATGCAGTTTATTGTAACCTCCTCTTCTTGATTTCTGCTTATGCATATATTAGCAATTACGAGAAAGCTGAAGAGAAGGCATACGGGAAATCTGCTAGCAGCTTTTCAATACATACGATGAGATTATAAAGGCAGAGCCAGGCTCTTCAAACTGGTGCTCTTCAGGAGGTTAAGAGACAACAGTTCAAACAAGAGAGGTTCAAACTGAATATAAGAAATGAGGAAAATGTAGCACTGGTGCAGGCTTCCTGAGAGGTTGTGCAATCTCTGTCCTTGGAGGTCCTTTCTTAGACCGATGGGATAAAGCCCTGAGTAATCTGGCCTGATGTCAGAGCTGACCCTACTTTGAGAACAGGATTTGACTAAAGACGTCTTGACATTGCCTTCTCTCCCCTCAACTATCCTGTGATCCCATGAAGTGCAGGTTTCCTCTGTGGTGGCTTCTTTGCTATGTACTATCTACTGATAAGTAATAATGCATGCTATAACAAATGCAGCATGCTATACCCCTCCATTTCAGAGATAACCTACTCTAAATAATCTGACATGTAACGTAAAAGAAAAACACAGTATGTTGGTGGGCTGCACATTACATTATTTCTTTCCAGTAAAGCTTAGCCTGGATACCTTTATATAAAGAAAAAACCATCCTGCTTCACAGAATTAAGAGTTCCTTCTGAAATGATACAACTGGTTTACAAGGCACTTGGTTAAAACTCCAAGGCATCATTGCTGAACATATTACATTTGCGAGACACAAGCTTTCTGATATATCAAGTCTCTATAGATATAGATACTCAGGTATCCTGTTACAGACATTTGCAGCATGTGAACTTATTTTTTAAAAGTATCATTAGCATATTGTTAATTGCTACTGCAATGCTATAACAACTGCTCAGAGCATTAATACTTGAGGATTCAGGTTCTTGATAATTTCTTTGCATGGTTCCTCACTTTACTAATTACAAATGTTACTTCAGCACTTGAGTAAGTTTTATTGAAAGGTCTTGGGGGGGGGGGGGGGTAGAGATTGCTTTTATTGGGATATTTTCTTTTTGCTTTTGCTCACTGGTTGTTCTAGTTGCATTTTTTTACCATTAACTCATTTAAATAGTTTCTTTTGATCTAATTCCCAAACTTTTTCCCAACCTTGATCCTCTGGATTTAACTATTTTCTTCCTTAGTTCTTCTATTAGAATAAATATGGGAGATGGGGAAGAGCAGTGCCCACAGAAGATGGCTGACTAAGTACAGAAAACACAGTCCTACAGTGGACAGAAGAACAGTAGAGAGTAAAAAAGATGTACATTACAGAATGGAAGGGACCAGCAATGTACAAAAAGAGCACTGTTGGCCTACCCATCCAGATACCCACCAGAAAGAGAAAGGAAGAGAGATGAAGTGGAAGTATTTGGATAGTATATCCAAATTTAGAACTATATAGAAGTATTTAGAAGTATAATACTATCGTATTATAGTCTTTTGCCCATAAAATAATCAGCCAGTGCACAAGCGTCTCTATCAGCTGAACCAGAGAAAGCAGGTTCTACTTTTAGATACATGTAAGAGACCAGGAAGGTGGCATGTTGTTACTATTTACTCCCTCTTGGTTTTACAGCGGATGTGATGGATAACCAGAAATCAATTTGCCTGCATATGAACTGAAGGTCAGCCATGAGTCTCCCCTGCTGGACCTCCTTCTTGCCTTCAGATGCCTGAATGTAACTGCAACATCATGTAACAGCTGCTCAGGCAGCAGCTGCTGGCAACTGCTCAGCTTACCAGTAAATGGGTTTTTTAGTTAGGCATCAGAGGCTGTCCCACCACATACAGCTTCCTGAAGAAAATCCTGCTCCTGGAAGGCTGGAAATAAATGGCAGCCAACAGCTGCTATATAGCTGTTTCCTGAGAAAGGAGAGGAACCAGAAGCAGGAAGCCAGTGCATCAGGGATCTGCCCCAAAAACCCTACAGCATCCAGCAATCCATGTGGAAGGCTGGCAGAGGGAGCAAAGCAAACTGTGACGTGAAGTGGCATGCTAATACATCGTGCCAAGAAAGAAAACCTCACAGCATATGAACTAGGTTTTCTGGCAGAGAATGTATATGTACTCATGCTCAGGAAAAACTCTGACACACTGGTTGATCTAGTTGCACAAATATCTGCATGAACCTACACCCTCTGTTCCTATCAAGCTTTAAAAAAGGAAAAAAACCAAGGAACCAACAAAAAAAAACCACAATGCCCAAAAAAGCAAAAAACAGCTGTCCTCACAGCTCATCCTTCCTGACACAGAGTCAATTTTTAAGTTTTCTTAAATCACAAATTATAAATTTGTTTGAACTGTTGTTGTTAAATTAATCTAGAGAAATAGATCATGAAGAACCAGCCCTTCAAACCAAGGTACATTTAAGCAAAGCATCATTAGATCAGTAAGAGAGTTCTATCTTCATAAAACAGTAACAATGTAATGCAATTTATTTGATTTTAAAAAGAGCAAACTAATGACCAGAATTCAATGCAATGCAGTTTATCTGCAGTACCAGAAACTGGTTCCATTTTTATTTCCTTCCCTTTCCCTTATCAGGAAAGAAATCAGAGTAGATATTCTAAACCAGCATAAAAAGTATGCTATTGTACTAAGATAAAACTTGGTTTTGTGCTTTAAGGCTACTCCTGAGTTTTTATTTACTCAGAACAAATGTTACTAGCTCCAGTTTCACAACACTGAGATCTCATTGTTAGTTCTTACCAACAGTTCTGTTGCAAAGATAGTGCCGAACACTGATATTTCCCAGCTGATGTGGTATCACTTGGTTGACCTGTAGGCATATTTCTGTATCTTCACCTCTGATGTCAATTTCCCCATTAACACCAAATATTTGGAAAACCACAACAGACATCTACCAACAAAATTAAGATAAAACAGTGTAAGATTATAAATTGAATTTACGGTGGTTATTATTTTAAGTGCTTTCTAAACCTTTTCTCTACAAAAGGAAAAGAATATTTGTATCCATAACCCTTCCTCACAGAAAAGCAAAAAGTTTTCTCATTTCTTTTCCTTTTGTACCTATCAGCTTGACGATGGGTTGCTCAACAGTCTGTCCAAAAACAGACACTTGTATTTATAACCCACTAATACCGATTCAGAATTGGCCAGAAAAGCCACAAGTGAGGCATTTTTCTCAGTCCAACAAAGAAGTTTGTGACCTATGTGACACCTGAAGCTTTGTAAGGCTGCATTCAACTTCATGTATATTATAAGCACAACCAAGCATTTGTGGTGCTGAATCAGAGCAGGTTAAAGAACCAGGCTACTAAACTTTGGCTATCAGCGTAATAGCTTTTTTTCCTCTATTGGACTGCGATATCTTTCAAAACAATACGTAGCAGCCAGTTTCAAAGGTCAGCTTTGGTATCAGAAGATCTATGTCCATCATCACTACTACTACTAAAATGACTTCAGTTATATTCTGCAAGTAGAAAAAAAACCACGCTAACATGCATTTGCATAACAGTCAATGAAATCTGATTTTTCCACGTTACCTATATGCACAGATGATCGAAAATGTATTTAAAAGGAACCAATCATTTAAGTGAGCTGATTTTTTATGTATTTTTCTTAATTAACATGATCCACAAATATTTTAAAGCAAAGAATTACACGACTAGCATTAAAAAAGGAAAATAAATCAGCAAGAACATGACAGATTTCAGTCAACTGAAACTCTTAGGTTGGACCCTGCATGGTATATCAGGGAGGGAATCTCCACGTATTTCTGTAAATACTGGGCATTATCCTGACATAGTCCTGGACAAGAGGCATCTCTGATCTGACCCAGCAGGGCAGCTGTTTTGCTCCTATTTGCAAATACTACAGAATGCTACAAATTCTACAGAATGCTACCAGTGCTAAGGAAACGTCTCCATATCAGAGACATCAGAGTTTTGGTACTTTCTTTTATCTATACATAAAGATGTTAAAAAGCTCATTTTAAATACTGTATTCAATCAAGCATAAAAGAACACGACAGTATTACAAAATATTGCTAGGTACGAAAGCAGAAGTATTTTGTGGCATTTTTAAGTGGCTACTGTCATTTACCAACAGTGGCTATACAGGACATGACAAGGACAGAGAATACTCAGTGTAACTTGGATTGCAATCTTCATTTGTATTTAATACAAGTGCACTACACCTATAGGCTTACACAATGCACTAACAAAAGCTACCAAAATTACTTGAAAAATCACCTCTAAAAGCATTCATTGTAGCTCTATTTAGAGGTATAATTTGCTGAAGCATGTATTCTAATGGAATTCAACAATATTACCATTTCTTCACTAGGCTCATGGGCATTCTCTGAAGCAGCACTCATGGCATCTGGAGATGAGCCACCACAATTTTCAATCACTGTGCCTCCTTCAGGAGCATTTTCTGATGGGCTTTGGTAGTTTGTGGCTGTAATACCTTCCGTATAGATAAGAAAAGAAAACACAGTTAGCATAGCCAAACCTGAATCACTCCTGCATCAAGAATAAAGTCAGTGTCTGTTACTGTCTGCATACATTAGCTCACTCTTTAAGATGAGTTGATGGCTTATTAAACAAATATTTATGATTGAGCTGCCAAATCCATGCCTCTTACAGAGAGTTCAAAGTTCTAGACACTATAAAAGTAAGGCAGGATATAGTGACAAACCCAAAATGGCACTCCACATGCATTATTGAAAAAATTGTGAAAGGCCTTTTAAGTCTTCCAAATCAAATATAAACTTGATCCAGCCATGTCTATAAAACACTGCACAGTGCCTTTAAAGCAAAAGTTTGTGGATTTATGTTTAGAGAAATAAGCTATATATACTTTCATTAGAGTGATGATGGTAGTGTTTCCCTGACAACTAGAAAGCATGCAGACTTAATCTACAGTTAAATATTGTTTAACAAGCTTAAAAAAAAATAAAGGTTATTAAAAATGGAAAATGTATTTTATGGCATACTCCCACATAAGCACATGCAGGAATACTCCTACGATCCAAACATATAAGAGGTTTGCAAGTGAAGTAGTATTCTCATTATTGCTCTAGACTGAAAAGAAAAAAAAAAAGTCATTCTTTATTGGAAGTAAAATTTATCAGAGAAGAGGTACCAATAAAGTCTTATTGCATTTCCTGACATTAGAAAATTATTTAATCAGTTTTTCTAGAGAGCTACTAGATCATTACAATTGCTTAAGTCCACAACATTACAGACTATACAGACATAATTACCATAAGCCTGGATTCCTCCCTCAGACCAGGACCACACATTAATGCACAGATGAGTGAAAATTGGACAAATACCTGCTGTTAGACAGTCAATAGCTAGGAAGAGCTCCATAATGAACAAGCTGCAAGGAAACTACTAAATCTATCTGCTTGGTAATTAGCATGATGAGTATTAGTGAAAATCCATTTCTTTTTCATCTATTTTTAAAATTAAAGGTTCTTTACCACTTCAAGCATAACACCCATTCAGGGTACAAACCTGTAAAACCAGCCAAAGCAATGGCTTTTAAGCAAAGCAGAGAACCGTGCTGCTTAATTCAATTGCAACATAGGAATGCAATGCTTTTACTCTCCTCAAGAGAGAAAAATTAAATAGTGCTAAAATTAAGTAGCACTACTTAAGTAGCACACCTTACTGCTCTCCCATTAAATAACATGCTGTGAATATACTTGATACTACTGACTGGAGAACTTCACAGAAATAATGCTGTAAAGTGTCCAGGATTTGCTGCACTACAATCCTTTTGAGGGCTATTTTAGTAATAGGTTACATTTTCATGTATTGCTTAAAAATATTTTGTTAAACCTACTCACCTTTCTCCAGAAAGCTCTGGCTGTCACTTCCATCACTCTCTACCAAATGATCCTCCAGCATCATACTATCAATAGAGACGGTATCCAGAGAGACTTGTGATGGACTTCTCTTCATATTCTTGTAAGAAACAGAGAATGTAGGGAGGTTGGACGGGCAGCGTTCCTTAGGCTTTGCACTTTTTAAATATAAAGATATCAGGAAATTATTTCAAATTAAAGGAATTACATAGAAGTTGGTTGGTTTTGTTTGTTTTTTTTTTTAATTTCTGTAAACCAGGCAACATACAAAAGAAAAAATCTGATTATTCAATAATCATAGAATAGTTAGGGTCGGAAAGGACCTTAAGATCATCAGGTTCCAACCCCCCTGCCATGGGCAGGGACACCTCACACTAAACCATGCCACCCAAGGCTCTGTCCAACCTGGCCTTGAACACCACCAGGGATGGAACATTCACAACCTCCCTGGGCAACCCATTCCAGTGCTCACCACCCTAACAGGAAAGAACTTCCTCCTTATATCCAATCTAAACTTCCCCTGTTTAAGTTTTAACTCATTACCCCTTGTCCTATCACTACAGTCCCTAACGAAGAGTCCATCCCCAGCATCCCTGTAGGCCCCCTTCAGATACTGGAAGGCTGCTATGAGGTCTCCACACAGCCTTCTCTTCTCCAGGCTAAACAGAGACAAACACAGAAATAATGTGCATTCCTGCAAATATTTGTGTCAATATTTTTCTCAATACATATTTCATAACATTTAAACTAAAAGTAAAGAGTTCAGATAAGTTAACAGTTCATTTTAGCTTTCATTAAAAGCTGGATACTGCATATCTTCTATCTTTATATTTTAAAATTTTTTATCTACTAGATGTTCATTTCCATTGACCATTACTAGAACTACATGGCCAACAAAATTGATAAATATTTTCAAATAGTAAGCAAATTGATTTAGTATTAAGTCTTCTGTACCTTGATGAAGACTGGGATGCAAACACTCTAATTGAAGTCACTCTGTCTTTGTTGATTTCAAATTCTTCAGTTTCTACAGCAGTTTCTGTGTCCAAGTCAGTGACTTGGTTAGGGCAGCCTTCAGTTGTGCCTTCCTGTTCATTTAACTTATTTGAGAATATGTTTTTGTCGTCTTCTTTATCAATGATAAAATCAGTAGAATCTTCTCTCTTATTTAAGATGGATGTTGACTCTTTAGGATGCAAACTACTTTTCTCACTCAGAGGTGCACAGACCTCCTCTGAATCACTTCTACTAAAAAGTCCACTGCTTGCTCCTTCACTTGTGTCTCCCAAACCTTTATCTGATGCATCATCTGAAAATGATGTTCCTTTCTGAAAGTCCGTATTACTGTCTGATTTAAACAAAAGAGGATCTATTAAAATCCCTTTATTAACTTCAGCATTCAGAGGCTTACAGTCATTTACATAATCCAAATCAGTAATACCAGCTTGCACTATCTTACTGCCAACTAATTTTTTCTCTGAAGTAAGAGCTTCCCCATTTCCCAAAGGGGAGAGTTCTGATGCCACGGGACTTCCTTCTTCTACAACTGGAGACTTACAAGGGTTTCCCTGAGTCACTGGATGGAGTAGTAAGGCTACTTCTGCACTTTTAAGTAGGATCCCAATGCAGACATCTGTTTGCTTTGCAGGTTTTCCTGTCACTGCTTCTACATCATTCCTTAAGTTTTCCAGGAGCAATACAAGAGATTCATGGAGAAACAGCAAAAAAAGGTACTGGTAATGATTGATCTGCAAGCTTACATGTTTCTGAACATGGACTAGGACATGTACATCTGCATCTGTGGAAGAACTTTCAGAAAGCACTCCTGAAGTGTCTAACATTTGAATGCCATTGGTCAAGGGCTCTGTCTCAGTGCTGTAATATTCCCTAAGAAGTTTTTTACGTTGCAGTCTATTAGCAAGATCACTAGATTCACTTTTTGGAATGCTCACAGCTGTCTGATCATGGGATAAAAGCTCTTTTTGTGACTTTGCAAACCTTACTGGTTGGCAAATCCAAAGTGAAAGTGGAAATGAGTCTACAAAGCTTATTGGTCGGCCTTTCCCACTTTTTGTTCCTTCATAATCTATCCAGAACTGGGAAAAATGCAAGGCCCAAACATCAGTAGATGCAGATGTCTTTAATGCATATTTATTCAATTGTGGTATGATATAACCTTTATAGACATCATGCATTTTAGTATCTTGTTCATGAGCATGTCTCTGGAAAATTGGATGCAAAAGATTAAAATTCTTCTGGGACTTGGGAAAAGTGGTGAAAGTTCTACTGAAAAATTCACAGTCTTTGAAGTTCTGAAACAAAGCTTCTAGATCAGAGTGTCTGCAGTTTGGTGAATATCTTGTATTCGTAGCAATCATCTCTGAACTTTGAATAGAAAGTGCATGAGGTTGATCTTTATGAATTTCAGGTTTGTTTTCAGATGGGATGATGAACTGCAAGAGAAATATATTTTTTCTAGTCAGAAAATTGTAGATTGAGAAGGTATACAATTAAAGAAATAAAATAATAACCATGACAGCTAAAATAAAGGAATATAATTATAATTTTATGAGAACTCAAGTATACTAACACAGGCTCACAAATTATCATTTGTGTTTCCTCTTTTTTGTGAGGGATCTGTGGCATCTAAGACTCAATGTTTGTACAAAAACATAAGGGTCTCAGGCTTTTCTTATATGAAGAATTTAGATTTAGGTCAGTAATATTAGGCTCATTTCTTCATTATTATTAGTGCTTCATTTCTTCAACACAGAAACAACTTGGCAGAAAGTTTCTGCAAGTGTTCTAAGCATTTAAAATTTTGAACTCCAAATTACAATTCTCTGCTTTTTTTCAATCTCACTTGTCAAATAGGATTTTTCACTACACTATTTTCTATGTTAAGATACCAGGAAACAACTAAATGTGCTAACACAGCTAATATTCCTAACAGTGCAGAACACAGAATAAGTATTTTGTGACCATTATCTGATAATCATATTTTTTTCATCATAAAATATACTCCAACTCCTAAAAAAACAAAATAGTTCAGTATGCTGAACTTAACTGGCCTATCTTTAGCACAAGTTTTAAAGGAAACATGTATTTTATGTCAAATTCTGTATCTGTTGTTAACATGGACCTTAGCCACATTAGTTTTGCTAGGATCAGGGGCACTACCTTCCGTCACAACATCTCCATGCTGAATCTAGAAAGATGAGAGTAAAAAAGTCATCCTAAAGACACTCAAAAGATGGGAGTGATAAAGCTTCTTCATGTAAATAAAAGGACGCAGAACAAAATAACCAAATATCTAATTATATAATAACTAGGAGAGCTGTAAACATCAAGCACACCAGTAACAAAATATTCATAAATTGCTAAAATATAAATAATGCAGTTAATACAGGGATGAAACAATTAATATGACTCAAAGCTTGAGGGACATGAGAATGCTTTTATCTTAATTTAGTGGGCTATTCATATATCATAATTCACTATTAGATCAGTCTGTGTTTGTAGTTGCCTGGTTGTTAGCTCTCAATAAGTGTTTCCATTCAGTACAAACTATGGCTTTTTAAAGTTCCATTAAATATGTACCAAGAGCATTAGGACAGCCATCTCTCCATATGCTGACTTTAGAATGTTTGAAACATCTCATGCAGGCACCATCAAAGAGACTCATTGTTTTGTTTACCTCTGAACCTCAGAAAAAAACGCCCAATGCAAACTGGGGGGAGGAGGGAGGGAAGAAGGGCGAGGAATGCTCAACAATCCTTCTCCTCCAAAGAAGAAAAAGACAAGGGAAGCAAGAATCTGTTGTTCCAATGCACCAATGAGTTCCACTTCTCTGGAATAAACATATAGAGAACTTGTGTACCTGGACTACAGCCAAGGGTCAGCGTGAAACAGAAAATGGTGAGAATGGGGTTTGGAGACACAAATAAACTTTCAGAGGAACCACTTGCTTTACTCTAAGCATTCAGCACCAAGATAGAAGAGTTCTGATATAGTACAACCAGATGAACAAGGGAGGGCCCTTGCATTAATTGAGTGCAAATATGTTAGTTATTTTTACTTAAGTGCTCATCTTTCTTTCTTCTGCTATGTCAGCTTCATTGAACACAGTGAAATGATCTGTGAATACTTCCATTCAGGTCTTCAAAACAAAACCAAAATACCCCTAGGACATATAAAGTAGTATGTAAGACACATACTTGTATTCAAGCCATCATATTCAGCATAGTTTTCCTGAGGATCATTATTTATGGCATAGATTGCTTGCTCATGTATTTGTCCACATTTTGTTAAGCTGCTTTGCTAACAGTTTTTCAAAATAAGAGTATTTTCTTCCAAGGAACCACAAAACCCCTCCTCAAAGACAACATACCTTTAACATTAATCCATCAATTCTAACATCAACATGCTCATCTGATTTTGAATTATCATTTAACTTGTACATGGCCATGAACTGAATAAGACTCTGTTTCAAATCCAACACAAACTGATTTAGCCAAAGAATACTTCTCTCATCCAGGGTGAACTGTAAAGCATTCAGCTGGCCATATAAATTTGGACATGGAACTGAAAGAGAAAAAAAAACAAAATCATGAAAATAAGTAAAATGTTTTGGGGGTGTATTTTTAATTTTTTTTTTTTTTTTACATGAGCACAGACGTACATTTTCACTCCTATTTTACATCAGAGAAAGAATGGAAACCCATTCCTTTGATCTCAAGGACAAATACATTGTTAGGGGATACCTAAGGTAATGATTATTTGTCACTCAAATCAACTGAATTTCTGAATGGAAAACCTAATATTAGAATAGAATGAAGTCTGAGGAGAGGGGGATAATGCCCTCATTACAGAAGGCAGGACCAAGGAGATTTGCTGTCCTCAAGTTCCATTCTCAAGAAATCCACTCACATTTCTGTATATATAACAGGGCCAACCACATAACACAATAAAAACAACTCAATCAGATCTGCATTACATAATAAATATTACTGCAATAGTTTCAGTTCTTTTATGTAGCTAGATAATGCGACTACAGAAACAATACATATATGTTGAAAAATGAATAACTTGTGTCATTAAAATGCTGTGTTTTCTGACATAAAAGCCATATTTATAAAAAACAGTATTACAGGAGATTACCAGGAACAAGGACTGTGCAAATGGAGCAGTGTTGCCCTTTTTCCATTTTAGAAAGCCATTACCTATTTCCAATTGTCAACCTGGAACCAGTATTAAGCTTCATAAGGGTGAAAGTAACACACAAAATTTATGGTACAGTAAAAAAACAAACAAAACAAAACCAAACCAAACCAAAAAAACACACCCCAAACCAAAAAACTGAACTTCTTACTAGGAAAGTCCTTTCCATCTGGGTAGTAATATTCAGTGAATTCAATATGAACAGCTGGCATTTCTGGTGGAAGATAAAGTGACTTTTTATTGCAAGAGATGAGAGCTTTAGGGGAAGAACGACACTGGTCTGCTGTTGAAACCTGTAAAAGACAAAAGATTAACTTCATTAGTACATTACATTTTTATTAATTGTTATACATTTGTAGTTCCAAGACATACGCCTAGAAGGGTAATAATCCACTGTTCTCAGATGTAGAACTCCAACTACACAAAGTGCTACGAGACAGACCTAGTCGCCTTGTATTAAAAGCAATCCACACAGAACAGTTTCGCAAGAAAACTATATAGCATGAACAGTATCGGATCACCTTCCTTCATGTCAGGCAGGAGGCAGCAGGTCACTTTCAAAGGTGTTCAGTAAAAGCCCAAAATGATCTCTTTATTGCAAACACTAAAGCTCCTGCATAAACAATTCTGCTCAGACATGCTGTATTTGCATACTTTTTTTCCTCAAGGATCCTCTATCTAGATGATAGAGGATAGCTAGCTATGTCAATAAAATTAGGAAGTGGTTGTTCTGTCACATAAGGAAAGACTCCAGTATGTGGGCCCACTCTAGACTGTATACTGCTAAGCAAAGTGTTTAGCATGCACCTGGCAGGGATTTATATGCTTGGCTATGCCTAAAGGTCTGCTTCACAGGAGAATCAAGACACTATAGAACAGTAAATCCTTCACTTCTGGTTCCTTGCAGCGTAAAATTATTAAACAAGGAAGAGATCACCTTTTGATATATATTTGACCTTAAATTTCTTGGAATGTACCCTAGTTTAAAAAGTTTGCTTTCAAAACAAAGCTGTTTCATCCAACACTTAGTAAGTCAGACTGCTACTCTGGAATTAGCCAACATATTAATACTGATTATATCATGATGTCTACTTGTATGAGTTTCATTGGAAATAAAGAATATATAACTTTTATAAGCCTGCTTCACTCCATGTAGTTGTTTTCAAGCTGCAAACAACTCTGTATCAACACACAATTCAAGTAGTAACAGATCTATTTAGAAAAATAGCTTTCTGTAAATTGTATAGAGGTAATGAAAATTTTAAAAATCAAAAATATATTTATGTAGGGAGGTGGAGGAGACAAGTATCTGAGGAGGAGACAAGTATCTGAAGAGCAGAAAGCAACTGAAAGCACCAACAGTACAAAATTATATAAAACCACTTCAAACCCAGAAAAAGGCTCATAGCAGCAAGCTGCAACCTCCCACTCTACCAGAAGCAATATGGCCAAAAAGCATTGAAAAATGGAAAAAGAGCAAGTAGAAGTCACAATGACTAAGGGCTCACACTAACCATTTTTGTTAGAACCTGAAATTTAGAGTAGATCCTGCTGTATCACTACCATTCTGCCTTAGAGATATACTCCTCTATTCCAGTTGCCTCCTGTCTGCATGAAAGAGTGAATCTGGACCACAAATGTCAAAAAAAAGTACTTAAACAAATGGGGAATGGGGGCAGAATAATTAAAATGCCTACTCAAAATATCACTGATGGAGGGAAGGGCTGGGAAAAAAAAAAAAGTAAAAAACCCTCTCAATTTAAAAAAATCCCATGTCCTTTGAAAAAGGTAACAATAAGAAAAGTATGAAATACAAAACCACATATTAAAATATTGGGTACCCAACACAATACAATGAGAAAAGATGAAATTCTAAATGTCAGAATTCAGGAAGAACTTGGATCTGAAATATAACTGTAATGGGGTATCACCTAATATAAAGTCAATAAGAAAATATCCACCAATTTTAACAAAACAGAAGCAGGACCATAAAGATCTAATCCAATAATGAATGAAAAGATTTCTATTAATTTCAATGGGCTTCAGATTTGTCCCTTAAAAAAACATAGGTATTTAACAATCCAGGGCAAAATAGCCCCAGTTTTACTAACTTGAAGAAATGTACCTGATATATATTGAAATCTGCAAGTCTAACCACAACAGGACTAGACATCAGTTTGCCCTTTGGTTGTTGAGAAGATACAGAGGAAGCCCTAGGTGTTCCTTTTGGTATCTGTTCTTTGCCTGTGGGAAAGAATAGTGATGGAATCATTGAGAAGAACAGTCTTTTTTGGACTAGTTGTAACATTTCACAGAATTGGAGCAGGACTGATGCAAACAAAGTACCTGTTTGTAGGTTCTGCGGGGATACAGCAGGTGGTGATTTGGGAGGAGAATCTATAACCTGGTCCTTCACAGCCTGCTTAAGTAACTCAACATTGCTTTTGAATTCATTCAATAATTCTTTGGCCCATCCACTTCTGGTTTTAGTTGCATCACTATAATGCATCCAGTGATCACAGCTGTCTCCTGCAAATAAGAGCAATGTGGGGAATATTGACTCATTTGAAAGTCTGCTTTTAACTAGGTAACAAGTTTCCACTATTTCACAATTCTTCTTCAAAATACAATCTTATTATTACATGCTGTAATTATTGAACAGAATTTACAACAGGTGTTAAAACAGAAGCTATATTATATAAAAACACATCTCACTGCTTCACAAAAATCACTCAGAAAACCATTTAATATGGCCACCTGCCTTTTAACACCATTAGCATGTTGAAAACAGCACTGAATATTTCAATTCAGAGAAATCTGATGACACATTAATGTCATACGTGAGAACATGCAAAAAAAAAAAAGTTAAAAAAAAAAAAAAGTGAGAGCAAGTAACAGAACAACGTTCTCATGCTCACTTTTTCCAAGCTTATCTTTCCTGCCAGAACTGTGTCCTAAGAAGTTCCTGGTCCCTTTCCAGAAATGTATTCTTTTTGTGTTGGCTCTCTAGCACCTCTATGGCACACAAACAAGAAGGTAATTTCAATCAGTGCTGCACCACACACAGCCTTAAAAATCAAGCCCAGTAGAAATTCTTTTATTCCTAGCATGTTTCTGTTGGGCAGACACTTAAACCTCTGAAAGAAATTCAGATCTCTTCAAACAGTCCCTGTAAAGACAGTCTACTAATGTGTTTGATACTAAGCATGCACTACAAATAACTTCTATCAAGTGATACATCACTCTCTAAATACCACCATGTGAAAACTTAATTTATTTGGGACTTAATAAGATTTTGGATACTTACACTGGGGATTAGTAGATAATTAAAACAGGTAATTGCTTTGGGAAAAAAAAACGTGATTTCAAGCCTAAATGCAAAGATTTCAGCATGGAAGAAACTATAAGGGAGGGGCCCATCACAAGAGATGACATTTTTTCCCCACCTTCCTGCATCACAGCCTTTTGATGGTTGTTCACATCTTTCAGGGTGAAGATGATGAAAAAGGAACAGCGAAGAAAAAAAAAATAAAAAAAGGAGAGTGCAAAAGAGGGCAAAGATACATTAAAATCAAGTCCATAAAGCTGGGATTCTCCAAAACAGGGCTGAAGTGGGATCACCCCAAGCATATGCACATAACTCTGAAGTACCTGTAGGACTGCAGCATAATAGGGAAAGCTCTCGTACCCCTTCTAGAAAGTCAGTACAGGCAGGCACCTCTCTGAAGTGCTTGCACACTAACACATGCAGCATGAGGAACATGCCAGAGCAGGAGGAATGAGAGATCTGCATGCAGTTGCAGGGCTATGGTCTCACCAGGACCACAGAAACATAGTGAGATAGCACACACAACTAACATGCTGCAGAGGATGGACATAGGCTCTTTGGGAAGTACAGGACAAGAAGGCAAGGAGGCCGAGTTGACCCATCAGTGAGATGAGTGGGAACACATGGAGCTCTACCTTGGGATGGATCATCAGCCAGCTGAGCGCTCATAGGTAGGGATTAGATGGTAGACCAACATGGAAATGTTGTGGCAGATGTTTGCTACAGACCAGCTGATTAGGAAGATGAAAAGGCCTCCTTCAGAAAACTAGAAGTATCATGTTCATAGAGCCTGGTCCTCATTAGGAACTTTAGCCACCCCAGTATCTACTGGAAACCACTAGTCTTCAAGGGTGGGGACTAGCAGCATGAAGTTCAGCTGGAGACAAATCTCAGCTGCAGAGTCTCCACCCTTGGAGCTATTCAAAACCTAACTGGACACAAGCCTGGGAAGATAACTTTAACTGAAATCACTTTAATCAGAGGAGTTGGATTACACAATCTCCAGAGGTGCCTTCCATTCTCAGCTATTCTACATCTCTATATATGGAGATCTCATTGCCACATTTACCTATGAATAGTGAAGAGAAGGCCAGAATGTAATAAAACAGTATTTTAGTGGAGCTGGCACTGATGTTGCTACCATCTGAATTTATTGCTGGTTGCCCAGGAAAAAAATGCTTTCCAATTTCTCATATTATCTCAATATATCAACTTGATCAAGAATTTCTTATGCTGCAAAATGTCCTGCATGATGGCAAAGCAGCAGCTTTCTCTGATCATCATCCAGCAACACATCAGCTGCATAGATAATGGATCTGGATAAAAGCTTGGGTGAAAGCAGGTCTGGGAAGACTACTGGAGTGATGGACTGCTGCATAAACAGGTTTACAACATCCAATAAGTCTGGCTTATGTTAGGGTTATCACAGTCAATGGGCATACAACCCGCTTCATTTCTGTTAAGTATTATGAAAGGCTATTGTTGGAAGGCTTGATTTTCAATGGGTTAGAAATTTATCCTACAGTGAATATGCCTCAAACTCCCTTTAGAGTCTTGCTGAGCAGGTATTTTACAAAAAAACAAACAACTCCCAGCCCCCAAGAACTCAATCTGCAAAATAATTAATTATTGAGAACTTCTTCCTAGAGGATTAACTGCAATTTTCAAGACTAAATCCAAAAGCTGTTCCTAAATATTCCATAGGCCAGAAAGGTACAAAACCAGAAAACACAGAAGCTGTGACCTTGCTGTTAGAAAGTATTAATACGGTGTCCTTCAGTATGCAATATTGCAGGACTTCAAGGTAGAAATGCTCTGCATATCAGGTGATAGCCCGATACACCAGTATATAGAGGCACAATACCTACATGGCTAGAGAACCCCCTCTGAATTTTCAGGATTAACATTTTGATCTGAGCAAACAAACTGTCCCCTCTGTGACAAGAGTTTGCCCATAGAATTGCCACACTCTTCTAAAACCATGGGCAAATGAGGACCTCTAAGTGGAAGAAGAAACTTTCTGGCATGTTCCTTCCCCCTCCACACATGCATCCTATTGGACCAACTACCACCACCTTTGGAAGCTTTTTATCATACTCTATTAGCGAGACATAGATTTCTGTTTCTTAAACATACTTGTACAGAACACTGCTTAAGACTGGAAGGAGAACACTACCTTTAGAGGCACCACCTCTGTGATCTGCAGATGAGTTTTTCCATCTCTGGTTTCAGGTAGTGAGTTATGTTGCATGCAGTCACTACCTAAAAGCACTCAGTTTGCTTCTAGCCTGCCCATCCAAGAGCCTACAGTGCATGGTTCAATCTGGCTAAGAATGCTTTCAAATTAAACAATCAGTTTATTTCCCTGATCCTCTGAATTTTCTCTGAGGAGAGCTCACAGAAATCATAGATAGATTGGTCCCTCATTTAGACATTGTAGGAATCAGAAGTGACAGTAAATGAAAAACATAGCTGGTTTACAAGACAGGCATGTGTTAAACCTCTGTAAAATAGGGTCCTCCCCCTTTTATAGGGCAACAAAGCAATATCACAATTTTCGGAACATATTAGGCCCATAGAAAGAAAGAATACTGATGAAGTGTATTTTTTTCTGAGGCTCTGTATGTTTATTTGACCTATACTAAATTACATTTTTTAACGTACAAAAATTACACTTGATACCTATGAAGGAAATAGATTGACACTACAGGATTCCACCTGCAACCATGACAAAAAAAAGGCATGAGGCAGGCTATGGCTAATTCACATCTTTAATCTATGTGGATAACCATTCCAAAACGAGTGGTCTGTGTTAGTAAAAAGCAAAACAAAGCACAACCAGTTCTGCCCACCAGCTAAAAAGCCCTCCACTGTGCTGGACTGCTTTTGAATTCAAATGCAACAGCAAACTTATTTTGTCACTTCTACATTTTTTAGACTTCTGAAAACTATTTGTAAGAAATGTTTCTTTGGAAATTGCTAACATCTGTTTAATAACAGTTCCTTCACAAAAGCCTATACAATGGAACCTCTAAACACTGGGCTTCCTTTTTAGCAAAATAAAAACAAAAACATTGCTTGGAAATGGATATAAAATGGTAGACTTCCACATGAAAAAAAAAAAAACAAACTCAAAAAACCCCCTAAACCCTAACAGATTGACTCTTTCGAATACCCAATTTGTGAATTCTCAATCATCTGCCATACTGCCTTCCTCTGTCAACACAGAAATCTTTTAATGTCAGAAATGTCTGAACACCGCTTTGTTGACCTAACAGAACAGTGAAAAGTAAGTGTTTGGCCTAAAAGAGCTCATTCACAGAATTAAATTGGCTCCCAGGTTGTTGCTTTTGTTGTTTGTTTGTGCATACACAATGAAATAAAAACGAGTGTATTTGAAATGCTCAGAACATTATTATCCATGCCCTATATATGTACACACACGAATTTTTTAGTATTCAAGGAAGATATGTTCACAGGTAATTCACAAAATGCTCACTTTCATACCTGCTTTGTGAAATGGATAATAGTCCACTGTTAAATAGCTGAAGGAAAGCTGCATGGCTCCTCCTGTAACACGTCTATTTGAGTCTGTAAAATAAAACAATACTCAGCTCTATACACATTGTATTTAGGAGGTTAGTTCTGTTGCTCCACTTCTTTAAAAATCAAACAGCTGTTTCTTCCTCCCCTTCACTGACTCTCCTTAAAACCTTATTATCTTCCCTTAAGATTTACATACAGGTAAGTTGTCACTGGTTTCTGAAGATCAGCTAGTTAAACTCAAGTGTTCTGTACTCAGAAACTCCTAACAACTTGTGTATTGTTTTAAATGCTATTAAAAAGTAAAGACAACTCTCTGAACGCATATTACTCCAGTTTTTCTGAAACAAAACTTTTCACACTGAATGTATGGTTCTGATCAGTATTCAAAGTCAACATTTACAGCATTCTTGAAATTAAATATAATTTGAAAAATACTATTGCAGTGAAAAGGTCTTCTGAGAGTTCTCTGTTCTGATTTTTCCGCTGCTAAATTTAAACTTCATGGGCAAAAAATAAATGACTAATAAAGACATCTCACTAAAAATGATAAAGTAAAACTGCAGTAGATATACTGCATGTAAGTAAACACATCTCTAGCTAGTGAACTTATGCTCTGCTGTTCTCCGAGCGTTCTCCCTAATTAAGGAAATATCTAATAATAACCTACGGTTTTCATATTCTTCTTCAGCGGACCTTGTATACCTCTAAGTTTTTTAGTGACTAGACAGCTCCTTGGATATACATTGATACATCACTCTCTCTGATTGCTTTAAAGGCATTAAAGAAGTGTCATTTGTCTTCTTTTGTTCTGATTCTGAATATGGCTATGTGCAATAGCCTTTCATTTTAAAAAAAACCTGAAGTATCACACACAAAAATATAAGGACACAGAACACTTGTTTCATTCTTTCTATGTGCGGCAGAGCATACCAAATTCTCTAAATTAGTAACAGAAAGAGAACTGCTCCTTTATTAGTCTGTATTTTGTAAGAGTATTACAGAAGCAGATCATATAGGACCCTTTCAATTCACGGTAATGTTGCCACTGCATTCTTCATAACCCAGTTAACTTGCAACATAAAAGAAAAAACAGCAGGAACAATCAGACTGGACAGAATCGGTTTCTAGAAGATGGAATAAGCACTGATGCCACTAACACTCTTATCAGTTTTTATTGCATTTATTCTACAATAATCACATGTAATAATGAAATGTTATTCTCATAAAGGCATCTAGCTAATTTTAAATCTGTCTACATAGAGTGAAGACAATTCTGAATATTCCTCTAAAATAAAGACTCTTGATTAACATTAATGTATTCTGAAAAATGTATTCTAAAGACAAATATGGTTACCTAAAAAAAAAGTTACCTCTTTCTTTAGAATGGATATCATCACATATATGTAGGTCCAAATGGGAAATTACTAAGTGATGAGAAGTTTCCTTAACATCAAAATCATTAAACAATTTTACTATTGCATCATTTTGATCAGGTGCTGCCGTTGTCTGGGGCACTTTCACCTGCTGAGAGCTGGGTGCAGGGGCAGAACTCTGAAAAAAATATTTAGTTGTATCAATTTATAAAGTTTATCCTTCCTTTCAAGCATAAATATCCTCTTCCTTACTCAAAACAGGTCTCTAAAATAAGGAAAAATCTGCACCAAATGTATTCACATTGTGTGGTTACAGAGATTTAAGTGTGCTGTTTTAGAATACAGCTAAGATGAGCTAATGGTTCAGCATCACAGGGAGGAAATGCCCATTCTCCCCTACCCCCACACTTCTTTACACCCATCACTTGCAGCACTGGTATTTTTCTAACTTCTGAGCAAGCTGCTCAGGGAACTAAACTTGCAGAAAAACTTTTTTTTTTTTTTTTTTTTGGGGGGGGGGGGGGAAGGTGGGGGCTCATTTCTGCTATTTTAGTTCTCCAAACTATATCACAAAAGGGTCAAAGATGAGCCGCTGCCAGTTATCAGGTAATTGGTGAGATGCAAGCACAGGGAATTGAAGAATTGGAACCTCCCTGCTCAATGTAACAGCTAATGGTTAAATTCTTGTAGCTAAATTATCAAAACCAACCATAAATCATAAGGACCACTGTAAGAACTGAACTCTCCATTATAGTACACTAGCTTCATTGGAAGGGATTCAACAGAAATTACTTTACTCAGCCTTAGTAATAAATTATGTTTTATTTTAATGGGACTACCTTTTATCAGTTTATTTGTTCTGCTTTTTCACTGACAAGAGGCCCCTCCTGTTACACTCACATAGCCCAGTTGGCCTAGTCTGCTTTGCTGAAAAACGATCAAGGTTTACATACGACTATCTTACGTGCAGCATCTATACCACATCCATGCCAGCACAAATATGTTAAAAGTAGAATTTTTCACCAGTTATACCAATAAGGGAGTCGCATGATGGAACGTTTCTACTAAAAGCTAATTTTTTGATACCATGAAAATAAACTGGACAAGCACTTTAAGTTGTTATAGTAAGCATATCTATCCCCACATTAAGGTTACCTTAGTGTGTCTTAATTATTACTTTCATTAATTCATAACCAGAAAATATTTGGGGAACAAATGTACTAAACAGTTAATCAACTGTTAACGTGTAAGTTTACATACTCTGTGCATGGATAAAGAAATCCAACTTTTTCCTGTAATTAATATGAATACACAAAATCTTGTCAAATAGAGTCTGTTATATTCATTCATATATGAAATAGCCTGTGATTCATTCCCAATGTAATTTATCCAGCTGAATGAAAATGAGTAACTGAACATTCTCCAAAATAAAGTAACATAACTAGCTACACTGCGTTGCATTTTAGAACACCTGTTAATTATATAGTGAGACAATTTTCATACCTGTGCTGCTTCAGAAGCCAAGCTTTTTCTCTGTTCTGTTGATTTCTCTATGGCTTCACTAAGAGATTTGGCATATTGCACCATGGCCTTCAACTGGGAATCAGTCAAAACCCACAGCAAATCATCCAGAATCAAAACCAGTTTTGATGCCACTACATTACAATCCTTTAACTGTATAATAAAAATTTAACCAAGTTAAATGGGCGCATTAAGTACTTAAACTTCTTAAATCAAATATAAGAAAAAAAAATTCATGCAAAACTACACTTCCTCCAAAATGAAATTTCTTCCACATAAATAGCAAACATTTTTTATTTTTAAATTGTATTCTTCTCATTAACTAAAAAGTACCTAAGATACAGTATATTTATACCCCACTTTTTATTTGCTTGGAATGCATTAGATATTAAATTGATGCGTTTCTCTAAATGTAGGTAATGTTAACACTGTGAATCTAGAGAAGTAAAACAAGCCTTGCCATAAACAAAGCTCTGCAGAACAAATGATTTCATTAGCAGGACCTGAGCAAGGTCTGCATCTTCAAATTCTGCCTGCTGCATTTCTTGTAAACTCTACAGTCTTACTAATTACATTAGTAAAAACTGAGTTCTGGGAATTTTACATTTTATATGGCCTAAATTTAAAACCTCTCCTATGTCCATGTATGCAGTAAGAGCATAATTAAAAATTAATTCATAAAACAATGAAAGACTTTCACGTTTACCCTTCTTTTAAGTGTGACCCTAATTTTTGATTGGTTAGTAATCAGTCGAACTGGAGCACTCATGATTTCATGCTTAGAACTCTGGATTGCATCTGCCTCTATTCTGATCATCTGCCAGTTGATTTCTTTAAAAGTCAAAACCTTTAAAGAGAAAGAAAGAAAAAAAATACCACCTTCATGCAATACGGCAGCTTACTTCTGCCTAAGCATGTACATGTATATATCTGCATATATATACACACATACACACTCACATACATCCTTCATGCAGAGTCATATCAACAGAACAAATTCATGTCACTTGTTATGCTACTTAGAGGTGTCAGGATGTAAAGCCTGGATCCTTCTCTCTGCCTCCAGAATGTCACAGAAATGTTAAGCTAGTCCCAAGCAGACAGAGGTAATAAGCAGCATTTCAAATATTCAGAAGAAAATAATGGTTACAATTTTTGAATACTAGGTTGCTTTTGATAGACGAAAGAAAGAAGATTGCATGGTTTTGTTTCAAAATGTTAAATCAGAGTATGCAGGAAAAGAACAGGGAGGGAAGCAAAGCTACAGGATGGAAGAGGTTTTTGAAGTATTTTATTTCAATTGAAAGTTAAACATTGAGTACACTGTATGCCATATAGACCCCACAAGCTTTGAAACATTACATGGATTTCTAGAAGACAGAGCAAGCAGATATCCCATGTCTCATCATGGAGAACATCAAAAGAACAGGACATTAAAAGGGGGGAAAAAAACCCAACGAAATAATGTCATTTCTAGTTTCCCTAAAACTCCTTCCTTCTTTACTCTCTGAATTAAAAAAGATCAGCCATGAAGAAAGTGGAACAGGGAAGAGTTTGTTTGGTATGCATCTTATTTTTCAACTGCAATTCTCTTGTCAATTTGAAAACTGTACAGCCTATGTCCTGCAAATACAAGCACAAACTTAAGTAAAACACACTCAATGTCTTTGGGAAGGAGGCACACACAAAGTGAGCAAGATGGAAAGGCAAAGTGCAAAGTAGCCTGAAAAACACTATTTGCAGAAAAGCAGAGTACTTACCCTCCTCATCCAGGAGATACAGTATGAATGGAAGCTTCTAAAAAATTCTGAGGAGATTTCTTACTACATCAAGAGTGTAACTACAGTGCAAAGGCAAAAGCTTACTCCCTAAAAATATAGTTTAGCACAAGTTATGCTACAGCATTGGGTTTATTTTTTCCACCTCTTCATGCAATTTACTGCTAACAAATCATTCACTGCAGTTTCCAGAATAAAGTGCTCGAAAAGAAACCACTCCCCAAGGAAAGGTCTGCTGTGTATGGAGCAACTGTTAGGCATAAAACTCCTCCTAAGAAGCACAACATCAAAAGATATGGCAACACAAAATTCCATCTGATCAAACTTTAACTCTTCCTCTTTAAACTTCATTAACACATGAGCATTAGAATACAGATAAGCTGCAGGAAAGATAACCTGTTAGAAAAACAGTTTGACTTATTCTTTTTGTGGTATTTTTAACTAACATTCTCTTGGGGTTTCTTTTCCTACATAAAAAGCAACTAGCAGACTCCTTATCTCTGAGTAAAGTCTATTCTGGAATAATCACCTAGAAATGGGCCAACATGGGCAAAATTTCAAACGCTTATCCCAAGACAGATGCATGCTAAAATAAGTCTCTCAATACAATATATTACAATATAATAATAACAATATAATATTTAGAATCAACCTTGCACTCTATACATTTTACTCTGGTTACATGGGAGAAAGCAAACAAATGGTGTACAATAATTTAAGACTTCCATGTTAAGTTCTCACAGACAGTAGAAAAGCATGCACTTGACTGCGATTACTTTTTTGTGTACATACGATTTAGTTATTCTAAGAAAAATAGTTAACTCCTGCATAGGAACTTTATTAACATTCATTTGAAACTGCTTAAAGAAAAAAAAAACCTTATTAGGCACACCCTGGCAAGCAAATAAATAACCAGTTAAAGCTTTAAAAATAGTAAGAACGAAAACAGCACAACACCTTACCTTTCCACACTTAATATACCATTCTCTTCTGTTCCAGTACTCCTCAAGTCTTTTCTAGTTTGCATTTTAAAATGGTTACAAGCTTGGAGAAAGTAAGAGGGGAACAGTACATATGCCTGCCCTGGTCTTCACTCTTCCCTAAGCATTCACTTTGGACACCATTTACAGACATAACATTTGATCTGACTCACATCCCCCATTTTTATATCCTTGTGTTCCTAGATTAAATTACTGAGCACAGAATGTCTCTTCCCAGTAACAGCATATTTCCTAGACTGTGTAAGGTCGCAATTCAACTTCCTTCTCCTTTATTCCAAAAAACAAGGAAAAAAGATTACCAAAAGGCAGTATTTACCTCTCCACGTTGAGCTTCTTGTATTCTGGTAAATCTGAGGTCAGCATGTTCCCAGTTTGCATTTACACTATATATTCTCAGCTGGGATAGTTCAAATGAAGCATTAAAGGCTTTTGCACCAATCCGTATTATAATGGAGTTCACAGAAACCGAAATGCCTTCTACCACTTTTTCAGCAAAGCCATATTCACTAAAAAGTGAAATGCCAGCACATTAAATACACACCTAATGAAAGGGCACAAAGTTTAACTTATTGAACAGCTGAAATGTAACAGAACAGTTAAGTGTTGGAAAGGACCTTAAGATCATCTAGTTCCAACCCTCCTGCCATGGGCAGGGATGCCAACACGAAGCAAACTATAAAATAAGATCGTAATGCATTCCCCAGTTATGAATTTTTGTAAATACACTTGATCTAGTTTACAATAATTTTACACCCTATGATCCTATCCTCAAAATAGTTACTAAAAAACATATTTTGGACTAAGATCAATTTCCATGAAGTGTAACAATAAATGCAATTTTTCATTATGAATATTTCACACACATATATATAAATGTATCAATTAATAGTACAGCATTACATAAAAATCTTACTCTTATGTATGCATTAGGAGTAATTCATATCAAACTAATTATTTGACAAATCCAATCTGGTTAGTACTTATCTCTATAAACTGCGTTATTTCATCCATTTACGCTAGTGTCTTTCATATATGCAAAATAGTTTGAAGTATTTGTTTTGTTTCATTCTAGAAAAGAAAGGCATCCTAAATGGCAGTTAAATTTCTTCAACAAATCAACATGCATTCCAGTATTAAAAAATATAAGCCAGTTTCAATTAATATTTAATAAAAATCTTACGTGTTCAAAATGTTTTTGATTAGTGAATGGAAAATTGTATTTTAAATATTCTTTTAAAATCCAATTTTTTTTTTTTACTTCGGATATTTTTTTCTGCTTTTAAAAAAAATACAGTTTATGTGGTTTGTCATTCCTTTTCCTTTTTATAACTTCCGTCCTACACAGAATCTCTACGGCAATGATTTTCAAGCTGTACCCTAGGAGACAGTAAAGACCCACGGACACATTCTGCATATTATGTAGAAATTAAAACAAGAAAAGCAATTGTATCATTAAATTAGTTTCTCTATATATGGGTCCCTATGCCCACTGAAAAACGTTTTGGGTCTGTAAAAAGGAAATGATTAGTGTGGTTGTGACTGTGGAAATCCCTGATGTAATGCTATAAAATGTCCCACCAAATTAATTGAGTTTTAGGCTATAAAGCGTGCACAAATTCCTTCAGTTAGATTTGGCTGATACAATTTAAAAAATGGAACTTTAAAACATCACACTGACAAACAGCCCTTAATACTGTTTTTTTTTAGGCCAAAGGAGAAACAAAAAACAACCCATCGTGCTATATATTTTTTAACAAGAACGAAGGCAAAACGTTAAATTTTCAAAAACCTTAACATCAATTAAACTTGATGTTTGATGCAGTAGATGCACACATATGAAACATTTCTACAAAGTTCCATGCACAGTTCAGACATTCTTACCAGGCCTGTGTCTGGATAGTTCCAGTTGCACTACACATGTTACTCCACCCATAAGCAAAATTTTGGAGACACAGAAATGGCAAGCTGCAACTCTGCATACTTCTTGAAATTTGGAGTTGATCTAACTCTTTTATAGTCATTTAAACTTTTCTGGATCAATGTAAATATCATCACTGACCTCTGTCCAGATGCAGTTGCTATAGGAGAGGGTCCATTAGGGGCACGTGGCTCTTCACATGTGCTCATTTCCATTACAACTTTATCCAAGGACTTGAAAAACAAAGCAAAACAAAGAATTGGAGACTTAAGATGTAACAAAGTAAACAGATGACATATGAAGAACAAAAAAACAACCAACCAAAAATAAAAATATTTTGAGAATTTTTTCTGAAATATACATAGAACATTTCTTACCATGTCAATTTTCCCATAAACTTTTATAATGCATCAGAATTTTTTTTTAAATTTGTTCATATGAATTTTTAAATTTAATGAATTCTAACAGACCTTTCCAGTCAAATACTGTATTACAGAATTCTTGATCCCAACTACTATTATCACACACATTTTCAAAAATTGTATTTCAAAATGAGCATGACTTAATGCATACACATCTGGGTGTTCTTCCTGCATGGTTTTTCTGTCAGTGAAATATTTAACACCACTGGCGTGTTAAATGGTTCAGTAAGGTCAGGAAATTTTAATGAAAAATATTTGAAACTAGTCCACTAAAACTTGAGATAATAGACGCAAGATTTGTGCTGCATCTTTAAAACAAAATCTGAATACATAGAATATTTACACACATAGTATGTATACATTCGTGTGCGTATACAAACCTTCAGAAGTTCTAGTAAAACAAGTAGTTTCTAAAAAGATATATTCTAGTATAACTTGCGATATGTCAAATTATAGTAAAATTGTATGCTATTATTGTATTTTTTGTATTTCTAGTGGGACCCTTACAAACAATACTGGGAATTAAGGGAATGGGACACCTAAATCCTATTTTAACTGAAGGCTATATTTAAATAGCAGAAAAGTAACACAAATCATAAATAATGCGTACTAACAGGGGGACGAACAGAATGGGAACAAGCCAATGCAAAACCGTATTCCCAACCACTGAATAAATCCAAAATTCTCCTAACTTACATTACAATGGTTATGACCTCTATTTATTGTACAACGTGGGAAGGCTTTTCACTTAAGGCTTACAGTTCTGAAATCTTGTTCCACTGGAAGCTCATTCAAAACAACACCTACTTCCTATGTACCGTTCCTTCCGAGTTCCTTCATGACCCACTTGCTCCACAAACATTTTTCTATGCTACTCTTACCCATGAAATGCCCTGACTACCATCTAGAAGTTTATAAATTCTCTACTCTGGATTTATTTATACTTCACTATATTTTGATTCTCAGCTGTCTAAATGAAAAACTCACACTGCAAAACAGCAACAGAAGAAAACAAGAAGAAAACCCCAATCAACTAGTTCAAAGGTCGTGGGGGAAAGACAAGATTTCTCCTGGTTATCCTAACATTTTTGGATGTTTGACCACTCTTTTAAGGTGTCTTAGACTGAAATAGCTTCCTTCACTGCACGACTAGCTGAAAGAACAGTAGGGCAGTGATTTAAGGAGTTTCCATAATTAAGTAGGAGTTAACAAAGAACAACTGGATGTAGATATCTCTCTATTCTTTTCTCATTGGCAAATACTGTACTTTGATAGAGGAAAACCTGATGCATAGCATCCTTGGGTCCCCAAAACACTCCTATAAACTATACTATCATATAAATGTATAATGTAAATATCTAATATATCTATTATATATAAAATCTAAAATTACACTCTTTATCATATAGAAACGTAAACTGATTATGAGCAAAGATAACTTACCATTTGCCACTACGTTAACAGACAGATTTTCACAAAGGGTAACTCAGCTCAATGGAAGAGCCTTCGGCTAGACAAGTGGGTAAGTGGGTTCTAGTTACCCCCTAAGCTATGCAAAGAGGATGCTATTCCAATTTCATCAAACTTTCCGTAGGAAAAAGTACCCTCCAAAATAGAGGAAGTTCAGTGATGTAATAAGGGGCTGAAGCTGGGACAGTTAAGCCATTGATTTCCCCTCCTTTAGAAGTCAAAATGCCTGTTGTACAGTCTACCATTGAAAACTGAACTTTTGATATCTATGTAATGCACTGTTCAAGGAAAGCCTTCTGTAAAGCAGTGTAAAAAAGGTGACCTTGAAAGTTATCTTAGCCTCTAAGATCACTAATACAAGTTCAACAGGAGCAAAGCAAACAATCAGGCCTTGCTACCTTAAGCCAAAGTATGTAATCATTAAGAATAGCACAGCTTAAACTGATTTTCCCAATTTGGCAATTGCATCTTGCAGTCAAGAGGTGGAATCATCCCACCTCAGCATTACAACACTTTAAGCTCTGTGTGTCAAGGAAGAGACAGTACAAACACTGGGACATTACAACTAGATCACTAGCAAATCCATCAAGTATTTAAAACATGTCTTTCCCAAGTCTGATTTAGAACTAAGGAATTACAGACACATTCAGGAATTCACGGCAAGACTTGGAAGCATGACAGTTAAAGGACTTCATTCCTAACTAAACACAATTAAGAAAGTTTAGCCATCATCAAGCAAATAACTTCTGGTGCTAGCACATTTCTTAGTATACTTAAAGAACAAAATTAAACAAATGCAAGAATTACCATTACTTCTAACTATTATTGAGTCCTATTTACACATTTTAGATCCTGTTTATATCCAGGCTGAATCCAAGGCTGTTACAGAAACCCTGTAATGTTATGTGTATCAGACCTGCAGTAACTGAGATCATTAGCGTGAATACAGATGTAGAATAAAAAAGTCCTTAAAAAAAGATAGCTCTAAAAGGCAGAAACTTGTATAAGGGTTAGATTGACTATTATCTACCCTTCAGGTGAACCAAATTAAGACATAATGACTGAAGAACTTGACAGAAATTAGCTAAATCAAACATTATAGTGATGACACCCAAAGCCACAGATTAAGAAAACAAACCTCCCAAAGAAAACATTAAGGCATTTTGTCTCCATCTGCCACTATCCAGAAGGCACTTTGTAATGGCCTGTTAATGTTTCAGTTATTTCTAGAGTCAAGTCAAAAGAACTATATAAACATTTGAGACAAATTCTGCTACACAGAGTATATTTAGGAGTTGATCTAAGAACTTACCAAAGAGATAGGATGTGTTTTCAATTTTGTCCACGGTATCTGCAAGGCAAAACATTATTCTAAAGCAAAATAAATATTAAAAATACAGTAAAATAAATATTTTGTTTAGCATCTGGTTTATGCATATACATTATATTTGCAACTCCTGAACTCAATTATATTACTTCCAAAATATTATGTTTACCTTAAAATACTGTAAATTTATACACACACATAAATTTTAGGTGTTAAAAACAGAACTTCAAAATTTATTTATCACTGAGCAGAAAACAGAGGAAGAAAATAGAATCTGTGTCTTTAATACTGACTTATCATGCATGAGTAAAAGCAACACCATCTTCCACATTCTTTCCTTTAAAAGGAAAGAAAATCCACATTTGCACTGTTGGCCTACAATTGGATGCCAAAGACTAAAGAGAGATGCCAAAGTTTGACCAGATCCTAACTGCTGTCAAAAAGAAGTCATAGATTCACTTCTGACTCTTGTAAGAAGAGTAATCTAGGAGAAATGACATACATTGCTTCAATACCTAGCAGCCATTAGGACCAAAACCACAACTTCTTCTAGAATTAGACTGTTTCCACATTTCCCAGAGACCAGAATCCTTTAGAAAGATATTTTTGGAAATATGAAAGGAACAGGAGGGAAAGCAATAGAAAGGGGGCGGCAAAGCGAAGAAATAACACATTAAAAAAAAGTATATATGATAAAAATAAATAACTATAATAGACTCATTACCATGAGAAAATACATACTTTTATCTCTACCCCTATTTTAGAACATGCAGGAATAAATTCTACTCAGACAATAAATAAATAAGTAAAGCAATCACTCAGTATCTTCATTGTTTCCATACATATTCAATCATTACAAGACAAAAATTAGTAAGAAATTAGTGCTGGTAACTAATTTCTCAAAAATTTTATCAAGCACTCATCACAATTTTCTCTGAATACAAAGTTGCCTGAAATTTTACACAGAAAAGGAAAAAAAAGACCTGGTTAATTACCATTCCGGCACAATAAATTACTCACCCTAATGGATGCTTTATTGCAAAAGACCTTGTTTATAGCAAGCCATGTTGGAAGATCCAGCATGTTCTGAAGTACCTCTTGATCCAGCTCTAAATTGGTCAGCTGACCTTCCCCCTTCAGTGTGCTCAGGTTGATCTTGTCAGGTGACAGATTTTTGGTGAATCTAAAAACAAACATGCACCTTAAATAAATGCAGATAAAGCAATTAGAACTGTCCCACACAGAGCTGACAATTTAACTTAAAGCAATGGTCGGGGGGGGGGGGGGGGAGGGGGTAAGGAAATCATCTTAGGTGCAATTTCACCCTGAAAAGAAATACTACCATTGAATTGCTTTGCCCCTCTAAAGTTTTGCATCTCATTAACCCCATTTGCAAATACATGAGATATGAGGCATCTTCTAATTTTTCTATCATGCAGAATAACAAATCCTTGATTCAAAGTTTTTAACCACTTATTTTAAACTCTATAAGGTAGAGGTGAATCTATTTCACTCTTCTTTACTTTTTCAAAAGGAAAAAAAAACCAAACCAAAACAAAACCTCTACAAATTATACTGTCATCCTTAGAGCAAGCAGGAGTGGCTAGAATTCACTCACAAGGACCAAAAAAACCCTACTCCTTGTAAACAGTATATTTTTATATATATTTACAGTATTCATTAGATTTAACCACAGAATTTCATAATATAAGTTAGAAAAACACACATATATTTAAACACACATAACAGCATGGTGTATATAAAATATTGGTTGAAAAATTGAAGGTCAATCTGATATACAAGGGCTAAAAAATGCAACCATTTAAAAGAGTACATATGCAATATATTTCATTATACTTCAAAGGTGTTGTGATTGGCTTGTTGTTGTGATCTATGCAACTGTGTCAGACGGTTCACATCCTTGGGAGATAGCTAGCACAGGAAAAATCATGGGTACCCCAGCTGTAGCATTATATCTACCACAAGCTAAAGAAAAGGCTATACTTAACCACACTTGCATTCTGCCATGGAAAATTGTTTCTGCCCCTGAACTGGATCTAATTTTACAAGAATGGAGACAGCAACACCAATCTAGAGATAGTTCCAACATCCTTCAAACAGACAAAATATGAGCCATTCCCTCCCAACAAGGAGCGGGACAGGGAAAGCAATCTCAACAAGGTGCATAACTTCTCCCCTCCCCTCTTCTACATATTTTTATTAATTCTTCTGAGAGTGTTGCTTTGAATTTGTTACCTTTTCTGCAGTCAGCAAAAGGAAAAGTGCTCTGAGTGCTGCTTCATTCAGCATAGACCAATGTAAGAGGATTTCCACCTGTAGGACTAAACCCTTCATTTCGAAAGTCACAGAAAGAAACTCTTAACAGGTGAATTGTGAGAAGGTATTTCAGGTGTAGGCACCTCTAGCAGCAGATCTCTTCCTTCCACTTCCACAGGTGAAATGTGACTGATGAGTGGATGCTGTAAAGCCTGTGGTGTTTCCCCAAAACCCATAGTAACTTCATACTATACAAACACCAAGTCTGCTTTGTCCAGAGCCAACTTTCCATTGAGGATGCCAACCCTTCCATTTCTGTTCCAGTTTCCCGCTCCTTCTCAGTTGTTCCATAGAATACACTTTTGTTTGTCTGTTGGATATTTTCAGCACTTTAGAACTATTTCATACATTTAATACAACAGGATAACCTTTAGTTTTATACAGCAGCCTCTAACCTCAGAAATAAAGGATTAGAAGTTGTCCTATACGGGCAGCTAGACCTACAAAACACAATGTGATCATACCCATTATTTAGAATTTACAAGAATTCAGATCTTCATGCATAAAATTAAAAGAAGGGCCAAGTGACAAAAAGGACAGTATTCTGAATTTAAAATATATAAATAAATAAATGCCTTAAGGCAACCACAGCTCTCCAAATAGTATTGTTCTAGGATCCCATGGTACATCAAACTAGGACATGACCCGCCAAGCCACAGTACTTTGACTTTCTTTCTGGTGTGCTTCACAGTTACTGAGAAACTCAGGGAAAAGATGTGCCACAGACACACATACTCATGTTAGTATAATCATCACTGATAAAATTGTTGCCCAGATAAAATCTGTTATTTAGTATTTTAGTATTCTTAACTTTCAATTTTATCATTAAATGTTAATATTATTCTGAATATTATGACGTTGGAGATGTTTTCTAATATTTATTGCCAGACAAAATCTGAGGAGTCAGCATGGCTTTGAAGTTTGGCAAGCTATCTCTGTATCTAAAGAAGCACTGTACCTCTTGGCCAGTACTGTAACCTAGAATGCATAACTGCTTGAACTATGACAACTATCATATTTATGATACAGTTTTATGTAAAGCAGATAAGTACTTCCATAAAGTTAGGGTAGATTCATGTAATTCTGAATATGTAGTAATTAGAAATATTTGATTGTATCATGATGCTTCATGATTAGAAACCTTTGGGGAAAACCGTTTTAAAATTCTCTATGAGCTTTTCTTACAACTACTCAGAACTGTCACCAGCTTCATAATATGCACACGTTCTTCTCTCCAACTTGGCACATGCAAACAGCTCTGCCCCAGCTTGCCAACTGATTTTCACCCTGGTATTCATTCCTCAGAGTGAGTTAATTACTCCTGAAAAACTGGGTCAAACTGTGAGCAGAGGCCTCAACAATTGGGCCGGTTCCCTGCACAACATCCCATGAAATCCTGACTGATATTTCTTTCCTGGGGAACAGATCAAATATTAATACCCACTGCTCAGTACATGAAGTAAGTAAAGCAGAAAAGAGAAAAATGAAAGGGAAGGGGAACAAGAATGGAAATAAAGGACATGGTCGAGTTCATCAAAGCTTTCTGTTTCACTGTTTTGCTGTGCCAGTAAGACATCACTGTTACTGAGGCAATACATACTCAGTTTGCTAATACCACAAGATAATTCTTAGCAAAACTGTTTTCATGGATTTAGTTTCAATTTCACAAGCTACCCTTCCTTTCCCAAAATACAGGATTTCAGGTTTGAATTACTATAGCCAACAGCATGAATTTCAATTCAGATTTAATATTCAATTTCATAAGGTAGACTAATACTATAAAATATTTTACACTTTAAATGCCAGAATACAGAAAGTTGTGAATATCACAAGCAGCCTGATATATCTCCCTTGTGTGTATATATATACACATACACGCACATATATATAAAACCACATGCACTAAATATTACTATGCAGTTAGATTGATGGTTCAAATTTAATTTACAGAGCGCAGACTAAGAGTTTAGTGAAAAGCATAAAAGACTGCACAATAACAAGAAAGTAGTAAGCATATGTACAGTAATAAATTAAAATCATTGTATTTTCTCAGGACCACAACAGTTCTTTTAGTACCTTCCGTTCATTTCTCTATAAAACAACTAAAACACCTACACAGAAGATGCGTTCTTATTTTCCTTGCCCAGTTTTGTTTGTGACAATGCAGGCTTGAAGCTCTGAATGGAACACTCCACCATGCTTGCAGAGAAGATGGCCAAGAAGTGAAACTAGAAATAAAAAACAGTGGAGAAGATGGGAGAAACATTTCTGTGAAAGCACAAGCTTATGGTTTGTCTAATGAAGGCCAAAGACCACATGAAGCTTGGAGCAGCACGCCACGAAGGTTTAGAAAGAATACCAGATGCTTTGTAAATTCAACAGGAACTCCAACCTCTGGATTTAATAGAGAAATTATGAAAGTCTGGATCCCATTTGGACATGGGATTCTGAGATGTTTTGCACATCTAATGAACATAGAACCTTTTCCACCAGGCTCTACTATCTGCCTCCCCTGTTTTTTAAATAAAATTCCTGCAGGGACTCGATCCTACATGTACGCTCTAATCATGACAGACTATTAAATCAGAATATATGCCACATGTTTTGCTTATCATCTTGTTATGACATAGAACTCCTTAAAAAGTTGTGCAGTTCAAAACAACCAGCTCTGAAAAAGAGAAGCATGCCCTACCAAGGACTCGCAACTATATCAATAATAAAAGAGCAGAAATGGAACAGATAACTGTTGTGGTTTTTTTCCTGTTAGAGTTGGATCAACCGTATTAGTAGATTACTAAGGAACTCCATATGACTTCAACTGAGCTTCCAAGGAAGATACTGGCCTCCCATGACTAGGTAACAGAGTGAGGTCTATCGTTCTGCTCACTGTACCATTTCAAATTTTAAGACTTCTTGCTTAAATAGAAGAGGAACAGAAGTAACTCTTGTCAAATCTGCCACAGAAACAAAGCATTGGGATCACCAGTGTATGTACTGTTACGGATTATCTCCTTTCATCCCATGTGACACCACAAATCAAAGCTGATTTTCAGTAACTTGCCTGAACTTAAAAACAAGCAAACAAACAAATTAAATCCTTCCCACCTTTAAATAAGGAGGGGAAAATAAAAAAAAAAAAAAAAAGTCACAGCAAATAGTGTGCTGTAGGCAACATAACAATTTCCTCTCTTGTATTTTCTTTCCTGTAGCCAGAAGAAATACTAGTGTCTCAGAAACAAAACATCACCTGCAAATACTGAGTTCAGGAGCACTGCTATACTTTTCCCCATGGCAGCATATCACAACTCCAAAATAGCAAGATGCTTTGATCTACTTAGATGGCTGCAAGTCCTAGATGAGAAAAGGACAGACTCCCTAGATTAAAAAACAAGTCTAAGCACAATGAAATTCAGAAAACTTCTTAGCAGCATTCTCTTCTTGATCCAGATATGACAAAAAAAAGAAAACAAAAGGTGAGACAGACTATAGTCATACAGGATTAAAGATTCAGCTGCTGTTAGGTGAATGGCAGACAGATGAAAGACAAGACTTCATAGATGCAACAAATGATTGACCTGTATTCAAACAGTAAGGCACTAATGAAAATTCTGCATGAATGTAATAGACCAGGTGGGAGGGGAGGGGGAAAATACAAACCCCAAGCTTCTGTAAAATATGTCTATTTTAATCTTTCAGACCTGTGAAACAAGATTAGACTCAAGCAACTCACATCTTTTCTTAGTAATTTAACTGCTTCAACCAAAAGGCATCCCAAAAGCTTCTACAAAAAAAAATACTTACACAGTAACGACTTAAGGTTAGATGAAGAAATTGGTTAGAAGACTGTAAGACCAACAATATCTAGTATGTCCAAAAGCATTGAATAGATTTAGTGATACCATAGAAAAAAAAAAAAAATGGTGAAATAACAGAAATAACAGAAACCTGTGAGTGGATCCTGGCTGTCCTAGGGATATTGTTATTTTAATGCATGTCCTGGGTTCAGCACTAGCAGTCATTTTTCTCCTTCTTGGTAGCTGGTGCAGTGCTGTGTTTTGATTTTCAGCCTGGGAACAGAACTGATAACAATGATGTTTTGGTTTGGCCAAGGACTTTCTGAGCCTCATGCTCTGCCAGGGAGGAGGGAAGCCGGGAGGAAGCAGAGACAGGACACCTGACCTAAAATGACCAAAGAGGTATTCCATACCACAGCATGTCATGCCCAGGATGTAAACTGGGAGTTAGCCGAAAGGGCTCATGGACTGCAGGGTTGGAGGAGGTATCGGTCAGTGCTTGGTCAGGCTGGGGGGGGCGAGTTATCGGTCAGCTGGTGCTGAAGTGTTGTATTCTCTTCCCTTGTTATTTCCTTTATCATTGTTGTTGGTGGTAGCAGTAGTGATTTGTGTTACACCTTAGTTACTAAACTGTTCTTATCTCAACCTGTGGGAGTTGCATTCTTTTCGATTCTCCTCTCCATCCCTCTGGGAGTAGGGGGAGGGAAGGGGGGGGGGAGTGAGTGAACGAGCTGTCTGGCTGGGTTTAAACCATGACAATGCAGTATATAAAAGTAGTATTTCACCCAGCAAGAAAACATAACCTATGGGTTATATAAGATTTGAAGTAAATGGCTTTTAGCTCCACAGGCTGAGTTCAAATGTGTAAAAGTTGACAGGTAAGATTGAAGTCATGTTTATCTAGTGCACAGAAAACTGACCTTCTGAAGAACCCAAGACATCAACAATTGGCTCTGCAGCAACAGCTGACTCTGATGCAAGACACTGAACATCTGAAGATATAATTCATGGAAACTACTGGGTTCTAATTGAAAGATACATTTTTAGTACATAAAGCTCTAAGATAAGAGACAAATGATGAAAAACTGCCTGGGATACATGAAGGCTAAAGTACTTCTACGCATAAAAAATGAATGGTAAGTAGTACTAAATATCACCACAAAATATGATGGCATGCACTCATCTTAGACGTTATATCCATTTCTGAAAATTTTAAAACTGACTTAGAAAGAGAGAGGATAAACAAAAACATTAATGACAAAGTAAAGAGCACTGCACAAAAAGCTAATTGGATGCTTATTTATCTAACATAAGAACAAAAACACACTCAAAACTAAAAAGGAGCACATTTAAAGCCAGTAAAAGGAAACATGCATTGCAGAACATTTTAATGCCCATGAAAACATCAGGATAGAATACAGTACCAAAACCAAAAGCTTAAAGCAATTAAGGAGTATATTTTTATGCCTACAACATAGTAGGATTAACCAGACACATTCTGGTACATAAATGCTTAAGTTCTTTACTTAAGAATAGTCTATTACACTAAAAATAAGCAATCGTGAGAATAAATTTAAATATTTCTGACAAAAACACTCCCACAAACAATGGCACTCCTACAGCCTGCACCAGGAAGAGAGCATCACCATAGCATTGTCAAATCTCACCACAACTGTTAGCAGCCAGTGGGTAATCAGCATGCAAGTCTATAGAGGACATAACTATGGCGGTCTGAGAAGCTACCCTCCAGTCTTTATCCAAAACCATCCATATCACCAATGCTGTGATCTGCGTGGATTCCCAAATACCACGCAATTTCCTCCCAAGAAGCCCTAACAGTAGAGGAACTGCAAGGGCTACCATTCCCTCATTCTGCAGGCTATAGGGAATCACAGGGAGCTCCTAAATGGCAATACCAACTGAAGAAGCTATATCTGTCACCAGACTTTTCAAGTACACCCCTCACTACCTGTGATACCTGGCTAGCGCCTTCTCATACCCTTCAATTTGTGCAGGAGAATACCACCCCTTTAGTCACAGATTATGTGGCCACTCCACATGAATGCCTGTGCGCTCTATTTAATCACACCTTGAACTTCTGTAGAATTGTCAGGTGTGTATTTGGTGGCTAGGTCCAAGATGGGGAGCCCTGCATAGCCTGCTGGATGTCCAGCATGGAAAGGATCTACATGATTTGCTGCACAGCATCTTGAAGAGGCACTCAGGGGCCAACCCTCTGGAGCACGACAGGGCATTCCTGTTTGCACACCCCCTGGACCTACTGCTCTAAGATGGCCACGAGTTATAGCATACTAGACAAGTCCAAAACTCCACCTGCCACCCTACAGCTCCAGAAAGTGTGACTTTCCAGGCTCTATACAGGATTTGAATCACCTAACACTCATGACACCCTTTGACTTACCAGGGTCTAAAGACAGATCTTCCTTTCCAGACAAACCACGAATTAGGACCCTGACTCAACAACCAGCCCACACTTGTATAACACGTCTCGTGCAGTGTCAGAACATCACCCTTGTTATTCCTACCCTAGGAGGTGAAGCACTGAGTAGCACATCTGCTCTGCTGATACTTTACAAAAAAGTGCTTCCATTTCATCACGACACAGGAGGACTTCAGCATGGACTCCTACTCCAGCTGAGTTCCTAAAGACAGCCTAGTACACTCATGTATTCACCCTAAGGCCCATTCCATACCTTCTCAAATACTGACATCCCCACCAACGCTCTTGACAGTATTTAAACCTACAGTTAATTCTATAATAATACATACAGGAGATTATTTTCTATTTGGAAAAACTACTGGTTGCTCTTTGTGAACAGGCAGAACTGAAACAGCTGCTGTCATGAATGACTATTATCTAATTATGTGTCATGCAGCAGATCTGCTCAGACATTTATGCACATGCTGAGCCCTGTGCATAAATTAGGAGCTTACAAGATGATCGTAATTCATGCAGTGTAAGTAAAATATTGCTCAAGCAAGACCAATATTAGCTTTTCTGTTCTGTGAGTCTTCTTACATATTACAAAAGCACAGAAACGGTCAATATTATCAAACCACAAAAACTTGTTTCAAACATGACAATGCTACACAACAGACCTTAGAGCATATGCTGAGTGTAAGATAACATAAAATCCTTAATGTACTAAACCATGCGTAGCAAGGTAATGCACCTTCCACACTGTAGACGCAAAAATAACACCTCATGTTGTAAGAATTTGCTTATTATTGATGACTAATAAATTCCACTCAAAACATAACATTCTGTATCCAGTGCAAAGAAAAGCCACTTGATGCAAAATAATTTTAAAATTGAGAAATAATAGTACAGTGTAAAAGCATAATATCTGCCTTTTGAAAACTGCATCATTTATTAATGTGACATTAGCAGATATCTTTTTAATGCTAACTGTTTTGTCACAACAAAATATTTTAATAAGACTAACTACAAGGACAATTACAAATTCAGCAGCTGCTCTCTTATATGAACTGGGTAAAAAGCTGACAGATCCTTCAAGTATCAATACAGAGGTAATAAATATCAAGTTAAGAAAAGGAATTAAGTAGGTGTAAATTATAAACAATTCAAATAACCTAAAGATATTGAGAAGATGATTACATTTAGAAAATAAAACATAAATGTATGTTAATTGTATTTATGTTTATAATGAGATTGCTAATTTACTTCACAAAGCAGTTTTGCAAATTTAGTTTAGGACTTAAATAATAATAAAAAAACCCATGTAGGTGCATAGCAAACAATTATTTTTGCAGAGTTGTAAGTTACAAAAAAAAAAAAATCCAAACAAACCAGGGAAGAAAACCAAGTAACATTTTATAGAGGTCATTTCACTCCCAAATTTATATAAATGCATACCACCTCTTACATGTAATCTACAAACGTGGGAGAGGGGAAGTTACCTGAGGACAAGGTATTCAGACAAAAGGCCCCTATTCCCGGTGAAAGCAAGTGGTCAGTTGCCACGGCTTCCGAGAAGCTTCTGGTACTCATTTTGGTAGTAAGGATATTCACAGCAAACCAATCTCCACCAGAGCCAGCTGGGATCGCTGCAGGGAATGGGACACAGGGGACACACAAGGGATCAAGTTCAAAGGGAAAAAGGAGTGATACAATAATGTAAGAGAGTTTTAGCTAAAGGTAACTGCAGTACAACAGTTTGTTACACGTCATGACATTGTAGAACTGAAAAAGAAACAGACTTGTGTAAAATGCTAGATTCCCATGAGAATATCCCTTGCTGTCTGATACAACATTGCAGCCATGGTTAAGCGAGCAGCTCATGGAGAAAATTTTAATCACGCAGAAAAAGCCTATATAATATAGTCAAGTGGTTTCAGAGATACTCAGGAAGTATATTTGGAATGTGAGAAGGAAGATAGCCTGGAGATACAGCATAAATAGGTTTTTATTTTATTTGGAAGTAGGAGATGACTTTTCAGTTTTGTTTTGCCTAGCCCAAGGTTTCCTCAAGCCCACATGGATTTCCATCCATGGAAGTGTTCAAGACAGGGCTGGAAGGGGCTTTGAGCACCCTGGTCTAGCGGAAGGTGTCCCTGCCTGTGGCAGGGGGGTTGGAACTAGATGATCTCTAAGGTGCCTTCCAACCCAAACCTTTCTATGATTCTGTATGATTCTATGATTAGCTCCTATTAAAGGTGTCTCAACTTCATCTATTCAAATTCATATTAAAGAAACATAACTCTACAGGCATAAGAGAACAGGACTTCTTGGATTTGTTTTTGTATTTGGGGCAGTGCTAAAAAGATCTGCACACACTTGACATTCTGATTTTGCAGGCTATGAAATTTTAGCACATTAAGCTTCTTAAAAATTAAAACTTAGAATCTTTAATTTGGGAAAATGTGGTAACCTAATTTTTTTTTTTCATTAACTGTCCACTTTGAAAAGATGCTTCAGCCAAAATATAATTAATTCCCTTTGGCTACAGGAAAACACAAGCATTTGAGCAGTGCCCTTGGTGGGCAATATGCTGGGGTATCTGAGCAGCGTTTAAAAGATGTATCACTAAAATGAATTACAGATACCTTGTTACAAATTACTATTTTTTTCATGTTTCCAGATCCCCAGCAACGGGAGCAACTACAACATGAGAACTGTTCCAGACGTATGCAGCCCAAGTAATTTCCAGACTCCTGGGTAGCTGATCCCAAGGTTACTTTCTTGGGAGTCAGACAACAGAAGAAGCCAACTTCTCTGAGAAAATAGAAGCTCTGTCATTCTTAAGCTATATGGCAAGCTGCACGGCAGAGCTGCCATAAAATGTGTGCTGGGGGCATTCTTCACACAGGAAGGCTTGTACATCCATGCAGGGGAGCCTGGAAGTACTAAAAGCCGCAGCCCGAATTGAAGCTCTTTTCTTACTTTCTTCTCCTGCTTCTTTTCATGAAGAGAAGGGACAATGAAGAGATCTGAACCCTGATTCACCTGGTTTGTGGAACCAGCTCCACAAAGGTGTACAGAATGACTCCTGCAGGAGCTACTACTGCATGGTGAAACCTGGGTTCCCCTGCAAACAGCCAAAACCTTAGTAAGTTCTGTTATGACTTATTAGCAATTATTCTTATGATTTGCAAAATTCTGATTTTCACCAGAAATTATCTAATCTCCTTTGGCTAATCTGCTTGTAGAAGAAAGGAAAAAAAAAAAAAAAAGACCAAACCAAAAATACACTTTAACAGGCACCTCTCACTCTGGAAGTTTAATACCTACTTTTATACCCACTTTTATACCCCTCTGTATATTTTATACCATTCTCTGTATTTAAGAAAACAAACACAACAAAAAAGACCACAAAACATCAAGGCTTCAGAAGGAGAAATAACAAATTTCAAAACATGTAACTGTAGGCTTTGTTTTTATTCTTACATACTCCATAATCATTTGAAAATAAGATACAACGTTATTACTCATAGGCTTTACTCAAACACCCTTTCTTCCTAAGAATGCTACACACCAGCATATCAGGTACTTGAACACAAAGCAATCTTCAAAATTATTTTTATTTTCAAACTTATTTCCCAGCAAAACTATTCTGAGAAATGTTTAAAGAAAATGATCCTATACTATACAAGTAAAATGCTGCTAATTCCCGTTGACACTGCAAATGCATTTTTATTTTGTGTAGATAAGAGTTATCTGACTTCAGCAAAGCTTCAGCAGAACTTTAATTGTACAAATAAAAAGTCTGCAGAATCAGCATCCAGATTTATAATACCTTTGCAACAATAATGTAATACAAACTGAAAACTAGAAATCAAATTCTGAGCATTTATTTTATTAACCCAAATGCTACTGAAAGCTTAAGACATCTTTCTGAGATGTAACACAAGATTTAATATTAAAACCTAATAAATGTAATGATTAAGAATTCTACCAGTAAATAAATTATTGCTCATTTATCTCCAAAATACATTTATAATTTCATAAAGCACCACAGCAATTTCAGTTTGGCCTTTTGGAAGATGTGCTGTTACAGAAGCTTAAAATGCAATACAATGCATGAAGCTACCAAAAAAAAAAAAAAAAAGAATGAGCTTTTTACTGTTGTTGAAAAAAAAAAAGCACTTATTGATTTCCTTAAGATCATAGCATTACCAACACATTCCCACAGACAAAACTGTTGGCATGAAATTTCCACTTAAATACAAAAAATACCGAGTTACAAACAGAAGGGAATTTCAGAAATACAGGATTATTATGAAACTTTAAGTTGCTTTCTCCTCCTTCTCTTCTGCTGTCTCAAGCAGTTTGGCTTTACTACCTGTCCTTTTTCAAAGTCATTCTTTCACTAAGGGCAGCATCTAAAGATACCTATTAGATGAACACATTCCACAAGCATCCAGATTCTTCACAGATTCATTCAGAACAACACAGATTGTTAAGTCTACATTGTGTTTTGCAACTTTCCCACATACTACACAAGCCAACAAAGTCAGTCAGGTTGAATACACTCTGTAAAAATCTGAAGTACAAGCAAAGAGAGAAGCTGGTTTATGCTTATTCTAAGAAAAGTACACACTTTAATTTTGTGACAGCCAAAGAACACAAAGTGACATAGAAATGGAACATCTAAAACTGAAAATAAGCTAAAAAATCTACTTCTTTTGCTACCAGCAGAAGTTTCAAAGCTCATCCAAATAATTTAAAGCATTCATTTACAGAACAAGCCCATTCTCGTCAAATAAAGGTGTTATGCTGATAAATTGCTAAAAGGAGTCACCTCAGGTCTCTTCAGACAGCAATATCCCTCACCAAGCAGGCATGTCTTACTGGTGTAAAAGCACAGTGATATGAAGGTCAAATATTTAGGTAGGACATGTGTCAGTGCAGTTGTGCCAGATGATGTAGGTTATCACTGTTTACAGCAAAATCAGCTGATTTCTGATAGTCATGCCATTAGTATGCTATTCTTTGTAACACCACTTTTCATATGTGTTTTAGAATGACTTCCAACTATGAGGTGAAAAAAGTTGTCACAATAGAAGAAAATTGCACTACATTTTAAAATCTTACTATTTTCACATCTATTGCTTCAGGTGAGCAAAAGAAAAGGTCTAAGTTCATGCAGAACGTTAACTTATGACACAAACTGAAAACAATTTAATTTCTGCCATATCAAACACTGTAAATCTTCTTACTGTTTTCTTTGTGAAAATAGCAAATAAGATTCAAAGAAAGTAAATTTAAAGCTTGAAACATGTAAAAATGAAATATGTATGAAAACACTGGTAAATTTAAGAGATAGTATCTAACAGATGAAGAATGTCAGTCAATGGAGCTACTTAACTCAATATAGACGCAAAGTTTGTAAACTTTCTTTCATGCTTCTCAAGATATATTTTGAGAAATAAAACTGTTTTTCACAGAGAGGCATGGATATTGCGGATTCTTACACAGAAGACTCAAGACTACACATTAACTAGAAAGGGAATTTCAGTCAGTGATACTAAAAGCCAAAACCACCTAACCTCTGTCAGTACCCACTCTGCAGTGGATGATCCCCTTATAATTACAGACAGCATACAGGAACACTACTGTGAACTTGCATAGTGCAATGCAGAGTCCCGGAAATTTTTAACACTATTGTTTCATACAGTTGTCTACAAAGTCTAACAGGAAAAAGAAGTAATGCTGAAGGCTATGTGCTTCTATCATAGCAGAGCAGTGCACAGAAAATCCTGCAATAAGCGCTGTTCAAGAAGAAATCTCTCACCTATGAAAACATGTAATCGCACATATGAAGATTCAACACAAGTTTCAGTCCACTGGGGAAGACCTTGACACTAAGTGATCCAAAGACTACACAGAAGACTCCTCAGTAGAGTATCTCATTCCTACCTTCATAAAAGATAAATGCCCCTACCCAGACAGACACTTGCTCCATTTTAGGGCACATATATTATGAAATAAAGACACTTCACCAATCACATTCACAAAAAAAAAACAACAAACAAAATAACCTGTCCTCACACAATACGGAGCTGACAAAAATTCAAGCCTCCAAATGACAAACTCATGTCTTTGGCTTCACAGATATCATTGAGTTTCATATTCTACACCAAGCACCACATAATCTGAAGAACAACAAAAAAAATTTGTTTCTCTACTTCCCTCCCTCTCATTTTCTACCACAGCCTTGGAGAAGAGCAATGAATCTTGAACATAGAGGTCATAGCTTATATTTTAGAAGTTTTTAAAAGACTGAAAGCTAAAAATTTAGATCCTGACATGGGATACAGGTTTCTTACAAACTGAGTAAATAAACTCTATTACCTTCACAGTTCTTAAGACGCAATATAGAGAAAAACCTTTTGCAAAGGTAAAAGGTCATTTAGATAACAGAACTGTTCCAAAATTCAGTTTGGGTCTTCTTATTCTCAGACCTTAAAGACTCATACCTATGTAAAACTGTTCCCTAGCTAACAAACACAGAATGATAAGGCTCCTTACCAACATCAGTGTCCATAACAGTTCACCTAAAAGCACCGCAAACTGCTAAATGTGAACTACACTGCTGAATGACACAATGCTTTCAAATTTGCATACACAGTATCTAGACAGTAAGAAAACTGAAAATTGCTAACACACGAGTAACAGATATTTCAGGAACCTTCATAAACCAATGATTATTTGGAGGAGCTAGGTAAGATGACGTCCAGAAATCACTTCCAACCTCAACCATTCTAATATTCTGTGATTTGTGACAGAAAAGTACATACTTTCCTGTAACTGAGGGTACAGCCTCGCATCTTCTATTTGTTCTCTGAAGTACATATTAGATTTGGCTTTGCTCAAACACAAAGAGAAATACAATCATCAAAAACGAAAGGAAATTGAGATAAAAGAATGGAAAGACTTGTCCTGCTATTACATAGGGACTTCCCCCAGTACATTTTAATTCTGCTGCTAGTACCTGCTTTGTTGAAGATGGAAAACAAGCATTAGTTTAGAGGAGCTATGAAAACTGCAGAACAGGCACCAATATAGTTATAGAGTAGAAAGTGAAAGAGTCCTTTGGTATTAAAGGAAATTCCTTATGTACCTGGCTCCACACTAAAATGAAAGAGTGTGTGAAGCCTACCTTCCTTATGTTCTTATAAAACATATTAAAAAAAAAAAAATCTGAAAAAAAGCTAATTATCATATCTGTTGAAAAATCAAGTTCTTAAAATTTAAAAAGCCAACAGATTTACAGGTGCTCGTGTCACTTGAATTCTGTTTTCTTGCATAACCAACTTCTACAACCTCTGAAGCACCAGTTCCGCAGGAAGAAAAGATATTATCTGATCACATGATGAAGAACACCAGTAATAATGGGCTTAATAATAATAGTGTGTATATTTTATACAGCAAATACACTCAGTGTCAGCATAGTGTGGATCATGAGCCTCAACTTCAAACTGCACGCCTCAGATTGTGAGATATATCCCATGTCACTTTTTAAAAATGATTAAACTTGTCACAATCCTTTAATGTAGTCCAGTTGAACAAGCATTATCACATCACACAAGAAAGGAAACACAAATCTGGCAGCTAATGCCAACTACTTTTTAAAAAAGTACTTAATCTATTCAGCTGTTCTAAAAACTTGACAAAAAACAGCTCATGTTACCATGCCTAGTTCACAGGCACACTGTAGACTCTAACTCTGTAGCACAGAGACTAGAGACCACATCTTTTCCATACAGCTTGCTCAGCAGTGCTATAGGAAGTGAGCTGTACCAGTTAATTAAGTCCAGTGATTCCAAGCACATTTCTGATTAGAAAACTGACTCAAGGCTGATGACATCTTTGTATTGCATTTCCATTCCCACAGTGCTCAGCTATTCTCCTGTGAAGACAAGATTTCTGTACCAGCATTCCCAGATACAAACCTCATGAGTAAGGTGGAGAAGAAACATTATTCTACTACAGCTTCATATGGCACCTTTAGCACATAGATATCGAAGGAATAGGAATGTCAGTTATATTTTCCCTGTGCATCATCCACAGATTAGTCAAATCAGAATTTTTCATTTCATTTAGGGTTTTTTCCTCTCTTTATTAGCATTGATGAAAATAAACACCTTTCAGAAATATCACACAAAAATAGATTAATACCTTTTAAAAAGGCAAATCAGGAACCAGTATTTCAGGTTGTATTTTTTTATATATAAAAGTAAGCTCTGAAGAGTAACAGCACTACGGTATCATGACAGATCAAGTACTTAATGTTTGGGTCGTTGGTTTTTTTTTTTTTGTCTCTCTTTAGAAAAAGGGAGAAATGTAATGTGCCTTTTAAAAATGGTATCAATCAGACAGTACTTTCTCCAGTCTTTCTGTCTTTGAAGCACACGACACAGACAGCTACAAAAAAAAAAAATTTACATTCGGGGGTGTCGTTTGTTTTTTTGTTTGTTTTAACCCACGAGGTACGTTAGTTATGATTGCAGTCACCCAGAAAACGTGGAAGCTATTTCGTCCGGGCACAGGAACGCATCCTTTTGTTCGAGGGCCTCACCTGAGCCTGCAGGAGCTCAGCCGTGGCGCGCAGACCTGAGGGCACACGCTGAGCTCCCGCACTCCAAGGGAACGGGGACGGATAGTGCAAACACCGCCCCCTCTGAATTACGGCGGCGTTTGGGTTTTCCCCTTCTTTTTCCGCGCTGCTTCGCGCAACTTCTCGCCGCCACGGGCTGGTCGGGGAGGCACCCGGCGGGCCCCGTCAGCAGCCCCCGCCGAGGGGCTGCGCCGCAGGCGCCTCCCGGGACCTGCGAGCCCGCTGCCGCGGCAGCACCCGCCCGGCTCGGCTCGCTCGACGCCGTGCGGCGGGCTGCGGGGGTGGCACCGTCTGCCGGGCGAAAAGGCGACCGGAGCCCAGCTGTGACTCACTCGGTGACTCCGTTCTGCGCCAGCCAGGCCGAGCCCCCTCCTCGCCTCAGGCTGACACTGCCGGACAGCCCCTCCGCCACCAAGTCACCCCGAGGAGGCGGCTCCAGCTCCACCCTCCGCGGGCTGAAGGAAGCCCGGTACCCCCGCCCCTTCGCCAGGCCCCGTGGACCTTGGGACCGGGAGCTGCCACCGCCTGCCAGCCCCCACCTTCACCCTTCCCCCCGTAACAACCCTCAGCCCACCCGGAGCACGGCGCCCCACTGACCTGGAGAGATGCTTCAGGATCTGCTTCTTGATAATCCCCGCCATGGTTGTCTGCCGACCCACGCCCCTCACGACAACCAGCCGGGAAAGGGGACGCGCCTCATCCCTCCGCCTCCCCCTGCCCGAGGCGGGGAGACCGCCGGGAGCGGAGCGGCTGTCTCCGCTTTCCCTCACTCAGCTCCCGCCGCCATCTTGACTGCAGCATCACCTAGTGACGGGGGGCGGTAACGGGGAGGGACGGAGCCGCAGCCACCACCCCACACAGGCGGGAGGGAGGCGGGGTAGGGGCTTTCACATCCTCCCGCTTGCTTACGGACCCCTCTGTCTGCGGCAGATTCCCTCAGTTCCCTCAGTACCCTCAGCCGCTGCTTGCCCCCGGTCGCACTGCCCACTCTTTCTCGGCCGTCCTTTGCTAGCGTCTCCCCGCGTCCCCGCCTGTGGCTCCGTCCCTCCTCCCGCCTGTGGAGCGTGTCCCACGTGGGCCGGTTGTTATTTTTGTTGAAAATCTGTTAAAGTGCCACTAAAAGGCATTGTAGCAACAAGAACGATAACAAAAAATCTGGTTCTCGTATGTAGCGAGAGTTCCTTTTGATAAAATGCTTAGTTACCTACGTGCAGTAATACTTGGCATTAGTAGCTGCAGGTCGTGCTCCTCCCCGGTGATCTGCAGAGCTCACTCACAGAAACAATATTTAAAGTTACTTTATTTTTTTTCAGATAAACACCATTACTCTAGCTATGCTGTAATAAATTCACCTGATTAGCCAAGTGACACATTTGCCCTTTTTATACCACTGTTTCATAAGCAATATTAATTTCCAGCCAGAAAAAGTAATCCTCAAAGATGTTAACAGCTAGGACCCCCAAAATTATTCCCAAAGGATATTCCAAGAAAGCAAAGAAACCCAGAAGCAATAAATTCAACATCTATTCTTCCAGACGAAGGCGGAAGACTTGTTCAGGCAGCAAGCCCTGCCCAAAGAGCCACACGCCTTCTGATCTTGGTGGAGCTGAAAGCCAGGACGGCTGCTGTTCCTACAGCACCACAAAAAGGGAACAAGGTCAGATAAAAGAGAAGAAAAGCTTACTGACAAGACTTATAATGATATAACAATAAATTCATATGTATATACACATATATTTTTCCCTTAACCCAAATTGTTCAGCAATTACTCAAGCCCGCAAGCTTGTGAAATCAGGTGCTTACATTTCACTGGGTATCTGTGGCAAGTATAAAGCCAAGAAGTTATTTTAATTTTGAGATAACATCTCATGCTGTAGCAGCATTTTCAAGTCAATTAAAAAGCAAATATTTGGTATTAGTTTTGTTCATCAAGTAACCCTCTTCTTTAGGGGTCCCTCATTCAGAAAAGGTATCTTGGAGAATTTTAGTGGTGAGTAATCACATACCCTAGAAGTAGTATTAACTGGAAAAGAAGAAGAAGAAAAAAAAGCCCACAATTGTAAAACTAACAAGCTTTTCAGATGTGTCCTCTTTCTGAAGGGTGGTTTGCTACCTCTATAATATAGCCTAGAGCTGCACAGGAAATCCAGCAGATATTATTTTCTTTGCTTCTCATATGCCTGACAGATTAATAATTTACATGCAATGAAACAAACCCCCAAGGACCCTTAAGCCAGAAATATGAAGCAGTAAAAAAAAAAAAAAAAAAAAAGGTCAGGAGAGGAACATTTTTGATTTTTCCAGGCATTTAGAAATCAGTCAGTTGTGTAATACTGACCTCATTATACTCTTTAAAGAGATTTAGAAAGTGGGAATGAGCTGTGTATGAAGCTAACATTTTTATTGCACCTTTGAGTTCAATTTTTCTCAACTAGTTAAAAAAAAAGAATCTACCAGCATCTTGGAGAAACTATTCAACATCATTATAGATCAGCTTCTCATCAAAGAAAATACATGGGGCAAGGAAAGCAGGACTCATGCTGTGTGTTCCCCTTCAAGTGTCCTGCAAGTGTAGGTCTGACAGAAAAAAAGGAAAGTCCAGAGGCTCTTCACTGACCTCAGAACTGGAAACCAGAAATATGCCTGTCTGGCAGGGTTGATCTGAATCGTGACCTTACGTCCTCCCATATCCTGGAGCACACTGAATAGAGGAATGGGGGGAGATGAACAGATCAACACCCCAGGGATTAGAAGGGCCTGTCATAAGAAGCCCAGTTTATCCCATAGTTTGAGCAGAGTATCTGACACTTCTATTTAGAGCCTTGTGCAATAGTATCAGGATAACCTGAGACTATGTTTATTAAGACTTTGGACTGATTCCCCAAATCGCAGTTGCATGTTTGTCAGCAAATGAATTTCTGTTAGGATATTCATGATAATTAGACCACCACTATATGAAGATGGTGCTTGATACAATGTCCCAGAGACTGACTTCTCCTTTGAAGAGAAGAAGAAGAATTTATAAAGAACCTGTGAGACTGTCATCAGTTGTTACCTTAATATGATAACTTTGTTGACTACTTTGCAATTATAAACATTGATATGTAGGATTCCTTCATCTAGCAACCAAAGCTCTTTGCTCTTGATTTACTAAAATGACTCCTCACCCAGTGAGGAGAAACTATGTCACAGAAGAAGAAAAGGGATGGATATAGTGGCAGATCATAACATAGAATCACATAGAATAGTTAGGATTGGAAAGGACCTCAAGATCATCCAGGCTTTCAGGTCTGCACACAGGGACACCCCTAACCCTAATCCTAACCCTAACCCTAAACCTATGTTACCCAAGGCTCTGTCCAACTTGGCCTTGAACACTGTCAGGGATGAAGCATTCACAGCTTCCCTGGACAACCCATTCCAGTGCCTCACCACCTTCACAGTAAAGAACTTCTTCCTTATATACAATCTAAACTTCCCCTGTTTAAGTTTGAACCCGTCAGTACAGTCCCTACTGAAGAGTCCCTCCCCAGCATCCCTATAGGCCCCCTTCAGACACTGGAAGGCTGCTATGAGGTCTCCATGCAGCTGCCTCTTCTCCAGGCTGAACAGCCCCAACTTTCTCAGCCTGTCTTCAAACGGGAGGTGCTCCAGTCCCCTGATCGTCCTCATGGCCCTCCTCTGGACTTGTTCCAACAGTTCCATGTCCTTTTTATGTTGAGGACACCAGAACTGTACACAATACTCCAAGTGGGATCTCATGGGAGCAGAGTAGAGGGGCAGGATCACCTCCTTCGACCTGCTGGTCATGCTCCTTTTGATGCAGCTCAGGATACGGTTGGCTTTCTGGGCTGCAAGAGCTCACTGAAGCTGGCTCATGTTAGGTTTCTCTTTGACCAACACCCCCAAGTCCTTCTCTGCAGGGCTGCTCTGAATCTCTTCTCTGCCCAACCTGTAGCTGTGCCTGGGATTGCTCTGACCCAGGTGTAGGACCTTGCACTTGGCATGGTTAAACTTCATAAGGTTGGCATCAGCTCACCTCACAAGCGTGTCAAGGTCCCTCTGGATGGCATTCCTTCCCTCCAGCGTACCAACTGAACGACACCAGCCTGGTGTCATAAGCAAACTTGCTGAGGGCGCACTCAATCCCACTGTCCATGTCACCGACAAAGATGTTGAACCAGACCAGTCCCAACACCAATCCCTGAGGGATACCACCAGTCTCCAGCTGGACATTGAGCCATTGACCACAGCTCTTTGTGTGTGGCCATCCAGCCACTTTATCCACCGAGTGGTCCACGTATCAAATTGATGTCTCTCCAATTTAGGGACAAGGATGTTGTGTGGGACAGTGTTGAATGCTTTGCACAAACCCAGGTAGATGACATTAACTGCTCTACCCCTGTCCATCAGTTCCGTAGCCCCATCATAGAAGGCCACCAAATTGGTCAGGCATGTATCGCAATGGGTCCTTGCGATCTGGATCCTGCTGACCTGGACCCCAACCCACCAGTTTTCCATGCTGGTGGTCCCCATGGACCTGCCTGGTGATGCCTGCACAATGTCTGGCCCTTTTCATCCCATCAGACCTGATCCTGACCCTGACTTGAGGATTGACCTGTGTGCTTGACTTCAGACCTGCTTATCATCACACACCTGCCTTATGAGCTGGGCTCTGGGCTGCCCTTCCCATCCCTACCTGCCTTGCTCCCTGGCTGGAGGCAGTGGGTTATGCTCTGGCTGGCCACAGCATCCCCCTCAGCTCCTGGCTTCCCTCCCTTACGAAGCAGCTGGCATCAAGAAAGAACCCCACTTCTGAGAGTATCCAGGATACTAAGAGGATCTCAAGAATAATTTTGGTTTGTATTTAACACATGTAATTTCTAGGGCCTATTTGTGAACACTTGCAATTGGATAGAAGACCCAAGAACCCAAGGATGTACAGAGTTTCCCATCAGGCAGTCATGTCATCCATCAGCCTGCCCTCCACCATCACATAAATGAGGAAGTGTGCATGGGGTTCAGGTGATGGATGCTAAGCCCAAGGTAACGTGCCCCTGTGTCAGGGTCAAAGAATGCAGTAACTTCTTCCTTAAGGGTAACTTTCTTTGGATGCTCTAGACAGCCTGCAAATTCTGTCACCGGCACCATTCAATCATCCTGAAGCTGCACGTTCCCACAGAGCAGAGCAAATAAGCATCTGTGTGCTTTGTATAGCATGTGCAGACAGAATTTGGCTTTTTATGTGGTCATGTGGATTTCTTAACTGTAAAAACTGTAATGGAGTTGAGAGGGGAAAAAAAGGCAACTACAAGAGCCCAAGTGACTTCATGAAACATGAATGTCACAGAATAACAAAATTACTGGTTTTCCCATTAAATAAAGCAGTAGGAAATGTGGAAAAAGAACAGATAAAATGTGACCTAAGAAGCTCTGATTTAATTTCAGTGAGTGCTTTGTTTCATACTTACAGAATAAGACAACCAGTATGGTCCTATGCAGATAATGCAAAAGATACCGCAAACGCACAAGATTCACATAATCTGACAGACCATTGCTCAAAGTTAAAGAGCATCACTAAGTATCAATTTTAAGCTCTTGTAAGGGGAAATGTATGAGGTTTGCTACCACGTGGACCTTTGAAAGTTCTATTCATGTTTCCTTGCTACATTACTGACTTTGTGACATACCTGTCAACAGCAACAGAAAATACTATCAGAAGTGTTACTGCAATATAGGAATGAGTATGTAAACAAACTCACTAAATATCTATGAGTTACCCTCAGTGAGCAATGACAGTAAATATACCAACTGTAGTTCCCAGAGATTTTAAATATTTATGTACATCAACCACTACACATAAATCTAAGTGAACTGTTAGAAGCCTGGTGCTTGTCCTGTGGGTCATTAAAAAGAAAAAAAAAACCCAACAAACCAAACCAGAGTACCTCTGAATTAAATTATATCAGATGAAGTCTCATAGAGCTGGAGTAAGTATCTGCAAGAGAAAAAGTAATCAAATTCTGGCTTTCTTCTTTATTTTTACAAGGCAAAAGTTAGCAATAGCTATGATTCCTTATGTCTAAATTATTCTTCTAAGAACTTACTATTATTAATAAAGTAAAAATTATGTGATTTAGGAACAATATTTTATATTTCTCCATAACACTGTGAATACCTAAAGCATTTATCAATTCTATGGTTTGCGTACTTTGGGGTTTAATTACAGAACCAAAATTGACTATTACTATACCTGTCAGTGGGTAAAGAAGGAGAGCAACCAACACTTTACAGTGTTCTTTAAAACAATGCATAAACTCCTGTACTGGAAAAACAGTATTTTATTAATTCCTGTGACCTGTCCCTAAAGAACCAGAGAATGCATCAGCTAGAGTGGGGATTAAGGAGGCTTCCCTTAAGACACTGACAAGCACATAAAGAGGATTGGTTGCAAAGCAGATTGCTGTGTGTTCTACTGAACATCCTGGCTCATATGAAGACATTTGGTACTTGCTAGGGTTAAAGTCATCATACAGAGTTGCAGTTATTTTTAAGTTCTGGTATTTCCCAGAAAACAAATTACATACAGATACAATTACATACTTTAATGCAGTTTACATTTTATTGGATAACAACAAAGATACTAGTAATGATAAGTTAAAACATATAAATAAAATCATAAATCATAGAATGATTTCTTCCTGGAGCAAGCTCAGGGGGGACCTCATCACAGTATTCCAGTACAATGGCTGCAATGATGATGGAGGCTCTTTCCTCACAAAAAGACAAGGGGCTAGAGGCATAAGTTGCACCAGGAGAGGTTTCATCTTGATACAAGAAACTTTTTATAGTAAGACCAACTAAGCACTGGAACAACCTCTCCAGGAAAGTGGTGAAGCCCCCATCACAGAAGTTTTTCATGACAGGTTGCTACATCATCTCACTTAGGCTCCCTTTTCCATGGAAAGCTGGACCAGATGATGTTCTGAGGTCCCTCCCAGCTCGGGCTGTTCTATGGTTCTATAAGGGTGTATGGTATTTGACACAGACTCCAGTATAACAAAACCTGCTCAGTGCCAGCGAACACCAGTAGCACAGGGGTTTATGCTAGTTATAATTAGTGTTAATTACAGCAAAGTTAGAACAACAGTAAAACGACGATGATGGAATGTTAAGATCCTCCTCCCTTTCCATTCGGTATCATCCTTGCACGCTATGTTCCCGCATTCTGCGGTTCAACTCCTCCCGACGGCGCTGCGTTCCCGTACCCCCGCCGATGCCGCACCGAACCGACACGGCCACCCGCGGGCAAGAGGCTCCTTCAGCAGCGGGGTGTGACCTTACACACACCAGGGAAGGTCTTGCCTCCCCTTCTCTGCATTCTCCCCACCACGGGCTCTCGCGGTGGCAGGGCTGGGGCGGTGCGGGGCTGCCCGTACCTGCAGCATGCGGCAGCGCCCCAAGAGACAGCCACCACAGCGCCGGCTGACTCAGCACCCCCCGTTACCACCCCCGCCCGGCTCTTTGACGAGCGCTTCCGGGTCACACCAGACCAATAGCCTCGACGGCTTCCCTCGCGTCACCAGCGCTACGTGAGCGGAGCGCGTCACGCGCCAGAGCCCGGCACGCAGCCGGAAGTGGTGTTCCGCGGCTCTCCGGATCCCGTCACGCCGCGCGCGCGCTGCCCCTGCGGTCTATGGTAACCATAGAGATCCACGGCGGTGGCGGATCAATACTGGGACGGCGGCGGCCGTGGCGCCGTGGGGAACATGGCGACGCTGGTGCTGGATAACGGCGCTTACAATGCCAAGATCGGCTACAGCCACGCGAACGTCAGGTGAGCGCCCGGGAAAGGGCGGGGCGGGCAGGCGTCCTCTTTGTATTGCGCCGGCACCCGCTCGGCCCGGCTAGGCGCACCCACCAGCCCCGCAGCCGCCGCCCCGCAAACACAGCCCGGCAGCGGCTCGCGGGCCGCCGGTGCGCCTGCGCCAGCCGCGGACAGCCCCGGTCTGGCCCCAGCCCCGGCCGGCCCCGCCCCCGGCCCTGCGGCACGTGCCGGAGCGCAGGAGGGGCGGGTCAGGGCTCGGAGCGGTCGCAGGCTGTGGTTTTACGGTGTTGAGGGTGTGGGGTAGGGGTTGTAAGGGAGAGTTTATTTTACCGAACGGTGCCTCGTCTGCACCTGATGTGTCAGAAGTGAGGGGTTTTCCCTCCTAACTGGCCCAATTAAATGGATTAAACTTAAAATACGTCCCCAGAATACTGCTGAAAGTATGCTACTTAATGATAGTAATGTAAGGACGGTGAGTGTGCCTCGTATTGTGATGAATAGGAAACTTTCCAATCTTTTCCAGCGTTATTCCTAACTGTCAGTTCAGATCAAAGACTGCACGCTTGAAAACCTTTACGGCAAATCAACTGGATGAAATTAAAGATCCCTCTGGGCTTTTTTATATTCTGCCCTTTCAAAAAGTAAGTAAGATACCCTGAGTTTAACGTTATAGACAAATGCAAAATAGGAATGGTTTTCACACAGGGTGGCCCAACTGCAGGGTTATATGTAGTATCGTGCAAGAATTATGTTCAGCAGTGTGGAGTTTAAAAATCATAGAATCAGCCAGGGTGGAAAAGACCCTTAAGATAATGTGCAACTGTTACCCCAGCACTTCCAAGTACACCACTAAACCATGTCCCTAAGCCACCACACCTACAGGTGTTTTAAATACCCCCAGAGCTGGTGATTGCACCACTTCCAGGGGCAGCCTGTTCCAATGCTTGATGACCCTTTTGCTGAAAAAAATGTTTCCTAATATTCAATCTAAACCTGCCCTGGCGCAGCTTGAGAACATTTCCTCTTGTCCTGTCAACCTCCTTTCAAGTAGTTGTAGAGAGAGATAAGGTTCCTCCCCAAGCCTTCTCCAGACTAAACAACCCCAGTTCCCTCAGCTGCTCCTCATCACACTTGTGCTCCAGACCCTTCACCAGATTCACTGCCTTTTTCTAGACCCGCCCCAGCACCTCAATGTCTCTCTTGTAGTGAGGGTCCCAGAACTGAACACATCATTCATGGTGCAGCCTCGCCAGTGCTGAGTACAGGGGGATGTTCACTGCCCTGGCCCTGCTGGCCACACCAGTGCTGATACAAGCCAGGATGCTCTTGGACCTCTTGGCTGCTGGGGTAGAAACTGGCATCCCCAGGTCCTTTTTCTCCAAGCAGCTTTCCAGCCACTCTTCCCCAAGCCTGTAGTGTTGCATGGGGTTGCTGTTGCCCAAATGCAGGACTTGGCACTTTGCCTTTTTGAACCTCATGCCATTAGCCGCAGCCCATTGACCCAGATCCCTCTGCAGAGCCTTTATATCCTCCAGCAGTTCAACACTCCCAGCCAACTTGGTGTTGTCTGCAAACTTACTGAGGGTGTGCTCAGTCCTCTCATCTGGATCATCAGTGAAGATATTAAACAAAATTGGCCCAAATTCTGAGCCCAGGGGAACACCTCTTGGGACAAGCTGCCAGCTGGATTTAACTCTGTTCATCACCATTCTTTGTGCACAGACATCCAGCTGGTTTTTGTCCCAGCAAAGATTACACCTACCCAGGCCAGTTTCTCCAGCAGAATGCTGTGGAAAACGGTATCGAAGGCTTTACTAAAGTCTAGATAGACAACATGCACAGTCTTTCGCTCACCCACTAATTGGGTCACCTTGTTGGAGGAGATGAGTTTAGTCGAACAGGATTTGCCTTTCATAAATCCGTGGTAACTGGGCTTGATCACTTAGTTGTTGTGATGTGTGATGGCACTCAAGATGATCTGCTCCATAACCTTTCCCAGCACCAGGATCAGACTGGCTTCTGTCAAAGAAAATAACGTATACAGGAAACACAGTTTGGTTTTGTAGTGTAGTAACTAATGTGTTGATGGAAGTATTTGTAACATTCTTTAGCCTATGTAACATTTACTCCTTAGCATAGAAATGTGAATTCAGGCATGTTTACTTTCAAGTTTCTTTCTATTACCTGTCTAGAATTATTTGACATTTTTTTATTTCTAGCATATTTTTTTTAAGCATGATTCTTTTTTCTAAATAGTGTATTTTTTTTTTCCTAAATTCCTACAGGGTTACTTGGTGAACTGGGATGTCCAGAGACAGGTTTGGGATTATCTTTTTGGAAAAGAAATGTACCAAGTAAGAGCCTTTTTTGAGTATAGATTTTGTGTGGGCTTAATAATGACTAATGGAATTAACATAAGTACATCAAGTATTAAACAGAACCAGTGAGCTTACTGTTCTCTTTGAATGTGTGTTCAGTTAGGAATCAGATTTATTTTTTTGCAAACTTAAGAAAATTTTTACTTTGAGCTCTGGTGTAAGAATTTACAAAACATTTACATTTCTTAGCCTTGTGTGTATTTGTACTGAGTTTAGTTCACATGTTAGAGTCACGTCAATATAATTAAAAGTTCAAGTTAGTAAGAAATAATAATAACTAGAGACAGATAAAATGTGGTTTAGAGATCAAGAGACTGTTGATGCAAAAGAGAGTGGTGAGCTAGATCCGTGGGACATCTTTAGCAAAACACTTTCTACCTATGAGTAAGTTGAATGTATAAGATATAAATATCTGATGCTTAATCTTTCTTATTTATCGCATGAACTGGATTTAACACAAGAAGTACAATAAGGCTTCCGTTTTATTTTCTTCTTTAAAAAAAGTCACATACTCTGAAAGTTTTTAGTCTTTGTAACACCTAGGAGAGAGAATGGTACTGAAAATGAAAGTAATGCCTCAAAATACCCTAAGACTCCACACATAAACATATGCAGTGCTGGCTTTTGGTGCTTAGCTTTCATTTTAGTTTTGGAACTACATTCAATTTACTCATGGTTTCAAAGAGAATTTGTTTTAATTCTTTTTCATGAGTGAAGAGTACAGAGATACAGCTGGTGACACGTTTAGGGCCATATCAGTTATGACTGAAGCAACCCTATGAAGTTCTCCCTAAAGGCGTTTGAGATACCAGTAAACACAGAAATTCCAGGATCTTTGGCTGGCCTCATTAGAGGTCACTGGAAGTTTTATTATTGATTCTACTTCACGCAGGACTTCATCTTTGATTATTAGGTAAATAATTTTGTGATGTAAGTGCTGAGCTGTTAAAGAGACATATCTTTCTGTAGTTGACAGGATTAGCATAAAGTATTATATATTAGTATTGCACTTTATGGGTATCTCTTTAAAATGTTGGATTATGATTTGTAAGGATGGTCAGGAGCAGATTATGCAGGTGTTCCTTTCTATTACATTTATACCCATTACTTTGATAAAGTTGTATCACTGCTCATGAAGTCTTCAAAAAACCTAAAACTTTCTAAATGTAGTTTCTACAAACAAATACAGCAAGTGGTAATCATGTCTTCAAATTCACATGATCTTCATCTGCTGCAAAATATGGTAGCAGAGTATTAAATTTTGTGTAATGACCATCTTAATGTACTTTTTCATAGGTGGACTTTGTAGATACCAATATTATTATTACTGAACCTTATTTTAACTTCACTTCCATACAAGAATCCATGAATGAAATTCTGTTTGAAGAATATCAGTTTCAAGCAGTTCTTAGAGTAAATGGTGAGTCTGCCTCCTTCTAGTTTGTATTTATATATTTTGAAGGTTAACCAACCTTGTGAATAAATACGTGAATAATCATGCATACATATGCACACACGCGTATATATAAAGGTAGTAAAAAAAATTACTTTGTGTCCCTAGGTTTTGAGTAATATGCTCCTGATATGTACTCCAACCGGATTAAAGAGTTTATTTTTTTTGTAAGAAATTTCAGCTATACTCTTAGACTACTTTCTAGGGCTGTCATGGTATATAACTAAAGAAAATTTGAGGAGAGTCAGGATGATAGAGATAACAGATGGATTTTGAAACAGGATAGCCTTTGAGAGAGGCTACCAAAAATTTGCATGAAGTCTTAGATAACTTTCCTTCTTTTTTTCTTTGAGGGGGGACTGGGGGGGAAGTGAAACGGGGAGTAGGGTGGCTTTTTGTTTGTATTGGCAAATAAAATGCAGCGTTACAGTAACGAAATGTATCTTTCAGGCAATATGTAAATAACATCATAGTCCTCCTGAAAGATAGCTGGACATATGGTACTCCTTTAGATAGCTTTGATAAATTGTGGTGTGATCAGTCTGCTTGGGCCTTAGGAAACTGAGCATGGGCTGGCATTATTGAAATAGAATAAATGGGGGCATATATTATACTTAATTTTATCTGTTGTCAAAATTAATTCATGTGTTGGCTGTAGTATTATTGATTGAAATCTCTGAAGTCTGTCAAAGGCATTTAAAATACGAAGCAAGTACATTTTCATGTCAATGTAAGTTCTAAAAGTGTATATTCATATAAAAATTGAGTGCAATTTTCTGTATTTCAGCTGGAGCTCTTAGTGCACATAGGTATTTCCGGGATAATCCATCTGAGCTATGTTGTATCATTGTGGACAGTGGATACTCTTTTACACACATTGTACCTTATTGCAGAAGTAAAAAGAAAAAAGAGGCAATCATCAGGTAAGTTGCAGTGTATATTTTCTAGAAGAATTGTTTGCTATGCCTGAAGTCAATAATGACAGAATTCCTTGTGTTACTCCTTTTCTGTAGGATTAATGTTGGAGGAAAACTCTTAACCAACCATCTCAAGGAGATAATCTCTTACAGGTAAAGCATGCTGATCATCATCTTGAGACCTGTTATGAAATGAGCTAGAAGTTTGTGAGGATATTCTTACTGGTTCTGTGTATTTTAGATTAAATGCTGTTTAAATGATAAAGGGGTTTTTGCCTGTTATAATCTGCTAGCTGCCATCTTGAGCTTAAGATCCAGATGAATTAAGATGATCTTAAACTCTTTGAAAACTAATAACCTAATTCTTCAAAGTGCCAGAACATCTAACGTTGCTAGGGTTACCCGTGTGTTCACAATTATACAAGACCTTACGTATTTTCTGAGATGTCTCAGTAGATCATCAGTCAGTTTGCTAACTGATTCTATCAATACCACAAATAAAAAGGATCCATTAGCTTGGAACTTTAGATAAAGTTCTTCGCTAGTAGAGCTGGTTGCAGGATTATGGCTATACTTGTTATGAAGACATTGCACAAATGCAGGTAGATGTTTGTGTTTACTGAACTGTGAAGTAGGAAAGCATTAAACTCCAGCAGGCCACGAATGCTTTTGTAAATTGAATGCAAGTTTTAGATATTGAAAGAGTTGCTTTCTGTGATTTGAAAACTATGGTTGCTCATCTCCAGTGGAAGACTGGACAGGTAATGCTAAGAATTATTCTCTAACTTCTGTGGTTTTGGTTTTTGTTTTTCTTAGGCAACTGCATGTTATGGATGAAACACATGTAATTAATCAAGTGAAAGAAGATGTGTGTTATGTTTCTCAAGACTTTTACAAGGACATGGACATTGCCAAGTATGTATACAATAGTACTATATGTACAAATAGATTATTCAGAAGTACCAACTTTTAGAAACAAATAAAGCTATACTCTTAGTCAGAAATTTTCACAGTTAAGTCAAAGGAAGTTTTGTCAACAGAAAATAGTTGGAACTTAGAACTTGTTCTTTATTCTGTTGTATTTTACATTTTTCTCTTTCAGATTGAAAGGAGAGGAAAATACTGTAATGGTAGATTATGTTTTGCCAGACTTCAGCACAATCAAAAAAGGATTTTGTAAGGTAATAATAGTGTGGCTTTTGAAGTATATTTTTTGAATTGTTCCCCTGTACAAGTTTAGCAGGGGGGTTGAAAAGACTTATTTTTTTCTAATGCTGTGTTGTAACTTCTAACTTAAATGGTAAAGATTTCCTTAGGAAGTTGAGCTGAAAATTAAATACTATTTTTTCAGTATATAACATTTTATGTTTAATAATTATTTTTATGGTTGTGCTCTGTCATACAACCCATCCATACCATTATTGGGGTGTATTTTTTAAAGTTAAGTTGGAAAATGTTTCCTCTGCTTTGATGCTTGTTTCTAAGTCTCTCTGAATTTCATGTAGATACCTTAATAGGTAGAAGGTTGAAAGTCATGTTATAGAAGACCCTGAAAAGTCTTAATACCAGTGAAGACAATTTAACAATTTTATTTCACTTATCAAGTTTGCCATAGTTTCAAAAGCAGTCCCAATATTGCAGTCTTGTGTGTACCTATTTTATTTTGCTTCAGGCAAAACTGTAGTTGATGAGGGTAAAGTCACTGCAGATTTAACACCAGAGTATGCATTATTCTTAAGATTTGTTGGTAATACAACTTTACATAGAATATACTGCCTACCTCTGCAGTACATGAAGAAGATTAGCTGAATACTCTAGGATGTGGCTTCTTTTCTTAAGCAGTGGCTACTATTCATGTCTTTAATTTAGCCAAGGGAAGAGATGGTGTTAAGTGGAAAATACAAGACCGGTGAACAAACACTTCGTCTAACAAATGAAAGATTTGCAGTTCCAGAAATACTCTTCCATCCTTCAGATATTGGTATTCAAGAGATGGGAATTCCGGAAGCTATTGTCTATTCTATTCAGAATTTACCTGAAGGTATAACCTTAGAAGTATTTTCAAAAAATGTGTGGTTTGGTGGTTTTTGTTAGGTTTGATTTTTTTTTTTAAGTATCTAAAGTGTTTTAAGAAGCTGGTACTGTCAATATACCACTTACTAAGTTACAAACTGTTCTGTCTTCTGGTGTGTGTCGTATACTCTAGACCTTCTTGTCTACAAGACTCTCTGTTAGGGAAGCAGTTTTGTGATGATTCATGGATCAATTTCTACTTTCAACTAATCACTGTAGACTTCACTCCTCTTAACACCCTTTTCTAACGTGACCTATCCGTCTTTGACACCACTGATGGGATATACTTGAAATTAGCTTTAGTTATGTTTTAAAATACCTTTCTTTATTTGGAAAAAAAAAACTGATGAAAAAAACTGATGAAAAAAATGAAACTGACCCAACTGAGTAATTTAAGCACCTTTGTGCTTAATGCTTTGTGACTGCTGTTTGTGAGGAGTAATACTAAAGCTTTCATTTTACAGATGAGGTACATGTAATTAATGTTATTACTACAAAGAAGACTTTCTTAGGTTCTGTGATGCCACATACATATGGTGGCATTGAGGCTATTATTTAGTACTCTTAAAAAAATTTTATCATTTAAAATACCCTTTGAAAAGGGAATTGTGTTGGCAGACATGGAACTTAATAGGTAATGTAAGAAAACAGTAGTTACGGCAGTCAGATTCTAAAAAAGCACAAAGAACAGGGGGATTTATAATTTTCATTTATTTCTCAATGTAAGTATTTAACTGACGTAATCGTTAGATGATCATAAAATTCTTCTTGCATATTTTTTACTTCTGTTCTAAGTGGGGAATAAAACTTGAATCTTTAAGCGTATATTCAGTCTGTAACTACAGATTTACTTCCTTTACAGAAATGCAGCCTCATTTCTTCAAGAACATAGTCCTGACTGGGGGAAACACCCTTTTTCCAGGCTTCAGAGATCGGGTTTATTCTGAAGTTCGATGCCTTACTCCAACTGATTATGATGTGTCCGTTGTTCTTCCTGAAAAGTGAGTTCTACACTGTATAGAACAAGCTTTGTTCTTCTAGCAGAACAAGCTATGAAGTAGGATTTCTTTTGCTGGTTCAAACTAAAACCGGAGGTTTGGGTTAGATATAAGGAAGAAGTTCTTTACTGTGGGGGTGGTGAGTCACTGGAACAGGTTGCCCAAAGAAGTGGTAAATGCTCTGTCCCTGGCAGTGTTCACGACCAGGTTGGACAGAGCCTTGGATGACATGGTCTAGGGTGAGGCATTCCTCCCCATGGCTGGGGAGTTGGAACTAGATGATATTAAGGTCCTCTCCAACCCTAACTATTCTATGAATCTAATCTATTATTACTAAGACAAAGGGGTTAATTTAAGTATTCACTGAACCAGAACTGTACAAGAAGAATGTTTTAAATGAGTGTATTTTCAGACAAACCAGTTAAATTAGGGACCACCTGCTTGCCCTGTACTTTAGGTAATAAAGTTAAGCATAGAAATGTTTTCAGGATCAGTCTTTGGAGCGTAAATAGGTAAATAAGACTGTATTGTGGATTATGTGGATATATAAGTATGCAAGATAAGAGTTTAATCTTTTACTTAAAAGATTTGACAGCATATGAATGCTGCCATATCATTATTAATGTAGTCACTTCAGGGATTTGGAAGGGGTAACACCTTAGCAGAGAGAAAGTACACAGCTGAGACAAAACACGTGTATCGAAAGAACAACGAAATCTTTACTTTTTAAAAAGTACTATTGGAGAGTACTTTTAAATATTATGAAGAATCATTATCTGTGTAACATAAATATAAACAATATCTTCTTATCCCGCCCTCTTCACACCTGCCTCCTGCACTTGTTTATAACAGTCAGTCAGCCCTGCTAAAATTTCAGACTTTGTCTCAGAGCTTGTCTGGAGCTGGGTGGTTTGATTTAGCAATCAAAAGTATATTTTTAAATAGGATAAATAAAAGTCTTGGAAATCATCACTGCATACTTCTGTTTGAAATGTACTTACTGTTACTCATTTATAACTGTTCATTTTTCAGCCCTATTACTTATTCCTGGGAAGGTGGGAAGCTCATTTCTGAAAATGATGATTTTGAAGACATGGTAGTAACTAGAGAAGATTATGAAGAACATGGACACAATATCTGTGAAGAGAAATTTGACATATAGGCAGTATAGTTGAATATTTTGTTATTCCATTGTTTCAGTCAGAATGGAACTCTTTGAAGTACAACCTGTTTCCTGTCAGTTAGGATTGTGTTTTAGCTTTCCTGTATTTAGAGTGGGTTGGGGAAAATAATTTTCCAAGTTTAAAAATGAATTTTACAAGCCTAATACTATGAAGTAATACGTTCACTGTCATTTCACTGTGTTCTCATCTTTTACTGATAGCTTCACTGTATTCTTACTGCAGAAAAACTCAGTGCATGGGGCAATAAAAATACTGAATGCTTGTGCTGGTGTGACATTAATACATAGTGAGAAGAAATTGAGTTGTCTGGGGGTTTGTTGCGGGGGGGGATTTTTTTATTCCCAAATGAATATTATTCCAACTTGTGCATGCAGTTAAATGGACATTAAACACATCTCAAAAGTTCTCTCCTGAGATTGCCTGTCCTGAAAAAGATGTGATGGTTGGAGGCCATCTTGGGAAAAGCAATCACAAAATGATTGAATTTTGAGTTTTTGGAGAAGTCGGGAAGAAAGTCAGCAAAAGCTCCACCTTGAACTTCTGGAGAGCTGACTTTGGCCTGTTTAGGTTCCTAGCTGGGAGAATTCCTTGAGAAACATTACTGAGGGACAAAGGGGTCCAGGAAGGCTGGACACTCTTCAAGAATGAAATCCTTAATGTGCAGGAGCAGGTACTCCCTATGTGCCAAAAATCAAACCAGTGGGGAAGACCAGACTGGCTGAACAGGGAGATACTGCTGGAACTTCGGAAAAAAAAAATTTCTCATCTGTGGAAGAAGGGACAGTTACCCAATGAAACGTACAAGGGTGTTGTTAGGTTATGCACAGAAAGTTAGAAAGGCGAAGGGACAGATGGAACTAAATCTGGCCACTGCCATAAAAGATAATAAAAAATACTTTTACAAATATATTAGCAATAAAAGGAGGGCCAAGGAGAATCTCCATCCTCCACTGGATAGTAGGGGAAACCTAGTGACTGAGGACGAAGAAAAGGCTGAGGTACGTACTGCAGCTTTTGCCTCAGTCTTTAGTCAGACCAGCCATCCTCAGGTTACTCAGTTCCCTGAGTTGAATGGCAGAGATAGGGAGGTCCTCAGTGATACGATTTAGTGGCGGTCTTGGCAGTCCTGGGGTAATGATTGGACTTGGTGATCTTAAAGGTCTTTTCCAACCTAGCTGATTCTGTAATTCTGTGATTAACGTTCTATGAATGGAAGCAAGTCTCCTCATTCTGAAGGTGCATCACTTGTTCTCTGATTAAGAGTGCACTGGAAAGTACCTCCAGCCTAAACTTTTCTCTCTCTAAATTTTGTACTTCAAAATAAATTCATATTGACAATTGATAGCTCTGTGCTAGAAATCATAAATAGAAAAGAACTGCAAGTTTCCGTTCCAGATGATTCTGTGTCAAATATTGTTAAAAAATAACCAACAGAACTGTCTAAGGTCCAGTAAAGTTTTCCTAATTTTGGAATGTAACTGAAAGTCTAACAACAAAGACCAGTAATCTGTAGTTCACTAAATAGTCTTGTTCAGTAGACCCTCATAAACATAAAACACCACATTTCTTTCAACAGAAGACTGAAAATAAGCAGATCCTGCTGTCAGGGTGAGTAAGGCAGGGCTCTGAAGAGCCCTCCTTTTACAGAACTGGATCTATCTTGGCTTCTTGTCCCTGAAGGAAACCACTTGACAGCTGTAAACTCCTGCTGCTCACTTTTTCCTTACTGCTTGATACCTGGTTCTACACCCACTGAGATGCCTCTTCCTTATGAAAACACTATGAAATGACAGATCAATTAATTGCTTTTTACACAGTACTTTCTTACCCCTTTAAATTAGTACAAGAAAATTCTTAGCAAGTCACAAAGTGCAATAATTTGTTTTTTAAAAAGTTTTTCCCAAAGCAGTTCCCAGTCCATCTAGCCTACAAATTGCCATGTTGCCATTCCTCCCTCTTAACCAGGTTCAGCATTTTGAGTGAGACCCAGTAGAGGAACTGAAGAGAGAAAAAGCCCACACTACGACAAAAGATCAAACAACCACCCAACAACAAATAAAATCCAAACTGAAAACCCCCTTTCCCACAACTCGACACCGGAAGCACTTAATCAGAAAACTTTCCTGTTTACAATTTTCAATAACCTGTACACACTTCCTTTTCTGGGAGAATGGCCAACCTCCCATCACAGGGCTCAAAAAAAAACTTGTGGCCCTGTAATCTAGTAACTGGGGCATTCACCTCTGAAAGATGAAACTTGGTCAGCACTTATTTTCAGAAAGCTTTGGTATTCTGGTAACTTCCCCATACGTTTGAAGAACAATTGAGGATATAGATACCCAAAGAAGCATATTCACAATAAAAAAGTCATGGTCATAGTGGAGTTAGTCCAGCATAGGGGCCATGAAAATGACAAAGATTGGAGCATCTGTCATACAGGGAAGAGGATGAGAGCGCTGTGACTGTTTAGCCTTCAGAAAAGAAGGCTCAGGGGAGGGAGTAAAGAAGACTGAACCAGGCACTTCTGGACCAGACTCACCTGAGCAGCTGTGGCATCTCCATCCTTGGAGATACTCTAAACTGAACTGGAAAAGGCCCTGAGCAACCTGCACTAATTGACCCCACTTTCAGCTGGGCTGTGGGACTAGACCAGAGGTACCTTCCAATCTCAGTTCTAAGTTTCTATGTCCAACATGTGATTAAATGTCTGTCATGAGGATGGAAAAAGTAATAGTGTCGTGGTTAAACCCAGTCAGGTAACTCGTTCACTCACTTCCCCCCCTTCTTGCCCTCCCCCTACTCCCAGAGGGACAGAGAGGAGAATCGAAAAGAATGCAACTCCCATGGGTTGAGATAAGAGCAGTTTAGTAACCAAGGTATAACATAAATCACTACTGATACCACCATTAATAATAATGATAAAGGAAATAACAAGGGAAGAGAATACATCACCTCACCACCAGCCAACCGATAACTCGCCCCCCCAGCTCGACCAAGCTCTGACCGATACCTCCTCCAACCCTGCAGTCCACCAGCTCTTCCAGGTAACTCCCAGTTACATCCTGGGCATGACGTGATGTGGTATGGAATACCTCTTTGGTCAGTTTGGGTCAGGTGTCCTGTCTCTGCTTCCTCCCGGCTTCCTCTCCTCCCTGGCAGAGCATGAGGCTCACAAAGTCCTTGGCCAAACCAAAACATCATCGTTATCAGCTCTGTTCCCAGGCCGAAAGTCAAAACACTGCACTGCACCAGCTACCAAGAAGGAGGAAAATGACTGCTACTGCTGAACCCAGGACAGTAATTTAACCCCATAACATTATATTGCATAGTTAATGATTTTAATCAACATTTCCTTGTCAATGTACAGTTAACCATCAATGTGTAAACAGGCCAACGCGCTTTCTAGCTTTGCCCTATGAACCATTAATGTTATCAAAGTATTTATGACAAATAACTGGACACTATCAAAGTATCTTGATATTAAAATAAGCGGCTTAAGTACCCCAAGTGATCTAAACCAAGATTATTTCTCAGTTTTTTAAAAAATGTAATTGTACATTTGCGTTTGTGTAACTGCCAAATAAGTGGCAGCTCAGTCTGCCAAAATGAGGAAAGAGCAACAGGCTGTAATTACTGACTGCAACACACACAGCTCCTCTGCCTAATGAATCTTGCCTGCCACAAGCTCCTAACATTTTTTGGTGCACTTTGTACACTTTTACAACACTCATAAGAGTCATAATCTACAGTTTATTATTAGATTAAAATAGATTATGAACTGCAGATTGAAAAGAATAAAAAGTTTGATTATCAACCCAAGCATGACTCAGAATGCAGACATGGCTCAGCTAGAAAGCTATAGGCTTAAGGACACGTGGAAAAAAGCACCAAAGTCTGAACTCATAGCAGCACAAGCAGTGTGCCATTATTACTAACTTTAAAATAATTAAGAACATTTTGCTTAAAAAGAATCCTTAGAATTAATGCTTTTTAGCAGCACAGTGATTTCAATAGTTGTAGTTTTCTGTAACTTAAAACACAATGAAGTAAGACAACAGTTTGTACCATTTTCATATGCATCCTCCCCTTTAAAATGAAAAAAACCCAAACAAACAAACCCAAAAAGGCTGTGTTGATATCTAGCCATTTGGAACACAAAATTCACATTTAGTTTTACAACCACAATAGGCAAGAGAATGGTATTTCTTGAATTCTTTAACTAATTTCTTCTTCTGCTTCAAAGGAATAGTAGGGTCACTGTCCATCTCTTGAACCAATGCAAGAAGATACCGATTTGTTTGTTGGTTTTGATCTTCGTATTCTTTAGTTGTCACACGCTGACAGAAGGTGAAGCCTTTGTGAGAAATCACAGGTTCAGATTAAGTTTAATGGATTATGTAAGAGCCTGATTAAAAAATATGATCAGAAACGTAAGTATACTGATATTGTGGTTCAGATGCAATTATAATTTTCTACAATGTGGAACATAGCCCTTCACTCAGCATGGATGAACATCTAAACATTAACTGCAAAACTAAAATTGAAAAGCAGTGTTATAAGTGGAATATCACAGGTGTTTCCATATTGCAAACAGGCCTGCAAGAAAAAAACTAATACTGGTTTTACAAATGGAAACCGTAATGAAGCGTGCTACACAACAAGAATGTCATCTTGTAATTGTCATGATCCAGCAATTCCTTAGGAATCAATCCAGATCCAGCAAGGTCCAGTACATAATGCAAGTGAATAAATACTTTTGAGGAACAGTTGTTTCTGAAATCAGGAACAGAATTCAGGAACTTCTAGGTGACCAGACAGCTCAGCATGGTTTGGGCACCAGAAGCAGAGGTGATGCAACAGGCAATGGTTCAGGGTGAGGGCAAAGAACTACACTCAGAGATATGCAACTCAAGCACGACCTAACTATAAAAAGGTTGTGGACCCATGCAGTAGAGTACTGCCCTGCAAGGACTAAAGCCCCGTCATTAGGCAGGTGAATTCTAGCCCAAGGAAAGACTGGCATTCAGCTACTCCAGACACTTTTTCCTCCTATAAGCGTTAGGGAGCAAGTTGGCTGAACAAGTACAATTGCCTAAAGGGGAAAAAAACTCTTCCTTCTGTACACCACTGTCTTCTTGAGGCTTCACATCAAGAGTTGTAATAACCTGAGCTACCAGATTTTCACATAGACTTGTCCCTCCCTTCTTTTACACCAAGTCTATCAAACACCAAATGTGAAATACTTTACGTTTTAGTAAAGCCAGGTCAAGATTGCGCTTTCAAAAGAAAAAGCTTAAAAACTTCTGGCAAAGATAATAATTCTTAAAACTTCAGGGTGGATTCTTTAATCCAACGGTTTCAAGTAGGTACTAGATTAAAGCCAACCTCATAGTTCCCTCTTTTTAGTATTTTATATTTCCAGCAGATCTAAGGATTACCCTCCTGCATTAGACTGACCCCCTTTTTTATCAGGGTCCCACAGCCTTCCCTCTTGCTCCCACCTGCACTTCAGAAGTTCACCAGCTGAGAACGCTCAGCAGCTCCCAGGAAAGATTTTTCTCCTGTCTCCTCCATGAGAAAAGGGAAAATGTCACCAGAATATGAGGCACACAGGAAAATAGGGAAGTGCCATGCTGGAGAGCTTACAGTCAAATCAAACTAGCTACTTCAACAAGTAGATAGAATCTATACACATTTATAGATTGAAACACCAAAACTTTGTAGGGAGAATACAGCATGGGGTTTGTACTTCACTTGTCTGTTCAATGGGCAGATGGAGATCACAAACTCCAAGAATTCTGCAGACAGGCAACTCCTTCCTCTGTTGCTCATCTCTGTGGGCTTCTTAATACTCAGAACACTGAACAGGAAGCAATTTTGGCATATTCAAAAACTCAACATGGACGGTAACAGATTCTGTACCCAAATTACTTCTCAGGCAGCTGCCATATTAAATACAGTATTCAACAGCACAGTAACTTGCAGTGTAATTCAGTTCCCTAATGGTTTCTCTTCAGTGTTTAAGTACATAATGCACTGGCAATACAGAAATCAAAAGGAAGACGGAGTCAGAGATAAATTCAATTATTTAAGCTAACCTTTTTAATCACAGCGCTGAAAGGTATTTTTGACAGCAAGGCCAGATGGAATGTTAGCTTGTAAAAGAAGTGAGCTGGAAAACACTAATCCCACATGCATGCCAAGTGTTGGATGCCTGCCTTTTAAGCTACACTACCCTTCCCCAAGTCTTACACTCTTGTACTTACACAGAAAAGGAAGAGTGTTCTTCAAAACACTAAACAATCCAGGTCTGTGCTCAAGACATCTATCAGAACCTCGAACTACCGAGGCTCTAAGAGAATTTTTAGGTCTTGTGTCAGAAATAAGAATGCTATTTCTAAATATAAAATCACATCAAATTCACAAACCAAATTATAAGCAAGTCACTTCAGGAAGCACATTTCATGCTGATCTTTCCAGAAGTAATTATTTTGTAAAAAGAATTTGTAATGTGTTCAAACTAGACAGTTAATGGAATTCTTGTTCTCTATATTCAGACATCAGTATTTTGCTTATAGCAGATAATTTAGTTATTTAGTGAATTAGCTGCTAATACTTTAATGCTTCATTTCTAATAAAGGAAAAGAACCTAGTCTATGCAGAATTATAGTCAACTGATGATAAACTCATTTTTGTAAAATGGGTTATATAAAAATGCATATCACATCATCTACCTGAATTGGTATCTGGATCTTGTCCTTCTAGCAAACTCTCAAGTCTCCTACTGGTTAGCTCCAGAAGAGTTAAAGGAGTCTGAAAATAAAACCCAACAGAGAAAAAAAATTACAAAAGCAATTCTTCTATATTTTAAGAATGTAGAGCTTTCAGGTGATCAACTAAAAAGAACCCCAACTATTTAATTAGCTGCAGAACTCAATGCTTACATTTATTCAGGTACATGGTCAAAGTCTCTCACAGATTTGCACTAAACCACGTAGTTTTACTAGAATACGTGCTTATTTCTGGTATTTCTGACCAATTAAATATGAAGCAGGATATTCTAGACAGTGTTTTCCATTGAACTATGGCAAACAGTGTAGTGTAGACCTTAAACTTATTTCAGCTTATAAAATACACAATGCTCTCAACTGCCCTGTGAAAGAGCAAGGTACCACCCATTCTGCTGTGAAGCAGTGGGCACTTCATTTGCCAGATCTGGCTCCATCTGCAGTCATGTCAGAACCCTCAATAGCAAACAAAACTCAAAGAAACAAACAAATTATTTTGGCTGTATAGTAACAAATACAAAACTCACACTGACCACTTGATACTTGCAAACTAAACTGGAGCTAATTAAAAAAATCTTCCATGTGTCTTTGGCTGAGGTCAGGAATGGAAATAAATGTGTAAGAATTAAAAAGAATATTTTACAGAAATCAGATCAATGTTTCTGTGAAACTTACTTGTAACTGGACAGTAAGTGCCTGCAGCATTTTACAGGTATATTATAACAGCTAATTATTCATCTAGTTCATCTCTATCTTGTTTATCTAATTGTTCATCTCTATCTAGTTTAATATTTTAATGAGGTGTTTCATAATTAAGCAAAACAGTAAAGAAGCATCACAACTTCTACACACTGGTTGAATTCAGAAGGTCAATATAGGATCTGGGAAGGTTGCCTCTTCTCACATGTGTGACAACAATGGAATGTAAAGGAGACTAAGATATGCTTGCATATATACAAAACTAATTATGTTAAAAAGACCATTTAATTTTGCGTTCAATTTAAAAGTTAAAATTTGAAAACTCCAAAGGAACTGTTAGAGTTGTCAAAGCTGTACAGGTACACCAGGACACCAGAGCATGCCACCTTAAACACCACCCATGTACGGGTATGTCAGCTGACTGCTAAAGGAGAAAGACACTATGAAACCTAAAAAAATCAGTAGGCCACCATCAGAAATATTGTACCAAAAGGCCTCTATAAAAATTTCTTAATACTTTAAATATTTTCTTAATAGAAAGTAAAGGGAGAGGATAGTTTATATAAGAGATTATAAACTCTCAAAAAGCTGTCCTCCATGGCTTGAATACCTTCTCACCCTGCTTGACTGTACCATTAAACTGTAATGGGAATATTAAACTCTGCTCCTCAGACGTGTCATCTCCAAAATGGCACTTCATGGTATTTAAACTGACAAAACTAATGAGGTGAGGAAAATGCTACCTTCAAGAGGTCAGTGTGGCTGTCCATCAGAAACTCAGTCAGCAGTTCTGCCTGTGGTTTTGACAATGTCTTACTTTGTAAGATGAACTTTGTGAAAGTCTTGATGATAACCAATCTGTTCTCAAACTAGAAAAAGAACCATTCAGATTTGGCATTAGGTTCACTTGCAGTGTGTTAGCAAAGACTAAGTATAACAGGATGCTATCAGTGGGAGGAACATTTTGATATTTGTTTTAAAACAAATCACATTGTAAGGCAATAAACAGAATACTTGTAACTCTTGGGGGGGGGGGGGGGTGGTAAAAATTAGTTTTCCTATGGGAAAACATTACTTCCCACACTAAACATAACAAATACTTACTTGTTTCTGTAATTTGTAGCCATCAGATTCTGACGCAATGGCTATGAAAGTCAGGAGTCTATGTAGCTCTTCTCGGATATTTGGTGCTAATAATTTTAAATAAAGTTGTGATGCCTCTAGAGCTTGATCCGTTTTTCCTTTTTCTGCAGTGGAGTAAAACAGTGCATCCAGTGAAACTATTAATTTTCAGAGTCAAGAATACATATTTTAAATCCAATATTAATCCAGTTTTTTGGAGGGGTTTCTCTCCAAACACAACAGGCTATCCCAGTGACTTCTAAAATCTTTAGACAACACTTAATAAAGCATTTAATCAATGTAAGCCTACAGCCTTTGTCCCACAGTTAGTCAGGGAATAGATGTGCTTAAACAATATATACAGGACATTACTATGTTTTGTGTACAACTTCAATCATCACTTCAGTGTTTGCACCTGTTTTTGTTTACATATCTTCATATTATATTCCAGGATCCATCTCCAAATAATTAGTGAGCTGAACAATTCTAACTTGCTCGTTGTTTTGAGGGTTTTGTTTGGGTTTTTTGTTTTGGTTTGGGATTTTTTTGGGGGTGGGAGGAGGAGCGGTTGCTGTTAGAGGTCGATTTGTTGGTCCACCCCAACCTTTCCCACCTTTTAAGCCATTAGGTTAGGAGTTTCTCAAGGAAATGTGGTAAGGTGGAAATAACTTCCAATAAAAACACCCTTTAGATAATTCTAGTTATCTTCACTTTGAAAGTGAAGAAGTACTGAAAAGTCATGTACCTTTCTTAAGGCAAGAGCAAGATGAGGGCAGATACAGGAATAGAACATACGCATGATTTTCTGGTCTCTGTCCTGTTATTGGGGACAGAGGTTTTATGTTATAAGAAATAATCCAGGACTTTAAAGGGTGTCCAATGGGCATTTGAAACCATTTTTGTTTAAAAAGAACATCAAGAGTGAGTGAGCCTTTTATAAAAGAAGGGCAAACAAAAGAGCGGGAAGAAACTGCCAGAAGACATGATCAAGACAGGTAAAAAGTATAGATGTGAAGACAGGAAGTTAAAATCACTTTGAGAAAAGCTCAAGAGTTTCCCTGGTCTGATAAAAGCTTCACTGAGTTGCTTTAAAAGACCCTCTCGGTGTGGAAGTTCAGTAAGCCCAATGGACTCATTTAACCAACTGCATTCATCTTTAGCATAAGTATTCTAGATCTGTTTATTTTAAAGACAAGCACAACACACTTGCTTTCATAACAGATGATAGTATTATCAGCCATTTGAAATCAAACTGTTCAACAACTGAGGAAAATACAATTATAACCATATATACATTGATGACAAAATGAAGTGGCACTTTAGCTATCTGCAGCACTTCTCAAATTAATTTTGAAGTGTTTTATATATGCAGACGTTTATAGCTAGCTCAAACTCTCTCTTACACTAGAGTCAGAACAATGGTACTTCATCAAAGTAAGGTTAACTGCACTGGATTCTACTTGATAATTATTAGTAGAATCCAAGTTGTTAGGCACTAACAACCATAATATATTCCATAGCACTGAGATGGAAAAATGGTTGGAAAATAGTTAATCACAATCTCCTAACAGTGATCTAGTATGAACTAGACCACAGCTGAGGACCCCAGAAAACAAACTAATTAAACTATTAACTATTAAAACATAAAATCACTTCCTAATGGTAAAGTTATACTTACCACTTCATCAAAAAGAAGTAAGGCATTAGAAACTGCTTGTGAGATAGTCCTACCCAAGTTGGAAAGATGACAAAATTAAAGCAAAAGTAACAAAGCAGAATAGACCTGGACATTCACAGGTCATACAGTTTAGATCAAGCAGGTACTTAATAAAGAAAAGACTTACAGGCAATGAAAGCATTATTTATCAGAATTATGAAACTGTCTTTACCCTTGCTACAGATTTGGCTGGTTTGATTCTCTATGTATTCTATAAAATTGGTTTGTATCGGTTTTTCATTTAAAGTGCTTTTTAATTTAAAGCGCTTAAATTTAAGTAAACATTTAGCATAAGTTACTTCTGTTTTAAGTCAGTTATTTCAAACTGGTATTCTTTTCTTGAGGATGGGTTATGCAATTTTGCAAGAGTTTCCTTTTCATGACTTCTAGTTTATTTTTCTGTTTAGCAAAATACTACTGATAAATATATTGCCTTTCATATTTTTGTGAAGTTTCGGCCACAGGATCTATCCCTCTGCTCCAATTTTTACACAGGCCAACTCTGCTCCTATGCTAGTAAACTGCCATAGTTCTCTAAAAACTGACACATTTAATAACACTCCATAAACCCTACAGACCTGAAGAAGTAACAGGGTTATTTAGAGTAGGATTAATCTTAAATTTATATTTAAATTAAACCTTTCTGTTTTACTTGTGAGCATATGTAGGGAGGATTGGGAGTAATGGTGAGGGAAATCACAGCCTGAATCATAATCTCAACAGCCCCTTTTATAATTTTAAATAATGCGTATTACTAAAAAAGTCTTAAGTACACAACTTACAAAACCTTATGCTGCTTAACAAGAAAAAAGTAAAATCATTTCCATGAAGTATTGTTATTAGTCAGAAGTAACACTAAGAGAAATTGTGACTAGTGGTAAGAAATGTTCACAATGAGAGCAGTTATATATTGAAACAAGTTACCCACAGAGGTTAATGAATCTCTATCCTTGCAGATTTTCAAAATTCAGCTGTACGTAAGCAACTCGCTCTAACCTCAAAATTTGTCCTTGCCTTGAGCAGAGGTTCTGATTAGCAACCTCAAGTGTCCCCTTCCAACCTAGAAATTAAAGTGCATCTGCAACAGCATTGCAAATGGTGTTATGATTTAGTCAATTAATGCTTAGCAAGTTACATCCTTTATGTAGCTTTCACTTACATTTTTTGTTCCAGGTTGCTCTTACCTATAAGTTCTATAATTCCTGAATGAATATTGAGATCCTGAGTGTCAAGAAGGGAGTCTTTCTTTTGACTATAGTACTTTATTATAGTGTCAAAAAGAATCTTCTTGTATGTATTCAGACTGCAGGGTTTGTTAGTGCTTTGAGGTAACTGCTGACTAACCATCACTATAAATTGGTCTGGGAAATACTCCAAGCATTCAATTGCAGCATAGAGCCATTTGTCAAGCCTGTAGAAGGAAAAGTTAGTTTTAGTCCTTACTTTAAAATGCTCTGCCTATTCTTATTTAACCCTTTAAAGAAAATTAGATAGAAATAATCACAGAGGTATAGTCACATATTTGAACCACAGCATTAAACTTGGTGCTTATTAAGCAGTTTATGTAACTTATTTCGCCACAGTAGTTCAAGGACCTACTCAAAATAAGCAACTTCCATGGTTTTCTAATGCTACAGATGGTATGGCTGAGGTATGTCCAGATCAGAACAAGCTGCAATCATGCCAGACTGTCACTGACCCCAGGATACTTGCCTGATTCATCTAGTATTTTAAACCAAACACAACAAAAACCCATCAGGGATAACCAGGGTGGAAAACCAAGGGACTGAATATTTACAGAATAGAAAACAGAGAAAAAATAAAAATAGTTTAAACCTCAGAAGACTGTGGAAGCAGTTTATTACATGACATACTACAAAGGCATGAGTTTTCTTAAGCATTTTTTTTACCTGTACAACTTAACTAGAGAGAGAAAACATAAGGAGAATCTAAAATTCAGGTAGATATCTACTTTTTCAAAGAGGAAGGTCAGAGGAAAGTCACTAACTCAACCATTTTGTACAGAATAAATCTACAATTATAGAACTGTGGGGGGCATAGGGACAATTAATTTCATCTGGCTCTCTGGATATAAAATAATTTGAACTGAACCATAGCTTGTGAGAAGATGCAAATATTATTTAAGATCCACAGAATCTCATTTTTATTATGGAGAGAAGAAAAAAAAAATTGATCCTTCTGCTGTATAAGTAAATAAACAGGAACTTTTGTTCAAACTGCAGGGCCAAGGATTGTATAAACACTTGGATGCATAAATGGGGTAATACAATAAAGTAGAAATGGGATCCTGAACTCCCTTTAGTTATGATCCCATGAGTTGTGCAATCACTGCAAGCAGGATTTGATTACAGTTTTTAAGTATCTGCAATGAGAGCAGGTATTTGATTATTTCAAGCTTAACAAGACACCATTTGAAAACTGAAGGCAGAAAGTTAGGCATAATCCTTCACCTTCATATTGGGGACAATTAATCCTACAACTACTTGTAATACTGGTGGCTGTTCTTCATACCTGGAAATTTCCATTGCTCAGACATGCTATCATCTAATCCTAAATAATATGCTGCCTACAAAGATGCTACTCTACTCCCCAGTTAAGTAATTGTAAATAATGAAGTAAGCATTTAATTTTCTTAACAATCACCCAATATATTATCAAAGACGTAATGTTATATACACTTAAAACAGAATAATACAGAATAAGAACCACATGAGATATTTTGAGAGACATAAGCCCATCAATCACCCCCAAATCAAGTACAATGTAAGTATAAAGCACAAAACCAGTGTTCATTAATGCATTCTTGGAGGAAAAACCCATGGAGTTAAGATGCTATCCAGCAATAAACCTAGTTTGGAACCAGAAGTTTCGTTAGCTTATATAAAACTATGTACATTTGTAAAAATATTAGTGTTTTCTCCCTAAAAAAAGAATACATTAAAACTATAAAAAAAGTCTTTTTAGGTACACAGATTGACCTCAATCTCACAAATAGATCGTATTGATTTGTCAGAAATAAGCATTAGTAAGTCATATACAAATGCAGAGACATGCCTTAACATATTCATTAAAAGAACATGTTAAGATAGAGATCAGCCCAAGTGCAATCAACAGGAACACTACAAAAATAAAAGAACATTTAAGGAAAAGAGCTCTGAGACATGCATACTTTCCCCTTTATATTCTCATTGTATAAGCATTCTTCAATGCTACAGCTTAGCTTCTCCTTTTCATGCTGTTGACAATGAATGCCTTATTGACATTTTAGTCTTTACAGCACCACCAGGAGGAACTGTGACAAACAAGAGGCCTCAGAATAAATCTTTACAATTCACTTTTTGTGAATTTGATTACCACATCTGAAGTCAACAAAGGAAAGTTCATTAATGCCACCTCTGCCTACAAGCATAAAGTGTAACGATGTGTACTTAAAATAAATCTTTGAATAGTAAAATAAAGTATTTACTAAGAAATCCATTTTATAGATGTATAACTTACTCAGGCAACCTTAAGCTACTTGCAATCTCTCTGTCCAGGAAAGTATTTGAGATAATCAGATCTTCTTCTTTGCCAAAACAGTCTGGTTTTGTCTTCACTGAAGACATCAAGATATCTTCTAGGAATGGAATGTCAATTAACTGCAGCAGTCGTAGCAGGGTTTGCTGTTTCCAGACATCTTCTATTACTGTTACCATAAACAAACAAACAAAACACCCTCGGAAGTAAGATCTTATGTAAAAGATTAACCTTTGCTTTTACTTGCTCAAGAATGTTTCAAGTGTTCAAGAAGGGAACAAAATAGGAATGCCAAGAAAGGAGCTTTAAAGGGAACATCTTTCTTCCCCATCATGTTAGAATTAGTAATAACCTACTCTACTTAGCAATACGTAGGAGACAAGTGAATAGCACAAGAATTCTACAATACATATGTACTTAAAACTTATTTCCTTCTGAAGTGATATTTGCATAAATACAATAGCACCATACTGCAAAACCTCAATCTTGTTTTGTTTCTATCAGTTTACTTACTACAAACATTTATCCATTTAGCACTCATTTAGCTATTTTGTCATTACCGACATGTTAAATTCAGGACTATGAGGGGCAGTGTTTAACAGAAATGAACTACTCATTCCAAGTAGATACAGTGAAGAATAAAAAAGTTTTAAAAAGAAAAATTCAATCCTCACCTCTTTTTGAAAGCAGATGAGTTGCTTCACTAACCATGATCTTTGGAGGTAAAGATGAATGAACATTTATTGATTTAAGAAGCTCCTCTACCCTCTTTTTATCAGCCACTTCTAATGCTAAGGGGCTTGAAACTGTTGTTTCACTCTTCGTTCTGCTTGGGGGAGGGAATAAATCAAAAGTATAACAAACATGATCAGGACACATTTATCTTTCTGTCACTACCTAAACTGCTGTCAAATCAGGACTTCAGGGTGTCATTGTATCTGGGGTCTATCCTGCTGCTAGAAAAACAATCATCCACATCTGCCTTGTGCAAAGGTCAAGGATATTGGTTCCAAATGCTGTTTATTAGTTCCATTTCTTTTACCAGCTTCCAGCAAGTAGCTCAGTCATGACAACTCTCAGATTTCAGCACAACTGACTGCAAAGCAAAATGATTCCTAGGCTTATGCTACTGTGCCAGACTCTATCTTCTAAATAACAAAGTGCAGATCAAAACAATGTAACACTACCAACAAATATCAGGTAGCATCCATGATTTAGGCATGCCATTTCTCAAAACTGGCATGCATTTCTCGAAAGCCTCCAACCCCTAGGTTAGGCAGACAAAACTTCATCTACAGTTAACCCATACCAAGTTAAAAAAAAAAAAAATGAAAATAGTTCAGAGTAACTCACTTGGAACGTCTTTTCATCTTCTGTTTACAGATTTGCTCAGGAGACAAGCTCTCATTGTCTTTATTCTTTCTCGGAAGAAGAGGAGTAAGACTACTATTTACAAATTTATAGAGACTAGTGTTTGTGTCTTCAAACTCTGTTTCTTTCTCATTCTTGAATAAGTAAAGCTTTGCTCCAACCGGCTCAAACACCTTGTGATCCATCAACGCTTGGCATACACGGACTCCCTTCAACCGAGAAATATCATTGCAGCTTAGGTACATGCTTTGCATAAGATGACTCAGTACCACATCAACGGCATTGGAGCCAGTGAAACAGTTTTTGTATGTTCTCAGATGTTGCCTACGTCTTTTGATTTCTACCTGACTATGAAGAGCATGAATAATACTATTCCACAGCTGAGTTGCTTGAAAAGGACCATCATGATCTGCAAAATAAGTATATGAAATTTTTACAGATGTTTATAAAGCTTTACTTTAACAGTAAAATAAACTTTTTTACTCTGTGAGATTATTTGTATATGTATGTTGAAAAATTCTTCAGAAATCAGCTTAATTTTCAAAGAAAGATAAATAGGTCATGAATCAGTCCTTGTTGTAAGCTGACTCACTCACACAAGGGTAGAGTCAACAGAAGATAACAAAAAGACAGTAAAAACAGGCGAGTAAGGGGATTTTTTGTTGTTACCTCACTTGTGGCATGTATGTACACATACGCATTAACTCATTACAGAAGCACAGAACGGCTGAGGCGTGCAGGGACCTCTGGGTTCCACCTGGTCTAACCTCCCCTGATCAAGCAGGGCACTCGGAGCTGGTCACCCAGGACCATGTCAAGAGAAGTTTTGAGTATCTCCAAAGGTAAGGCATTGATGAGAACCCCCCTGAGCCTTCTCCCATCCAGATTAAGCCGCCCCAGCTCTCCGAACCTCCCCTAGGGGAGATGCTCCTCCAGCCCCCAGTTTCTCTTCCATACATCCCTCTCAGCTTGGCACACGACAAACCAAGATTTGCAATGTATTGTATTTAATAAACCTCTCTGCCCCCAACCTGTCGCTCCGACGGTCAGCCACACCCCTAGCAGCGGCGTTCCCGCCCACCACGACTCGTTGGAATACAGCCTCCTCTGACCGCTACACCTGCGCCTTCTCCTCGAGCCAATGGCCCCTCCCACGGCACCCGCAGCCCGAGGCCCCAGTCCAACGGGCGAACACGCACAGGACCCTCAGAGCCCGGCCCGCCCCGCTCCGCTCCGCTCCCCCGGAGCCGCCGCCAGCCCCGCGCACGCTGCAGAAGCAGCCGCCGCAGCAGCAGGGGGGCGGCCGTAAGTCTTCCCCTACCTCGCCGCCGGCCGCTCCCCCGCCGCGCCTCCAACTCGCTCTGACTGCGGAGCCTCCTGAACCGCGGAGTCAAATAAACCGCCATAACATCGGCTAGTACCGCCCGCGGAAGCCGGGCGAGTGCATCACTTCCCACACTTCCCCACCTCCTCTGGCCACCGCCCCAGCACCGCCCCTTCGGGGCGGAAGTGAGCGTGCTCCGGCCGCCCGCCTCCCCGGCGCTGTGGCTGTCGCTATGGAGTAGCTGGAGCGGGACGGGGCCGAGTAGGGATCGGAGCGAGAGACGGAGCCGGCGTGACAGGCGGCGCGTCGGGGCCACAGGGCGACAGACAGCCGGGCGCTGAGCGGCAGCTTCCCGCGGGCTTAGGTAAGTGGCCTGGCCCCCGCGCCTCGGGGCAGGAGAGGCTTCTTGTGGCCTAGTGGTGGTGTGCGAGGCGGGCAGGGCCCACAGGGGCGCGGGGCGGTGGCCTCGGGTCCCGGGGGCGCGGCGCAGGGTGGTGGAGGGGAAGGGGCCGCTCTGGAGGCGCGATCGTTGCGTGAGCGGGGCCTGAAGGGGACTGTTGAGGCGCCCGAGCTGGTGGATCACCTGCACGCAGACACCGCTCACCGCCGTCTGCCTCTGGCTGCCGCCTGCCTCAGGCAGGATCCATTCGGCTGCCCCGCTGATCTGCGAGGATAGCCACCGGCCCTTTGGCAGCAGGGAGGACGGGAGCTCCTGCGCGCCGCTGGCGGTGGGGTCTCGGAGAAGCGGCGAGAGTCTGGTCTCGCTGAAAATAACAGTAAATACTTGGTCTATAGACTCTCCTAGAGTCCAGGGGTTTGTGCAGCGTTTAGGTTAGGTTCCACCTGTCAGCAAGCGCCAGGCAGATCTCCTGCGTGGATCTCATTTCTGGTGGTGTTTCAGTTGCATCTCAGTACCAAAATTATAAGAAAAATTGTGAAGGTGGTTTACAGTGAGGGCAGCTACACCGTGCACAGTGCATCCTTGCATTTGATCCTTCAGTTGTTCTTATAACAAGTGCACGAAGTTGGTTGTGCCTGAAAAAATATGTTCGTTTGGGGGTTTTGCGTGTTTTTTGTTTGTTTTCTCTCATTGAGACTCAGTTGTTCTGTCACCTATTTCTTCTGTGAATTCATCATTGTTTGGGTCAGTTGGATGGAATGGAAGTTTAGGTTGGGTGACATGAAGTACTCATGCACCTGCCTGCTGTCTTGGTTCGCAAAGGGGAATCCCAGCTTGTGATATGTCAAAATGCTGGTAGAGTGCATGATGCACTGCCCTACAGTGTGCACCTGTATCCATGCATCAGGTGAAGCTATGAATTAGTTATGGATTATTAGGATAAATTAATAGTTTTAAATCATGCGGTTGTTTTACATTGAGAATGGTGAGGAATTGAAGAATCTTTGTTTTGGATTTACCTTTATTTCACCATTTTGAATGTTTTGCCTCGTTTCTCATTTCTGCGCTGGCTGTTTCCTCCTACCTTGCCAAGTGATTAGGTCGTCATCATTTGGACATATCGTTGCTGGTGTACATCAGCATAAAGACCGTTATTGACTGGGAGGGGAATTTCTGAAAACAACACATTGCCCATTCAGATTTCTTTCTAGGATTAGTTCCAGGTTTCATGGAGCTAGTGTCAGTAGCATTAATATTACCCATGAAATTCAAACAGGATGAAATCAAAGTTCTCAAACTTATATTGAATGTCCTGTGTTGCTTGTCTGAACACTATTACTCTTAATATCCTGTACTTTTCTCATTTATTACATTTTAACTTGAAATGAAAGTTTCATTGTGGGTGACTTTCTTTATTGTCCTGTGGTTGTTAATTTTTCTATAAAAAGTAGTTCAGTTTTAAAACAACTGAACAAACCAAAGTTTGTACAGTTGTGAACTAAAAGTTTATATTTCAGATATGGTTAATCATGATGATTTGTTGTATTATTGATACTACCCAGAATAGGTGTATGGGTTGTGTTTGTTTTTTTTTTTTGCATGGATTTTCCAGGTACCTTTTACAGTTCAAATGCTGATACAAGGATTTCTACAAATATGCAATGTTACATGGACATGAACTTAAATCAGTAGCTGCTTATTGAGAAATAAGTTTCTAAGTACTCCTTACTTGGTAGCTGAATTAAACAGTAGTTTGCATACCATCAAGCTGGAGAGGAACAGGTTGGACAGGGCCTACCAGGCTTGATTTTTAAACCCTAATCCTTCAGACACTGGAATGCTGTTAACATTCTTACATGGTGGCTTTTCCAGGCTTCTCAATAGAGTTAAACTTTCACCCACAGCAGAGGGCACTTCTGATTTAATCAAGGCTACACAATTTTCCAGCTGTGTAGAGAAGCTCCCTTTCAGATTTCTACAAGAGAACTTGAACATGCACATCCATTTTCTTCATAATATTTCCACAATTAATTTTATAAAGTGTCTCTTCAGTTTTCAGAGTTTTAACACAAGATTGTTTTGCACTGATACTAGAGAAGGTTTAACGCTGGGAGTGAATGAAATGATGCAAAAAGCACAAGGTTTAAAACCAAATAAATTAGATTTGTGGTTACCTTAAACTCATTAGGATTGATTTTATAGTCCTTTAGCATGTAGAGTTTGCCCCATGGAATAGCTGCAGAATAAAATCTCAGAGAGCTGGAAATACCTCCTGCTTTGAATACTTCACAATCCTTGTTTCTGTCAGCTTAATGAAAAATTCCTTTATATAGGGATATTGGCCAATGTCTAACAGCTGTTTGGTCTTGGGCTGCCGAGTTATTAATTGTATGTTTTTTTCCACAGCACAATTCTTAAAGTAAAATTAACATATTGTTATAAAATGTCACATAGTGTAATAAAATAATTAAGGAATTGTATGTTCCCGTATTTTATTTCCAGCTATGTTCTCAACAAAACACTTAATACGTAACAAGCAAGTATGTACTTAAGATTATCTCATTGTATTCAGACTCAGCTCCTCATCTGAAACTCACAGTCCCCATAATTAAGACCAACTCCACTTGAATGTACTTGCAGTTAAACCTGGTTGTGCACCTGAATAGTCCCCTTAGAGCTATAACTGATATTTCTGATTTTGAAGTTGAGTATTTTCAAGATTAAGATCTGTGTAGCAGGATACCTTCCTGTTTTATAATAACATTTTCTTAAAACTCCTGCTTTGGTTCTTCATTTAGTAGCACAAATTTGAGTCACTCAGCTGACATGGAAAATGGAGGAATATCTATGGAGCTAGAGCATTTAGTGTATTTCTGCATTGCTCTGTGGAAGAATACTGAAGGTGGGGTACTGCAACAATATGCTGGAGTGAATTGTTCAGTAACTCATATAACTTTTTAAGAGGTTGTTTAGTTTATCTGTTACTGCTTTCAGAAAATAAGTCTATCTTTCCAGTTTAATATTAATCAGATTATTTGTCCTGATTTCTAATGGCATCAGATCTATGGGAAGGAAGGTGTGCATGAACTTTAGTGTGGTTCATTTCAGTCAAGCTATAGAGGTGTCTAAAATAGGTTGCTCCAGGTTTTGTGAGACTAAAGAGCTGTGAAGAGGAAACAAACTCCATTTGTGTCTTGAATATGGAAAAAGCTGTGGAATGAATGTAGGTATTATATAGACCAGACCATTACCTTATAAATGTATATAATACAGTGGGAAGAGCTGTAATTCATACAAGCAAGCACCACATGTAATCAGAAGGACATTGGACTGATTAGTCCCAGTGCTCACTGGATTATTTGTTAATGCCTTTTGCTGCTTTTGTCCTTGTTATCATGATTTGATAAACATCATCTTTGTCACAACAGAATCTTGTCTTTGCCATTTGAATAGTAATGACTTTCTCTGTTTTTCAAAGAAGTACTTTAATACAAATTACATACTAGTGAGTCGAGTATATGACAAATAAGGCCATAATTGAAAATAGTATTTCTGCAGATTTCAGTATATTTCCTGATGTGTTATCTGTTGTGGTTTAAACCCAGTCAGGTAATTCGTTCGCTCACTTCCCCCTCTTTCTTGCCCTCCCCCTGCCCCCGGAGGGACAGAGAGGAGAATCGAAAAGAATGCAACTCCCACGGGTTGAGATAAGAACAGTTTAGTAACTAAGGTATAACACAAATCACTACTGATACCACCAGTGATAATAATGATAAAGGAAATAACAAGGGAAGAGAATACAACACCTCAGCACCAGCCAACCGATAACCTGCCCCCCTCAGCCCAACCAAGCACCGACCGATACCTCCTCCAGCCCTGCAGTCTCCCAGCCCTTCCGGCTAACTCCCAGTTACATCCTGGGCATGACATGATGTGGTATGGAATACCTCTTTGGTCAGTTTGGGTCAGGTGTCCTGTCTCTGCTTCCTCCTGGCTTCCCCTCCTCCCTGGCAGAGCATGAGCCTCACAAAGTCCTTGGCCAAACCAAAACATGGCTATCAGCTCTGTTCCCGAGCCGAAAGTCAAAACACTGCACTGCACCAGCTACCAAGGAGGAGAAACATGACTGCTACTGCTGAACCCAGGACATATCTTAGGTTTATTTTACTATAGATTGAAGAAATAGTGCTCTTCGTACCTTATTTGAAAGAAAGAATGAAGACACATCCTTAAATGTTGCTTTTGAATATACCACATAATGCTGATTCCAGGAAATAATTTTTTCTCACATTCTCTCTTCATCTTTGCTCACACTGATAAGGAAGATGAATGTCTGTCTCTGTTTTGCACTGCTTGTTTCCTGTATTCGTTCTTTCTTGTGTATCCATATCAGAGACACAATTGTATAAATGAACATAGGCTTCAGAACTTCTGTCTGGCAGAATAGGCAAGTCAGATTTTTTGAAACTATGCCAACTTGACAAATTTTGAAATTATGACAACTTAGGAAACTATGGAAGTACACACTAAGAGGAAGATGAACTGAGTTGTAAGCTGCCACCATCCTTTATCTCATAAATTTACAAGGTGAAACTTCTGTGTACAGTTTTGTTAAAGCATAAAAAGGTGGTTTCTTATTTCCTTCCCTTGCATCATCTTATTAATACTTAAACTCATTAATACTTAAATCATACACATAGTAATGTCAGTGGGTAAAATACTGAATTTTAAGCTTTGACAAGCACAGTATAGGAAAGAACACATTTTTCTTCTGTATATAATACACATCTGTTCTTCTTCTGGTCTGGAATCTTAAGCAATCCCTCTCTTCAGAAAATGTGCAGTTCCATGAACACTGGAATTCAAGTATCCTGTTTTCTTTTAGATTTGGTTTTCTTTGTTGATTGATATTGATATAGCAGGTGTGAACCTTTCCCATCATGGGAGCAGTTTACATATTCTCTGCTTTATTCAATTACCTGCTTTTAAGAAATGGTTGAATTTCTCAGATCTAATGAAGAATGATCAAGAGATTTAGAAGTTTTTGAGGAGGAGTAGAAGCAATGACACAGTGAGGTGGGAGTCAGTCTCTTCTCCCAAGTAACAAGTGGTAGGACAAAAGGTAATATCTTCAAGCTGTGCCAGGGGAGATTTAGATTGGGTATTAGGAAACACTTCTTCACTGAAAGGGTGGTCAGGTATTGGAACAGGCTGCCCAAGGGAAGTGGTGGAATCACTGTCCCTGGAAGTGTTCAAAAACCATGTAGATGAGGACCCCAGTGATATGGTTTGTGGTGGTCTTGGCGGTGCTGGGGTAATGGTTGGACTTGATCTTAAAAGTCTTTTCCAATTGAGTTGACAGTGTGATTCTATGGCGTATAATCCCCAGGCATGCACATGCAAATAATTGTATGCAGTATGGATATGTATAATTGCAAAGCCCTTGTGTAGGTGTTACACTTTTCAACATGTGTCTTGTGTTAAGAGAAATTGTGAAACTTTTTTTTTTCTTGTCTTTGTAGAATAATACATTGGGGCACAGTTGAGACAATGGAGTCCATGCTGAATAAGTTGAAGAGTACCGTTACAAAGGTAACGGCTGATGTCACCAGTGCAGTCATGGGAAATCCTGTTACCAGGGAGTTTGATGTTGGCCGACATATTGCCAGTGGTGGTAATGGTCTTGCTTGGAAGATATTTAATGGAACTAAAAAATCAACAAAACAGGTGGGTGGCCAAGTAAAGACCTAAGTTTATAGCTTAGTTTGTAAGCATTAGATAACAGCCTATTAGGTAGCAGTTGGTAAGTGTCATTTAAATACAAAATCCAACTGGGCAGACCAGTGGTAAGGGTAGTACCATAAGTAAAATGAAACGAAGAACTGAACGTCATTTAAATATAATGTCCTCAACTACACAGGTGACAAGCCTTCACTGCTGGAGAAAGAAGTGATTTTGCATTCATAGCATACCATTCCGGACCAAAGTCTAAAAGAATAAAGAAGCTTGTTTTAACATGAATTGGTTACAGTATCAGAGTATCACAGTATGCTAGAGATTGGTTCCCCAATTTATTTACCTTCCAGCTTTTTTTTTTTTAATTCTGGCAACAGGACTGGCTTTTTACAGTTGAAAATAATCATGAAATATACCATCATTTTTTTTCTCAGCAGCAGAGCCTGTAGTTTTTTGCTCAGCTTAGTTGTAAAGCTAGCAGAATTAAGGAGATAATGGTTTGCACTTCAAGACTGCTGTAGTTGTGTTTAACTTTTATTGTGGTAGTCCTAAATATATTAGTGTTAGGTAAGTCAACTTTCTGTTGTTTTGATTGTGCATACATTAGCTTCGAAAGGAAAGCTTCCTACTATTTGAACTTTAAAGGCAGATTCATTTTAGAACTGAAATAGTTGTATTATATACCTTATGGCGGAAACAAATTCATAGCAAAAACACTGACAAGCTTCTAAAAATAAAGCCCTAAAAAGCTGGAGGAAAAATTTTTCTGGCAAAAGACCAGAGTAATATTGGAATGCTTTTCAGCATTTTAGTTCAAAGACTGTTTTGCTTTGCACAGTGGGAAGCTTTGGTAAAACATGTGTTTGCATATTGAGTTACATTTGAGTATTTATTGAAAAAATGCATGAGTGCCTGTGGGTAAAATAGAGAACAAAAATGAAAGGGAAAACAAACAAAGTTGCTAAAATCAAGCACTCAGTTGCTACCTTAAAATTTCCCTTGCTTTTATATTCATGACATAGACTTTAACATGATCACATTTAATGTATTTTTTTCCACTACATCATTCAGTTTACAGGATAGATGGTGAACTGTAGTATTTAAATATTTTGGGTTTGGTTTGGTTTGTTTTTTTCTTTTCTTTGTTGTTGTTCTGTGCCTAGTCTGGGGTATTATTCCCCACACTGTTCAAAATGTCATTGAAAATAGAAGGATTTGAGTTTCTGCAGTGTTCATCACAATAGTTCTAGAATGTTTTACAGGTATTGTTAACATGCTTTGTCAGTATGCAGTGAGGTAAATAGGAAAAGATTGCTATTTCATTATCGTTACATTTCCAAAGCTTTTGAAGGCTTTAACTTAGTAATACTTTCTAGTTTTGTTTTCATCTTTTACGACACACAAGCCCAGTGAGAATTTTTTCTGTCCTCTTACACCCCCCCCCCCCTTTTTTTAGCAGTTACATTGGCTAAGATAGGAGCAGGATTTTTGCATTCTCTTTGGTTTATAAGGTGTTTATGTGGGTAAATAAGGAAATGTATTTTAAACTGTCAGTGTGTGTTTCAAATTGCTCTGTGTTTAATAAGAAATGCGAGATTGCAAGTGGACTTGGAGGCTGTGGTGGGTGGACTCTGACCAGCAATAAAATACCCACACAGCTACTCAATCATTTCCACACCCCCAGCAGGCTGAGGGCTGAAAATAAGAAAAAAAGCAAGAAAACTCCTAGGTCAAGATCTGGATAGTTTAATAGGTGAAGGAAGGCAGGAGGAAAACCAGGTAAAGCAAAGGAAATTGTTCACTACATCCCACAGGCTCAAGTTAGTCTCCAAACAACAGCCACCTTTGAAGCCAAAATCCCCTTCTTTCTCTGCTCTAGTTTTTACCACTGAGCATGATGTTATATGATATGGAGTAGCCTTTTGGCCAGTTTGGGTTGGCTGTCCTGATCATGTCCCATTCCAGTCTCCTGCCTACCCACAGCCTACTTACTGTGGGAGCAGAGTAGGAAAAAATGAAAGCCTTGAGGCTCTGCAAGGACTGTTCAGCAACAGCGAAAACAGTGGTGTGTTATCAGTACTGTTTTAGCCACAAATCTAAAACACAGCACCTTATGGGATGCTATTAAGAAAGTTAAATCCAGCTCAGTTGGACTCAGTACAAAGGAAGACTGCCTAAAGAAGCTGGAAATAGGAAACTGGGGTGTTTAGTGATTAAAAATACAAGGATAAAAAAGCCTTATGAACCTTATTAGTGAATACCAGGTCTTTGACACAGGAGTCAACAGGATTCCCATAAAATACACAAGCACAATCAAACAGAACTGTTTGACACTTTTCTGTTCAGTGTTTAAAAGTGTTTTAGATGAGTAAATGTGATTATAGCCCAGTTAAGTCCATCCTGTGTGTTCCTTGTTGTGGACAATGATGCTTACTACTGTTGGCACAGGTGACATTCATTTCCTTGTCAAAAGCAGTGTAGAACTTAAACAGTGATATTTTTTAGGTGATTCATGTTAAAAATCTAAATTCTTGACAGTAACAACAGATGTTTTCTTTAAGGTCTTAATCCTGGCAAATATTTACACAGTACACATCATAACATACAGCTGTCTCAGTAACATCACTGAGGTTTGCCTAATATCACTTTGAAGTAAATGAGTACCATAGAATCATAGAATACCTTAAGATCATCTAGTTCCAACCCCCCTGCCATGGGCAGGGACACCTCATGCTAAATCATATCACCCAAGGCCTTGTCCAACCTGGTCTTGAACACTGCCAGGGATGGAGCATTCACAACCTCCCTGGGCAACCCATTCCAGTGCCTCACCACCCTAACAGGAAACAATTTCGTCCTTGTATCCAATCTAAACTTCCCCTGTTTAAGTTTTAACCTGTTACCCCTTGTCCTATCACTACCCTTGGCTTAAACATGTGGGAGATGAGACAGAAGGTGCAGATGGTCTTATGTTTGTGAACAGAACTGAGATTTAAATTTAGATCTCTTGAGTGGTCAGTCTAGTCCTCCAAATACTTGTCTATACTTACTAGCCCAGCATTACCAATATACTTGTTGAGACAAGAGCATGTAGAACAAGGTGTGTATACTTCCTTTCACATAATGAATGAAAATCTGTGTTGTTAATGGTAAGGATTGTTTTGTCTACTTTTTCCACTTTCTTTGCGGAGACCAGTCTTATTTTTTTTAAATATATTTTAGGTTTTTAATGTTAATTTTACATCATGAAGTCAGAATTATGCAGAATTAAATAACGAGTAGTCATCTGCAGGACGAAGTTACTCTTCCTTCAAACCTATGAAATGGAAAAAAAAAACCCAAAACCAACAAAGTAGAGGCTTCTCTAGAGCTTTCTGTGGAGAGAAGTGGTAACTGTGTAGCCATAGCAGGCCTTCATCTTGGCAAGTTTCCATGGAAGTAATGGCAGGAAGTTGAATCCCTATCAGCTATAGTCAGTAGCCCTCCTTTTTGGGCTGAGTAACTCGAGGCTTGAATTCTTGTGAAACAGAAAAGGAAAAACAGAAATAATGTGTTCATAGTCAGAATTTGACAGGTCAGTTCACAAACCATAATACCATGAACACTTTTAAATGTTTCCCAGCATGCTATATTGTTTCAATAATTAATTGTGCCTTGAGAGTGTGTTCTGTGGCCCATGACTCGAGTATCTCTTCATTCTTCTGTACAATTATATCTGGTGACATAGGGGAGTTAAGATACTATATTGTTGATATAGCATTCAGCATATAAAAATCAATGTTGATTATAGAATTGAATTTCAGAATGCCATATTTTGAATTACTAATATCAAACGACAATTAACATTTTAGTGTCCATGAGCAGAGATGTCTGTATCAGACGTTACATCAAAATGAAAGTACTGAAAGCAAGGTGTCACACAGCTCAGATTATTTTGATTCTTGACACTCTACAGTAACTAAGTCTACAAAATCAATGTGACAGAAAGAATTTTCATACCTAGAATACTACAATTTCATATAAATATTTATGGTAACCTAATTTTGTATATGTAAAAATTCAGTCAAACTTCAGATAAACCATGAAGGATTGCAGCAAGCACCAACAGAACTTATATATAGCCATTGTAAAATATTCATACGTTAGCTGATGTCACATTCTATGCAATTTAAAAATTAACTTTGTGAATTCTTTTGACTTGTTGTTAAACAGAAGTGCTTTCAGAAGCGCTGTATTAATTTGAAAGTTTGTTATTGGTCACATATTGCTCAATACATTCACATTTTGTAATGGAAAATGTGTAGTTTTTTTAAATAGTGGGTATTGCGTGTATCTTTCAACCCCTGTCATTGATTCTTGCCTGCCTTGTGCCAGTGTTAATGTTTGATCCATCACACTTGTTGGAGTTGAAGCAGGGAGCTGCAATGGATAGAAGCAGGAAGAGTGTACTTAGCTGAGTTAGCTGTAGATATTCACCTGCTAGTGGTTTAATGAAACAGGTACCAGCTAAAAAATATAAACCAATTTTTTTCTGTGTTGGACTTAATTTCTCTTTTTATATAAATAGTGTAACTGTTCCTCTGAGGTTGTAATTAGAATAATGGTTATAGAATGTGCAGTACAAGAGCCTAGACTTCCTCGTGGGACTGAAAATTGTATTTTCATTTTATTTTGTACTCGTTTCTAACCTTTATTATTATTTATAACACTGTTGTAGGAGTACAAGAATGTTTGTTTCATGATTTTTTTTTTCTAATTTCCTTTCTTCTTCAATTGGTTTGTTTGTTTTTAATGGCTTCCAAGATGGGGATGTAATCTGATTTTTTATTTCACATCTACTTTTGTAATTTCAAAGTCTCATACAAATTTATTAGTTTTCTTTAGCTCCATTTGCAGAGATTTGATGGAAGAACTATTTTCTTTGGTTTTATTGTCTAGTGCATTTCTGGGACTCCTTTTTACACATATGCAAGCATTAAAAATTCTTAATATTTTATCATGGTCTTATAAACTGATTGACTATAAATTATGTTTCATGAATGTCTAGTTTAATATAGATTGTACTTCTTTGGGGCAGATTGCTGAAACAAGGCCTAGTTTAATAAAGCACCACTTGATATATTAAATGCCAAACAAATGCACATCTGCTCAAAATATTTTAATTGCTCATAGTTGATGTAAATGCTTTCGTCTACTTCAATTTAAGCTGATATATGTCCTGTGGATCTGCTGCTTTGTTACTGTGTAGGTAGTAGTTATAGTTCATGTATTACTGTTAATAATACATGTTAGTACCTTAACTGTTAAAATATATGTCCTGGAGGTTCTGTACAGTAACATGTGATTATGACTGGGACAAAGTAAGGACAATATGTATATATACATCAAAACACTTACTGCATTTGTGAGATTGTACTGTTTATTCAAAAAATGTGTATGCAGTTGCGTACAGGCTTGGTTTTTTTGGCTATGTGATATACTGAGTGAATTTTGTTGCCTATTTCTAGGAAGTGGCTGTTTTTGTCTTTGATAAGAAGCTAATAGACAAGTATCAAAAATTTGAAAAGGATCAGATTATTGATTCTCTAAAACGAGGTGTTCAACAGCTAACCAGGCTTCGGCACCCTCGACTGCTTACTGTTCAACATCCGTTGGAAGAATCCAGGTAAGCTGTAGAGAACTGACTTTCTTAATCATTTTTTTGTTATTGGATGTACAATATCTGGAATATTCAGCACATATCTCTGTTGTGGTTTAAGCCCAGCCGGGAACCCAGAGCCATGTAGTCGCTCGCTCACTGCTGTGACTGGTGCTGCTGAACCCAGGACAACATCTGATGAGATTCAAGTTCACTGTGTTTACTTATGTGAGAACAGTATTCACCCCACCCTCAGATTTCACCCCCTGTCCCCCAAGCCATAGGATGCATTTCTGGTGTGAATCTACTGCATGATCTTACAGTTGCACCTGCAAAGCTACACATGACCCTTATAGCATGAAAATTTGGTAGTTCAATTAATTTCACTTTTAAAGAACTCCCTGAAACATTTTTTTCTTTCAAAAGGTTGTTTATACATTTGTTCCATTTATGGAACATATGTATAAATGTGTGACTGAAGATTTTTAGTAAATTGTGTGTTGTGGCCAATATGTTCAGAAGGTCCTCAGATGCCAATCAAGGGAGAGAAAATTCAGTGTGCTCTTTGTAGTGCTTATTTGATTTATTTAAATTTGGTCATTAGGCAATAAGTGGGTTAATTAGTCAAGTGTAGTGATAACAGCACACTAAAATCTAACAAAACAAAACCTGAAAATAAAATAGAAATCTGATCCTACTGAGGAAGATCATGAAGGTTTTAGAGGATTTTTCCAAAGTAGTTTCTCTGAATTATAGCCTGCTGAAGAGTCATGTACATTGCCTTTCAAAATTGTACATTTTTGACTGCGTCTGTTAACCTGCATTCTTCCAAATGTACTGGCTTCTAGGAGCTGGGAATACTGTAGGAATGCTTCTTCATCTTTGTGTCACCTACTTCGGGAAGGATTTCTTGGATTAAATGACACTTGCATATTCATATATGTATTTCCTCACGTATTAAACACATTTTACATTAACAAGGGTTCCAAGCTGTCATTTCACCTGTTTCAGTATGCCCCTCACAAAAGCCTAGAGGATCATTAGTTAGGTAATTGAAGACAGCTTTGAGTACCCTACAACAGTACGGACTAAATTGCGTAGGGTCACCTCAGTCATAGTGTGTGCAAGTGAATTCTGGAGTATACCCCAGACTTATTAGTTAATCGAGTATTTCAATTGACTCAGCAACTAGATCTTTAATTATTTTTCCTCTGAATTCTGCACTGCAGTAGGAAAGGCTAAGATTCATATCTTGGAGTGTTAAGAAAGCTTTAGTGTTTTTCTTGTGAAGAAATTGAGCCTTTTCAGTAAAATTAAGAGTGTAGTTATGTCAGAATTCTCATTTGTGATATTTTAGTGATGCCCTGTGCTTTGTTCTAGTGGTGGTTCTTTCTATATTCATCATCATGCTCAGCTACTGGTAGAAACACAGTTGTGCAAAACCTGTCCAGTTGCTTGCTGTGCCAGAAACTGATGTAACGGGTTTTGGAGAGGGTTCATAAAAGAAAAATTTGCTGTGTAACCTTGTGCAAGCATGCTGTAAGATTTCTTTAGAATTGCAGGTCTTCCCAGAGTGTTTATTCTTGAAGAAATCCGTCATGGGCTCCTGGCTAGACTGTACCTGGCCTTTTTTTATGTCTCCAAAGTATCATACAGTTGTGTTGAACTGCTTGCAACTTACCCTTTGTTCTGTCTTGGTGGGGCAAAGTGATACTTGATGTACCTGCACTGCTGAAGTAGATGTAGCAAGAAAGGCCATATGTTTAGGCCTTAGTGTGTAAAGTGGTAGCTTTTCCACTATTAATAGAATGTTTGTAGTCCCAATTATTGGCATTCCATGTAATTATATTTCATATAAGTATATATTGCACATATTATAATGTATAAATTTTTACATGCATTTATATAACAAATAACTCTTCATTTATTCTAAATATTTCATATAAATACATTTACTTACAACTGGTCTTAAATTCCAGTGACAGCACAGATAAGTAATATTATTCTATATTTAACTTCATGTTGGAGAAAAGGATAAAAAAAGCCAAATTATAAATTCACTCATAATGTCACTACTACCCATTAAAAATAGGAGCAGTTTGAGGAGTCCCAGATACTTAATTACTAGATATTCCATCTATTGCAGTTTCTCCCAAAGCATATGGTTTTTTAGCCATTTTAAACTTGTTTTCTTTTTATTATGTTACTCTGAACTCCATTTTGATATTATTCAGGGAACTGTTAAAGAGGCTGCACAGTGTGGCAGACATCAGCTTCTGCAGTGTTCAGTTGCTTTAACTACACTTGCCCTATCCTTCCATTACTCTGACTTTAGTCCTTATTTATTTAATTTGCTCCTAAAGTGAAAAATAAACTGCCATGTTCTTATTCCCTCAAAACAACAGCAATCAGAGCAATTTTGAAGCTCAGTGTTAAAACCATTGCACTTCATGTGTAGAAGTTTGCTTCATCTGTGCTTTTCAAATACTGTTGATGCAAAAATGCATAAGCAAGATACGTAGTTTTTCACGAAGAAAACAGTAGATAAGATAATTTAGAAAACAGTCACTTCACATGCAAACTGCAGTGCATACATCAAGGTTATTTGTGTTTGTGCCTCTCCTATTCATTTGCAAAGTAAAGGAATATTCAGGTACTACCTTACGTTTTCTTAATTATGTTTCTGATCATTGTCTGACCACAGTAAGTATTGCTTCAGTCGGGGATGTGTCTGTTTTAGGCACAGCTAAAAGCCTGATTTTAGTTTTAGTAATAGTGTCGTGGTTTAAACCCAGTCAGCCATAAATCACGCAGTTGTTCTCTCACTCCCCCCCTTCTTTCCCTCCCCCTACTCCCAGAGAGAGCGAGAGGAGAATCAAAAAGAATGCAACTCCCATGGGTTGAGATAAGAGCAGTCCAGTAACTAAGGTGTAACACAAATCACTACTGCTACCACCACTGATAATAATGATAAAGGAAATAACAAGGGAAGAGAATACAACACTTCACCACCCTCCAACGGATAACTCGTCCTGACCGAGCACAGACCGATACCTAGTCCAACCCTGCAGTCCTTTAGCCCTTCCAAGTAACTCTCAGTTACATCCTGGGCATAGAATCATAGGATCATAGAATCGTTAGGGTTGGAAAGGACCTTAAGATCATCTAGTTCCAGCCCCCTGCCGTGGGCAGGGACACCTTACGCTCAGTCATATCACCCAAGGCCTCGTCCAACCTGGTCTTGAACGCTGCCAGGGATGGAGCATTCACAACCTCCCTGGGCAACCTATTCCAGTGCCTCACCACCCTAACAGGAAAGCATTTCCTTCTTATATCCAATCTAAACGCGTGAGGCTTTTCCTATCTGTCTATGGAGTGCTTCATCCGCAGGTTCTCCTTGATCGGGTGGTCTGTAACAGATCCCCACAGTAATGTCTCCGATAGCTATGTTCCCTTTAACCCTGACCCACAAACTCTCTGTGGACTGCTCGCCTGTCCCCAGACAGAGTTCCATACTCTCCAGCCTATCCCTAACATAAAGGCCAACTCCCCCTCCCCGCCTGCCAGGCCTGTCTTTTCTAAAGAGCCTGTAACCTTCCATTCCAACACTCCAGCCATAGGAGCCATCCCACCATGTTTCTGTGATGCCTATTATATCATACCCCCTTAGACGTGCACACATCTCTAATTCTTCTTGTTTGTTCCCCATGCTACGGGCATTTGTATAGAGGCATCTGAGCCGAGCTCCAGCTGAAGCTGGCTCATTGGCTGGAGTGGCTGGGATATCTCTACATTGCTCTGAGCATTTATTATAGGTTCTGGCAACTGACTGGGTGTGTTGGGATGGAATGATGCCCCCTCCCCCAACACATCTAGTTTAAAGCCTCCTTGACCAGTCTGGCAAGCCTCTTACAAAAACTGCTTTCCCTTCTTTATCAGACCAGCTCCACCAGCCCCCACTAGACCTGGCCTACAAACTTGGGTCCTGTGTTCAAGGCACCCAAACTCCTGACTATGACACCACCCTTTTAACCAGTTATTAATCTGGCTAATCCTCCTAGCTTTTTTTAGGTCCTCCCCTGTACCCTGGAGAATTGATGAAAAGACAACCTGAGCTCCAGAGCCCCTAACCAGCTCCTCCAGGGCTCTGTAGTCCTTCTTTACGTTCCCCAGGCTGCTACTGTCTATATCCCTAGCACCCACATGTATCACCAGGAGTGGGTAATAGTCCGTGGGACTTACTAGAGCAGGCAGCCTCTCTGCCACATCCCTGATCCGTGCCCCCGGTAGGCAACACACCTCCCTTGAGACAGGGTCTGGCCGGCAGACGAGTGCTTCTGTCCCTTTCAGTGTAGAGTCCCCTACTCCTACGACCCGCCGCTTTTTCCTAGCAGCACCAGTAGAGATCTTCTTTACCAGTGCATCAGCCCGCTGTTCTTGGCTCAAGTGCGTTTCCTCATTAGCCCCCTGCAGGACAGCAAAGCGGTTCTGCGTGGGGACAGGGGATTTAGGGGGAAGCCCCTTGCTTTTGGTTGTCATTTTCCTTCTTTTTTTTTTGTTTTTTTTTTTTTTTGTCACTAATTCCGAGCTTCCCAGGTTAATGACCTCCTTCTTTCATTCATGAGGTAGAGGTGAAGCTCGAGGCCCCTGCACAGTTTGGGCCAGGAGCAAGCATTCTACCCTCTGCTCCAGTGTTGAAGGCATCCTCTCTTGAGGATGTGCTGTGGTATGGAATACCTCTTTGGCTAGTTTGAGTCAGGTGTCCTGTCTCTGCTTCTTCCTGGCTTCCCCTCCTCCCTGGCAGAGCATGAGGCTCAGAAAACCCTTGGCCAGGCTAAGCATTTGAGCAGTAACTAAAAACATCAGTGTTATCAGCACTGTTCCCAGACAGAAAGTCAAAAACACAGCACTGCACCAGCTAAGAAGGAGAAAAAATGACTGCTACTGCTAAACCGAGGATACTATCCACCCCTTATTCCATGCCATTAACGTCATGCTCAGATCCCACATTTTCAATATACCATCACTCTTATCTCATATATATACTTACATCTATATCCACACATACAGAGAGAGAGATCATTCCTTAATGCATGGACCAATCCCCGTAAACTTGCTGAGTCCATTCGGTCCATGATGTTGGGTTCCATCTCTTATAACAGTCTTTCAGAGCAGGAGAGGCTGTGTGCAGTGTTCACAGTAGTGAATAACCTGGGCAATAGTGTCCATTGCTAAGTCCACCCGTCGATCATGAGCCCATATGTATGTTTCATCTCTGCTCTGATGGCCTGAATTGTCATGGGCCCACCAGGCTCAAAATAATTCACTGTCCCCTTCAGCAGTTTCTGCAGCTTGTTGCTGGGGACTCCATACAGCTGCCTTCCATCTCTGACACTTCCAAAGCACTGGAGGGGCCCAGTATACTAGATACTCGCTCATACTGTCCCACACACCCTGCCACTCATGACTGTCCAGCCTTGGGGAAAACCTCTTGGTCCTCCTATATTGTCATCTGACCCTAGACAAGACCCAAACCCGATTCTGCTTAACTCTTGGAATCAGACAAAATGGTGGTGGGTAAAACACAGTCTGTATGTGTGCCAACATGGTGATCCCCATCACAATCAGCAGGCAGGTCCCAAGGAAACCCAAAGGCCATCCAAAACCTTCAGAACTCTCAAACGATGCTGCTGTACTTGTCACTGGGGCTGGTGTAGCTCCTGTGCTTGCCGGCTCTCTCACCACCAGGTTCTTTTTTCCCGAGTCCAGATCTTCCTCCTCTGCCTTGCTCAATTCTTAGTAAGAATTGTTTAATTTTTCCTGGATCAGGACAAGAAAAGCATTGTTTTGTAAGTCTTTTTATGAAGCGTTGTGTGCATTGTTAGTGATATATTTGGATGCTGAAGAATAAAATTTTTTTTGAATACTTCAGATATTTATATATTTCTCTTTAGTATAAATCACTTATAAGAATTCAAAACCTGAAATAAAAAATATTTTTAGATAACACCTAAAAAGTAAAGTGTAGGTGGATGTTTGTGTGGTTCTTTATTCACAGTAAAGAGATATATTACATTTATTTGCAAGAAATATTTCTATGTATATCCTCTACAGGGATTGCTTGGCATTTTGTACAGAACCAGTCTGTGCAAGTTTAGCTAATGTTCTTGGCAGCTGGGATAACCTACCTTCTCCTTTACCATCTGACATTAAAGAATACAAGCTTTATGATGTGGAGACCAAATACGGTTTGCTTCAGGTAGGACACAGATTGTCCTTATAATTTTCTTGCACTTTTGGTATTAATGATTGTTTTATGAAGTTTGTAATCTGCCAAAGTTTTGTCTGCCTATATTAAGTCAAATCAGGAAGTGAGAGATGATGATGCCCTGATCACTCTAGGTATAAAAGAGGATGAAGGCTGGAGGCTCTCTAATTTTCTACTGGTTTTGCTTATTCCAGTATGGAAAGTACAGAATCAAATTAATTTTTATTTTCCATATATGTGGAATATATGTGTATGCTACAGCTGTCTCTCCCATATGTAAATCTTTTCTTTACCTTCTGTTGAGGAACAGTAGTAGCTCCTAGGTTTTATTTATTGAATATGTTGATCAACTTTGAAAAGCGTTGTTGTTCTTATGCTGTTATGGTTAATCAGCATTAGTAATCCCATCGGCTGATTACCCATCTGTGTTTAATTTCACTCCTACAAAACTTTTAGGACATAGCCTAAAATAATAGTGAAGAATTGTTTCTTAGTTAACTTCCCAATTAAACCATGACCACAGAAATAGAATTTTTGTAAATGTCTTGCAGGATATGTGGGGAAATACTTGACCTGAAATAATAATCTTTTATTAACAGGTTTCTGAAGGCTTGTCATTTTTGCATAGCAGTGTGAAAATGGTCCATGGAAATATTACTCCTGAAAATATAATTTTGAATAAGAGTGGAGCATGGAAAATTATGGGCTTTGATTTTTGTATCCAGTCAACAAATCCATCTGAGCAGGAGGTAATAGATCTTCACATTTATCATCATTAGATTTCAAATTCAGAGCTTTGTCTGAAACCGGTTTCATGACCTTGCATTTCAGTAGTAAATAATTTATTTAATATCCACTTCTGTATTTTGTTGGCAGGAAGTTTGAACATATGGCACAGGTCTGGATTGAAGTGCTGCCTTTGGTCATCACAGAAAAAAGAGCCTGAGTTGGCTCAGTGGAGTCAAAATAGTGACGGTTTCAGACAGAGGCTGAAGCCTGTGCCACTTCTGCTCACCTGCATGTTGGATGGTGTGCAAAGCTACCTAGTCTAGTCTCTTGCATCCACTTCAATGCCTGGTTGCTACCTCCTAAAATGAATTCCCATTGTAATTCATGTTTCTCACTTACAGCAGCGCTTTGATTTTTACATTACACTTCCCAGCTCTAATATTCAGACTTAACTGCATCAGCTAATCACTCTAAGCTACAGACAGATTCTTAACTGTTGCCTTACTCTGTTTCATTCATAATTGAATTTGAGTGCATTATTTTTTTGTTGCTGCATGAGTTTCTTATTTAAAATCTTCTTTAAAAATCCCTAATGAATGTACTTTCTTTTACTTCTCTTGTAGCCAAAGTTCCCTTGTAAGGAATGGGATCCAAACTTGCCTTCCTTGTGTCTTCCAAATCCTGAATATCTGGCACCAGAATATATTCTGTCTGTGAGCTGTGAGGCAGCCAGTGATATGTACTCTCTAGGAGCTGTTATGTATGCAGTATTCAATAAAGGGAAACCAATTTTTGAGGTCAACAAGCAGGATATTTATAAAAGCTTTAGTAGACAGCTGGATCAGGTATTTGTTCTATTTGTGACTATTATTTGCTGATTTTCATATTTAAAAAGTTATTGGTTTAAAATAGGTTTAAAAATTTAGAATACAATACCAGTGCTCCGACACAAAAAAATCCGATATGTATCCTAACGTGCATGCTGTCTGTGTAACAAGAAAGAGGAGTGCTAGCAAAATGTAGGAAATAAAAATATATGTAGAGAAGGTTACATTTATCAATTTTGTAAACTACAAGTTTCATTTGTCACCTGATTTCTCTATAAACCTGTTGAACGCTGGTCTTCTGGAGTAAGTACTTTGCCTGTTGAGAAGGGGTGTGAAACACAAGGCAGTAAATGACCTATGTAGGACTGCTGAAGATGGCTGAGTTTAGAGCCATTTGATTACTTGACATTGCAATTGGTATCCACTTAGCTATCGGTTCTTTCACATTCTTTGTGGACTATGAATATTAACAGAAGACAGTTACTTGGATCAGCTAATGTATGTTCACATGCAAGTTTCTTTTGCCATAATTTCTTTGGGAGCCTGTTGCCTTGGTTGTATATACTGTGTTTTAATGTGTGTAGACAACACCTCAAATAATGACGTGTGCCTGCTTAAAAATACTGGGTTTGTGTTCTCTGATAACCTGAACACAATGAGAAGTTGGAAATAGGGGAATGTGACCTGAAGCAGGTAGGCTGTTGCGAGATAGAAAGAAGACCATGAGGGATGAGAAGCAAATGGGTTAGAAAAAGAGGGAAAGGAGGCATATCGAAGGTGTGAGTAGAGAAACATCAAGAGGACAAAGTAGAGTACAGTTGTATATTGGAAATAGTTACGTGCAGGATTTTCTAACGTCATGGTCCATGTGCTTAAATTACTTACACAGCTGAGCCGTTTAAGCTCCAGTACTCTTCAGAATATACCGGAGGAGGTGCGTGAACATGTAAAGCTACTCTTAAATGTAGCTCCAGCAGTCAGACCAGACGCAGATCAAATGACTAAGGTCAGTTCATGGAAAATACAGTAGCCATAGGAAAGAGGAAAAAGAGTGTTTGATTTGTAGAAACAATAGAACAATTTTAAAGTGTTTTCCTGTTAATAATTTTAGTTGAAATGTTACGTACTTTTAAACTATTTTGGAAATAATGATGTAAGTTGATGCCAAAAATTGTCCTTATGCTGACCTTTATTAATATGGAAGAAGTGGGTGCTGAGACAGAATTGAGAATAATCATTCACTGCAACACTCTTTTGTTGCTTTCCAGTATTGAATTTTTTTTTATATACAATTCAGTCTTCAAAATTGTACTGGAAGGATTTTAAAGCCATAAAATGATAAAGGGCAGTAAATTCAAGGATTAAATTTTGGCTTAATGACTTTTGTTATATTCTTAAATATGCAGAGGAATAGCTTAAAATGTATTTGGAGTTACTTGCCATAATAAAGCAAGAATTAATTTCAAGTAGGATAATTGAAATTTTAATTGACAAACTCTTCCTCCACTTACCTGTCTGAAAGTAGAATGTAAAAGCACTGTTCTTCCTTTGTCTTATACCCCTTTTTCTCATATCTGATAGCCTTTCTGGTTCCTGTTTATAGATTTGCTTAGCTAAACAATTTTCTTCTTTTCCTTTCATATAAAATCAGTGTCTTAGCAGTTGGAAGAAATAGGGAACAAGTAATAGTTCTGCAAACATATATGCTGAAAGATGGGAGGTGAGGAAATTGGCAAATATTATGCAGCTATCAACTCACTTGCCTGAAGGACTACAATTAATAAATCTGTAAATGGTTGTATTAAGCAGTATGGTTTTATGAAGATGTTGAAATCTTTTTTACCATGTTGTGCTGCAGGCTGAAGTGTAGGGTAAAGGTACTGGAACTTTAGTTCCAAAAGCAGTTTGTTATGGCTAGCATGAGATGAATGTTTTTGGTGTGTGATCTAGAAAACAGAATTTAAGTTCATACTACAGACTAGCTTGAATTCTCTGCTGACAGATTCTTTCAATCTATATTGCCCTACTCCAGTCTGCTTTTCTGATTCTCTTTTTTCTTTATTGTTCTTACTGGCTTACACCAGAGGTTCTTTAAATGTTTTTATATCTTTTCTTTTTGCACAAACTTTTCAATGGAAAATAAAGTATATAAATAGCCTGAGAAACCATGCTTTGTCTTTAACTATTGCGAGCCCATGAAGTTTGATACATCCCTCCCTAAAACAGAGGTAGCAGGAAGAAGGAATTTTACCCATGCAATATTGTTACACAATAGTTAACAAGGCCTGTGCCCTCTTTGCTGAAGTAATGCAAACAGCGGATTGTCTGTGAAATTGTAGTAGATAGGATTTACAAGTGGGTCTGAACATTGGAGAGAAATTTCTATAATTGACATTCATTGCATATAAATGCTTGTTGATACCTTCTATTTTCCAGGGGTGGTAGCCAGATCTGAATGACCTAGTAGGTAATTTTAATTAAGGTTTTTACTTCTCTTTTTTTTTTTTTAGATCATTATTTCATGGACAGAAAATTAAATTAGAGACATATAATGTGCATGGGTTTCTCTAAAATGCTAGGAAAATGCCATCTTAATAATCAGCCTTTATCTCAGAATATTATACTACACGGTATGAAAAATGGCTTTCTAATTGTTGCAGGCACATCATTGTAAAGTTTTACTGTAGTGCATTGAAAAGATAAGTAAATTATTATATTTTGGAATCTTTGTTACAGTGTCAGTGTTGTCTCTCTTCAGATCACAAGCTTTTTAATCTTATTTTTAGATACCATTCTTTGATGATGTAGGAGCAATGACGCTTCAGTATTTTGATTCATTATTTCAAAGGGATAACCTTCAGAAATCGCAGTTTTTTAAAGGGCTACCAAAGGTTCTGCCAAAACTACCTAAGGTATGTCTGTATGATGTCTTGAAATAGTGAGTTTAAAAACATGTGAACATCTATTAACATACCAGATCTTGGAATTTGGACTTTATGTAGCATCCTACCTAAAAGACTGCCATGAGACTGTCAGAGTAGTAGGAAAGAAGGGGAGATTAGCAAATAATTGGTATTGAAATACTCCTCAGCTGTCAATAATTCTTTAAATGGAAAGTGGCAAGTTGTGCTATCAGTATGTATAAGGAACCGTGTCCTATTGTAGTTCATCCCGCTTTGGGAGTTGTCTTCACTTACAAGGCTTTCCCTTTGCTTCCGGATGCTATCATAGCTCTTTGAAGTCCTGTTGCCCCCTTTTCTCCCAGTAAGGCTGCTTCAAGTTTTTTCATAGCAAGGCAGTTTTTCAATGCTGAATGATGCAAAACTTCCTTCCCTCAGCAGATTAAGTGCTTTCTTCTGCTAGCAGTGCCCAGAAAACTCAAAGGCAAATGTCTGTCATTACAGATTTCTCCTGTGTAGTGTTAGATGCTATGTCTAGACTGACTCCTTTTCCTTTTGTGTTACTTAACTAATGTAAGTCATACTGCATATGTGGTAGAAAATGTAGCTGAATACATATGTAGTTTAATACATAACAGTTTAGATTCTCAACCATTGCATTAAATTTCTCTATTTTTAATTCTGTTTTGAACTACACAGTGCACAATTCAGATTTCATGTTTCATAACTGTTCTTTTTAGTTATTTTTTTCCTTTGATCAAAAATCATTGATACTCTGAATTTGAAAATAGATGGGATGTATTTCACCTAACTTAAGACAGCCACTGACTGACCTAATAATCTTTTTTTTCCCTCTGTCTTAAAAAGTATATTTTATGAGGAAATGAACTGTGCCTTTGAATTGTGTATTTCTTTTTAATGACTTTAAAAGCATATAGGGATGTCTACAGTAGACATCTGCAGTGTAAATACATATTTCATCAGCAGAATCCCATTTAGGGAATGTATCTGGAGTTTTATAGGGAGGTATAGTAGGGTTATCCTTTTTTTTGATGAGTAATGGGTTATTGAAGAACTGATTTTTTTTTTTTTTTGTGGGGTGATAAAGTCTTTTTAAAGAAAGCAGATAGAATAAGGTTTTCATAATTCACATATGTGGCTGAAAATCCTATTTTCTGTGCAGTTAATTGCTTTTTGTTGACCTTCACAGTTATAACCTTCAGTTATGTTTTGAGTGCAGAGAAAAGTAAGCAAAGTAGCATAGTGTAAATTAGCTAGACTATACTGTGAAAATAAGAGTTCAAAATTGAGAATTGTCTGCTTTTTTGTAAGAATCAGATTAATACAAAAGCTGTTGAGCTGGCACAATACTAACTTCCTGCAGTGCAGTACAATGTGATGCATGCTTTGTTTTTTTTCTTTTAGCGTGTCATAATTCAGCGAATTTTGCCCTGCTTGACTTCTGAATTTGTGAATCCTGATATGGTACCTTTTGTCTTGCCTAACGTTCTCCTAATTGCTGAGGAATGCACCAAAGAAGAATATGTCAGGCTCATTCTGCCTGATCTTGGTCCTGTTTTTAAGCAGCAAGAACCAATCCAGGTATGTTAATATTGTTCAGCTTGCAGTTTTTCTGTTTGTAATTTTTTTCCCTGAAAAATGACTAATTGTTCTATTTCCCTTTTCCAGCTTCACACAGATTTCCCAGCCTGCTCTGTAGTTGTTGAGGCAGTCAGTCTTTATTTGTAGATTTTTTTTGCAGGAAATTCACAAAGCGTCTGCTTCTGCTTCTTCATATGGGTTTTCTGAGGGTATATCTGTATCTATAGATGAGATCAGCAAAAAAGGAAAAATCTAATTTAACAATCAATTCTTATTTTTGGTTGGTTGTAGAAGGTATATTTGTAAGCATTTTATAGCTTACCTAGCTGATCCGAACAGGGTTGTACAGTACAATATTTGCCCATATTCTAACAGCAGCTGAACTTACGAGTTGTTGTTTTTTGATTATTTTTATACCTTGTATCCACATTGCTGTCACTGGGTGGAGTAGATAAGGTGCAACTTTGACCCTTTGACACTCTCTTAAGAGCGCTGTTTATTGATAATAAACATTGTGCCTCCACAGATAAAAGGCAGCTGTGCATTCCTTCTAGCTCACCTTTACTGTTGGATGCTATTAATTCACTGCAGAGCACTAAAGGAGCAAGATAAACATAGGCATGAACGAGTCGACTTTTTGTTTCTGGGTTTCAGAAAACCAGATCAGAGAACATTGATTGTACTGGGGAGGGGGAAAAGGAGAGAACTGTGTAACTGGGAATACCTCAGAAAATTAGAACTACTTAGTGATGTTTACTTTGGTACAATGAGGCTTCATGTTAGCTTTGCTGTTGTATTGAAAAATGAAACATCTAACTATTCAAAAGCCGGTGAACATCTCATTTGTGCTGTTTCATTCTAAAAGGTAACATTCTGGTTTGCTACCTTTACCATCAGATTTGTGAGACGATGCTCATTGCAACATGTTTGTCTCAGAAGTTTTGCATTTGGAGCATAATGGGTGCAAGAGCTGGTTTATTTCCTGGGAAATGAGGGAACAAAAATACAGACTTGGGGTCAGCTCATAAAGAGCAAGCTTTGTGATGTTTTCTGTAGCTTTCTAGATACTATATATTAAATCCTTTTGTTGACATTTTTAATGCAGACTAAGTACTAGATAACTTATTTCACTGTTACTCTATGGTCTTTTCAGTATGGCAAAGTTTAAGTAATCTAGGACAGGTTTTGAAAGTTAATATACTAGGTATTCAGGAAAAAAAAGTGTAAGGGCTCAGGATGCCAGAGGACAGAATTCCAGGTCTGACTGCAAGGCAAAAATATTCTGTCCTGTATGTTTGTAACTCGTGGAGAGGGATAGACGGAGAAGGTGCCAGTGTTTATTCCAAACACTCAAGATGTTCTAGATTTGTATGAGGGGCTGGTCTATTGGTTGGCTTTCATAGGGTACTTAGGAAGTGAATGTATCATATGGAAGCTGCTGTAATTCAGTTTGAAGAAATTGTTATCCAGTGTTCACAATGACTTTGTTTGGGGGAATTTATAATGTGAAAATAGAATATTTAGTTAAACTGCTCCTTCGTATCATGTTCTTGGAGACTAATAGGTGTACTGTAAATTAACATCCTAGCTTACTCTGACATAGCTTCCCAGTGTAGGCAAACCCTTGATTTATAGCTAAGGAAATCCACAGACAGTTTGCATATGCTTTGCTGCAAATGCATATTCTAATTCGGTACACCAAAGTGTACATTGACAAGTACTGGGCTTGGTATGAATGAATGAAGTACATCTTTAGCATTATTGTTAAGAGTGCAACAGCTGCTGCTTGCTTATTAGATGGTGTGTGTGAAATCTGTGACTGTAACATCTTAGTTTCTACTTAAATAGATAAAAAGTATCAAATACTACCCTAGACAGCTAAAAATGAAAGAGGCTCATTGGAACAGCATGAATATATTCTAGTTGAAGACGAGTAAGAAATCAAAAATGGTCCAGCATTGTTATCTGAGTTGAAAAGCATTGACAGACAGTGAAAAACAGCTGAGCTGCTTCTGTGTAATCTAAATTACCGTATTAGTACAATGTTTAACATAAAAACAGTCTGCTTTATGTTCAAACATCCAGTTCATATTTCAAAGGAGCGAGCTTTTCTTGTTAAATAACAGGTTTCATTCATGTCCTTTTCAGATTTGCAAAAACAATTAAATGCAAACACTGATTGCTACATATTTTTAGTCTTCAAAACTGAAATCTTTTCCTCCTATGAAATACTTGGCTATATATTATTCCTGCGATAGAATTCACCGCAGTTAATCCAGCTAGTCTAACCTGTCTTCTGAAATCAGTCTAATTATCAATGGATAGTCAATGTCACCTGTAGCAAGTTATCTCACCTATCTGAGACATGAATCTTACGAGTTGCATAGCTCTCTGCATTGGAGAGTGAGCCTGAATAAGTAACTTAGAATAGCAACTAACTTTCAGATGGCTAAGCCTAAGCAAGGTGAATCCCAGTATGTAAAAGTGCTATGATTTCTCACTTCAGAAGGATTAGTCTAGAACATGCATGTTTTGTTTGATTTGTATTTGCTGTTTTTAAAGTACAATAATATGTCAAAGTTCTTTTTGTCTTCCATGCCTTCAGGCAAGCAACATGGTAAGTGATCACATTTACTGAGTTATGAGAAAACTTTTGAAGTGTTTATGATATGATAATCACACTTTAAATTGTAAGTATGTGTTTCTGAACTTAAAATTTCTGGATTCTAAATTGTGTTCTTTTTATAGATCTTGTTGATTTTTCTGCAAAAAATGGACTTGCTTCTAACCAAAACTCCACCAGATGAAATAAAGAACAGTGTTCTACCAATGGTTTATAGAGCTTTAGAAGCACCTTCGATTCAGATCCAGGTATAGTAATTGCAGCCTTTATTTTAAATATTTTTTTAATATTTTCTTTAAGCTGCTGTCTCTACTTTCTGTATACATGTGTTTGTTTACTTGAAAAAAAGAAAAAAATAAAGCTGTGTAATATTTTCCTGAGTATTGAAAGAAAATTTGTTTTCTTAAAATCTAGTTCCCTTATTTTCCAGGGAATGACCACATGACTCTTGTTCTAACCCCCTTATCTTACTAGCTACAATAGCAAAAAGTAGGATGCGCATTTATACTACATTTCTGATGCAGCAGAAACTATGCAGTCATGCATGCTCTTACCAGTCAAGAGGTGGTTCATTCTGAGGTCCTACTGGTAAGAACATGTGTGCTGACAGTTACCTTGGAAGATTTGCTGTAAAATCATATTAATATACCTCCTAAAAAAAATTTATGTATCTGTATTTTAATGTTTATGCTTTCTAGCCCTTACAAGGTTCTTTTTTTTCTTTTTAAACTGGTTTGTTTTGTGGTGGTTTTTTTTTTGTAGGAGCTTTGTCTGAACATAATTCCCACATTTGCCAATTTAATAGATTACCCATCAATGAAAAATTCATTAATTCCAAGAATTAAAAATGCCTGTTTGCAAACTTCTTCTCTTGCTGTAAGTATCCTAAGAATTTTATCTCTCAGTCCTCAGATAACGTTACCTTTAATTACTTTGACTTTTTAGTTGTTATGTCTTTCAAGAAAAGCCTGTTAGTGTGCTCTGATTTCTTTTTGAGATTTCTCTTTAATTTTTACAGATACAAAAGTACCACTTGCTTTTTTACTCTAACAATTTTTTTAAAGTGTTTAACAACTTACTGTGTTAACGGTACTGTAAAAATGTTGGTGTCTTCCGCCATAATATACGTTAACAGTGTTTTTCCTGCAGAAAAAACCAAAATGTTGTGAGCAGTGTGTAGCTATATGTGTTGTCCTTTCATGACGCAAAAAGGGTCCTTTTAACTTGTCTTGGATTTTCGGATATGAAGGTTGCAGTTTCGGTAGCTCTTGTTTTCTTCTGAGTTTTGTAAGGTTGGGTTTTCTTCTTAGGCAAAAATACAGTAATTGTTTAATTCTTGTCATACTTCACAGGTCCGGGTAAACTCACTAGTGTGCTTAGGTAAGATTTTGGAGTACTTGGACAAATGGTTTGTGCTTGATGATATTTTACCATTTCTACAACAAATCCCATCCAAGGAACCAGCAGTGCTAATGGGAATTTTAGGTAATTAATACTTTCAACTTTCTCCTCTTTTGTGCTTTGATGTTGAAAATCTGAGAGCTTTCTGAATTATCATTGGTAATGTTTGCATAGTGTATTGCTAAAATGACTATTAAAAACTTACAGACTGTGGTTCTTTAAGTATGCCTCCCCTCCCCCTTAAGTTACTTGTGTACTGCTGGCACTTCTGAACACTAGTACATGTATCTCTAGTCTTCAAGGCACAATGCAGTTCTGAGTATTCATTACAGTTCTTGGGCTGTGACACTGTCATGAACTGTATGGTTCACACAGCCAGAGAGGCTGTTGAGTACATGATCCATCTTCTTTCAGATGCTGAGCATCTTGCTGGAGCTTTTAAGGTGTTACTGTTGCCTTCTCTTGCCACTCCTGCATGTCAGATGCTATAAATGGTTGTCTACAAATCTACTGCTCTTTACTGCAGGTGTAGTTAGGCTCATTTTGTTGGACATTAAGCAAACATGGATGCCTTTGTATTGGAAAAGAGCATAGTCTGGGTGAGGTTTCACAAAAGAGCAAGCAGAGCAAGAACGGTTTGTTATATGGAAAAGAAGGCCTCACTCCCAGTGTGCTTTCCTAGTGTCACTCAGGTGCTTGTCTAACTAGGGATGTGTGATTTTTAACATCTTGAATGGGCTGAAGGAGACCAGATGACCAGAGCCACTGCCAAGACAGAACTAGGGCTGCGTGGCCAAGTCTGAAAAACAGTAATGATTTGTCTTGTTGACAACAAAGAAGTAGACAGAAGACCATTTGTAACAGTTGAACTGTACCAGCAACTCATTAAATGCTGTAATAATATGTGATGGCAGCATTATTTTGTTTGGCTCAAAAGCACAAGAAGGCATCTCTCTGTACTGATTTAAAGCTGCCTGTCTCCCTCAATACTTGCAGCTTTGACTTGTATTTGCTGCCTGAGAATGAAGGGACAGTGTGCCTTTTACTTTAGTTGTATTACTCCTGAATTCTACTTGGATGCAGTGGGTAAGTGAACCCTAGTTTAGAAATGATGGGCTGTAACCAATTTTGCATACTCAGGCTTTCCTTTTTTCTGGAATTATACCTTCCATCTTGTATGTGTTATCTTCTTTGGCCAGCTGACAGTTTTGTTCTAACACTAACCATAGAAAGTGAAGAAAGCTGCTTCTTTTATCATTGTATGGTCAGTGTTTGCCACCAGATGTGGACTGTTTAAGCAGAGGAATGTTGTCAGAAATGCTATAGAACTTGTAGGCTTAACACTGGATCCCTCGTGCCTCTCAGTGTTCTTTTCTCAGTGATTTTAGAACAGATAAAGACGGTGCATCGTTTCTGATTGTGTGTAACACAGCCCCAAACTTCTAGGTAGGAGTCTTTGTAAAATGCAGTCAGAGAACAGTATTATAGTTAAAACCAGCCATTTCACTGTGCCAAGAGAGAACGTATCCTTAGTTAACACAGCTGATTTCTTAGTGGCAGCTTGTTGGTTTGTGGTTAACCCAGGTGATATTGATCTGTTCAAAGATGCATATTCTCAGATAATTGACCGTAACAATGCATTGACTTGTATCAGTTTTCATAGCTGGAAAGTATTACTTTGGATCTTCTCTTGTTCTGAACTTTAGCAAAGCCTCTTGCTATAACATATTTCTGTTATGGATGAGTACTTAGCTTTCTTTTATGATGCTCTTCAACTTGTTTGTCCCTGCTTGCACACAGAGCCAGTGTACATTCAGATATCATTACATACTCAAGTGTATTACTTGGAGTTTGCTCACTTTTTTTTTGGTGTTTTGATGTTGTTAGGTATTTACAAATGTACATTTACTCATAAGAAGTTGGGAATTACAAAGGAGCAGCTTGCAGGAAAAGTATTGCCCCATCTGATTCCTCTTAGTATTGAGAACAATCTTAATCTCAATCAGGTAGGAACATGATGGTTTGTATGCTTTTACTTAAGAATTGGCAGAGAATAAATTCAGACTGTTGTCAGAGAAAAATCCATAAATCTATACATAAATTATACATAACGGTATGTCCACCTGTTGTAAAAACAAACATACAAACAAAACCTTCCACTATTAATGTATTTGCCTATTTAAAGCTTGTTATTTTTCAGTGGATTTAACTGATCTGGTATAAAATTGCAAAATAAATACTGTCACCTTCCAAATATCCTGCAAAAACAGTTATCTGCTAATGTAAAGGCAATTCAAATTAAAAGCTAAAGTACAGTCTTAATGTTGCTTCCCTTTTATTTGTAAATGTTGCAGATAATGTGGAATTGCAATTATGTTGCTTTGAAATAATAGGAAATGGAATACCTAATAGAATGTGTTTTTTTTTTTTTAAATGAATCTGGTAATACTCATCTGTGTTTTTTGTCTGCATTGCCCCTTTTTTCCCTTAGTGTCATGTATTTTTCACTGTTCCAGTATACACTCTGCTTGTAGTTGGGTATCTAATGCAAGATAGTGAAGGTGGATTATAAATTATTTTGACATCTGCATTTTATCTAACATTGTGTATTGTAAGTTTTATGAGGTGTTGCCTTTTAAGTTATATGTGTCTGAATTTCATCACTGCAAAATCCAAACTTCTTGTATATTTCTTTTCCAGTTCAATTCTTTTATTTGTGTTATAAAAGATATGCTTAATAGATTGGAGACAGAGCATAAAACAAAACTTGAGCAACTTCATGTCATGCAAGAGCAACAGAAGTAAGTGTTAGTTTATGTTTGTTTTAGAGAAGAAACAAGTGAGCAGAGATAAATTTCAGTTAATTTTTTAGCAAATGTGAGAAAACATTAGCCAAAGCAATATAAAAATATAGGTAATTCTTAGTTCTTTAGTCTAGAACTACCTCAAATAAGCACAGTTGTCAGAAGATTTATTAGACCTAGAATGATAATATTGTGATATTAGCAGTTTATGTTATGGATTAAAATCCTTCAATTTTATTCTGTTTAGTCACAGTTTATTATTTTAAGGCAATGATTTTGCATTCATTAAGTGAATTAAAAGTGTACTGAACTCCACTAATACAGTTTATGTCTTGGTTCTGTATGCTAAGTTGCTTTTCTGTAGCTGCTGAGAAAACTGTATTGGAGAAACATAAACATTGTAACCTACTAGAGGTGTATGATATTTGAAGATATTTAGAGCTATTTTATGGAGTCTGATACAAGGTGAGATTTCTGAAACAAATTAACTTGGGCTACCTGAAGTCTGTGTCACCCTGTTCAAAAGAAGGAAGTAAAACTATGTGAAATGATCAGTGGGAAACCTTTACAATTTAGATTATTTCCCAGTTTCCTGCAGGCAATCTATAAAAATGGCAGTGCTTTCATAATGTAATTTGTTCATATTGATTAAATGCGGAAGAATAGTCTGCATTGCTGAATTAGTGTTGTGGATGTGACTGAAAAATCATCTTTTCTTAATATGTATACTCTGCCCTGTGTAGATCCTTGGATATAGCTAACCAAATGAGTGTGTCTGAAGAGGCAAGACCGAATACTACAAGTAATCAGGTAAGCAACAATATGTTATAGCATTGCTTATATATAGCAATTCAAAATTGAAAATTACTTAGTCAATATTTATGTTTCCTTAAATTATAGCATTTCAAATAACTAAGTTTTGTTTCTTTGAACTTAAACAGATTGACAAGGTATTTAATACTAGTGGAACTGACCTTCTAACTAGTGGGTCTGATAGTAAAGAGAATGAGATGTCATCGAAACAGAAAAAGGTGCGTTTCACTTTGGTTTGGGATTCTGTTACATCCATCTGTCTAATACAAGGTTGATAGGGTTGCATAAAGAGAGTATGTGTAAATTTTTACTATATTAAAAGCTTTAAAAGAAAAACCGCTTTTGTGTAGCACAGCACTGTACATAGTCACATGTGAAGATCCACTGAATGGACAAGTGTTCAAATATTCAAAATATTCAAATCATATTCTTGAATTTCTCTGAAAGCATTTCCTTGAAAATAGCTTTGTAAAAAGTAAGCAGCAATTAGGATGATAAATTTTTGATCATTTTCTTTCTCCTTTTTGTGCTATTAATTATGGGAATGGCTCCCCAGAATCTATACATTTTATTGTTTCTATCTCTAGTTGTATGAACTCTTTAACTAACTTTAGACTATGGGGGAATTATTTTATGATTCTATCTTTCATCATTAACAAAAATAGAGTCCAAATCCTGAAATGCCTCTTAAACAATCTTAAAATAAAATTCTCTTTCCAACTCCATGGTAGGTTGCAGTTCTATGTAAGTGCCAGCTGATAACCATATAAACCCCCAAAAATGTGAAGAATACTTTCTTCATATGCCCAACATTAAGAAGACAAAGCTAAAATGGTTTTGTTGTGATACCTTTTTATTTGATATCTGTCCAATTCTGCCAATTTCTCATTATGCTACTTTTGGTAGTGTATTCATTTCCTCTAAGTAATTTTTAGCTGGATGGTAAATATTATACTAGATTTTGCGCTTAGCATTTTTCTCTTTTGTATAAATAATATGTATTGTTCTACCACATATAGAGATGACAGTGCTATTTATGAAATAAACATCTATGTAAGACTAATCATTCTGTGCAACTTAGTATCAGTACTTTCCCTTTTAAAGGCATCACTTACACTGGAGGAGAAGCAAAAACTAGCTAAAGAACAAGAACAGGTGCAAAAGCTGAAAAACCAGCAGCCTCTTAAGCCCCAAACAACTGCAATAACACCTCCAGTGAAGCAGGTGAGAAAGAACAAACCACTGCACTGTTTCTCTTGTAGTTGTGATGCTTTCTCCTTTCAAGTGTATTTATTTTCTCCTATGAGTCACCTTTTTCGCTGGTAGTACAATGGCACAGCTGAGGAAAAACTAAAATAAATTTTCATCTGTCTTCCATTTTCATCATTAGCAATATTTCATACTTTTTAAATTGCAGGACTTTCCAAAGATTACATTATTATTGGAAGGCCATTGTTCTAGATAAGGAAAAAGCACATATTAAAAGAGGTTTTGCTCTGAAGAGTTTATTAACTAAATACATAAAGAGCTTGGGGATATGTAAGCAAATTGTTACAGTAGTACTTTGTGTATAGTCTTAGTTGACAAATCTGTGTAACAATAAATAGAAAAGGAGAAGTACAATCTAATTGCTCTTGTGTATAATTACATTTTGTGTGCTGTTCCATGCAGTAAATTTTAATTTCCAGAAAATGAATGCTTCTTCTGCAGGAGCAATAATAAAGACTGTTGCAAGACTGTTTGCACAGGAAAATCATTTAACTGCATTTTATGTATTTTGCAGACAAAAGACTTGACAGATACCTTGATAGATAATATGTCATCTTTGACTAGCCATTCAATCAACAAAGCTAAAGTTACATCTTCAAACAGCTTCTCTTCTGTCCCTTCTATGGGTGTTGGAATGGGATTTTCATCACCTGTTGACAACACAAAGAGAAATGTAGCAAACGGACTAAATACTAATATGGGTTTTCAGACTGCTGGATTCAGTATGGGACCTGGTCTCACCACTCAGAATTTCTTCAGTCCAAGCGCAACAGGAACAACCACAATGAACATTGTACCAACTGCCAATATGCCAAATTACAGTCCTATGAATGCTGCATCTGCAATCTCTCCACTGACACAACAAAACAAGCCCCCAGATATGTCTGCTTTAGATAATCTTTTTGGTCCTCAAAAACCCAAAGTTAGCATGAAGCAGTTGGCTCAACAGAAGTCAAGCCAGTGGGTTAATCAGTTTGTACCCCCACAAGGCTCCCCAGATGCGAGCCGTTCAGTCTTGGGACCTCAGATGAACATGATAGGACAGCCTGGCTTTGGTATACAGGGTAACCCTTTCTTTGCTCCTCAGAACTTTGCACAAGCAGCGAACACAATGACAAACAGCAGCTCAGCTAGCAATGACTTAAAAGATCTTTTTGGGTAACATGTATTGTTTTCTTCTTTCAAAGACTGATGAAATTGGATCATGGGTAAGCTGATTAACATCTTTTTTTTTTAATTAGTAAAAGCATGACTTGGGGAAACTTTCAACCCAGCAAAGGAAAGACTTTTGCACTGGAAAGAAGACTGATTTTGCATTCACTTGGTACTGACATGCTAAAGAATTCCTGTTTCTTTATTGAACATCAGATCACTGAAGGTAGAGTGCATATATTCAGTCGAAAAAGAAGTTCAGTATTTCAAAATTATTCAGAAGTGTACTGCATCAACTCCTATGAAATTACCAACAAAATTTGTCTCTTAAGTTCAACAGAAATGTTTAAGAGGGGTAATAATGCTGATGAATGGAGCCCTGCAGCCCAGTCCTTTCAGTGTCTGCTAAATTCTTATTGATGACTTGTGTTGCCTGAATGTGTCACAAACTGTCATTTTGCCCTGTAACAGTTTGCACAAAGTAAATTCTTACACTGCCTCAAAATTTTGATAGCCACGTTACATAGAAGGCTCTTTTAACCTGTAACTGTGAGAGGCTAAGAAGAGAAAGTATTTTAATTTCTTCCCTTACAAGATTGTTAGAATTAACATGGTAGTAAACTACAACAAGATTCAGGAGGTATAAGAAGTTGCTTTAAAATTTTGGGCAAGTTTGGGACAGAGTAAGAACACTGCTTCAACAGTCATGCTGGTTTACAATCTCTTTTATAATGCCAGATTTGTGTTACCAGCCCCACAGCTTAAGCAACATACCACTTAAGCAGGATTTTAAAATACATGTGGTGACTTAATCACATTTATTATATATCCCACTATTTTGATTAATTTGATACTGCTTCTGACTGGTGTGAAAAGAAAGAGTATAAGTAGTGACGTCCTAAAAAGAATGCTCTCTGTAAAATTCACATGTTGACTACCCAGACTGTGTAACTAAACATTTCTGTGTAACTAAACACAAGAGTGTTGAGTTATACAGAAATACCTTGGAATTATTACTTCATAGGTTTTGGCTCCATTAGGAAGATGGAGAAGGAGAGCCCTTTACAAGTTGCACATGGTGGTGTGAAAAAGAAGACTGCCATAAATTGCCTTGACTAGAATAAACTTTCATTTTAATTTAATTTTAACTCAAGTTCTTAGGAAGGATAGATTGATATGAAGCAATTTCTCAAATACAGATTTGTAAGCTCTAGAATATATGGTAAATATGCAGGTATTTCAGATCCTTCTTATTGTATTACTCCAAATTCAATAAAGCTCTCCAGAAATCCATAAAGTAGTTTCTTCTACTTCCCAGAAGGTGTATGTTCAGCTTGCCCATGATAGAATCTCTACTCTGTCAGATACTACTGTTGGGTTTTAACTTTTTCTTTCCTACAAATTTCAGGAGCTTTCTTACATGGTATTTTGAAGACTATAGCTGGCTATTTTGAGAAGGAAAGAACTAGTTACCTTTTTTATGGAAAGCCTACATGCTTTATTTTTCAAAGCCTTTCACTGAAGAGATTGGTCTTTCATTTGCTGCTTAAGAAACCAAAGGGCCTTATGCTGTAAATGTGACTTCTGTTTTGTTATGTTTCCACAGTTCTAAGCGGTAATAGCATTAAGCATATTTCTTAAAGAATTGTTTGTGTTATAGCTGCTGCCTTAGTCCTATTATTTTAAAATACCTGGGACCAGTGAAATTGTGTTTAGAAAACAATACCTAACACATTGTGATACTTATGTGCTGTTAATATTCATGGTAAGCATTGTAGATTATGTTATCTGTAAATTCAAGTACAATACTAGAACTGTTATACTATTTAAGTTAATGTACGGTTACTAGTACTCTATACCGTCAGTCACACTTTCATCTTTTATGTCAACTTTTGAAAGCTGCGGTTGCTAGAGTAACTTAAAGCAAACCTTTGAAGAATTACTTGAATCTGTATTCCTCTAAATTATTTGTAAAATAAGTTTATATTAAAAATAGCATCTCTTAGGACTCTACAATGTATTAAATTAACACATCCATAGTAAAGGCAGTCTTAAATGTCAGTGTTCTGATCTGGGGTTTCAGTCACTGATCCCCTTGGACTGGGTTTTTTTCAGAACTGGATTTTAATTTAACCTAATGGAGGGAAAATTAACTGAAAAATTTTGTTTTGATTTTATATACTAAGCCTCCTAAACTGTGGGGTTTGAAGTATGTGTTTTTGGCATGGGCTATCTGAGAATATAAACTGGTTTGTAAGAACGAAGTAAAAAAAGTCTTGCAACTTTAAATTAAGAGAAAGTCTTCTATGCAGTGGTAGTGTGATGGAATAAGATCTTTATCTAGCTCAAGTAACATGATTTTTTTTTCTATTTATATTTGAAAACATGATTTTGATTTTTTGTTTGCTGCAATTTTCAGAATGACCAGAGTAGAAAAACTGAAAAGGGTGCTTAGGAAAGTTTTATCAAAATATTTCCAGTTACTTGAAATCAAAAAAGAGAGAATTACTTCAGTTAAAATGAGAGGGTCAAATCCTGCTTCCTTGTAGGTACAACCTACTTAGTGTGTTCAGGAAACTGGGCGTGTGTGAAGTTCTCTGGTTATTTCTACTAAACTTAATGGAAAGGGGACTCGCAGGAGGTAAGTTACCAAGACCATGCGCCACCTGGCTCCTGCTGCAGTAGTTTTTCTTTAGGAAGCCTTGTCCAGTTATCTCTCCACTTAGAAGACGTCATTCTGAGGCCCTGCAAGAGGCTGGAAGACTGGTGGCTAGAGCGAATACCATTTTTGGAGAAAAGCGGTTGTACTTCACATCCAATTTGTTGTTTGGGAAAGAGGAAGATGAAGGGACAATGTTACAAAATGTGGCCATTCCAGGGGCCTTCTGTTTCTGAACTTGGGTGGAAAGCAGTGTTACATCTGGCTTGGCCTGAAACAGGGTCTTGCTTAGCCCTAATGCAAAATAAAATGGAGAACACAGGTTTGAAACTGGTATCTGATTCAGAAATTGCAAATTCTGTCACTGAAAAAGTAACCTAATGCAAGTTCTTTTTATTGCTTTGAGCAGTACTACAGCACAAAAAATTATCTCTTTATATTCAAGTATTCAACATAACTTAAAGGAAGAAATATGGAAGCCTGGCAGGTTATATCATAATCTTACAGTCAACACTGTGTGCACCCACTATACTTCATTGCAATGTGGAAATGAGGGCAGGGTCTGCGCTGAACTGCCCAGCCCAACTGGTTTATTTTACATTCATTTGTAAAGGAGAGGTAAAGGGCAGGGAGTAAATTCTATTCTTAAGTTGATTTATCTATATTATGTTTACTAGAAAGGGAGAAAGGAAGTGGAAATAGCTGCCTATCTTAAATATAAACATCAGTTGTGCTTTAGCTGCTCTGGTGCATGCTAAATGAATGTGACTGCTCCAAGACAGCATTTTCTACATTAGAACTGTTGCTTCCTTTTGGTTCTAAGTATGAAAATCTCTGAAGCATCCTTTGAAAACTTGGTCTTAGAAAACAAACTAATCCTTCTAGATGGAAGGATTAAGAGGCTGATGTTTAGGCTGATGGGGAGGAATCTTGAAATAACTGAGTTAAAGATTATCTTAGAATCCTCTAGGTCTGCCTCACTCAAAAGGAGAGAAACTGACAGTGAAATGGCAAAAGTGGTGTTTCAAGGATGGAGGAGGGAACAGATTTTCTGTTTCTTTTCATCACGCAAGCGTTGGGGATAAGGCACAGAACAGCCTGTGGAACCTGCAACACAGAACAGTAGTATCAGAGGAGTCTTTTGAAACATAAAGGAGTCCACCAATTATCTGGGAGATGGGGAAAGAAAACATGGGTAGAAAGTTCTAGTTTGTTTTAATGAAGATACTATGTCTTCCTCTCTCAATGGTGATGTGATTTAGAAATGTTGTGGGGAAGTTGTGGCCTTACCAGATCTGCGCAAATGTTGAGTGCCCCAAGTAAAAAGCTGATTTTTTTTTTTTTGATGTATAGGTGCACAACATTTCAAGCCTTATTATTTAGAACTTTCCTTTTCTGTTAAGTTTTGTCTTTTTAACAACATCTGTTTCACATTTATGTGGAAATTCAACAAATACCCCAATGGCCTTTTAAAGTAAGAAAAATGTTTTAACTTTTGTATTGTAACCCCTGTTGTAATGTTATCTGTGGCTGTAGATAGATAAGTATGTGTGTATATATATTACAGAATTTAGATTTTTCAGTTCAATTGCACCAAAAGAGAAAAGATTAAATGAGAAGTTAGATTTTAATCAGATTCCACAAGGCTTCCATACAGGCTAAGAATGATAAGATTGATATATGATACTTTTGTTGTCTGTTAAAAATTTACACGCTTAGTCTACTTATATCTACATGGCTTCAGCAGAAAAGGCAAATTTTAAAATTTAAGTTTATGAACACTGTATCTCTCATTCCTGATGAAGTTTTTGACTTTGAGTGACCTTTGTTTATTGACTAGGAGTTTTTTATTGGGGGTGGGTGGGATATCACTGATTTGTGCCATTCCCAATGGAAGAAATATGGGGAGAGAGAAAAACAGAAAAAAAACCCCTGTTGTATATGTGATGCTTTTTTTGTTCTTTGTTAAGAGATATGCTGCATTTTATATCCACATTGTGAACTTTTACTCTGAAATAGCTGTGAGGAAACCTGTCTGGAGGATTTCAGATGGGTTAGCTGATTTTTTTTAAGTGAGGTCCTGCCTTGTACTTTACTTTCTGTTAGGTTTTGTCTGCTTTACAAGGAAATTACACAAGGCAGTAAAACCTTGGACTTACCCATCGAATCCTCTTGCCTTCCAGGCCTCACACTTCTGTCAACAGATCAAATGAGCCCCTGAAGTTACATTGTCTTTAAGTTCTCTGCAACAATTCTATTTGCTGTACAGATTTCTGAGATGAAGTTGTAAATCAGAATGTGTTATAGTGAACTCAGGCCTTGTGCAAAATATTTAATACTTGTTTATTTGTCTAATCGTACAGTCTCCGTACTAGTGGTAGTTTTATGTTTTGATTGTAAAACATTAAAATTCTCATGAGATTTGTAAAGTGATGTTACTATAGTGTCAGCTGTGATTCATAAATAGAACTGTCATAGCATGGCATTAGTGTATATCTGGTTTATTGGACAGCTCCTCGAAACCAAATTTATTCTTGTATCAACTTTTAGAATAGCTACTTTAAAATATGTAAAAGGTATAGTGATAGTTTCGAGAAATTCATATCACTTTGTACGCTGAGGTTGCCTATGGAAATAAATGAACTTTTCATATTTTCATGTCGGAGGGGTTTTTTATTCAAAATTTCTATTAACTAATAATGACTTATGTAGAAAACTTTATCACTCTATTTTGTTTGAAATACATTTTATCTCACATAAGTTTGATTTGATTTCTTAGAGTGGATGCTCGCCAGACATCTCTAAAATGTGATTGCATACTGCCTTCATGCAAAGAATAAAAGTCCTGGGGAAAAATCATGCACTAGACATCTCTAAAATTAGCATTTACTGAAAGCATACTAAGCCCATGTCAGAATCTGGGGTTCCGATGCCATACAGTGATCTCACTTTGCATTTTCATTGCTATTTGCCAACCAGGCCTTTCTCTAAACCTGGTCTTCAAGATGCCCTGCTTTGTCAGGCTTAGAGTTTGCCAACGCTCTGAAGGAAGCTAGTTCTCAGCTTTTTGTCTGGTATAAACTGATCGAGACAGCTATGATCTGCTTAGAAGCGTCATTGGCTGGAGGTGTTATGGGAGGAGAGAGTAGAAGATGGATTAGGTTGAAATAGAAAGCGTCAGATGGCTCCAATTCCCTCTTCATTTTAATTTGCTAAGGATGACAGCATCCACATTCTTCCCACAAGCTGTATCCATCAAAGGAGTACAGCCTTGTTATATGCCAGCTTTCAGTCAATAGTAGCAGAAGGTAAGAGAGTGAACTTTCAGTAAGGTGGACACATACTCGATGACACCCTGCCAAGAAAATGCCTGCCTTAGGTTGTTTAGTGGATCAGTCTTGATCTGACTGTCCTTTTCTGTGGTAATGTTCTCTTTGTCCCTTCCATTTTGTAACATTGGTAGGATCCATAACTGTTACCTCTTTCTTAAGCTGGAAGTCTCAAGTACTGAAATCCAGATATTCTGGGTTGGTTTGTTGTGGCTTAAAATTGACAATTTCATAAACTCTTTCATAACCTAAGACTTCAAACAGGAAAAGCTGGAAATCTTCTCAATTGATTGCTGTTTGCCTGGAATATTTTGATAGACACTTGTCTCTGCTCCATCACTTAAATATCTCTAGTCCCTCCTTTAGGTATGTCATACCCTAGAACGTTAGGTTAATCCTTTTTATATCAGTGTTTGTAGAGCTGTGTTACCCTATTGAGTTTGCAGTTGTGAGGAATGCAGCTCAGGAGGTGCAGGAAATGAGCTGTTTGTGAGGAGTTGCGCAAACAGAAATGGTTAATTTGATGTTCTCTTCCTGTTGCCAGACATAAATGCACTTTTGTCCTGCACTCATGTCACCAGCTGGAGACTATTGCAGTTGCTCAGTAGATGGAAAACTGTCTCCGTGGATGACAAGGTGGATTTCAATTTGTTGTGCCAAACTTATAAACCAGAAATTCAGAAATAAACTCCTACCCATGCACAAACCCAAGAGCATGTATGTGTAAAATCACAGAAGGGTAACAAAAATCAAAGGGCTCTTGACAATTTTGTTTCTAGTGATACTTGTTAAGAGGATGCTGAATTGAAGACTGTACTTTGTGACTTTTGCTCTTCAGCTGGAGACTATTACTTTGCTATCAAGGCAACAGAAAAGAACATAACCTGAAGCTTTACATCTCTGTTTGGTGCTGCAGCTCTGGCAAGCTGCCAGACTGGTGGATGGAGGTGGCTGATGAGTAGGCATGTGTTTGCTCTCTGTCTTACAGACAGCGTGAGACTCAAGGGAAAAAGTTAAAAGCAGCTCCAGATAAGTGATCCAGAGGATTACCAAATCCAGATCCCAGAGTAATAATTCAGAGCAGAGAGGCAGATTTCAGGGGAAGAAGAAAGGAGAGTGGAAACTGCCACCTGCCAAAATGAAAATAGCCAGCACCAGGCCCATAGGCATGGACCCATTTTCTTTGAGGTAGTCCCCATATGCTCTGCCCAAATTCCTAAGTTTCCTGTGCAGAGGGTGCTGGCTGCAGCAGCCTCATGAGGGAGCTTAACTGGTCCTGATAACTACTGCTGCTGACGGGCAGCTGCTTGAGCTCAAATTTAATTTAGACATAACACTAACTGGAATGTTTCATTTCTGTGTATTTATTTTTGTTAGAAATGACTGCTTTGTTAGATTGAATGACTGTGATTAGAAAGCTGAGTAAGTTGCTCATTTCCCCCCCCAGTTTGCTGTAGCACACATTTTTCAGGTGAAAGTAGATAAAATGTTCATTATATAAAACTGCGTAAAGATTAGATTCATAAAAAAGGAACTTTGTTAAACCTGTGTGTTTTAAAACAAATTTATTTGAACAAAAGTATTGGTAGTTACAAGTACTGTCCTGACCTGTGCACTGCTGTTCACCATGTCTTTCAAGGTGGCGAAGCTGATGAATTGCATCTTTCTTCAGTTGTTTTGTATGCACTGTAAGGGAGGAGAACGTTTTGCTGCTTTGGTGTTACTCAGTTTCTTAACTTTGAAAACCCAGTGATTTTAAGTGGAAAAGGGACTGATATCCTCACTACTTCTTCAAAAACCCTGCAGCTGGTGCTAGGTGCTTAGCCAGTGATTTCAGCTGCCTTAGAATGATGAATATCTTTTGAAGTCTGGCAAAAATAGGTGGGTCTTGCAATTTTTAATTTATAGGTTGTAAGAAATGACATTCTGTTTAGTCATTGATACAGGTTGACAGGAATTAAAATACTAATTTTAAACAGAGTTAATTTGTTCAATGAGATTTAAAAAGTTGCATATTTAGATTTTTAGCTGTTTTTAGGACGAATGTGACTGCTCAGTCATCCTTCTTCCTCATTCCCTCTCAGCCCTTTGCAGCTTTGAACCTATTGCCCACTTTCAATGCTTGTTTGATGAGAGTGTAAGGAATTCACGTAAGTTTTACAGAAGCGATTGGCTCATTAGTGGGACTACTTTGCACTACAGCTGAGGGAAGGGCTGTAAAGTGAGATAGCTCCTATTAGACACTAGAAAATCCATGTAAAGGAGAGGCCCAGGAAGGCAGGGTTTGCAAATTGTGATCTAGGATTTACAAATTATGATCTTCACAGAGTAGCTGGTTTGGACATTTACTTACATATCCCACAGGTTTGGTTTTCAACAGTATTTAAAAGGACAGAATTTTTTTATTGACTTCTATCATGATGTTTTCTTTAAAGAGCTGGGATTAATCTGGGATTAAAGAAACACAATAAACTACATGCTATATTTTGGTGAATCAATCCAGTAAAACACTGTACTCACAAGTTGGGTATCACCACAGATGGTTTTGAATAGCATGTACTGCCTGGCATGGATTACCTGTTAGACATGGAGAGAAGAAAACACTAAAACCCCTTTAAAATGTACTTTCCCAGTAAAGGTGAAAGGGAAACCACAGATTTGAAGAGATGGAATGGTCTTTGGAGTAAAGAAAAAAGAAAGTATTTCTGAAAACATCGAAGCAGATCCTTGCTGACAGTGACAGGATGTAAAAAGATCTTAACTTTCAAAACGACCTGTAAGATTCTGTAGAACTGCCATAAGGTGTCACTATAACCCAAACAACTCTCGAATAAATTGCAAACATCGCAGAAATGGTCTTGTCCAGCTACAGGCTTTCCTTGTACTGCCCTGTGAAAGTGAAAAAGAGCTTATTTTTTTTTTTAAAGAACAGTGTATTCCTGTATGCACAGAAATCATCATTAAATACATCTGCAGCAGTTGCTGTAATGATATAGAACTCTGTCCTTTTCTTTGTTGGGAAACAGATATAAGGAGGAAATTCTTTCCTGTGAGGGTGGTGAGGCACTGGAATGGGTTGCCCAGGGAGGTTGTGAATGCTCCATCCCTGGCAGTGTTCAAGACCAGGTTGGATGAGCCCTTGGGTGATATGATTTAGCGTAAGGTGTCCCTGCCCGTGGCAGGGGGGTGGAACCTGATGATCTTAAGGTCCTTTCCAACCCTAACTATTCTATGATTCTATGATTCTATGTACTTCACATAGTAACTTTCCACATAGAAATGCTGTAAAAGCCCTCCTACTTATTGTGTGAGATGTAAGAAATTACCACTTAGTTAGCACTTTCCCGTAAGTAAAACTATAAATAAGAATTCCTATTTCCATTATTGTGTAATTTGTTGTTAGCATCCCAGGAGCCTTTACTTTTATTTCTTGGCCAACTGTGATCAGACTTCTTTCCCCAGCAGCTATCTGATCAGGAAGCAGAAACTAGAATCTAAAGATGATTTTTTTTTAACCATTTGAAACTAATGCTGGCGTTGCTACAGGGAAACAGAGCAACTGAAAATTTAATTTGGGCTGACTCAGCACAAAGCATTTTGACATAGGAAGAAAGGAGTCAGTTCTCATATATAGTAAACTAGAAATCAGAATCCTGAAGTCTTTGAATCCATCTTCATTTACAGAGAAAAAAGTGCAGACATTGTAAAGCCATAGATTTCAAAACCTGCAGAACAATTTTGATAATTTAATCCAAACCCTCATGTAACCCTCATGGGGTCCCAGGTCGCCCCCTTTTATCTTTGACATCAGATGCTGTAGGTCTTCAAGGCTAAATTCCTGTAGTACCCATTGTTATGTAATGTGACAATGACTTTTGCAGATGTTGATAGAAATAGGGTCTCCAGTACACTAGGCACGATACAAATACAAAGGAAGAAACAGTTTCACCCAGAAGTTTCATGTGTAATGACAAAATATGCTTGTCATCTGAGTGAAACTTTGCAGGTACAAAGTCACAGAAGAAATTCATTTGGAAGGCAAGATGTAAACTCACTTTGGAACCCTGATCTCACCCTCTGAACCCTGAACTTAAACGGTAATGCTGACAATCCTCTGTTTCCAGAGAGCATGTAGATGACACAGGCTCCTGCAATCAGGTCTGTGATTTGAAACGTTTTACCACGCAGTATTAACTGTTAACACTCAGTTAACACTCAGTTACTTGATGAATGAAATGACCTTCATTCACACTTCTTTTTACATGGCCACTTCTGTGACATGTGTGTTCTTTTTGTTACGTCTGGAAACTTCTTTTCTTGTTTCTTTGATTTACTGTATTTACAGTTGTGATTTCTGTTGGAAATACAGTGCATGAAAGTGACTCTTAGGTGAAAGCCACAGTTGTCATTTTTCTTCAGAAATAATTGGTTTCAGGAGAAAGCTAAGGCTGCTTTCCTCCATTGAAAAAGCTGACTGTGGGCAAGTATCACATGAGCAATTTTGTTCCCTGAGTGCTGTGTCCCCGTCTCAGAAGTGCAGTGTTACAATTCTTGTCTCCTACTCAAGGTTTTGTGTTTGCTTTATTTAATACTCTGCCTCCTAAGTTGACTATTTTGGCTTTGAGTGACTTCAGTGCTCCCTGAAACTTTGGAAATGAAGATGATGATAACTTTGCTGTGTGTCCCCTTAATGTCTGAGCTGATTTCAACCCTTTTTACTAGGATCCTAAGTGGCTACATTTAATTAAAAACTGGCAGCAGGACAGCACACACTTTACAAGATACGAGCAAGATACCAGGCCAGATTTGAAGGAGGAAAGGGGTAAAACCAGGCTCACTAGAGATAAGCCTGTGGACAACATACCAAAGTTTGACGGATGGTGTGCTATCAATGTCCTTCAGTCTGCTGTCTCAGTGGAGGTAGGGGATGGAGATCCATGTGGCAGAAAAGATGGAAGGGTCACTGATCTGTCAAAAACCACAGAAGCACCTGAGAATGATCACATAGGAATTAAGGTTTCTCCCTTCAAAAAGGTATCAAGATCAATAGCTGAACTGAAGTGCATCTACACCAACGCACACAGCCTGGCCAACAAATAGGAGGAGCTGGAAGCCATTGTACAGCGGGGAAACTGTGACACAGTTGCCATCACAGAAAACCTGGTGGGATGAGTCGCACAACTGAAATGCTGCAATAGATGGCTATAAACTCTTCAGAAGGGATAGGCAAGGAAGCAGAGGTGGTAGGATAGCCCTGTATGTTAGGGAGTGTTTTGATTGTCTAGAGGTTAATGATAGTGATGATAAGGTTGAGTGTGTATGGGTAAAAATAGGGGGGGAGGGAAGGCCAACAAGGCAGATATTGTGGTGTCAGTCTGTTATAGACAGGATGAAGAGGCAGACAAAATATTTTATAAGCATTTGGGAGCAGTCTCAAAATCACTAGCCCTTGTTCCTGTGGGAGACTTGAACTTACCAGGTGTCTGCTGGAAGTACAGCACAGCAGAGAGAAAACAGTCTGAGAGGGTCCTGGAGTGAGTGAAGGTAGCTTTCTGACACAGATAGTGAGGGAGCTAATTAGGGAAGATGGCCACTGGACCTGGTGTATGTGAACAGAGAAGCACTTGTGAGTGATGTGGTTGGAGGCTGTATTGGGCACACTGATCATGAAAAGATAGAGGGCTTGATTCTTGGATAAATAAGGAAGGGTTTCAGCACAGCTGCCACCTCGGACTTCCAGAGGGCAGACTCTGACCTGTTTAAGAAGCTGGTTGGCAGAGTCCCCTGGGAGGGGGTCCTGAAAGGCAAAGTTGTCCAGGAAAGCTGGATTTTCTTCAGAAAGGAAATCATAAAGGTACATGAGCCAACTGCGTCCATGTGTTGATAGAGGAGCCAGCACAGAAGAAAACTAGCCTGGCTGAGCAGAGAGTTTTGGCTGGAACTCAGGGAATAGGAAGGAGTATGACCCTTGGAAGAAGGGGTAGGCAACTCAGAAGGACTGGAAGGATGTGATGAGGTTATGCAGAGAGCAAATTAGAAGGAGCAAAACCCAACTAGAATTTAATGTGGCTATTGCCATGAAAGACAATTAAAATGTTTCTATAAATACATTAGCAACAAAAGTGGGATGCAGGGAGAAACTATTAATGAAGGATGAGGCATTTGAAACTTCCAAAGAGATTTTATTTTGAAACATGAAAATGTATCACACAGTATGCTAGAGATTGGAAGGGACCTCAAAAGATCATCTAGTCCAATCCCCCTGCCGGAGCAGGAACACCTAGATAAGGTTACACAGGAATGTGTCCAGGCGAGTTTTGAATGTCTCCAGGGAAGGAGACTCCACAACCTCCCTGGGCAGCCTGTTCTAATAAACTTAGTTCTAATAAACCTTAAGGAGACAGGGCACCCAGAATTTTCTAGTCCTTGAACTATTGGTAAGAACAAAAAGCAAAGTCATGTGGGAAGCCCAGATCCACGGATAAGCAACTCGCTTTACCAAAGGAAAGTTCCTCCAAAGGACTAACAAGAGCAAACTGTCATCCAACATGCAGCTCTCAAGCACAGCAATGTGATCACATGGCCTTGAACTGAAAAGAAAATGATTAAAAATTAACAAGGTCATTCTAGTCTGACCACGACAGCCCAGGCTGTGACAATGCTTTGCACTTGTGTGTGTTTCCACTGGAGGACCCTAGCAGCTCTTGGTTATTGTTAAGGCTGATCACACAGCATGAGACGAAGCATCTTTATATAAGTTCAGCAGAGACACTAAAAGGTTAAATTGACTTTCCCAGGATATTGGTGTCAGGGTGTGAATGACTCTGATGGTTAAATATCTATAAAGTGTTCAAAACTGTATTTTATGAACACTGGGAGAACTGGCTGCTTGCAAGGCTGTATGAGGAATCACAGTTAACAGAAGCACGCTCTCTGAATGACACCTGCACATGAAATATGTACGGTATCCAGTCTGCACTGAAACCAGGAGCAAAAGTCTTCCTTTGAATGTGGTGAAGACTTTACCCCAACCATTATGTTGATGAAACAACAGTAGGAGCAGCATAAAGATGATTTTTCAGGCTTCTGAGCAAAAGAAATACCTGTAACAAATTAGGTAGTCTCTAGGTGTGCATTTACTTGCTCCCGTAGAAACTATTCTTTCAGGTGAGGGTTATGTTTATTGCCAGCTGTGACATTTTCATGTTTAGTTTTCTTAAGGGGATGCTGCAATCCCAAACCTAGCCCCGTGTCTGCAAGACACAATTATTGTTAGAATGGTATATCTCCCACAGGTGCATTTGACCAGTTTCCAAGTTTTCTTACAACTCTTGTCTTCTTGAGCACCTGAGGTAATGAGTATATACAAGTCCACAGCAGTGGCTGTCTGCATGCTGGTTTTATGTCTATATTAGCTTTAAAATACAGGTTTAATACAGCCTTACTAGGGATCTTTGGGGACACGAGTCTGTAGTTTCAGCGGTAGCGACAAGTTGAGCTAGGAGTAGTTTTAATTTTGCAAAGTATTTCTTTGCAAGTGCAAGCCTAAATCATGTTGTGTCTGGGACTTAGATTCCAGTAGCAAGCAGCAGACTTACAATGGGATGATATAATGCAATGTGTTTTAAGGTCTGAGACACCAGAAGGAGAATTACAATGGGATAATTTAATTTCTGCAAAAAAGAATCAAGGTGTAGGGTTAATACAGGAAAGCAAAAAGTAGGAACAATGACAGTTGGGTCCGTATGGGCTATCATGTTAGGTCTTGTTAAGGAAGAGGTTTCCTCAGCTGATACTTCTAAATGCATACTGGGATTAGTCACATAGGGATTGCCACGGCTTCGCCGAGGACATCCTTGTTGGGAATTGTGGATGGTGCCCCAGGGCATGCAAAGATGCTGTGACACACTCTGCAGCAGTGTTTTGGATTCTGGGCATTTTACTACTCTATGAACCTGGGGAGGAGGAAGCAGAGGAGCAGAGCTGCTGGTGTTGAGTAGTGTCCCTGCAGAGAAGTAAGAGTGAGTGGCACCCCTTCTCTAAGCCTTAGGGAAAGGGTCAGTGAATTTCAGAAGGGGCCACCCCTGCAGCACTGCAGAACTGCAGGCACTGGAAGAATGGCAAAGTACAAAGAGGAGGGAGAGGTGAAACCTGCTGTGAGAAATGTGGGGAGGTGGGCAATGCGGTTAATGTGAGCCACTGCGCCTGTGAAGGAAAGTGCCAGCTAGGGGTATCTCTCAGGGAGCTGCTGGAGCCATTCCCAAATGGAAAAAGGACAGACTTCAGTCTTCCAGCTAAATGCATTTTGAGAATGTGTGGATAACTAAAAGTTGAATGTAGCTCCTTTCTTGTGTATGCTTTGTACTCTCTTTAACTGGAGCAGGGCCAGAAGTCAGGAAAGGCAAATTAAAAGACACTGTTCTACAGCTGCTGGGAGATACGTTTTTTTTAACACCACTTTCCAACCTGAGACCCATCTGCCAAGGTGAATTCCTTGCACTGGAATTTGCACCATTTCCATTTTGGAGCTGGGTTCTTTTATAGTTGCAGATGTTCAGCTGCATTCTGCGTTCAGGATCACAGGATCACTAGGGTTGGAAGGGACCTCTGAAGATCATCCAGTCCAATCCCCTGCCAAGGCAGGGTCACCTAGAGCAGGTTACACAGGAACATGTCCAGACAAGTTTTGAATGTCTCCAGAGAGGGAGACTCCACAATGCCCCTGAGCAGCCTGTTCGTTCAGGAAACTATCCCAAATACTACCAAATACATGTTTGTTCAAATGGAAAACAATTCTATTATACACTTCTACATGTACATGTACATGAAGACTCTTGGTTGATAGTCAAGGATCACCTGCTACAAGCTCAGGAGTGTTGCATCCCAACTAGAAGGAAGTGCAGCAGGAGGGCCAGGAGACCTCCTTGGATGGATAAGGAGCTGCTGAGGAAAATTCAAATGAAAAAAGAGGCTTATAAAAGGTGGAAGCAAGGACAGGTGGCCTGGGAAGAATACAGGGATGTTGTCCGGGAAGCTAGGGACCAGGTTAGGAAAGCTAAGGCCCAGTTAGAATTAAACTTGGCTAGGGATATAAAGGATAACAGGAAGGGATTCTATAGGTACATAACAAATAAAAAACAGATGAGGGAGAACGTAGGCCCCCTTAGGAAGCTCTTGGGAGAACTGGCTACACAGGATTTGGAGAAGGCTGAGGCTCTGAATGACTTCTTTGCCTTGGTCTTCACTGGCAAAGGCTCTGACCAAACCACCCAAGTCTGGGAAGGCAGACGCAGGGACTGTGAGAATGAAGACCTTGTGCCCACTGTAGGAGAGGATTTGGTTCGAGACCATCTTAAAAATCTGAACGTGCACAAGTCCATGGGTCCTGATGAGATCCATCCACGGGTCCTGAAGGAGCTGGCAAAGGAAGTTGCTAAGCAACTGCCCATCATATTTGAGAAATCATGGCAGTCAGGTGAAGTTCCCGATGACTGGAAAAAGGGAAATATAACCCCCATTTTCAAGAAGGGGAAAATGGATGACCCGGGGAATTACAGACCAGTCAGTCTCACCTCTGTGCCTGGCAAAATCTTGGAGCAGGTTCTCCTGGAAGGCATGCTAAGGCACATGAAAATCAACAAGGTGCTTGGTGACAGCCAGCATGGCTTCACTAAGGGGAAATCCTGCCTGACCAATTTGGTGGCCTTCTATGATGGGGCTACAGAACTGATGGACAGGGGTAGAGCAGCTGATGTCATCTACCTGGACTTGTGTAAAGCGTTCGACAGTGTCCCACACGACATCCTTGTCTCTAAATTGGAGAGACATCAATTTGATGGATGGACCACTCGGGGGATAAAGAACTGGCTGGATGGCCGCACACAAAGAGTTGTGGTCAATGGCTCAGTGTCCGGCTGGAGACCAGTAACAAGTGGTGTCCCTCAGGGACCCGTGTTGGGACCAGTCTTGTTTAACATCTTCGTGGCTGACATGGACAGTGGGATTGAGTGCACCCTCAGCAAGTTTGCCGAAGACACCAAGCTGTGTGGTTCGGTTGATACCCTGGAGGGAAGGAATGCCATCCAGAGGGACCTTGACACACTTGTGAGGTGGGCTGATGCCAACCTCATGAAGTTTAACCATGCCAAGTGCAAGGTCCTACACCTGGGTCGGAACAATCCCAGGCACAGCTACAGGTTGGGCAGAGAAGAGATTCAGAGCAGCCCTGCGGAGAAGGACTTGGGGGTGTTGGTTGATGAGAAAATGAACATGAGCAGGCAGTGTACACTTGCAGCCCAGAAAGCCAACCGTATCCTGGGCTACATCAAAAGGAGCATGACCAGCAGGTCAAAGGAGGTGATCCTGCCCCTCTACTCTGCTCTTGTGAGACCTCACCTGGAGTTTTGTGTGCAGTTCTGGTGTCCTCAACATAAAAAGGACATGGAACTGTTGGAGCAAGTCCAGAGGAGGGCCACGAGGATGATCAGGGGACTGGAGCACCTCCTGTATGAAGATAGGCTGAGAAAGTTGGGGCTGTTCAGCGTGGAGAAGAGAAGGCTTCTTGGAGACCTCATAGCAGCCTTCCAGTGTCTGAAGGGGGCCTATAGGGATGCTGGGGTGGGAGTCTTCATTAGAGACTGTAGTGATAGGACAAGGGGTAACGGGTTAAAACTTAAACAGGGGAAGTTTAGATTGGATATAAGGAGGAAATTCTTTCCTGTGAGGGTGGTGAGGCACTGGAATGGGTTGCCCAGGGAGGTTGTGAATGCTCCATTCCTGGCAGTGTTCAAGACCAGTTTGGAAGAGGCCTTGGGTGATATGATTTAGTGTAAGGTGTCCCTGCCTATGGCAGGGGGGTTGGAACTAGATGATCTTAAGGTCCTTTCCAACCCTAACCATTCTATGATTCTACACATCTCTGAAAACATTTACACTTCTGATGTCTGGCAATTAGCCTACTGAGGTTCATTTTCTGTGTGCCCTCTGAAAATGGGAAAGCCTGTTTCAATGCATGTGATTGTGCTGGACCTGTGCTCCTTTCCACAGAGGTGCCCTTGCTGCACTGGCTGTCAGCAAGCCCCAGTGGGCCAGCGGTCCGGAGTGAGAAACTGGGAGGAATTGCTCAGCTGTGGAGATGGCCAGATTCAAGCCTGAGCCATGTGAGGAGGAGGTGCAGCTGCTTCCAGGGCAGTGAGATACACTACAGGGAGGGTTTACCTGGCAGTCCTTGAGTTAGCAGTGAGAGTAGCTGCTGCTCAACCTAACTGGGTGGAACTACACCCAGAGAAGCCCTGCTACAGGCATACAGGTAGGTAGTGCTGGGAGCTGGCTGGCCCCACGGTCCCAGCTGCACTTACTGCTTGCTATGGGAGAACTCCCTGCTAGGACAAACAGTGCTCTACAGAGCCTGAATTATTCAAAGGGAAGAAAGAAACTGTAACCAGTTCTGCAACAAAAGAGACTCCAGCGAAGCAACGCTCCCTCAGTTCCCAAGTTCCTCTCCTCTAGTTTCCACTCCTCTCCTCCTCTCTGCCTCATTACATACTTTCTGCCATGCCGGGAAAAGTGTGCTGTGTTCATGAAGTCACAAAGAATCACAGAGTCATTAGGACTGGAAGGGACCTTTGGAGATCATCTAGTCCATCTCCCATCAAGTCACATTGGGTTGGACCAGCTCACCTCTTTCAGCCACTTTGTGTTGTACAAATGCAACACAATTTATAGCTGGTCTTGAATTGCTTATTCAAACAGCATTTCAGCAGTGCACCTCTGCATCTGCCTGCCCAAGGGCCCGGGAACATCAATAATAAATTACTGGGCTGGGGAAGGTGTCTCTGGGTTTAAACTAGCAGGTGCATTGGGCAGGGGAGCTCAGCTGGGCAGGGGGTACATAGTGAATGGGAACCAGCTTGCAGAGTTCCCTCCCTGCAGAAAGGACTTGTAAATGTTTAATAAACTTCTCGCCTGTGACATAGATGTGGTCTTATTAATGAACTGGAGTGGCTCGAGGACAGGTATTGTGTCTGTTACTATAGCACCACTTTGCACAGGATCTCGGCTTGAAAGAGGCAGGGGAGGGAGGGAGGAAGACACTGAGGATGAGCCCCAGCGAGCCAGCTTGAGGCTCCCCCGTGAAGCAGGCAGCTGTGTCCTGCGCAGGGACACCAGCCTTTGGCAGCACCTCCAGCTCCTGCTTCCGAACACACTGCCTCAGACAGGTACGTGACCCTGCACAGATGCAGGCAGAGCTGCTGCAACTGCGATGCTGAGTCCCTGAGTGCTTCTGAGGGGGTTTGCTCCAGAGCTCTCTCTTCTCAGCCGGCTTCTGGCTTTGGAGGGAAGATCTGGTTTGATTTTTCTTATTTATTTTTCTTCTGTGCTCCTTACTTGAGCAATTGGTTGTTACTGCAGAGGTCACCGAGGGGACCAGCGGAGGCTCCCAAGTCTGGCATCGGGAAATATGACAGCAGAAGTGAATGCTTGTTAGCATAAGGGATTTACTGAAGAAGAAAGACAAAATGCCTTTCAAAGGATTTGTTTCGCTGAAGGAAAGATTTCTTAACCCAGGAAAAGAAGAGGTGAAGAACACCATTAGTGACTCGCTGGGGAATCTGAGAAGGTAAAAATCCAACAGGAAATTCCCAGACAGGTCCATTAGTTCAACTTATTAAAGAGAAATAGTATAAATAAATGTAGTATAAGTAAAGTATAGAAAAATGTGTAAACATAAAACAGAATCTAGACTTGCGAAATTAATACTGAAGTTCAGATAGTGAGAGACACCTCTTTGCAAGACAGAAGATATAAAAGGAGCCTTGTTGCAAGCTCACAAGTCACAGCAGCATGTGACTACAGATGATAGAATATTTATATTAAACAAAAAAGGTGAAAATAAATTATAAAATAATGTTCTGATATTAGAAAGAGCATGAAAATGTGTTTTAATAAAAAACTTTTAAATAATTAAATGTGAATAATTCTGTGATTTAACTTGCATAAGGAAAACTGATGATTTAATGGGAATTAACCCTCCCAAATGATGCCACTTAATGCTCTTAAATTAAGACTTAATGTTCTTAAATTGCAGGGGTTTTTTGTTTGTTTTTTTTTTTTTAAATCATGCTCTGAATCAGTAAGAGAATATGTGTTAAGTAGAGATGGGCGCGTGTGTGTCCGCTGGGACTAGCAAATCAGAAAGAGACAAAGGAGAAGCAGGTGTTTGCTGACAAAAACAGCAAAAAGAGTAAAGATTTTTGTCTTAAGCTGACAGTTTATGAAAGAACAAAGGGAAAGATACTTATTTTTTGATAAGTGAAAATACAATGTAACAAATGATGAGTTTCATAAAGGGAAAGAGATTTCTCATTTAAATGAGACTATCATATTAGGAATGGTCACTGACAACGTTTATGTGTGTAATCAATAGATGAGAGAAGAGAGTTCAATGTCATTTCTTGCATGCTTAATGTTAAGTGTTTTAAATGTCTGTATGGATCATGCCAACATTTTATCTGAATGCAATTTTAGTGACTGAATTTATTTGCTTTCATATCCACTTCTTCACCTTTTTTTTGGGAATGCTATTTTGAGTCAAGATGCAGTGCTCATCACATATAAACATGCCTTTGATCACAAGAAAATGTATGAAAATGTACATGTATATGAAAGAAAACAATCACGTACACCTTCAAAGAAGTTACTAACATGCACTGATACATTGCCAGTTACACTATTTCTATACCATGTGAAGAGAGTATCTGTGTTCCAGAGTTTCAACTTAACTTTTCTTCATTTATAGTGTTACAGAGGAGGTCTGACATTTTGCTCCTGTTTTACTTTTATGACACTCTATAGTAATTCTAGGGATTCCATTTTTCTTTTAAAACATCAGGTTAAGTCATTTATTCAATCACAAGTTATTTTTGTGTGCGCTCTGCTGTCTGTGACCCGATACACGTAGGGTTTGTGTTTAGTGGCTATGTGATGTGTCACTGCACTGGGGTTGCTATGTGGAAATGGTATGCAAATTTCAAATTATCCAGATTACTCTCCTCTTGTAGGTATGTATCAAGGATGTCATGCTGGTTCCTACACGGCCCCATGGTATTGGCATCCAGCTTCAGCAACATTGCTATTGAATCAAACAAAACATAATCTCAGTCATCGTACAAGAAAGTTTGCTGGACTTCATTATTTTCTGTTTTAAATATATGTAACCAGCACCTTTCTTAGATGTAGTGGTGGGTGGAGGAAATAATCCTAACAATAAGGGTTTTTTTTACTATGTCTGCAATCAGACCTGAGTAAAAACTGCTGCAAGTTGAGCAGTCTCTTTGGAAATATGAAGTCATATTTAAAGGATTCTGTAAGGAATGAAACATGCATGTCTTTGACTTGAGCTTCATTCTGTATAGTTTACCATACAAGCAGGAGCATACACTTCTATTTTTACATGATTCCCAGCTGCAACCTTGACTTTGCTCTTCATCCACTTCAGTTGGCTTTAATATGGTGTAAATAGGCAAAGAATTTAGTTTCTCTGCTAGTATTTGATAGGTGATTAGTTACATTAATGCACATCCCTGATTTGGTCTCCAAGTGTGTTTCTACTGACTGCCGTTTGTTGATGTAGGATCAAAACTAGCAAAGTGGGTAGAAAAATCCGTCTTAGCTTCGGTAAATATGATGAATCTATGCTTTCCTACCACATTTCCTCTGTTGCAAACAACAGAGCATATCCAGATGCCAGTGCCTGGCAAGACCACCTACCAGGTAGTGGGTGCTCCATAGGGATTGTCCAGAAACAAGTTCAAGTGCTAAAGAACAAACAGCATGAAGCAATTTACTGACTCCTTGCAGGTGTGTAGTAACCTCATATTATTTTGTGGGTGCTGCAAAACAAGCATCTGCACACAGGACGTTACTTTAGGCCAGCTAGATCCTGGAAGGGAGGCAAGGGGACCTGAAATGGAGCATAGGAGGTTCCATGTGAACATCAGGAAAAATTTCTTTACTGTGAGAGTGACAGAGCACTGGAATGGGTTGCCCAGGGGGGTTGTGGAGTCTCCTACATTGGAGATACTCAAGGCCTGCCTGGACAAGTTCCTGTGTGATGTACTCTAGGTTACCCTGCTCTTGCAGGAAGGTTGGACTAGATGATCTTTTGAAGTCCCTTCCAACCCTTAGGATTCTGTGATTCTGTGATTCTGTGAAGTGCAGAGACCTGAGAGGTCCTTATATGACACTGTTGCTAGTGGTTTCCTTTGTGAGATCTCAGACAATGTTTTAGATGTTTCATATAAAATATTTTTTTAATGCAAAATTGGGTTTGTTCTTGGTTATTTCCATACATTGGGGTAGCAGAAACCCCATGAATTTTAGAGGATTCAAGGCTTGGGTGAATGTGTATCAGAGCTGAGTCTCCTCAAGCCTCAAGTTTCCCAGAAAAGAAAGCTTTTTTCCTACAGAGCTTTGTGGCTGGCACGGACACTTTGGGCCTTCTGTGAACTCAGTGTTCTCAAAGTAAAATTTATGAACTAAAGGAAAATCACAGGCTGTGCCTACTCTGAGGATTTCAGGAGTCTTGGACCAGCTAACAGCAGCTGTGGGCTTACAGATAAAATGGGAAGTGACCAAGCAGGTTTACAACTCAGTAATGTCACTGTTAATGTGGAAAATCATGTGGGCCACATCACTGCTGTATGTATCCTGGGCCCTTGTTTTGGAAACGGCTCCTTTGCTTGAGCTGGGTCACAGAATTAGTGCTCTCAAACTTAATCTTTGCAGGGCAGACGCTTCAGCACTGTGAACACAATGTGGGCTGCCCAGACTCAGTTATTCTGGGAGTCGTTCTAGGCCCCTTGTACAATGGTGTTAGTGCAAGGGCACAATAAACTTATGTAGCATCGCACTGCAGCACCCAAGGTGCATCCCTCCAGAGCATTGAAGCTGTGCTGGGGAGAACCTGCAAGGCTGCCCTACAGCCTGGGAGTGCAGCACCTGTGAGAAGCAGATCCGTGGTGCATACGTTTAAGACATGCCTCTAGTTTCAGGCAAATACCGTGCAGAAGCCATCCAGAGAGCTCCATGCACTAACTTGAAAGGGTTCTCCTGTCTGCACTGTGGTTTTGTACCAATATATCCATTGCAGGATTTGGTATGGCAAATTATCACCTGGGCAGATGCCTAGGGAGTAAATGAGACCTCAGAAGATTCTATCTGCTTTTGGATAAATGATATTTTTTGATAGTCGGTGTGTAGGTTTCTGAAGTTATGCCAAGAACGTCAGTAATTATTGCATGTGATGACTGATGTTGGGTTTATGCGTGTGTGAGGTTTGAACATTTTAAACAATTGTGTTGCAGCTGCCTGTGAAAGACAGTGCTATCTGGTAAAAGTCATTCTACAATGTGTTCTAACACATGGCAAGTGTTAACATTTGCCTGTTACTGTAGAATCTATGTGGTTTTAATCAAATAAAATTAAATGGTATGATTCTAGTCCACCTACCTTATAATTTCAAGAAATAGTTTAATTCCAATGCTAAAATCCCATAAATACAGGTTACTGAATGTGTATGTGTTCTAGGAATTTTATTTATCACTGATGGGGATTTTTGAAATGTTTTTCATTCTTCCAAAATTCTGTATAAACCAGAGTAGTCACTCAATACAGAAATTTTGCATACAGTTATTATGACGTGGGCACAGAACATGTCTTCAAACAGCTTAGCTCTTCTTACTTGCCAAGTGTCCCATGTTTGCTGAGAAAAAGAATAAGGGTGATGTAAGGACTGAACATTTCTTGTAAAGCAAAACGCTCTCCTGCATCAGTCAGATAATTAGAGGAGAGCACTGGCTCTGAAGCAGTTTTCTTCTAAATTGTTGGTGTATAACAAGTGAAAATATTCAGTAGCACTACCAAAATATATGGATCAATTGGAAGGCACATTTCTCATATTTTCAGAGTTGTCATATATTCCTTATATACAAAATAAAGCCAAAATCCAGGTCAAACACTGGCTCTGTGAATGTCTGCACTGCTAATGCTTCATCACAGCTCCAATTTTTGGACTGTTAATAAACAAAACACTTCTCTTCAAGACAAATCCACTATAGAGGGGTTTCCATCAATCTTTGGGGTATGAAATGTCCTGTGTGGAATGAAATGTCCTGTGTGGATTTGCAGTCACAGATCAGTCATTAACTTGAAGAAGCTGCCCAGAATAATACACTAATTAACACCTAACGTCTCTGCTATGAATAGAAAGCCTGGTAAAGGTATAAAAAATTGAGGAATTGTGCTTTCATTTCATTCATTCAATATCTTTGGTTATCTTCAAGGAAGACAATACAATTACTTCTTTTGTTTTTTTTTTAATAACTTTTTTGAGATTACAATAGTTCTTCAAACTTAAACTCTTAAAATTTAGTTCTTAAAATTATCTTAAAATAATTATTCAATTGTCTTCTCACTTCCTGAGGTCTTTGTTTTTGATATTTTACCCAGGTTCCACCTATCTACACTAGCACAAGGAGCATGGAATATATTGTGTCTTCTTTTTAAAGTCTGCATTACTCTCTGTACTCTCATTTCACTAACAAATGCTGTTTCCCTGCCAGTGAATCATAAGATCTCAATCACCTTCAATAACACCACAGTAATATCACATTTCCCGTGTTACCTTGCTTTAATACAAAGTCTTCCCTCCAGCCTGACGAGGAGCTAATGATCCAAGTTTGCAATTAGCACTGCTTTGAGCAAGGAATCAAATCAAATAATACTGGGAGTTCCTTTTTTGATCCAAACCACTCTGATTTTAGTGTTTCTTGGACATTTGAGCTGATGGACTGTAACATACTTTCATTCTTTTTGCTAAGACTAAAGCTAAAGTAGTGGGTTTATGATTTTATGTAAAAAAGAATAATAGAGTAAATGATGCACCAGTTATACTGTAGCTCTAAAATGTAGAAATGCTGAGATTTTTAAGTGAAACTTCATATTGGATAGATATATTTAAATCCATATGAAGCACCCAGGACTCCATACTTACCACCTATATTTGCAAACCCTTTAGTATAGAGTACTATCTGTGAGATTATTACATTATTTACATTAGACTTACTGCAAGAGGACAAAGTTGTGATTAAACTAACACTGTTCTCCCAAAAGACCCGACCAGCTACTATGTACATCAGTGAAGGGTAACCCATCCATTTGTCCTCTGTCGACATTTTTTATAGATGATCTGTATATAGAAAACCAAAGTGCATCAGACTTCATATACACCCAGCCAGATGTGTGAAAGAAAGCAGTGAGTTATTCCTTATCAGGAAAGAGTGAATGAAATCATTTCATCATCTCATATGGCAAGTTGGGCTTCCTTTAGATTAAGTAACTGTTCATATTTTCACAGTACTGAGAATAGCTCCATGGCAGACACAAAAAGAGCTAGATCCTGAGTTTAATGTTTCAGCGCAATGACAAAACTGAAAGGCTTTGTAATGTAGCCACTGCTTTAAGCCTCCTTTAGTAAACACTTAAGCTTGTGGGTAGTGGTCAATGGATTCACAGCTAACTATGCGCGTAAGTGTTTCTGCATCTCAGAAAACCCAATTCAAACAAATGCATGGGAAGCTAATGTTAGGAAAGGGTGTACTTAGCTTTAGTCCAGGGGTGCTTGTTCTGTTCTTTTACCACAACTTTTCTACCAGAGACATTTCCTGTTCCAGCAGCATGGGGTGTTACAGTCCCAGTCAGACTGAGAGACCAAATCAATTTTTAATGGCACTAATAATGGTAAACTTCCAGATTACATGGAAGTTCCATTTTCTTCAATATCTCTCAGCTGAGGTGCTTGTATGAAAAGGGAAAGGCTGGATGCATAAAACTGGAGAATACTCCCATATTAGTGCGTAGCTGGTGAACAACCTCTCACAGGCTGAAATAGCTGGGTACCATCTGCTGCTATCTCAAGTAAATGGGAGAGCCTGCATCCCTGGCATCTTCTGTCCCAGTTCCTCCCGAGTGCTCTGCAGTTGCCACATCAAAGGTAAAGCCCTTTCAGTCTCCACTGCTGAGGAGTTGTGAATCAGCAGAAAGTCACCGTCTTCCTTCACATCTCATTTAATATTAGATATTTTACACAAAGTATGTTCAACAACAGGTGTTGCAGGGCTTCACTTTGCAATGACGTAAGTCCTTGTGGTGAGAAGAAGTTTCAGAAAAGAGGGGACATGTGGCTTCAAATCCCTTCAGGCAGAGAAAGTCTGGGCTTGGCTCTTCAACATCTTAAATAGGGGCTCTAATGCCAGAGCTTTTTCGCCTCTTCAGTATAGTCCTAATTTTTGCCTCACAGGTGATAACAAATTTACAGGGATTTTGGGGCTGAACAAACCCATGCTTTTGTTGTATTTGCCCTTTTCTTTAAACCTACTGCCTGCTCTGCTTAGTGGATCTAATTAGAAATTATGATTAACTTCTTCATATGCATATTTTCCTAACAACCAGCAGAATTCACCACAACTGAACTCAGCTCAGCTCTTACAGTTATGCTTGTGAATAACCTGTGGACATTTTGCAGCCAGCTGTCCTGCTGGATGTCTCAGATTCACAAACTTCAGAGGTCATTCATGAAAACAGTGCAGTCTATGCTCACCTTTCAAAGCCTGCCCAGCATTCACCCGCCATACCACCAAGAGACAAATGGCTTGCAAGGTGGTGATTTGGCAGTTGACTGGAGCATGTAACTGCCCAGAGCTATTTTAGCAAGTTTCACTGGGACAAAAAGGTATTTTTATTTTCTCTCTTTTCATCCATTTAGAAAAATCGATGGCACCAATGCAGGGGAGGATCACATCGAGCTGACGGAAGAGGGACAACCTGTGCAGGCAAGAACCCACAAGCCAGCACTGTGCAACTGCTACTGCTGCGGGCTGCCCAAGCGCTACATCATCGCCATAATGAGTGGTTTGGGCTTTTGCATCTCCTTCGGAATTAGGTGCAACCTGGGTGTTGCCATTGTGGAAATGGTGAACAATAACACTGTTTATATTAATGGAAAACAGGAGCTGCAGGTGAGAAAACATCTTCCTTTCACTGTTCTGAGCTGACCCCATTGCAAAATCATTGAAGTGCCACATATCCAAGGACTATGTATGCATAGATCAAAAACTGAGGGGTGGAAACACATGTGTCTCAACTAACATAGATGTGTAGGTGCTATTTAGGTGTTAAAGTCACATTACAAATACGTAAGATGTGAGAATTTGCAATGTCATAGAGGATGTAAGCAGCAGAAATGAGAACTGAATTGGCTTGCATGTCTATCAGGCCCCTGATCTTTCAGTTGTAGACAGATTTTGCTGTAGTGGCAGAAGCATTTACTATGTACTATCTCTCAGGGAAGCATGGTCTGGTGCTGCCTCAGAAGGAATTTTTAATTGCTGAAGGTAGTGTTGCACTCTATTCAGATCAGTGGATAACTTTTCAAGACCTTAAGGAAGTCACTGGCAATAAGGCAACAAGATTTTACAGGTTACTGACAATGCGGACTGCTGTCTAGAGATATTCATAGCTAGGTGCCAAGCTGTTTTCACATTTGTAGTAGATGACATGTGGCTCACAGCAGACGCTTACAAACCTTTAACATCGCATCCAAGGAACTGCGGCTTCAGTGGATACCTTATTTTCCCCAGTCCTGCCTTGCTATATGGCTGTGATATGACGAGTCCCTAAGTTTGTTCAGCCTTGAGAAAAGAAAGCTCAGGAGAGACTTTATCACCATGTTCCAGTATTTAAAGGGTGGCTACAAAGAAGGTGGAAACTCCCTTTTTACAAGGAGTCACACTGAAAAGATGATGGGCAATGGGCACATTACATACTCCAGGGAGATTTCAATTGAACATGAGGAAAAATTTTCACAATGAGAACAATCAACCAGTGGAATAATCTCCCCAGGGGACTGGTGGATTTCCCAACACTGAGCACTTTGAAGATTTGGCTGGATAGGGTGTTGGGTCATTTTGTCTAGACCGTGCTTCTGCCAAGAAAGTTTGGACCGGATGGCTTTTTAGGTCCTTTCCATCTTGGAATTCAGTGATTCTAGTTCTTCCTCACCTGCTATCTCCTCTGATCAGCTCCTGCTGCTTAGACTTGCTGCTGATTTGTATTTATTCAGCCTAATTCCTGCTCCCTGTGGTCCTGCTGAGAATTCCTGGTTCCATACTTCATGCTGGAGAAAGGATGTGCCTACATAGCCTGGGAATCTCAGAAGAGATAGCTTGAGGAAATTCAGAAAAAACTCCTCTCACAAATCTTAGGTTATTCTGTTTGGGAATAAGCACCTGCTGACACAGGAACTTTTCCTATGTCTCATAGTGTTTCTGCCCTCATAAATAACACCACCTAGAAACTAAGCTGGAAATCACTGGTAGAAAATAAGGTATTTAAAGCAGAAATGTAACACAGCACAGGAAAGTGGGTCTCCTGTCAGGATGCATATTGATGTGGAAGGAAATCCTTTAGACCTCTGCAAACGTGTCTGGTTAATTAATGCTATCATTCTCCCTGCAGGTCAAATGATGAGCTGGTTTTTAGTTTGTTTGTTTGGGAAAAAAATAAAGCAACCTACTTGGGAAAACCGGTTCTTTGTTTTACACACAGAAAGTAATACAGAAAAAAAAGAGACTTTAAGGCTTATCACTTTAGTCTTCATTTTTCCGTAGTGTCTTAGTGACAGTTTTAATTCAGAATCTAAAAGATGTAGGTGCTGCTTTTTCACATGATGCTTAGCCACCTTTCTCTGCCATGTGATTAGCATAAAAATGATTGTGAAGCAAGACATCGTGGCTTCTCTTTGCTTCCAAACTGTTCTTCTGAACTGAGGGTTCAAGGAGAAAAAGTTGACACTGACCTTACATTAGTGTGATTATACAAAGCCAGGCCCTGTCTGGCATCCCAGAATGGAGGGCAGGAGGGCCACCTTGGCACCACTTTTAAGAAATGATAAACTAGCCAACTAGCTCCTGTTACCTAGTTCTATTTCCAGATTGCCTTGTTTTCAGGTATTACCCACCCCAAACACAAGCAGCACTTTTCTGCTTCCTGCCACTTAGTGCAGATGGTGGATGGTCAGAGCTTGCCCGTGACAAGGAGAGCCATGGATAAGCCTGATCAGGAAGCTGATCAATGCAGAAGACCTAAGCAAGCTTTATAATCCTGAGGAAATGTATATGTCTATTGAAATGCATCAGATCTTTGTTTTAACACTGAACAGGCTTGAAGTCCAGGGGGAAGCAGTGACAACTGACAAAGATGAAGGTCCATCCTTCTGGATGAAACCTTTCCCTTTCTTATATACCTGACTGAAAACTAAGAGCAAAAGTAGTAATCTCACAAAGGAATCTCACATCCTTTTTCCTTAACTAGTAGGTTTCAAGCTCAGCAACACCAAGCAGGCAGCATAAAGAGGCGGCCTTGATTTGGAGGATGGGGTGATTTGTATGTGAATTCCCGTCAGTGGTTATCTTACAAGGTGTATGTTCGTTTTACAGCATCTTGTTTGTTTCCTTTACAGAAAGCCCAATTCAATTGGGATCCAGAGACTGTGGGACTCATTCATGGCTCTTTTTTCTGGGGTTACATTGTGACACAAATTCCAGGAGGGTTTATCTCAAACAAATTGGCTGCTAACAGGTAAGAAAGCCATAATTAAAAGAATTAAGATTTACAGCCTGATGGCTGTTTTACACTGCTTAAATGATGATTACCAAAATAGTGAATTAATGTGTTTCAGGAATACACATCTGAAAGTGAGTGTTAAGTATTTATGTCTACAACCAAAAATGGGAGTAGATTTCTATTATGGGTCTATTGCTGATTCTCCCAATTTAGCTTGTTCATCTCAAACATTTATACGTTTCTTCTCTAAACAATAACGCTTTCTGAAGTGTGCTGGGAAAATCACATCTGATGCCTCAGTCAATGGTTGTAGCATTTGTCTTTCAGAAGTTACCTTAGTGCTTTTTAGCTCAACATAGAAGAATTTTCCAACAAAATTTGACCTTTCTACTTGAAAAATTCCTAAGGGTGGGCATGTAGGAATTATAGAAGTATTTATGGTCTGAAGACAGAAATCCATTCTCATGCACATAGAAGTTCTTGCCATGGCTGGATACAGTTTGTTTTGGAGCATGATCACAAGAGGGAGGGAGATTGCCTGAAGACAGCTGTTTGTTAATGAGCTCATGGGATGTGCATGTTAAGGGCATTTGGGATCTTCAGATAAAAAGGTTGTTGGTACTCATTTCATTCTCTGCAAACAAGACATGACTTACGTACAAACACTTTCAGAATTGGAAAAGGTCTTTAAGACAAGTTATATATTGTTTTGCCCTAAATAAAAATGCTTTGGTGTCTTCATTCTCCAAAGATCTATAGGAGTTGCAAGACTGTCTGGACATTCTTTGTACCCATATGCCCTTATAAAAAATGCTTCAGGACAGAAACATAGAATTGCCAAGAAGTTCATGCCCAACTCCCCTCTGTCTGTAACCAAAAGTTACTCAGAGCTCAGTCTGCACTGCTTCTTCAACACTACTGGCATCCTCAATTATTCATTCCTCTACCACACAAAAATGCCTAAGCAGAGTGTTTTTCCATCTGCCGAATAAGCCAAACAAATGAGCAAAGCTTAATAATTTCCTCAGCCTTCCTAGTCTTGCCACCAGCTTTTGCAGCAGAAAGGCCCCTAAACACGGATGTACATACTGTTGGCTAAATAATTCAGTATATTATTAGTTCGGCTTTTGATTCCTTGCTTTTCTTGCAAACAGTAAAATCAATCATGTTTACATTGTAAATCAGTGTATTCTGTCAGTGAACTAATTCCTTAAGTACATGTTGAGTTTCAGACTCAATCTAATGCTGTACTACAAAATCACATAATGGATTTTACTATCATAACTGGGTTTAGGAGTAGAATTATCTGAGGAACAATAATAACCCAAAAGCTGAGCTCAAAGAATATTTCTGTTTGCAGTAATAGGATTCCCATGTCTGGCTAGCTCTGTGGTTTTCCTTCATTCCTTGTTTACCCAACCGATTTCAGCTTGGGTAGATCCACCAGTGCTATGAGTTTCTGTTTCAGAGGGGTTACTTGCTGCCAAGACACAGGACAGGAGAACAGAAGACATGGGGCCAGTCTGTGAACCTACCAGCCCTAGAAGGACAAATGTTTTTTTTGTCCCATTTGCACTCTGAAAATATTGAGTGCTATATGGTTCTGCACCAAAACCATCTAACACCACGTAATATTCTTTGTATGCTCATCTAAATTTCTGTAGGTCTGCATTCCACCAAAAGAAGTTGATGAACCATTAAGTGACTTTTATCACTTTAACTTGCTGCTTACCTTCAAACATGCAGCTAAATGTAATTTCATTACTGTTTGGTGGTGACAAAGACACATGAAATATAAAACATGTCCTGATAATAGTTTTTAGTAATAGCACCCTGCTGGGCAGAGGATTCCATCGCTGAAGAAGGCTGTTTTGATCCCAAAGTGGCAGTTGGCCAGAGATCACAGTTGTGAGAAAAATACACAAATGAATTGAAAAGAGCTGGGATATTTTTAGTCATGATGGGGACCAAATTCTTTGGGATAAATGGTAGTGAACTGCTGGAAAGATGCTGCCTCTTTGTGGAAACATTATTCAATCTTTTTAATAATAGCAGAAGGGTGACTGATTCTAACTCAGTATAAATGATGCATTTACAACGTAGGTATATTAAAAGTTGGCACTAAATGAAGTAGCAGAGATTGGAAACAGTCTTCAGAGCTAGCTGTTTGGGTAACTAAACACATTCTTTTTCTTATGGCTTATTTTTTCATGTGTTCATTAATTTACGTAATTTCCTGTAGTTCCCTGAGACTGTCAATAGCCTTACAATAACAGACCTGATATTTCTATTGGCAAGGAAGCAAGGTGCAAAATTCTTTTCTTCACTGATCGTAATAGAGAGCTAAGGAATACTTAATTCTCAGTGAAATGCTTACTTGGCTTTGAAAGCAGTCTCCTAAATGTCAAGATATCACCATAGGCTTTTTATTCTTGCTCAAATTTTCAGACTGCTTTCTGTATAAATCCGTTCCTTTGTCACTTCTCTCCACCAGTCTACTCAGCCTCTGCTTTTGTGTTCATTTGTTGATTGCTTTCTTGTCATTCAGATTATGACTGTTGCTTTTGTCAATAGCTGTAGCAAATTTAGATAAAACAGTGTTGATCTTCAACTGGAGATTCTTCATGTTATAATACTACCATTTAATCCTACCGTAAATAATAAACCAGATTAAAAAAAATGATGTATATTTCCTGTGAATAAGTTTTCAAAAAGAGGCTGAAAAGTAAAGAATTGAAATCCTTATTAAAAAAAATGGAAAAAGAAGGAAAAAAATGGCAACAAAAAATTTTAAAAGTTTACCAATATTTTGAAGTGGAGCATGATAAACAGCTAGACATAGTAAGATCTGTGTATGTCTTTGGCAGAAAAATCAAAAGGAAAAGTGCTACTGTTGTCTAGATCATATGATTTCTGATCAAGTATTTGTCTAATACTAGTCATGTATCAGGATGAAGCTTAACGTGTCTTTCTGAAATGCCACAGACATAACACGACAATTCAAAGCTTGTTAAACATCACTGAATTTGGGTAGTTTGGAAAAGAAACATGAATTATGGCCCACAAAGAGCAGCATGCCGCCAGCTAAGGTCTGTGTAGCCAGGAGTTGAGGGCCATGAAAAAAAGAGGCTGCTTTATTCTCAGGGTGTCACCTTGAATTTTAGAGCAAGACAGGGCAGCTTTGGGCTGACCTCCCACATCCCAAGCGCTGTGGTCCCCAGGGCCACCAACAGCTGAAACTTTCTATATAAAGAGCGAAAGATCTCTCACATAAAGGCAGTCCACAGGGAGCCAGAAATGGCTGCTTTGAATTGCGGACAACACAAAGAAGACAGTAAACTACTGAGGATTAATAGTAATCCATTCAATTTAAATGGTGCTTGGCAGTTGTGGAGAACTCCTACTGCTAGTTCTGATATTTTTCAGTGCTGTTACAGGTTCTTAGGGGGGATCCTCATGTATATCAGTTTCCACAGATGTTGGAGTAATGAACTTTTGATATTCAGAGAGTGCATGACACATCTCTTGAACCCCATTTGTTCAACAGAACAAAAACCTGAGACTTCAGTCAGCCAGATGTGAAGATGTATGAAATCTAATCAATCAAGCACAGCTCATTCCTACTAATGGTAGCAATTTCAATGATTGTTCCAGCTGGTTGTTCCTAGTCTCTTTCTTGGTTTCTAGCAGTGTTTTTCATGGTGCAGATGCCTCAGTTTTCAAATGAGGTCCTAGATGTCCTTTTACAAGCTAGGTACATAGGGATGCCTTTCACTTGCACTGCAGCCTCAGTGCCTGGCAAACCTGCAGCCCTTGTCATGCTGAAATGACTGTGCTTTAGCCCAGCTGTTTTTCATGTCTAGTGCCACCGTTGTTTATTATTGACACAGGGTGATAAATGTGCACCACTCTTTACTTATGTTTCATAAGAAATCCTATATCCATGCTGGGAAAAGCTCCCACAGACTTCAGTGAGTGAGGCAGACACAGCTTTAAGTGCTATCCCAGGGCCTCTGAATGGTTTGGGGTTTCAGGGGTGCTGCTTGGATCCATTACCACTATACAGGTTTCTGCTGACTGCTTCTCTAATGGGTGCTAGCATCTGGGAGGCTACAACTGATTTCCCAAGGGCACTGGGCTCCAAGTGCATTTAGAGCCTTGAATGACTTGTGCTTAGCTGCAGCAAGTACCCTTGCCAAGCAGGGTAATAAAATGTTTATATGATGTTTTTCACTGTATTGCAGAAATACCCCTTCTATGTTATAGTCACAAAGGGCATTTGTAGCTGTTATTTAGAAGAGTGATGTTGGAAAGTACTTGATCTTCACCAGCCCTATTATACATTCTAGCAGCAGCAAATGGAGCTAGCCCACACACTCCCATGTTCAGAGAGGCACTGAAACTGGACCTTACCTGGTTTAAACCTTATTTATATAACTGGATTTGAGTACTTCCCAGAATAGGAATGCTTCTCTCAGGTTAGGACTCACAAAAACCGCTCATCCTCCAGTACCGACATATGCATCTATTCTTCTGATACAAACTAAAATACAGCAGCTTTATTTCAGTATGTATTAAACTTCTGTTCCATTCAGAGAAGAAAATGTATTTATTATATGGGGATTTATCCCCTTTTTGCCAGTAAGGGGACTTCGCAAGTATTTGGTTTGATGAGATTGAAGTAGGTGAAATTGTCTTTGAGACTGTACTTGAGAACAGTGTTACTTCTGAAAAGAGGACAGTAATTACATTCCCTTTCATGTTACTTTTTTCCATAGGGTATTTGGAGCAGCTATCTTCCTAACATCTACATTGAACATGTTCATTCCTTCTGCAGCAAGAGTGCATTATGGCTGTGTGATGTTTGTAAGGATTCTGCAAGGTCTAGTGGAGGTAGGAGCAGTCATCATTTTGGTCTTTTCATACATCATATGCTTTTGGGGTTGGCTCCAAAAGTTGTAGTCTTTTGGTCAGGTTTTACTTTTTCTATGGTTTTACTTTTTCTACAATTTTACTTGTTACTCATTTTTAGATGAAAATTTTTTAATCATACTGATTTACAAATTGACTTAAAAGGAAATAAAAAGTTTAGGTTCCCACTGCTGCAGTTCAAGCTATTTTAGTTTATTTGTGCCTGCCACTGCATGGGCTAAACAGCATTTTTACCTCAGAACACATTACTGTTGAAGTGATTAGCCAAACTAGTTTGACATCTTCATATCCAAACAATAGAGCTCTTCCAGGCTTACCTAACCCTTCCTACATCATTCCATGGTGATAAACAGCCAGACAGGTTGGACAGTATCAGCTTGAAGTAGAAATGCAGTGAAAGCAAATCATATGATGTGTGAAATGTCTGCCAGGGCGTCACCTACCCAGCCTGCCATGGGATGTGGAGTAAGTGGGCTCCTCCACTGGAGAGAAGCAGGTTGGCCACCACATCATTCTGTGGTAAGTTGATAGGCTCGTATGCTTTGTGTCAGTGCATGTTCTGATTAGATATGTTTTATTCATTTCATTATTTAAAAGAGAAGCGCAAAGCCTCTGCCCTTTGCTGCATTTGGCATGTACTCTGAGGCCAGGAACCTGAGAGTCTTTTTGCTTAGTATGTCCTCATTTTGTCATTTAAATCCAACCATCAAAATGGCTCTCGTAGTAAACTAAATTGGGGGCAGAGGTGTCACATGAGAGAAATTACACTTTTTTTGGTTTTTTTTTTTTTTCATTTGCTCCATCCTTAGGTATTCAATTTATTGTACATATTGAACTGGCCCTCCTAAGCAAGCACACATTATAAAAAACACCTTAAAAGGGCTTGATACTGTAGCTTGGCTGCTCAACATACTGCAGTGGAGGTGATGTAACTTCTTGCCATTAGCTGTTCTGCTTCACTCTGTTTTGAATTATGATCAGGCGTGTAATTTGCTCTTTTCTGGGTCCCTTTCCAACACTGACAGCTGGCCTTCTGGAAGATGGCTTGTGGGAAATTTCAGAAGACTCTAGGGAGAGGAACCCAATGGAAATATGGGAGAAATCCAACTCTCTCATTCCCTTTGGCACGTTTCTAGCCTCTGGCAAGAGCCTTAAAACTTTTTACAAAGCAAGGAGCAGGAAAAATACTGAGGTTTTATGCCTTGTTCCTCAAAGAAAATACCATCTTTTTTGCTTCCAGCCACACTAATGAAAAGGAAGGAAAAAAAAAAAAGAGTTTTCTACTTTTAATTCCATCCTCCAGGTAGCAGATTTTGCCACAGGTTACTCTGTAATTCCAGGGAAAAAAATGTTAATATTTCCTTACCGGCTCCAGGCTGGATTTGGGTAGGTGGCTAAATATAACCAAGGTAAGGCATAATTCAAACATTCTCCCTCTGCTTTTTTACTCTAGAAAGTCCAGATATGCAAAGTGCAGGGTAGGAATTTCAAGTTGGGAGTGAAGGGAAGGGCACTGTTCATTACTTCAGTCTGTCACTTCCCATCCTCTAAGACACTCTCATCATGGTTTACCCTTTCCTATTTGTAGCTGGGAAACTGGAACTGCAAGTGGATGTCTAATAGTGCTGAAGAAAAATCAGAAATAGCAGGACTTTGAAGAGCAGTGTGGAAAGGTGGAAGAGAAAACAATGAGAATAAATACAGGTGGTAAGGTAAAGCCAGCTGAAAGTGAATGCCTGTAGGAGAAAATATTCAATAGCAATTTAAGACACAGGAATATACATCCTGTCCTTATGAAATTAAACTAAAAGGCTAGAGAAAATAACAGCACCAAAATACAAGTGGAAGGAAAAAAAGGAGAGAAAAAAAAACCCACCAGGTTTGCATATTATGGGAATTTCATTTCTACTAGAGATGACTCCAGGATTTAGTGATTATTTAGGTGTTTCCATTTTCAGAACAGACCAAAGGAGAATCCTGTCCACCCTCCATGCTCTCTCCTTGAAATCCTAGCACCTGGTAGAGAAAGATATTTCAGCTCAGCACCCGTTTTAGTGGCTACAGATGACCAATTCTTGCACTTGAAAGGTACACAGGACCAACGGAGAAATTAGCAAATGCCATGATAACCATGTTGCTGGTTTCTCTGACTATATTCTGGCCTGGGGCTTTGCTATTGCTGTAGGAAAAAACAGTTCCACAAAGACACAAAGGAGAAGGGTCACTGTGAACCATTGCAGAGAAGTATCTGCTAATGAGTGTTGACAAATGTTCATTATTAAAGTATGTAATACTCTCCAAAACACAAGTATCTCATTTCCTAGAATAATTTAAAACAAAACTTCTCACATGTGAAACCATTGGCACCATCTCACACTGAAACCAAATATCCAGATTGCATGAATTCTCCCTAGGGTCTTCATGGAAATTCCTTTCCAAGCACTTAAGTACTCATCTCTTTCTGTAAGTCACTCAGAAACATATTTCACCAGTATTATACATTTCCCAATCAAAAACCTCTACATAGGCCACTTTTTAATCCTTTTTTCCCTTGTCAACTTTTCCCTATTTATTCCAGCTGTTCATTCCTGCAACTGATACGAACTAAACATGGTTAAGCAGACACAGGGTTGGTCTGGACACCCCGTCTGCTACCAGCGTTTGTGGGGTCATGGTGCTAGAGCCATGAGAAGAGCCTTCCAGCCTATCTGTGACCATCAGGATTTTTGGTTACCAAGGCAGCTTCTGAAACTTGGACCATTAGGTTCTCCAGAGCTCACCTCATGTGCCGCAACAGGGATAGATGGGATTCCCCACTTAATTGCATACATAGAGCTTATGCCTGCAAAGTGGTTTGCTGTCAGTCTTGGACTTTCAAACCCCATTTACCTACAGGGCACAGCCCTTCTAACTGCAAAATGAGACTGGTAATCCCACACCACTGAAGGCCGGTCCACACCACCCCAAGCAAAACTGTAGACCTTCCATCCCATTCCCCATGTTCGCAAGACGTCATGATGGCTCCAGCCAGATGTGTCCTTCCAGTTCTGCCACATGAGAACCTGTCTGGATCATCTGCACTGGAAGATGGGTGTGCCTATCACAGCTGACATTATATTAATCCTTTTTCTCCTCAGGGTCGTATGCAGGTGCAGTGGTTGCCATGCCGCTGGCAGGTGTGCTGGTACAGTATATAGGATGGTCATCAGTCTTTTACATATATGGTGAGTTAACGTGAAGGATCTCTGTGACTAGACTGGTACTGCCAGACATTTTGTTAAACCTGTAGAACAAGTATGGATCAAAGTTGTTTTGGTGAAAGAGGTTACAAATGGGTTTTCCAACTTAATCCCTACTTATCGCAGCTTCTGAGAGCTTTATTTTGTAATCATCTGCTATAAACCGTTTTAATATGATAATGACCAGGCTAAAGCCCCTGGTCACCCAGTGACAGGGTTGGATGTGGATGCAGTTGCAAAGGTTGTTCTGTAACAAACACTTAGGGTGACATGTGGCCTAGAGTGCACACAAACAGCGAGTGCTACAGCATGCACTGCTGATGGGGAGCCAAATGTCTCTAAAACCTTCTGCCCTGAGAAATCTGTCCCTTGCTGCCCACCCTCAGTAAAGGAGTGTCACCTTTACAAAGTGGTCCCATCACATGGGTGCAGCCTCATGACTGATCTGTGGTGCCTCGTGCTTCCACTCATCGTATGTGGCAGAGCTGGCTCAAACCCAGCCTTGCTCATTAGCAACCCAGTTAAGATGGGTTTTCTCTGTTTTCTCTGGAGACACAAGACACACCATAAGATCTGCCACTGTAATCTGAATGTGAAGTCCTTTTACACACTTTGCGACCATGTTATGACTGCTCTGCTTTTTTCCTTCCTTAGGTCTCACATAGAGCTTTCCTTCTGCATTTTCTCTGCTCCATGAATATCATGTAGTACAAGTGACAAAATGCTCAAATGCTTTGTAAACAGTCACACAATATGCACAGTTGGTTACCATGTTTTCTTACTTTCCCAAGCATAACTTATAATGCAGATTTGATGTAACTGGCTCTTGGAAACAAAGTTCGAGGTCTGCAGGTGGCTTTATTGTCTTTTAAAAACCAAACTTTGCTTTTCCTACCTCTGCAGGTATGTTTGGGATTGTTTGGTACATGTTCTGGCTGCTTCATGCCTATGAGAGCCCTGCTGCACATCCAACAATATCCAGTGAAGAAAAGATATATATAGAAACAAGCATTGGAGAAGGAGCCAGCCTAGCTAGTGCAAGTGTAAGTAAAAAGGGCATTTCTGGTTATAATTTGGGAGCACTTCACACAAGATCAGATATGATGGGATGCATACTATTAGCTGCATAAGAGCAGCACAACTATTTTCTGTTGATGTTTAGGGGCTTTTTCTTTTATGAAAATCAAAAATCAAGTTCATGCAGCTGGACAGGACGAGTTCAACAGGCAAAACACACAGTGCTGTTTCAGCTCGTGGCATCTAGGGCCTCCCTAATCTAGGGAAGGGAGTGGGGAGAGAGAGGGAGCCACACAGTCTGGTCTCCTGCTCTTGAGTGATTACTATGCATGTTTGAAAAAATATTAATGGGAATAGCTAAATAAGAAACTGGTTGCAGATGTTAAATTATCCATCTGTCTTTTGAGCTCTTATTAAGGATGATTGCAATTCTGAAAGCTTAAGGACAGGGTTTCTACCCTGTTAAGTCTTGCAACAGCTCGACTCCTTGTTTTAAGACTTCTCATCCTCTGTTTAAGAGGATCCTGAAAGATCCTGGAAACTTAAAGCTAAAACTTATTTTCCCATCAAACTTCTCTCTATTTCCTTCAGTAACTTATTTTTGCTAGTGGTGAAAACCAAACTGCTTCTTCATAGGCTGTTTCTTCTTGGCTTTTACTCTTAAATATTCTGGAACAAAATAACTCCAAACTCTTTTCTTTACATATTTTGGGTAATAGCCTTGCTGAGAGTGTAAAATACCAGGCTTTTGGATGCTCCTCAAATTTAGCTGAAGTCACTCAGGTCTTGGCTGGAGACACACATACTTGTTCCAGCTCATGGTTTTCCCTTGTTGTACAATGGGTTTACTGCAGAGGACACCATCATGTGTTCACACATGACTGCAGGCATACAGTTGTCTGTAGAACATAACTGCTATTTTATAAAAAAAAGACAATGTCAATGTATATTGGCATAGTTACATATTTCAGCTTTTGATTTGAATTCTATTAAAAGTGAATAGGGCTCTGAAGTGTTCTTTGTTCCTCTTGTATGAAGTATTGAAGCATAAATAGAAACTGGAAATGCCAAAAGCAAGTTACAGAGATTTGATCATCTACCACAGACTATTTTTGCTGCATGAAATGAATTAGGTTGAAGCAGGTATCTGCTTGTTGCTGTGCTACCGCATGTTTCTTGACTTGGATAACCCTTTTTTTCTCTCAATCGTTTCAGTGGAATGTCCTGAACTGCATCATGTCTAAAAATAGGGAAGGCACAAGGTTTTCTCCAGTTTTCTTTGAATCTGTTATTTATCCTGTTATCCCAATAGCATGATTCTGGACGACTTTGTGTAATTTCAGTAATCATGGCAACAGTAGCATGGTGGGCATCTTAAAATTCTGACCTATTCTAATAAAGATTCTCAACCTGATTTTTTTCACTAATTTTTTACTTGCATTGTAAGTGATTTGCAACGTAAATTGGATGCCATGTACTGGATATTCTGGATACTAAAAGGTACTGGTTCTTTATTCTGCCTCTGCTTACTCAGTTTTGTTTTTTTTTTCCCCCTAGAAATTTAGTACTCCATGGAAGAGATTTTTCACTTCAATGCCAGTTTATGCAATCATTGTGGCAAACTTTTGCAGGAGCTGGACCTTCTATTTGCTCCTTATAAGTCAGCCTGCTTACTTTGAAGAAGTCTTTGGATTTGCAATAAGCAAGGTAAATGTCTGAGATTAATCAGTGACCTTCAGACCTCACCCTAGGAGATGCAGAGTGCTTGAGGAACTTCTGATCCCCCTGGAATCATTACAGTAGATTATTCCCAGTACTTGGGATGACATACTTCTGGTGATCTGACAGAAAGAAAAGCTTGCTAACATCAAATTATTAGAAAAAATGAAAGAATTGAGAAGTTGTTTGGGGAAAGAGTTGATTAAAACCCCACATATCATGAAAACCACAAAGTAAATGAATAGAAATGCACATTTTGTTTACTGATGGACATTCAGCTTTGCATGTCAGGTAATTTTTATCCTCTTTTCTTTTTTTCTTTCTCGTTATTTTTCATTGACAAATTTTGTATAGATTTATATTCCCTGCCTCTGCCACTTCATTAAAGAAAACATTGTTAGCCTCCCTCTTTAGAACATAAATGATTGTTCCAGAAAAGCTTTCCTAACATTCCTTTCAATAATCTATTTGCTACTTTGTAAGTAATTTTCAAACAAGTGTAATACTGTAAACTGATAGCAAACAACATTACTACCTGTGTGGTCTGGGAGCCTGTGCACCTGTGCACTGGCTCCGTAATGCTGGTGCGGTTGCAATGACACTGAATGGCCAAGCACAGCATGGAGATGAAGGACAGGGGTATTAAGACAAATTAGGTTTGTTTATTCTGAACTAGCTTTCATTAATGCTAGAGTTTCACGTCTGTGTAACTCAGTAATTAAAAACTAATGTAAAACCGTCAGTGTAAGTAGGCTGCACATCCTAGAAAGTGAACTCAAACTTCTCACTGAATTACTGTTTCAAAGAAAAGCTTCTAGAGGATGATGGGCTGATCACTAAAACTCTGCAAAACAGTATTTTCACATATCTGGGATAATTACCAGAGCTAACAGAGAAAGTAATAACCTTTCGGCAAAAAATTCACCAAGGGGAAGACATGCTTGACAAACTTGGTAAACTTCTATGATGATGTGGCTGGCCTGGTTGAGAAAGGGAGAGCAGTGTATATTGTCTACCTAGACTTTAGTAAGGCCTTTGATGCTGTCTCCCATAAGATCCTCATAGACACGCTGTTGATGTATGGGGCTGTTTGAGCAGACAGTGAGGACTGAAAACTGAATGGCTGGGCCCTGAGGGTAGTGATCAATAACAGGAAGTCTTGTTGGAGGCCACTAACTACTAGTGTACCCCAGAGATCATAATGGGTCTGATCCTTTTTGTTTGACATCTTTATTAATGATCTGGATGATGGGGAGGAGTGTACCCTCCTGCAAGTTTGCAGATGACACAAAACACTTTTTTACTGTGTGGGTGACCAAGCACGGGCAGATTGCCCAGAGGCAGCTGTGGAATCTCCATCCTTGGAGACATTTAGAAGCTATCTGGACACTGTCCTGGGCAGCCTGCTGTAGGTGATCCTGCTTGAGCAGGAGGATTGAAGAAGATAACCTCCTGAAGCTCCTGCCAACCTCAACTATCCTGTGATCCTGTGAAAATTAAAAGATAAGCATCAATTTATCAGCTCTAATCCCACAAAATTAAAAATACATGCATGGCTTTAAATGTGTGCTTAGTTAATAATTTATGAAATTCTATTATAATGTCAGGTTTTATTCTTATGTTCTTCATATATAATGTGCAGGTGCTTCCTTCCTTTCCACAGTGGCAGGTAACAGAAATAAACTTTCTGTTCAGAAAGGAGCTCCATAAGAACATGAATAAAAAAATATATAAAAGCAAATGGAAGCCAAGATAAAGCACTCTATTATCAGAACACATAAGACAGGGCTTTGTGATGTCTACAATAGAAGTTAATATTAACAATCTTCTAGGCAACTTTTTAGTGTAATCATGTAAGAGCAGGGATATTGCATGATATTTCTAAGGTAATATTCTCACTTGTGCTCTGGCTTCTCCCTCTATCTCATGAGGAGTATTCCTTCCATCACCCAGATTTTGGAATATATTCTAGCCAGCTAAATTAGAGCAGTATTTTTGTGCTCGTTTGCTGGTCACTGGAGAGATAGAAAACTCCACCAGAGCATCAGTTCAGTTCAGAAAGGAGCACCACCCTACCCCCCAAAAAATAAAGGAAGATGCCCAAGCATTTTCCACTTCACTGGTGCTCTAGGCACTGGGCAGCCAAGGGATGCTCTGCACAGATCCAGCTTTTTGACTGGGTCAGATTACTGACTACCCCTTTTGCAGGGAACTCTGTGACCCCAGCAGTGAACAAACAACCCTATTTCTGACCTTGTCTGTCAGCAATAGTGACTGGGCAGCATATGGTACCATGAAGAGGATCCTGTCGGCTTCATATCACAGGCACAGCATCTACATGAGACCCACCTCACAAGACTCAGTAGGGGTGGTGGACTAGGGCTTGTGAGGTTGGTAGCTTCTGGCCATGCCATGGCTCACATAGTGCCGTTACTGGGAAAGCCTAGGAGAAAAGCTGCTAGCACCTGGATGAGAGTATGCTGGAGTCTCTCAAGCTTTTAGAAATCCCTAAAGATGGGACAATGACAGCTTAAGGTCACCAGGGTCTTGCCTGTAGGTCCTGTTTGACCTGTCTGCAATCTTTGCACAGAAGGAACCAGGACAAAAATCTGTCTGATGGTGGAAAAAAAGAAGAGTTGAAGAATGGGAATGGTTCCTGTTCTCTTCCCTCTAAATCCTGAAGGAGGACATGAGCACTCATTTATCTAATTGCAGGTTGGCCTTTTGTCGGCAGTTCCTCACATGGTCATGACAATCATTGTACCCATTGGAGGGCAGCTAGCTGACTTCTTACGCAGCAGGAAGATTTTAACCACTACCACTGTAAGGAAGGTCATGAATTGTGGAGGTACTGTTGGATTCTGAAAATATAATATTTTACTGGTGTGTTGCAGTTGATACAAATAACATAGTTTTGTCCATGTTTAATTGTAATAAGAGACAAATTACTCTAGATTGCATTTGTGGCTGGTTAATCCGAAGCATTTAATGGAGAATTGATGTTAGATGTCTTCATGGTATAAACCCTTACCCATACGAGCATGCTTTTAAAAAGGGCGGAGGCAAGAAGCCTGGTTAATAATTAAAGGGACAATAGGGACCGGCTCAGAAAGGTAGTATGATGAAATTGGCCTCATCTTGCAAACTCATGCAGACAAAGTTAACCCTGAACTGTGGTGCTAGAGAGATCCTTTCCTAGTGGATACAGTCTTGCAGTAACTGGCCATGTTCCCAATTGTTACTTCCAGCAGAGCCCACTGACACGTTTAGGCTGCTAGGAGTGAATAAAAAAGAAAAAGGCAAGGGATGGACAGACTAATTTTCACTCAGCACAAAATAATTAATTTCCAGTTCTGTCACTGAACTGAAAAATCAATGACATCTACATACAGGGAAGATACTACATTAGAAAAAAAAATCAATCCAGATGGTCTGTGGAGTCCTTCTCCACTACCACTTCCTGGCTTACAGTATTTACGAATGGCACAGGCTGCCTGAAATATAGACGCCTGCCATCAGAGATACCATGCAGCTTGGCTAGACGTCTTCATAAAGGATTCTCAAATTCAGTGTATTTTAAGAGTGTATTTTCAGTGTCATTAAAAAGGAAAAAAAAAAAAAAAGGAAAAAACTACCAAAACTAAAACCAAAAAAAGCCCCAGAAGGATTGTAAAGTTATATATTAGGAAATGTTAATTTACAGTAATGGCAGAGACTGGAAATTCCCTGTCATGCTCAGGGATGTCTTATTGTATTCGTGGCATGCCTCTATATAAAATGCTCTTCTGTTCTATTTACCAAGAAAACCTCACATTGCTACAACCATGGGAAATTGAAGGCAAGTATTTTTCTCCTTTCCCTGTCATGTTGGTGTGTTTGTGAACTTTCCAGTGCTTTGCACAGAGTCATTTTCTTTTTGTTTCCCTGTCCTGCCCAAGGAGTTAACTGTACCAATGACTTGAGTCTTTTACACAGCAATGGGGAGAAAAAAGTATATTCTCAGACAATAAATATTCATATTTTTTTCTGCAAATCCAAAAAGCTTCCACGTATGTTCAAGAATAGCTGTAAGATAAAAAATACTTTTGTCTCATTTTAGTTTGCTTTTCTGGCTAGACCTTATTAGTACCTTCATGACCAGTAGCAATTGAAATTGAATTCATTCCCATGTGTTTCTTTTGAAGGCTTTGGGATGGAAGCAACCTTGCTTTTGGTGGTTGGTTATTCTCATACAAAAGGTGTGGCTATTTCATTTCTGGTGTTAGCAGTGGGCTTCAGTGGGTTTGCAATTTCAGGTAAGTGTTTATCTTATTCTTGGTTTTACTACTATTGATAAAAGTGATGTTGTTATCCCCGCTGTTGTTATTGTCATAATTTCGATCATTCTGTTTGCTCTTGATGTAGCTGTTTATAAGGTATTCCCTATTTCTTTCCATATCAGAAATAATTTACTTCAATATCTATGAAACGTGTTGCACATAGGACATGAAGCTTTGAGAGAAGCTGCGCTTTATTGATTCCAGTTTACAACAGCTTGTGCTATTATTTTTTAATGAATTTTTACAGTGTCAGCCAATTTTTCTTCTTGCATAAACAATATCCCTAAAAGAAGAAAGAAAGTGACTTACTCTGAAATTAATAGTTGCTCAAAGGCTATCAGTTGCGACCCGGCTCCCAGCCCTAGCTGCCAGTTTCTGCTTTTTAGGTCAGTCCTTTCTCTTGTTGTGTCCTATAGCCAGCCTTTCACCAAAACAGCTGGTTTTAACACTTTCATGGGTCTCACCAGTTCAGACTGACTTTTGAAGCTCCAACAGTACCAGCATTGTTATAAAATCCCATTTTGTTATGAAGATGGAAGGCCATCAGCTAGCACACTGCCAAGAAGATGGATCTATTGAACAAAACTGACCAGCAACATTAACTGCTGGTCTTCAGTAGTTTCAGGGTATCCAGACGGGCAGTAGCTTAGCTACTCAGTTGTGATACGCTTGCACGGCAGGCCATTTCTCTCAATCAATTTTTATTGCAGGATTTTCCCAGCAGTCAACTTTTTACTGCATTCAATTGCATGCACTTGGAATTCATCATCCTTCCTTGTGATCGTCCATAGCTCATATGACTAATTTTCATTGCCTAAATTGTGATAATTAACGGAGATGATTTTTCCTCTTTTTTATCTATTTCTTAATAAAATATATACCCAGAAGATACACTGCAGTAAGAGTAATTATTTTTCATACTAGTCTATAGTCTGTTTTTTTTTTTATCATGTTGTTAAACTGCTATTTCAAATATTGGAAGACGTATTAAGAACCACTACTATCTAAATAAAACTGTATCAGACATTTGATTAACATGTGGCCTTCATTCCTGAATTAAAAATATTTCCTGAGTGCATTAAGAAAATGAGAAGCACAGATACTTTAAATGAGTCCAAAACAAAGTACATGATCCCCAAAAGTGGGGGAAAAGGGGTTTTTGAAAAAGAATGAAGAGTTGCAACATATCTTTAATACCAAGAAAACACTACCCTTCTTTCTGATACGTGTAGTAGGGGGTTTCCTAACTTTTCAGGCTTCTTCAGCCAGAATGGTTGTAGGAAGCCCTGTTGGCCAGGTGGCACAATGTTGTGTAGTTGACCACTGTCTCTCATTTGCTGTAGGATTCAATGTGAATCACTTGGACATTGCACCACGTTATGCCAGCATTCTGATGGGAATTTCCAATGGTGTGGGGACACTGTCGGGAATGGTGTGCCCACTCATCGTTGGTGCAATGACAAAACATAAGGTAATATTTCTCCATGTTTTCTATTTGGCAATACAAGAGTTAAGACATTTCAAAGCTTCCTGGGAAGTCCATTTCATCATCAATCTCTGCGGCTATTTTCTGTTGTCTTAAACTTTCACTTTTGTAATATAGTAGTGGCATGATTCTCACCTATCATAAACAAATTATCTATGTAGGGAAATACTATTTTATACTACTTGCGGCTGAGTCTCTGCAATATCTCCATACTACTGCTTATAGGACTTGGGAAACAATTCTACAGTGCATCCCCGGTGGGGTGCACTGGAACCCATCCTGGCAGGGTTCCTAAGCAACCACTGATCTACAATAAGATTAATGTTGTTAGAGAAATCACTGCATTTTTAACTCCAGGAATATTTCACATTTGAGAGAGAAACTTCAAACTTCACTGTCAAAAAAAAACAAACCAAAACAAACCCCCAAGTTTTATTTAATTAGCCATTATTATAAAAAAAGGAAAAAAATCTTCACAATGACTCTCATAAATTGTGCTATCTGTAACACCAGGAATCAAACAGTGGTCATTGTTCAGTATGTGCTAATTCGTGGTCTAATTCAGAGAATAATATTTTTTTTTTACTGCAAACTTATTGAGACCTGAACCGTTCTTTCAGACTCGTGAAGAATGGCAAAAAGTCTTTCTGATTGCAGCCTTGGTGCATTACAGTGGAGTGATATTCTACGCTATCTTTGCTTCTGGGGAGAAGCAGGAATGGGCTGACCCTGAAAACCTCAATGAAGAGAAATGTGGCATAATTGATCAAGATGAACTGGCTGAAGAAACAGAAATGAACAATGAAACTTTTGTAAGTCCAAAGAAAATGTATGGTGCTACCAGTGAAAACAGTGAAGTACAGAGAAGAGAATGGAGACGGCAAAAGCAAGTGACTCAAGACATGGAAGAACAGAGTTCTTACCATTATGAAAATGGCAATTTTCAAGATTTGTCATAATTCTTGAAATTGTAAGGTTTGTATAGCAGCTACTCCCATCTCCCCTTCTGCTCAGCTGCCCCAAATCATCAGGTATCCACATTTATTATCTTATTCAATTGTGTAACATCTGACCATGTGACTAGATACAAGGGGTGGTAGTTCTCTTCGAATAATATGGAAAAGGGATAACAACAATGGGACTGGGAGAAGTGATACCAAATCCTCGCTCAGCCATTGTATACCCCTGGGATGAGATTCTGTGCTTGTTAGGAGATGACCTGTACTGCCAGGGCTCCTACCTGGTGCAAGCTGTAGGATTGACTGTAGGAGCACATGCCAAACTACAAACTCATGCTAAAAGATTAGGGTGGAGTGAAAAGCAGATTTATGAAAGCAGGCTGTGATTACTTACTAATGGTCACTTAACAGCAGGATGAGGAACAAGTAGCACAGATGGCAGAGCATTGTTTCAGCAGTTCCTTCATATCAATTCACAGTCTGCTTTATCTGCATAACCTACAGAGCATGGATAAGGCAATAAAATGGATACTTTCGAGATCTGTCCCCCTCCAAAGATTTTGTGCTGGCATGAAATAATTCTGAATATAAAATCATCGTTAGTGATGCAATATTATTAATCCTTACAAAAGGAGACCATAGTCCTGTTTGGAATAGGTTTCTCACTCAATTCATTATTGTCAAGTAATTCACATATATTTTTCTAGTATTGTACTGATAGTTTCTGGCCTCAACCCCAGCAGTTCTCATTTAGGTGAATGACCTTAATCACATGAGTAATTGTTAGTTCTCTATCTGTTACTTTTAATGCCTCAGTCTTGCTGTTGCTGCAAATGAAGTATGGTACTATTTGAGAGTTAACAGAGTACTGTGTCTAAAAGCAATTTTCTTTTAGACACAGGTATATTGGTACATATTTTGATATATGTTTGACAGTATAAAGTGGCTTTAGCCTTTTTCTACCATTTTTAGAATCAAACAGTGGAGCATGCTGTATCATCTCAGATAGCTGCAACTCAGAGACTCATTGTGGCATTAATACTCTTTTCAGAATGAAAAATTTCAGTAAGCTGTGATTTAATTTGTCTTTTATTATGATTACTGCCTCATTAAATTCAAGTGAAAGCTATCCTGTGTAGCGTACAATGTGCTTTGTGATGTTTCAGTATTGTTCTGATGTACCATATATAGCCACTGTGATGATCATGAAATTTGAACATTTCTAACATGCATTTTGCTATTTTGTTGAAGTGCAATTGAATACTATGAGTGGAATTACACTTGTATATTCATTTGAATCCATGGATGATTTATCTTTCCTACAAATGTAATTAAAGAGGAAGACCAGGAAGTTAGCTGATTCTCTTGTTCCTTTTCTACCCAGAAAAATCCAATCTGCAACTATGTATGGATAAGAAGTGAGGTAAACAGATACATGCCTCATTTAACTACAGTGAAAACTTTTTAATTGGTATCAACAGATAATTTAATGATAGGGGTATTGTGGGGTATTGTTGTGGTGTAGCTCAATCCTACCTTGACACAATGTAGTTTATTAATAAAATACTCAAAAAAAATATCTTATTGCTTTATCCTGTTAGGACAGAGAAGAACCCTTCTTTCAAAATCCTAAGCTTTGCTTTAAACTAGAGTTGCTTATTTCTCTACTGACATTTAGAACAAGTATAAGAAACTATCTTCATTCTTGCAGGTTACAGTCAGGATTTGGGAATTTAAGTGACAGGAGCTTGAGTCTTTCACAAAAGATGGTCCACATGCTATCAAACTATTTTGCAACATCAACCATAATTTATGAAAGATAAAGTACTACTCCTTTGAATATGCACAAATAAATCAGCTCCTTCCTCCCTCTCCAATCACATACCATGCATATGTAGTACTGCAAGAACTCTTAATAGTGAAAATCATATTATGAAAGGACTTACTGTAAGAATCTGCAAGTATAATCTGGCAGAGAAGAAAGAGAAGGCCAGACAATTCTAGACTATTCTAGCAACAGTAAGGTTTTCTGAGAAGCATCATTATTTTTCCAGTGATGATGAAGGGTAACTTTCCTGCCTCACAAAGAGGAACACGAAGGGTATGAATGCTATTATGATAAAGAACTACAAACATCCCAAAAGCCTGGGAAATGGCCAGCTGGCGCAGGAGAGCTCATTTGCCTCGCTGGTGAATGTAGTTGCTATTTCTTACTTTTACGGATACACGCCACAACTGTCACAAGTGACACATGATACAGCAAGGAGCTCAGTTTAGCAGGATCAGTTTGTACCTGCAAACAGACCCCACTGACTTATTTCAGTGGAAGCTTGACTTCAATAGATATTTGAGCATTATTTAATGCACTGAAAGAAATGGTTTAAAAACATTTGGACAAGCTTTTGAATTTAAATAAGCACTTTCTATCTTTTCTAAATTTAACTGCTTCCAGAGGCAGAATATTATCTCAGACTAGTGAACTTATGTACAGTCCACAATGCTTTTCCAGGCAATTGCATTCAGATGTTTGGGCTGCCTATTTCCCTTTCTTTTTCATCTGTTTAATTTGTTCAGGTGCGTTGCATGAAGAGTAAACATCAGCAATGGTTGGAATTAGTTTTCTTTCCTGGAAATCTTTGTTACTTAATAACACTTTGATATGCACAGTGGCTTCCACAATACTGTATGACCAAGAATAAAGCCAATTTACTGGGAACAAACAGTCCTTGCAGCTCCAGATTTGTTGGTTATCTCTATCTGCAACCTGCTCCAACAGCCTTTTCTTGTGTGAACAGAGAAAGCACAATCACTGAGGGTGTTTCTGCTCTAAACTGACTTCTTAAAACATGTTAGATTTTGGAACATTCAGGCAAACACCTGGCATATTGCAACCTGACTCTAAAAAGGTCATGGCTCTAATGCCAGCAGATGAAAAGAACTCAAATGATACTCTCTAAGAAGAAATATTAGTTTGCTTAACTTCATTTATTATTTTATTTGCCTTTTTTTCTGTTCTCATGTCCAAAATAACTTCTGCATATTTTCAAATATAAGACATTGTTCATTTCAGAAAAACTCAGAGTTTTATTTAAAAACGGTTTTCTGATTGCAGAAGGAGGCAAAAGCTGGTTTATAGAAAAGAGATTTCAAGCAAGCCAGGGGAAGAAAAACAGCTTCATATAATGTGAAATAGTAGAATAGGTAAGCCACAGAATATTAAGTCTGAGGAGAGAAAAAGTAGGACAGTAACTCCTAGGTATATGTTATTCAGGTATATTGTTATCCACTGATCTTTCTTAACAAAGCAAGCTGCAGCTTTTATTTCCTTACCCCTGATGTTTTATAGACACTACTAGCAGAAGTTTAATGGTAATTCGTAGTCCTGTTATACTTATGTAAGGGTTAAACAAAACATTCCTTGTAGTGAGAAAGGGAAAATTGACAGAAACAATGAAAATTCATCTGAACAGAAACTTACACAGGGAAATAATCACTTAGTCCAAAAGAATATACAGACTTTTGGATTAAAAAATATAACAAGGGGATCCAGATGTTAACAAAGTGCCAGGAGGATTATCATGTGTGTAACATAATTAAGTTGAAAGTAGCAAGGCAAAAATTAATTCAAGGTCACGCAAAATGTATCCTGGCTTCACATGAATGTTTCCAATTGACTCCTTTTGTCAGAAACTCAGAGATCTCTAAATTTAGTCATTATTTTAAGGAAAATTTTGCAAACCCCCCAGATTTCCTATCTTATTTTTATCCCCATTTTCTATTAAAATCCTTAACTTGAGAGTGCTATTTAACTATTTATATTTTAAGAGAAGAGTATTTCTTGTGGTTAAGAGAACAGAAAGGCGAAGGAGAAAGCAAGTTGCAGCAAAGAGCTAATGTATACAGAGGACTAAAGATGGCTAAGAAATCTGCTTCCAAATCCTGGAAACAGAACTTGGAGTTCTCTAGATTTTTGAGTTAAAAACCTATGGGCTGGTTCAAGGCCTGATATTCTGCATCATCCCAAGGTTCAGGGAGTTAACTCAGGTCTCATTGCAAAGCTTGACTCTCATTTAATCAGGAATAAATAAATGAAGAGATTAAAACCTCCTCATTCTTATGTCATACAAATGTTTGTGTTGGATTAGATAGCACTACTAGTGAGGTAACACTACTAACACTACTGCAGCTCTTATATGTACATGCAGGAGGCAGTGTGGCAGGCTTCTTTACAAAAATGCTTTTAATTACTAACATACTGATATCAGTTATTTCTTAACTGCCATTTGATAACAATGTTTAGCTGTGACAGGAAAAATTGTCCCTTTTTTATCTCAAACCTTTTTTGTTTTAGTGTTTACACTGCTTGCAGTTTTCCAGCTCTTCCACATGCAAAATTACGTGAATAAAGAAAAAAATTATTGTAAGAAAGAAGTGTAGTAAAATTGTATTTCTGTATGCTGAACTATTTTTAAAATAACATAACGAGGGCCAACACATTTTTTTTTCCCAAGAGCATATCATTTGGATATTTTAAGTCTTGGTCATAAGAAAAGCTAAAATTTTAATTAGTGTATTGGATATCTCTAGCAGCCAACAGACTATTTTTTGTTTATGTATAGCCATATTTACTCGCTCAATAAAGTCAGTGCTCAGCCTCTTGCTGTACAAACTTTTAGCATCTACTTTGCTGCTTGTTTTAGGCTTACTTCTACCTGCACAACAAAATCAGAGCTCCTTTGAGGAGGTCATGGCTGTTTTAAGTATGTGTTAGGTAAACAGTGGAACTCATGAAAAATACACCTCTGTTGGCTCAGAGTTGTGGTGGCCAAAGAGGTGTCTCATGAATCTTTGGAACACCAAACTCAGGAAGACAACTTTTGAAAACCAGGAAATATTAAGGTACCAAATAAAGACAGCTCTGCTCTCGGGAGCTGGCAGTTGTCACCAGAAGCACCATGACAGGCGCTTTGTCTCTGCTGGGCATAGCAGTAAGGAAAACAAGGGAATTAGCTGGAGAAACTCGGTGATGCTATGACTAAAATAAGGGGAATAGGACTTTCTCTTGTTTTAGGGAGGGGGCTTTGATCCCACTTGATTGTTCCCACCTGATCCCTCCCCTGTGTGTAATAAAAAGAAAGATGACTCTGTGTCCTGAGATGCCAAATCTATATCATGACAATGATGAGTTCTGTAGTTTGAGCTGGTAGAAATCTGCAGGGACATAGAAGCAGCTTTTGGGTCCCTGCTGGTTCATGGTGGGCAAGGGAAAATCACACTACTAATGTGTAACTTGAATGTAGACGCAAAAGACAATGTTAAGGACATAAACAAGTGAATGACAATCAACCTGAATGTGTGTAATGCTACTCCTGTGGAATAATGTTGCCCTATGGAGCAAGCAGAGGTGACTGAGAATAACCCCAGCAGGTACATTTTCCCTCAGCAGGGGAATGTAACGTCCTCTGTCCTGCACTGTTCACCTCCCATTTCCCATCGCTCCGTACTGGTGGCAGCTTCACCTGTTACAATGCTTTGGGCATAATACTGAAAACAGCTACAGTCTTGCTGGACCCCTATCTTTACTCTGTGTTTTCTTCTTTCCACGTGTGGCTTCTCCTGACCCTTGCTAATTCATGATCCCTGAGCAAAACAGTTAAGAATAGCAAGGGTTCTCTTCTGGGCAAACTCCTTATTCTTATTTTTGTGCTAGAAAGAGGGACACTTTGTGCCGAAGGTCCTACTTGCAGCAGCAGCTGGAACAGCCAGGCCATGCTGGGTAGGTGAGGTGTTGCCCTGGCTGGCCAAAGGTCAAGGCTGAGCCATCCTGCTCTGCCAGAGCACAAAGGAAATGTCATGCTTGGACAGAGATGGAGGGCAAAGTTGCTGGTAAAGCTGGGAGGGAAACCAGCCAGGATCTCTGTCCCCTACTCTTTCTGGTCATAGGAACTGCTGGAGCATGGGAAGCAGATGGCGTTTCCAAGTGATTTTATGCACCCCTCATCCACATTCATACTATTTCCAAGTGACCACCTCTATTCTGACTTCATGAATTGAGCTGAGCAGCTTAAAATGCCCCTTGCTGAACAAGCACCCTTTGCTGTTACGTTTATTTATGACACGACTAATTCCTCTGTCTCCTAAGCTTTATCCAGAGCCCAGAGTCCATTCTCCGTAGTGCTCCCAGTCCATCCCTCCTTCAGTGCTCTTGAGCTGTGCCTTTGACCCCTGCACCCCTCCACACTTAGCCCCCTCCACAGGAGCCAGAGGACGTACTTTTAACCTTGCTAAGCAGAAGTTTGAATGACTTCAGCCAGCTCTGGTGAATCTTTTCCTCAACATTGCAGGGTCCACACTAACTACAACATATATTAGGCAGCAATGAGGGCAGGCACAAAGCCCACCTAAGTGCTGTCTCTCTCATGCCACCCAGAGGATTAACTAGCAGTTGTTCTTAGCCAATTCATTGTTTTTCAGAGAAGAGATGGTGCTTTCCCGTGCCAGTTACTGGGACAGACTTCCCCAAAGTTTAACAAAAGAATCTGCCCCTTCAGAAAGGCACATTAGAGAAGTTTGCTGACAGGTTCTCTGGTTTGCGTCAGTGATTGGGATTGGTTTTAGAGGACATAGGTATATGTTAGTTTGAAAATAATAATCACAGGATGTTTCCTAGAGCCACCAAATTACTGCAACGTTTGAAGGTCAGCAAACCTTCCAATTGAACGCACCACATATGCGGATTTCCTCATCAGGAACGCTTGATACAACCACTTCTAGGAAGCCTAGCATTTCCTTCATTAGTGCTTCCCAAAACCACTATGAAATAGGTTAAGCAACTAAAATCTGACTAACTTGCATAGATTTTGAGTTTCCACACGTGGAAGTTTGAGTAGGCTCAGCAATTTATTCAGTTATATTACACTTTGTTCAGGAAGCTACATTTCTGTAGTTAGTGTCTTATCGGAAGGTGCCCAGGTTAATTTGGTTAGTCCACAACACATCACTTCTTACAGCATCACAGAATAGTTGAGGTTGGAAGGGACCTCTGGAGATCATCTTGTTCAACCCCTTGCCACTTGAATCAAGCTAGAGCCAGTTGCCCAGGGTTGTGTTCAGCTAGGTTTTGAATATCTTCAAATGTGGAGATATTCCAAATGTGGAGACTTCACAACCAGTCTGGGCAACCTAGTCCAGTGTTTAACCAACCTCACAGTGGAAAAAAGTTTTTGTATATATTTAGATGTATTTTCCCCTGTATTTTAGTTAATGTCTGCTGTCTTTTGTCCTATTACTATGTAAGATGTGCTCTGTCCCATCATGTAGGTTATTCATGAATATATATTGGTCCCAATATTGACCCCTGGGGTATACCACAGATTACTCCCTCCTGCTGGGCTTCATGCTGCTGATCCCAAACCTTTAAGACCAACAATTTAGACAGTTTTATATCCAGCTCACTGTGTAGTTATCTAGTATGTACATCATAATTTTGTCAATTAATTTGTTATGGGAAACTGTGATGAAAGCCTTGCTAAAATGAAGAATCGGGTCGAGCAGAGCAGGTCCCCTCTTCAGCTCCTCAATCACTTGTTATCAGTTAGTCAGTTACTAGTACATCATCAATGATGTACTTCAATCTACCTGTATTGCTTGTCCCTGTTGTGCTGTCCATCCAGTGGATATTGGGGTGGTTAAGGACCTTCCTGAAGACCACGGGCTGCACACAGTAGACTTCTTTCAGTTGTCCAAAGAAGGTCTCATCTACTTTTTCTCTTCAAACAGCCTGTAGGAGACACCCACCACAACATTGCCCTCACTGGTCTGCCTCTAATCCTAACCTGTAAACTCTCAACTGGCTTAAACTCCATCCCAAGGCAGAGCTCCACGCATGCTTGCTGCTGTCAGATACAGGACAATTCCACCTACTTGCTGACCCAGCCTGTCCTTCCTACAGAGCCTATATCCACCCAAGGCAGAACTCTAGTAATATGAGATATCCCACACCTCCATAACCCCAGTGAGAACAGAGGCCTGTGATTGCACATAGACTTCTAATTCCTTTTATTCTCCTCTTAGCCCCCACGCCAATGCATTAGGAAACAGCTGTTTTTTTTCAGCGGCAAGTACATGAGTAGCCAACATCTAAAAGCAAAAAATAGAGGCACTCAAATTTTTGATTAATTTATAAAACTGGACTAGGAAGAAGACTGCTAAAATACCGTTAAACTGTGATATTAAGTGGAGGGATCAAAGGTAAGTACAGGAAAGCAGTGCTTTTTCACACCTCAGTTACCACTGAAGTAATCCAAGGTCAGGTGTAAACACAGTCAAGGCCTCTTGTCATTTTAACATCTCCTGGCTGACATTCCCATTACAGAAATTGTCATGTCTCTGCCCAATTTTATTGGCAATCTCAGAAAAAAGAAGGACTGTATCCTGGCCATTTATAAACCAAGTTTTTCCTTTTTCCTTTTGAAGAAATGAGGAGCAGTATATTCACAGAAGAGAGATTTATTACATTCAAGAAGCCTAAAGTATGTGGTTAATTGCAGTTAAATTCCTGGAATAAACTGACAATATTCCAAACTGGACCTTATCAGCTTCTTTGCAATAAAGTCCATTTTACTGGCATGCTGTTCAAAGGTTTCTATTGCAACTCATATTTAGGAGAGTTACGTAAAACTTGATGTAGGAATGAGTGACAAAGGTTTTATTTATTTCATATTATTATCTGTTGACTTTTAAAGATCTAAGTAACAAGACAGGTTAAGCAACAAGTTAATGATTAAACTGATAAAATGAGTATCAACTATGCTGGCTTTAAAAGAGATTTAGAAAGTAGGAAGTATAAAAAATACAGTTCTCTGAGTTTTAAATAAATTGAAGTACTAAAATTTTTATGTTCTACTGCTTATTTACAGTCTCTGATATTTATTTATTATCCTCTTTCTCAGGAAATTTATTTTTGTATAATATTTAATGTTGGAGGAGAGGCATTTGTTTGGTAAATTCAAGGTTTAGATCAACTTTAAACACCACAGGGTTACGCTTTGTCAAACTTTCCAGAAAGATTTAAGAACTGATGTTTCTTCAGAGCGAACATTTTTTTAATACAGAGGATACCAGTGACAAGGTATTGTATAGTTAAAGTTACAGTTCATCCCCTACTTAAATAGCAGATCAGTCACTGGGAAAATAGCAGTTCCCTCACATTTCCTAATTTTGAGTTCTTGGGACTAAATTGAAAGCAGTAAGAGCTAAGTATACCCTTTGTTGGCCCTCTCCGGAATGAATTCGATGTGGAGGACAAATAACGCAGTTCCATGGCGTATGTACATTTTTCCTTTGATATTACATACCCAAGAGAAAAATATTTTCTCTTTTTAAACACTAATTTTGCTACATGCATTTTTTTTTCCCTCTATCAATTTTTTATTTGGCAGGATGTATGTTATTGGCTGCACATTAATGAGACACAACCTGAAATACAGAATTGTTTGCTAGTATCTGTGTAATTTCCATGTTTACAGGAAGGAATCCCTTTTGCTGTGTTCACATGAGGGTAACTTTCTGGCAGCCTGCATTACATGTTGGAAGTCATCAGTTTAATAACATTAGAACAGCATCAGTTTTATCTAATATTCATACTAATACTCCAGTATTTGATACCTTTGATGCTGCCATCAACTTCGTAGAAGCTGTGCTTATCATCATCAGACATTACAGTGGAAAGACAACCAGAAAAAAAATAGAGCATGATTTTTGCCCCTCAGTTGCCAGTGATGTCAATTTCTTTGTCAATCAGTCACATAGACAGATTCTGTTTCCTTTGAATAGAAATAGCAACACCTACAAATAGGCACACACATATGCTTCAGCCAAAAAAATGTTTCATGTGGAAGTTTGCTGTAGCCCTCAGGATAACCAGAACAGCAGCTCCCTAGTTATCTATCATTGGTACTGTCTTGTTTTAATTTTTCACTCAAATTAAGAGATCAGAAGCTGGAACTTCATTCTCCACGCTACATGTCAGATGGTTCTTGTGGTCTGGGGATATTTTTGCTAAGTAGTTCTGTCTGAAGCCCACTTCTCTGCTAGTTTGTGCCAAAACAAAGTCAAAACAGAGCTAACATCAGGGCTGACTGCTTGGTCAATCCCTTGCTCTGAAGAACTTCCTCGCCAGTATTTCTGGAACAGTTAACACCTTCCTTTCCCCTTTGCAATTGCAGCAATCAGTTTCTGTGACCAAGAAATACAAATATGGTTAAAATAGGCTGGTGAAATGCAGGGACTGATCCCACAGTGTCTTCAGTACTTATTTCACTACGGATTAGCAACTGAGAAAGAGTTGTATAATGTTATGATCATGGCACAACCTCAGGGTGAGCAATTCTGTTGCTCATGGGAAATATCAGTTTTGGGACAAAGTTTGTAAATTCAGAGTCCCCTGCCAGCTTAACATAATTTTGAGAAAACCTTGAGGGAACAGATAGAAACCTCTGAACTGGCTCCATACTTGTGAGGAGTCAGTTCAGAGGGAGAACAAATACTTAATGCTGCAGAGCAGGTGAACTGCCATGCTTGGAACTGATTTTTGACCTTTTTCACACAGATTTTCTCACCCTACACACCTATTTAAAGAAGCAGCTAAAACCTAAAATTCATGATTTTGTAGGACTTGTGAGGGTTTGGCAGGAGAGATCATCAAAGGCAAGAAACAGAACTGGAAAAGTTTCCCATGCACGTAATCTACTCCATCACGATTCTCTAGATAACCTGTTTTTGTTACACATTCTCCGTTGTGGGGTGAGATGGAACATGAAATGTATCTGCCAACTGAGATTTGAGATAAATGAAGGATCTGCCAATGCAAATGATTCATATTTTGGGATATGACCCAATTTTGGACAAAAAGGGTATTCACATTAGGTTCTGATAAATAAAGGTTTTCTTCAAAGTAAGCCCAAATTAATACTGCCCTGAGATAAGTAACCTCTCCATTTCCTGATTCGTGTTGTTTGAATTAAATAAACTTTATACTGCATTAAATTTCTTTCTTCCAAAAAGGGAAGTAATTTATTTTCAGAATGCAGTGATGTAAACTGAAGATTAGGAAAGAAATGAAAATAATTTTCCTAATTCTAATTCTCCTGAGGTCTGTTGTTTAACATCCCCTTAACTTTCTCTTCAACCACCACATTTTTCTTTGGCTTTCAAAGCCCTTTCTCTCCTCAGTCCTGACTGTTTTCTAGGTGGAAACCAAGAGGATAATCTGACTAATCCAGGCCCTAGTACATGAAATACGGACCCTGTACCCACTTGTCTGCAGTCTGTATTCCTCACCTACCTCCATTTCACCTCTGTGTTTCTTACCCCCCACTATATGGGCACTACCTGTTCACTTGCTTGTTCCTGCTAATTATGGCAGTAAGTACCTTGTGCTTTCTTTGCAACTCTGTGGCTAAGGAGATGGTTGTCCTAGGACAGCTGGGGCCATTTCACAGCTCTTTTGTTATAATGTGCCTAGGAGCTGTGCACTTAGGAGTGTGATTTGGTCATCCCATTAGTATCTTTCACAATGAAGTGGGAAGGGCCCCACCAACACAGTCATGGCTGACTTTGTTGGAATTAAGGTAGAGGAAATGGAAAGATAATATCTTTCTGAGTTTGACAATATCTCAGCTATGTCCAGGACCCAATGTTATCTAATTTCTAGCCCCTAACAGGCTTTAACAGCACTGACCAGCATCACCTGGGGTCTCCCACATACCTTGCACATAGACTCAGGATGTTATTTAAGGTCAAGCCTGGACCTCTGGTCCTGGCCTGTGATGAACTGAAGGTATGGTTGGTACTGCCTTCTCATGTCCTGGATCACTGGTGGATTTGTCCCAGGTGAACTGTAGGTATAAGCTACAGCCTGCGTTTTCTCTAGTGCTGCCTCTGCTCTGTTTCCTGGGTGCACCTCAGGCTGATGCTACAGGTATTGTGTCTCCAGTCCTGCATATGGCCTTCTCTCTCTCTCTTCTGCTCTTGACTGATTTCTAGATGGCCTCTGCTTCTGATCTACCACCTTGCTTTCTCTGAACTTATTGCTATCAGCACCCTGGTCCTACTTGGGTGCTGTGGGGCTATCCTCAGCTCCTGGGTAATTTTCCTCGTGAAGCAGCCTTGCTCCTCCTTGATGTGGTGGTCATGGACTTCTTGGGGCAGAATGGGGCAGTTCCCCTGGGCTTTGTTCTGGGTGTTTGTTTGGGGTCGGATGCCTGCTTCACAGTCATCCCTCTCAAAGAGTAATGACATCAGTCATCTGCGTGCAATGCTTCAGAGCATGGTAGGGCCTCCTTTAGAAAAATGAAGTATAGAACTGAGGGTTTAGAAAGCTAAGAGTGACTGGCTTGCCAAAGGGCATTAGCAGAGGTTTGTCTTGTACCTCCAATGGCTCACGCTATCTGTTTTGTGTGATGATTAGACTACATTTCCTCTCCCATCCTGAAAGAAATGGTTTCTTGTTGGCTACTGAACTAGCCCTTTTAAACAGCTTTCTTTTTTTGACTCGGCACTAGACCCAATATAAGAAACAAGCAGAGGTTTAAAAGTTTGTAGAATGAGTTTAGTTAGTGTGAATGCTTTAGCAATTCAAAAGCCCACCTAAAAATAACATAATATTTATTTATTAATAATACTTTACTCATCACCTTTGACATTTAGTTTGAAAGACCTACTTATTAATGAAAGGACAGTGCATTCATTTACTGGAATAGATCAACATTTCATAATATTTTAATCTTTTCAAATATTTACACAAATGAAGGCTAACCCTTATTGAACTCGATCACTATCCTACTGTATAACATCAAATGTCAAGAGGAAAAAAGTTGGAAGAATAAAGTATATATTTACTCCAAGGCCTCTAGGAGAACTTCTTATCAGCTAATACTGTGCAAACATGTTTAACTTAAAACTGTGATTCCTCTAGGAACTTTTAAACTTGTAACCCCTAGCAGGAGGTGAAAAAAAGGCATGTAATATCAGTGCCTTAATTAAAATTTAAAATAATGTTAAGAGAATCTAATGTGGAATAACCATAACTTATTAGTAGGAAACACATTGCGAATTTCAGTTGGTCAGCTAGAAGGAGGTGGACCAGTTCCACATGCTGAAGCTTTGTATCTGATGCTGTAGCTGATTCCACATACACTCAGCTTTCCTCTTGCACTCAGGTAGCTGTAAGATGCTATCTTGTTAATAACGTATATGCTTTTGCTAGAGCATGTTAGCTAACTATTAACTGCCTGCCAAAGACTGTTCCATGGTTGTTTTACCCTTCATGACACTCCACTTCAAGTATGTGAGTGATAGAGACAGAATATTGGACTCATTAGGGCACAATATAAGATTGTTGAGCAAATTTTGCCCTGTTCAGAAACCAGATGATCAGAGAGCAGGTTACAATGAAGAGGCTATGATTAATGAAAGGCTTATTCGATAACCTAATCTAATCTTTAAAGTGGAATTATTCTTCTGCTTTTGAAATGCAGCAGGAAAATCAGCAGCTTCTAGAGTTAACTCACTGAAACTTTGCACCCCATATCTTTCCAATTTTTTAGTCCATACAGAAGCATCCTTATCTATTAAGATTGCTTGATTATCTTCATATAATAAAATTTATTGTAAGCTGGTGATAATTTTGGCCATCCTTCAAGAAATTAAAAGCTTCCTTTATTCATTAGAGAGGTGAATAGTGATATTTCTGTGAGTGCCCAGGACTAAAAACTGGCTGGTCTGAGGAGCCAGACTATGCCCCAAAGTGGTGTAGATGATGCGTGTCCTCTTGTGTAGCAATAGCAAATAAGCGGTGCTGCAGGGATGAAAGAAAAGCTGCAGGTGACCGCTCTTTAGTGACAACTCTTTATAACCAAGTCGGGAACACTTTACAAGCTGTAACTGATTGTTGGTGCTGGGGCACAGTTTGGATAAGTTAAGCCCTCAGGTGTCTGCTGAAAGCTGTCCACACAGGGGAAAGAGGTTTTTGTGCACAAGTACATCTCTGTCAAGACACATGTCCCTCGGCCTATCAGACATAGACCCAAGGTTTCTCAGTAGTTGTGACAGGTTGTCATCTGTTCAATGCTGCCAAAGCTCCAAGCAGCTGGCTTGGTGAGTAGGCAGAAAGATGTACAGCTGTTGATGAGATTCTCCTATGCAAAAAGGAGAAGGCAGCGGTCATTTGTGTACGTTATTTAATTTTTTTTTAATGTGAAGCATTCATGGGGTGTTCTTTACCCTAATGCTGAAGATGAATGCCCAACTTACCTTTTCTTCCTTTTCCCCCATCTCTTTCTGTGTTAGATTTCCCCACGCACGCTTTTGATGACAAGCTATTTTGTTGCCAGGATTTGTCTTGCCTTTACATGGCTGAGGTCATGGAGCTACCTTAATGCAAGTGTGGGATGACAATTATTTCAATGGAGAAAAGGCAGGATGTCAGGAGGAGGAGCAAACAAGAGATACAGCACCACCTCCAATTCGTTCTGGGAGTTTGGAGTTTATGAAGCAGGAGAAAAGCCTTTATTTTCAAGGCAGAAAGATTGCTAGCCCTAAATGATTCATAGATAGATAGATGTATGTTCCTATTTCTGTAGTAGATCATGTATTTGCATGATGATGGCATGGATGTATTTTAGGACACATGCTATTTATCAGTTACAGAAGTAATGTTAGCACTGTCCAGAGAAGTTTTAGGATGTCAATTTTCTGAAATTTTACATCATGCAATGCTGCCTTTATAAAAGGTGCACTATTTATAAGTAACTGGATTTGACACTTCTCTGTCCTCTTCTCTCCCTTGATGATGTGTAGGTCGTCTTTTGTAACACTGCAGAAGATTGATTTGATTTGCTTTAATTCCTTCCTGTTCAATCTTCACTTATATATCAACCTCAATAAAACATGAACACCTGGCTTGAAGGAGTAATGCCACATGTTGTTGCTACAGGCAACATCCCCTCCTTTGATCTTGTGTATCCTTTCTTTGCTTTTTCCAATAATGTCTTGAAAATATTGATTGGTGGACCACCAAAGCACCACTTTCCTTTCCTTACAAAAATAAAGGCAAGTGGCAAAAATATTTTAATGCAACAAATTCAATAGTGAATAGGGATATTAAATTCAGTTTGCTTTGTGGGGAGCTCTTTGCTGTCTGGCAAACAGCATCCACACAGAGGAAAATGCTTTTTGGAGAAGAGACTTAATTGAAGGTTGGTCTCCAGGGACTTCTAAACAGCAATTTCTCTGCGCCACCAACTGCCCAGGACCAATGCTGCAGGAGGCTGAAAGCTGAAAAAGAGATGTAAGTTTTTCAGAACAAGTCAAGAGATGGAAAACTCCATGAGAAATGATATGGCATTTGTTGGACTTCTTGGCTTGGCCTCCACTTCTTCACCTGGTAAGGGATAAATCCCATCACTGGCCTCGGGGCGACCAAGGAGAGAGGGTTTTGTCTCCTTTTTTGGCATATATTTCCTTGGCACCACTGGAATGGACATTTATTGGAAAGTGACAGATGGGATGTTGGCTTGGACTTGTGGAGACCATGTGTAGGGTAGGGTTATCTTGGAAAAATTCTCATATTTGAAATTATTTTGTCTATTTTGCTAAACATGGATTTGTAAACCAGAAATCTCAGTGCTTACAATAGTGATGGCTTTCAGAGAGTCAGAAATGAAGACTGAAGGAGCCTTTCTCTTAAATGTACTTACATAGCCAGTGCCTGATGGAATGAACTGTAGGCATAAATCCCTGAAAACAGTACCGCCTTGGGAATGCTGGTGTCCAGATAGCCTTATGGCATCTTTTTCCCACTGATCTCTTCAGAAACCTGTCATACCATGTGTGTTTGGCTGGTTATCATGTGAATTTTCAAGGGATAGAACACATGAAAGACCCTTTATTAATCCCATTTTGAAGAGAAGGTTGGAGTTTGTTTCCTTTGTATAAGCTTGAGGATGAATATACTTTTCTGTTTATTTGTTTGCTTTTTCTCTTAAACTGGGGGAAAGCAAATTAATTTTATTCTTGGTAATTTCAGGGCCAGCAGCTGTGACCTTTCTCCTAGAGAGGACTGTGGTTGTCCAATGTCTGTCTTTTCTGGAGTAGAAGGTACGGCTTGTGTCTCTGTGTATTCACTCTTGATCAGACAGTGCAAATACATAGAGAAGGATGGAGAGCATATACCATGGGGCAGGCATGAACCTGCTTACCATGAGTGATGCTGCTAACTGCCCCTCTGGCTGAAATTTGCCTCATCAACTCATCCCCACTGGAAACATTTAGCAATGCAAACCAGGTAGTTATTGCCCTCACTGTGTAGGTGGACTGTTGAAACAGAACAGCCTGGATTCATTGCCCTTTACTTGAAAATACAGGGTAAGTGGGGATGTAGTGGTTCAAGGTCCCCTTTCTGTCAGTGGCAAGAGATCTGCATTTTCAGATGCAGAGCAGCCCACCCAGCATGTGAGTCACCATCTACAGGCACCAGCTTCTTTCCCTTGTGTATAAAAGGTTCGCAGGTCTACAAGGTTTAAAGTTAAAGGCTTCAGTTCATGCCTAAATCTTTATGGGATGAGCTCAAATCAAAATGATGCTGTTTGCTAGAGTATGGCAGAGCCAGAAACTGAACTTTAATGTACCCAAAACCCTGTGATGCGCTAATCTGTAGCCTATTCTGCTTCTTCAGTATTCAATGTAATGCTCAGTTCCCCTAAGACGTGTAAATAACAGAAATACTTAAAAGTCAAATATATGTCTTGGAATGACATCTGTGCTCCTCGGGTAGGAAAGACAAGGAGGCTGAGTGTCATAAAAGTGTACATGTGCAAGAAAAGTGTTACAGTCAGCAAGAAGGTACTGTCACCTCACTATCTGAGCCAACTTCCCCCCTGCGCTCAGCCAGAGTATTAATGGGCATCTCAAGCTTCTGTGCTGATGGACAAGCTGGGATTCACAATGTTTTAATACAGCCTGTGTTTAGAGAGTTTCGCAAAGAAAGAATTGTTAATGAGTAATCTTTGTCCATTAGGGCACTGAGCCAAAGAGCCCAAGCTTTGATTCATTGTGTTATCACTACAGGCTTCTGCTAAACCTAAAAAAGAAAGAAAAACAAACCAAAACAAAAATTTCCTCTGTGAGAATCATTAGGATACTGAACTGAGTGCAGAGCTGTCTTACATCCTGCTATCCACAGTCTACCAGAAAAGAACAGTAAGTAATAATTCCTTAAACTGATAGCTCTTGCTGTTGGGTAGCATAAAAGAAATTTTCTGACCTGAACTATTAGTGAATGTTAACGAATGTTTTACAAGAAAAAAAACTCAAAACATTTTTAATGCTAATATTTTATTGAGGAAGAATAATATAAGAAACCATTTAATCTACAAAACTAGTGCAACAGTAGGAATTCCCCTTGGGAAAAAATCTTGAAGTCATGAAAAATACTGACAGTGCTGGAATTTTAGGAAGCTGGTTTCTGTGTATCGCTGGTAAAGAAAGTGTAACTTTGATACTGAGTCTTTGCTGCAATAGCATGATCTAGTTAATTATGTGCATCAGCTTTAAAATTGTACTGGTTTGTTACTTTTTTTTTGTACTTTTAGGAACAGAAGCTGTTGTAAATACGATTAATGAGAGAATTGCCATTGAGACTTCTGGTAGAATTTTCAGTTTTACTTTGACTGACTTAAAGATATTTATTTGCATTTCAGAATTGAGCTGTAAAAATATCCTGTATTTTTTCCTGTCTCTTTGTGCTCTGACTTTAAATGTCATAGAAAATCTAAACCAGTAAATTTTAAACAAACACAGCACCAGTCCTGCCTCTGGTTCTCAAACTTGCTCGTTTTGTTGCTTGTATTTTGCATCAGCTGCTGTGTAGCTGCCCGTGGTGCCGTGCATGCCAGACTGATCTGGCAGCAAATGGCTAGAAACAAGGAGCACAAATCTTCCTAATGCTTTCATGTCGCTTTGATATACTTTAAAACAAACAAACGAGCAAATAAAAAAGTCTCTCAGATAAGTGAGGCACTGCATTAAATATTCTATAAAAAGGCTCTGAGGCCAGATCAAAAGCCTGTGAACTAGATGGAAATCTTGCCATTGATGTTAATAGTGTTTGGATCAGGCCATAGATAGATTGATGATGTTACTGAAATTTCTCTTTGAGCAGTTGGCAGTGAGATGTGTAAAGAATAGGATGATATTATGGGGCAGAAGGAGGGAAATGTACCGCCTTAATATTTGTGAATAATTTTGCCAGTGTTTTGATACATCTTCCTTCACTGAGTAATTAAAATAGATTTGGTTATTCTTCTGAATGTAAATGCAATTAAAATATCATGGAGCTTTTCTGATGATCAAACATTTTTATTTTATCTGAAATTCTGGGGCTACAATGATTTTGTATTTCAGTTAATTTTAACTTTAATTATACGATTTAGAGGTTTGGCTGTGCTCAGACAGAAGACAGGGGAAGCTTCGCTATTAACTATAACTGGGTCAGAGGTAGTCCACTGATAGAAGTCCACAAAAAATCTGAAACGTACACCCATATGCATTGTGTACACATGTATATTTGTATTCTCCCATGGACATATATCCCGTAAGAAAGCTGAATAAATATGCATGCATGCATGTACATATGATGAAAGTACAAGCCGCATATATACTGTACCTCTCAATTTTCTTAGTTAAACATAGAATGCATGCATTGATTGACTGAAGTATGTTAAAGGACACATTTAATAATAAAGTATGTAAGTCAGAGCTCTTACTACAAAACTGGTGAAAAAATCTCCAGCAATACATGTTAATCTCTATTTTATTTTGCTGAATATTTTCAGCCTGTGAAAATATTCTCAAAATGTGGTGGAGAAAATAAGTTTATTAACAAATTAACTAAATAATTGTTTTGGGGAAAAAAGCTATGTAACTTATCCCATGCCTTTTAATTTCTCAAGAGGGGATCTTATTTTGGAGAACGATATTGATTTCTTGTGCACCTATTGCCTTTATTTCAGTTTTTTACCTATCTGATACATCTTTTTGTTACACCTCGGGATGGAGTATCAGCCAAGTTGTCTAAGGTAGTCTAGATTCATATTGATAGCAGTAGATAAAAGGTACACTTCATATAAGGAAGCAAGCATGAGGTAGAAATACCTATGAATGTTTAGTCATACCAAAGGTGTGTGAATATCAAGAAGCATTCCACTATCATGTGATATTGGTGGGTAAAGATACCTGAATTGAGAGTGGGGTTACTGGTCCCAGCTCATGTAGGTTAACTTAGTCTGCAAGCAAGATTACATAATTTCATGTTACCAGCCAAAAAAAAAATGCCTCGGACCCTGTAACTTTGTAAGGAATACTTCTTCCAAGAGGTTCTGTGCACAGGTGCTGCACATGGCACCCTTCGTTATCTGGCCATGTTGCTACCAATTTGGGTGCCTGTGTATGTCTGCTGGGTGTGACTATCCCACTGGCCAGAGCAATGCTTCTGCTTCATGGGAGTTGCAGCCAGCTGGGACCACAGTTGTTTAACTGGGAGGATTAGGCTGAGAAGGTGCTGACGATGGGATGTGTGTTGTGGAACTGAATCTTTGAAAGTAGAGTCTACCCCTGGGTCTGTGATGCCTTGTGACAATGACTCATGGTGACCTATTTCCCAGGACTGAACAGTGTGTGGAATAAGTGGTGCTTAAATGCTCTATATTGTGTACCTGGTGTAGGTCTGAAAGCTGGAAATCAGTAGCTGCTGCTTTTAAATACTGGTAAAATTAATTGGATAAATTAATTGAATAAACCTAATGTAGGATAGATGGCTCACAGCAGGCTGGATTCGGAGACAAATCAAAGCAAAATGTCAATTTGAACTTAATGAAGAGTTTGATGTCCAGGTATGTTTACAGTAGAAAAGCTACATGTAATAGAAAATATATTTCTAGCCTTTTTAATGGTGATCATGTTTTGTGCTTTGCAGAAATCCCCAGAAGATAGAATTCATTTCTTCCATGAAATCCAATAAATGGTCTACATCAGCTGAATATATTAAAGAAAATGAAGTATTAAAAAAGGTGGGAACTGTAAAATAATCCTGAATGTTTGACTCCATCAAGATCAAAATTAATGTTGCAGGAGGGGTAGAGTCACAGAATGTGTAATGTCCTATCATACTGGAAGGTTATGATAAATACATACTCTGGTTTTTCACTGTAAACAAGGCAGTATTAATAGCACCAGGGGTTTCTTCTGTGTGCTTGTAAAGTACAAAGATTCTAAGATGTCTATCTTGAGGTTAAAGAGTGACATTATCTAATGACATGCTATAATATGGAATAGCCTCAAAGAAACAAGAAAGACATTTATAGACATTTCAAAGGCTGTAAAAACACCCACACTTTATTAGCATTTAAAAATACAGTTTCTTGTTTTCTCCTTTATTTGCACCACAGGCTTGACAGATGTAGGATATATCCTACAAACTAAGAAGCTATGCATTGAAAGTCTGACTGTATATTGACAGTCTAACAAAATACTTTAAAATGGATGTCATCTTGGGACAACCTTTAAAGCATTTTGTTATAACAATATTCCCTAGGAAAATAAGTTCTAGGCTTTGTATGAACCTACAGAAATTCACAGTCCCAAAGCTGACATGTTAGCTGTTGGCAGTGTTAGCTTCTCATACAGGGCCTGAGGAGGAAACATGAGAAATGCTAGTAATGATGGAACATAAACTTCAATTCTGGCTGCAGGGAGAGTTAATCCTGCAAGGAAATCCCATGGGCTGTAAGAAAGCTATTGAAGAGCTTGGAGAGTAGATGTGGGCCTACTGGGGTGGCTGGGCTGGTTGCCAACCCACACCCCAAGATATATGGAGACTTTTGCTCTTGCAAAACTATGTTTCTCTGCTAGATTTGCAACTGTGTTTACATGTTATTTACCGCAAGAACCCTATCTGGTCTGTGATACAAGTAGCTTTTGACATTTCTGAGTAAACTGTTTAAATTATCTGTGGGCAGACATTTAAAATGCATCTGTCTAATTAGAGGTCCTTTGTTTATGTTAAGAAATAACTTAATCCTTACAGACAAGTCTGAATATAATTACACAGTGCGCTTGCCACTCTTACAAGATGCTTCCCAGTCTGCTCAGCACTGGGGCCTCCTGCTGCATTCACGTTTTTGTCAGATGACTTCATTTCTGCTTGAGAAACATGCTGAGCCCTCACTGGGAAGCAGACTCTCAAACACCTTCAGTGAGTGCAAACACAGTCCCAGAACCAGTCCCACTGGGAATAAAAGTGAATAAATAATCAAGACTTAAACAAATCAAACCAGATTAACTCTCAACTTTGTACAGAATCCTCTTGGTGTCTGCATAAACCCTTGAGCTGTTTCCTTTCTGGACCTGTATGTTCTCCTGTTGCTGATGGTCCTGCCTCAATGCAGTCTTGAGTTACCCTATCCCACCTACATGAGTCAGGTGTGGGCAAGGGAGCCCCATGCACACCTTCGTCTTGGATGGAGTGATGCTGTAGATATAACATTAGCAGGTCTTTTGCCTCTTATTTAACAGCCAAGTGGGAAGAAGACGACCTGGGTACAGTGCCAATGTCAGCCTCAGGCAATGGAAGCTGCTCCATCTGATGGGCTAGGGAACTACACTAATGAGAGGACACAAGCATCTCCCATCCTCCTCAAGAGTTACACGGTTGCTTGAGACCATAAAAGGAGTGAGTGGGATTGGGTGGTTATTAGACCAAGGCTTTGCTTTCTTTTCTTGCCACTATTTATCTTGTTCAAACAGTAATTACAGAAGGAAAGATAAAGAGCCAGTCTCTGGAAATTAAACTCAAGTTTCTTGGCATGATTCTTCTGACCTAACCATAAGCTTACACTTTTTCAGAAAGGGCATTCAAAATATAGTGCAAACAACTGGTATTTTCTGAAAGGGGGACTATGCCCTTAGCAGGTCAGGCTAGTGCTTCAGTCCGAATATTTGGATAAGGTTGAGCATAAACTGTCAGTTTTGAATGAACAGCAGAAGGATGGAAAATAAAATATACCACAGCAAGAAAACAAGCAAAGTAGACACGGCATTTTATTTAAGGGTTAAAGCCAATGTTTATTCCAGCAAATATTGAAACGACCTCCTTAACACTTCCATACAATAGGTACATGAAAATTATTTATCTCGTTTTAAATATTCTTTTTTCTTTATATCTTTCAGGGTCTCCTTTCAACCTGTTTCTTAATTAGTATAATCATCCTGAAGGATAAATGGGATCTGAAATGAATTTAATAGGACATCACCAGCTAGCCACTGCTGATGGATTTGCTATTGCTGAAGGTCCTCATTTGTTTGGTAAGTCACTGAATTGGTTAAAATAACAAGCTATCCACTACTCAGAAACCTAGAAGAAAACGCACTGAAACCTCAAGTCAAGTATGTGTGGTTGACATGTGCCAACCTTCTTGAATCTTCAATACTTATGGAAGGAATAACAAAGGGTCTGTGGTGTTAACACAATCCTGCACACTACTGCTGTTGTCACTGCTTATAATAGACCTTGTAGGTTGGTTTTGCAATGCTATTCCAATACCCGAAACCATTCAGCAAGGACAGACCTTTGTATGTAGGCTGGATGCTATCTTCGTGTTATTCATTTACATCAAGCTGAACAGATATATTTTCAGTTAACTTGTAATAAAATTATACTGCAATGTATATGCATAGCCATATTCTGCAAATTTAACCTAAATTAAAACCATTGTCTGATTGAGACTATTAAGAACTTATTCTATTAACTTCAATGCACAAGAAAACTTATAATGAAGGCTGGAAAATTGTCCTTGCTCCAGTTTCATTGAATTTTTCAAGGCTAAGCATGGATTTGTTAATGAATGAAAAATTCTTGATCAATATTTTATAAGTATGGGGAATATATGTACTTCTAAGGAAAAAAAACCCAAATAATTTTCTAGCCTTTCTTTTGGCAACAGAGGGGGACCTTCATTGAGAAACATGATACCTTCAGGGCCTCACACACAATACAGACATCCCCCTGAAAACTGCAATACTTTGGGAGTTCCCAGTCAAAATAAGATCAGAATTCTGTCTTTTTGAGTGCTGGAAAAATAGAAAACATTTCAGTTTCATTGTTTTGAAACAAAAATAGTGGCTTGGGTATGGAGGGTCTCTGACACGCACTGCCACTCTTGCTGCAGAGCTCTTAGAAGTTGGGAGCAACCAAATCAGACCACTTCTAGTGTCCTAGCCCCATATAGCTGAACTGAAACACTATCACTAATGATAAGCAAACCCCATTGCATTACTGTGTTATTGGTTTGTTGGTTTGTTTTTTTTTTTCCCCTAAATGGTTTTGGTGGGAGAAATGTTTTTGCAGTTGTCAAAAAAACATGTAAATAGCTAAAATGTTTCCTTGCTGTTAAATCCAACCTCAGGCCATTATATATAAGAAGAAAATGATTATTAAATCTAGGGTGCCAAAATTTATATCCAATCATGCCCTTGAAATTGCTGCATAACTGAACTCTTCTAGATTTTTGTCAAGGAGGTTTTTCCCCTAATGTCTACTTTTTCATTAATTATCTTATTTTTTGAAGAGTAATGATCAAGTAGCTTCAAAATTCAAGGAAACATGTAAATGTAAAATACTTCCCCTTCACGCTGAAATCTTACTCAGAAACTGTGAGGCCTTCAGAAAAGGGATTGTGTCTCCCATTATAGGTGTTCAGAGTTTAGCACATAGAGATTTAATTCAAATTGACGCTTCTGTAACAGAAATAACGCATTAAGGGGTTGAACCAGGGGACCCACTATGAAAGAGGCTTAGAACTCCGCTGTGTTTCACTTAAGCTGACTTCTGTTTTGTATAGTCACTGGGTCCTGTTTTGCAGGATGTCACTCAAGTCTCAGAAGCAAACTCTTTACAAATTTGGTGTCTTTTGCTTTTATAGCAGGAAAACATCAGAAATAATATGCAACTGATTACACAGAGGAAGTTACTCATTGTGAAATTATGACTATTTCTTCAGAATGCTTGTAGGAAATGGTTTTGCCTCAGTTTTGTACACTACTTGCATCTTTTGACATTCAGTTTTGGCAGGTAGAGACTTTGAACCCAAGGAAACAGGAAGAAAGCTTTTCTTTTACATGACCCTTAGAATATACATTTCTCCCAGGACTTTGCACATATTACAGCTCTGATGCAATACAAGTGAGAAATTGCTGGCTTACAAACACCAGCCTTTATACAAAACAGTCTTCTTTTTTCAAAGATGCATACTCATATTCTGCAAAAAGCCTTGGAGATATCTTTTCATTATGCTTCATTCAGCCTACAGGGAGAGTGTTCCTAGAACTTCAAAAACAAATCTGAGTGCATCTCCAAACATTAGCATCAGGTCCAGATCTCTCAGAAGAAATGTCAATTGTAAGTTTCTTGTGCTGTAAGCCTCATCACCATGGTAATTCCAGGGTTCTTCTGTGTATTCACCCTTGAGATTTCTATTTGCGTCAGGTTTCAGACCTTAGAGGAAAAAAAAAGGTTTTCTATCTTTCAGTAGTTGCAAATTGTATGTTGCTATTTTAGCAGTATAAATCTAAGGTAAAGGTACCTCTTCATGTCTTTGGAGTTGGTGTGTTTTAACTGTAGTTTTTCCCTTCTGTAATTTTGTGAACCTTCAAAAAGGGCTTAAAATGCAAATGAAGAAGAATCTTAATCCTAGCAGAAGTGAGGGTCTTTCCCTTCCACCCTGTCTTTCTGGAAAGCAGCTTCTATTTTCCTACTTCCCTACTCAGGTGATTTAGAAACATCCTAGATCTCTTTACAGAAAACTTCTTTTTGATGAGGTGGCCAGAACTGGATACATGAAATGATACATCCTTTATAGCATCTGCATGGAAGATCAACCTTTTCTTCCTTGCATCTCTTGTTTTCTCAGTGAGGGAAAGTGAGATTTGATGACAAGAAATCCTGGAGGTGCATAAGATCTGTCCTGTTAAGATACTTCTCTTCCTCAGTTAAACCCTGCTTTTATTTTACAAGCCTCAATGAGCTGAATGAGGGTAGCTATGTGAAGACTGATCCAGTTTCATATCCTGAGCTAAGAGGAAGTTACACACCTACCAATCTGCATTTTTGAACCCATACAATTTAGAATTGAAATCCTGGTCTCCTTCAAAATCTTTGGAAGCTTTGTAGCTCACTGTAGAGGCATTAATTTAGTTTATCCTGTGGATACTTCTACCATGATAGACGTAGACTGATGTGAGCTCCTCCGCTTTGCTCCAAATTGGCTGGCCACAAGCTGTGACCCAGAAGATGCTGAGGTGCATTAGCAGAGCACGGTGTTGATGCTGACAAACTTTGCTCTAAGGCTTGGCAATTCAGCTGGGATAGCAAGACTTGCAAAAAGATATTTGATTATATCTTTCAATTGCCTTTGCAAATTTTTCATATTGGGGCCAGCACATGTTAAATACCTCTATGTCCATTATCTTATTTCTTCTAATGGTTATCACTTGCCCTTTTTTATAAGGGACTGAATTAAGCTTCAGACACCAAAATGTCTTGTTCATATTTCAAATGTGGAGGGTAAGCTTATATATTTGTGTGCTATCTGAAGTATATATGGCATCTGTCTGTCATTTATATGATAAGTAAGTAGCAGTCCTTTAAAGTAATAGCCCCATTCTCTTTTCTGTGAAAGAAGCTTGTAGAGGGATTATTAATATGCACAATATTAAGTACGAAACTTCAGCTCTCAAACATGGAATTATTTCTGAGAGTCTGAAAAGATAGGTCACTACTGTTATATGTTTAATTTGAATAAAGACCTATTTTAAGTATTTTTCGCGGCCTGACAATGTTTTCTTCTTAAGTGACACCAGAATATAACAAGACAAGAAATACTACCTTCATTGTACAAGTCCCTAGCTGTGAAAGAAGGTTTTTGGGTGACAGCTGTGTTGAAAGTGACAAGGAAGAATAAACAAAAAATGACACGTAACAGAAGGGAAAACAAAGTGCTACATCTAAACTTGCCTTACGTATTTGACAATGTAAGAATAATAAAATGCCATTGAAAATTGTTTTAGGCATAGAACAGTGCCTAAAATGAGCTTCAAAGTCTCTTCTTTCAGAAAGGTAGTAAGATCAAGTGTCCAAACTGATTAAACAGCTTCAAGATCATATTAAATAACTACTTATCATTAGCACTATCTGGCAGATGATGCAACATCTGGCTTCATCCCTGCAGAGAAGATAATTAGGCCTGTAACAAGCCCCCAAATCAAAATGAAACAAACTAACACAAATTAAAATAGAAAACGCTGTACGTATAATAATTATGAAGAGAGCCAAACCAAACAGAGCAGCAGTCTAAAGAAAAAAAAATAACAAGAAGGTCAGGTTGGATGGGGCTTTGAGCAATTTCCTCTAGTAGAAGGTACCCCTGCCCATAGCAATGGGGGTTGAATCAGATGATATTTAAGGTTCCTTCTAACCCAAATTGTTCTATGTTTCTGCAAGAGGGAATGCAGATGAATGGGGCTCTGAGGGTGATGGCTGCACCACTGAGGAAGGCAAAACCAAAATGCATTTGAGGATCTTAGCCTGGAAAGGAAACTGTTTCATGAAATGAAGGGAATCTTGTGGTCTGAGGCTTGGTTCTCTGCCTATTTTTTTTCCAGGAGTGACTGTTAGACATCTGGTCACAAACCTGATGCTGAGTCTTAGTGGGCTCATTCACAGTGCTAAATGAAAGAAACTGAAGACTGAAAGGCACAACAACTTTATTGTCCATCTTGGCACTATTCAATTCTTATATTGCTCTGGGGCTCTGTTTTGGTAGGTGTCTTTAAGATATAGGCTTACTCAGGGACTGTTCCCAAAAAGATGACATGGACAAGAATACAGTAGGTTTGGGTCCTTTTAACCTACACTGCTCTTTAACCCTATCTCAGCAGGATTTGTATCTTCTGACTTCATGCTGTCCCAGCAGTGCTGTGGTGGCATCCAACCCAGCCCTTACAATGTTACCGATGCTTTGAATTGCAATGCCGTATATTAGTAATATCTGAGAGCTACAGGGAGGGTACACGGGCCTTAAAGAGGTCAGCAACAAAGATTACATAGTGCAGATGTATCTTGCCCATTCTAGAGTTAAGAATTACCTCTAATCTACACAGATGAGAATCGATCTGTGACATTTGGCCTTGGGGCAAGGACAAACCTCTGGCACTCTTTTATCTTGTTATACAGATGTGTCTAGTATAGCCTGAGAACTTTGGTCTTTTTCTGAGAATACATTTCTGTGCTTAAACACAACTGTTAATCCTGTCAGCTAAAACATGCTTCTTGTGATATTGAAGTAGTTAATCTATTGCACAGAATCACATGGCATTACTAAATATTTGCTGATAAAGATTTTGTTGTAAATAAACCACAATAGGTACAAAATTATAATGGCTGGGCTACTTGGAGGCATCCTCTTGAATGGGAATCAATCAAATTTTATCCTGTTAAATCCACACTGGGAGCAGACATATGTATTGTTTCAGGCATATCTAAACAAGTTTCTCTGTAATGAAGTTAATCAGTAAACTATATAACCTCTGGCCTGTGTCACTCCTTCGCTAATCTTAAAGAAAGTTCTCACCGTAAAGGAGTCAACAGAATACAGACAAACTGGACTTAAGAAGTTCTATTTATATGTCGGTTTTGGGGCGGGGGAGAAAAAAAGAGGGAAAGGAGGAGTGGGTGCCTTAAGGAGAGTATTTTTCTTCAAGAAATGGTCAGACTGAAGACAGCTTAAGGTAGGATATTGTTGTGTTCTCTCTTGGGCAGGTCTGCCATCTATTCTTGCATTATTCCTTGAAATGGGATGCTAGAAGTTTGTCTAAACCAAGTGATCTTTAAAGATCTGTGAATAATTTGATTGGAATAAAACCAGGATTTCATAAATGGTTATGCTATACTTTCCAAATTACTGAATCCTGAATCTTGTGTTTATTTCTTTGGGTTCCTTTATTAATAACCTACAGGGAGCCAGAGGTTTATATTTTAAACTTGATTAGATTTTTTTTTTCCTTTTCAATTTTCTTTATATTAGTGGAACAATATATTTTACATTAATATGTGATTTCATTGCAATTGCTGTAATAGTGTGAATAAAAGCACCTTCAATCTGCACTTAACCTCAGTATAATTTCACAAACTGAAAATGCTTTCTTTAGTTCTTACAAAGAAAATTAGCTTTAATCTCCACAAGTGGTTAAGCCTGTGTCAAATACTTTTTCAAGTCTTACATAAAATATTCTGTGTAGAATTTAAAGGAACAAAAGCAAAACTCTGAGTTTCAGTTGCAAGTGCTATTGTGGGCAAAATATTTGAAAATGATGACCATATCCACATGAAGGTTTCACTTTGATATTAGGAAGCTTTCCAGATTTCTGTAAAATGTTTTTCATTGAAAAATATTTATTTACAAAACAATCTTAAAGAGCTACAGGTGTAAGTAGCATCACACCTGGGCATGCTTAAGTTGTCTTTCATTAAAAATAAAAAAGTATACTTCAAAAAAAAAAAGAAAAAGAAACCCAGATGTTTCAAAAGAGTTAAGAGCACACAAACACAAAAATATTTTGTATTCCAGCTTATTTCTGATTTCACTTTCATTCCTTATACTGCTGCAACTCCTTTGATTTCATTGAGCTGGCTCATGCATTACAGTGCTGTGAAACCAGCCCATCTCAGACTTCTACTACACATCTGGGTAAAAGCATATGTACATTCCGGTTGGCAAGATAAGATTAGTTTTCTTTTGAGATAAGAAACTATTTGGTCTAGACTCACATGTACTTTGCAAAGCATAATTTCACAAATCAATGTGGTTTTTAACTGTCATGCAGGGCAGAAATATGCACACTGTGCCCCTGAAAGCAGAACACCTTCAGCTTTAGTTGGAAGCCTTGTGAATGCAGAGGGCTGAGTAGCAGAGCTCAGACCACACTTTTTGGATCAAGTCATAGAAAGACTTTGTCCCAGCAATTTCAGAACATTTAGTTTCTCTTTCCACCTCATCATATGTTTCATTTTTTTAAGATAATATTTCACAGCGAAAGGACATTGCAACTAAAACACCTGGAAGAGTTTAGTTTTAAAATCAACTTTATGGAACAGATCCTCAGTTTTAAACAATTTGTTTTAGTAATTTAGGTCACTAATGCTTTGGAGCAGACCAATGTTTAATTCTAGACTCATTGACAATTTTGTGGAAAAAGAAATTACAAAAATAAATTTAAAACTGTGTTTTATCTGCTCTGGGTAGAGCAATGTGCTTCACTGAGTCAGCCCAAGTTAACGGATTTCTAAGGATGAAATACAGATACCTACCAAGCCCTAGCATCTGAGCACTTCCCACATTTTTACCTGTAAACCTGTCTTACATAACACAAGACCATGTTTTCAGTTTCTCTTGACCCTGCCTGCTCCTTTTCCTTTCCACTGCTCCAAGCATGGACTTAATTCAGCTGAATTATTTAACTATGTGCCTGACACAGAAGGAAAAAGAAGGTTGGTTGTTTTTTCTTTCCCCATATTTAATTTCATGCATTAAGACTCAGATGTTTTCTTTCCTCCAGAAACAGATAGATGATTAATGATTGACAAGATTTTTCTAAAATATCAGTAGCCCCAATGGATCCACAGTAGATTAAATCAACACCCAGGATGTGCTGCAGCTCTTTAGCAGTCCTGAGTTTTTTAACAAACCCTGAGATTATTTTTTTTGCTGTGGAAGGAGTTGTTGCCTTCTCTTCTTGCTCTTTCAGAGGCCCAAGCAGTTCAGAAACTTGTATAGAGCTTTTGTTGAATTTCCTGTGGATGGCATGAAGTTAAAAACAGTTTCCTTCCTTTCATTTTGGGATTGTCCCACTTTTCTTTAGCAAACTCAACCAACTAAGTAATTACTAACTAGCAAAATGGCTACTTAAGTCTCCATGGTAAACAGATTCCTTTAAAAAGAGACTGAATAATTTGTATAATAATGATTATGTATTTCACAGTTAGCTCCAGTTCCTGCACCTGAAGTACCTTAACCAGTCTTAACCAGCAGAAGTCTCAAGAAACAGTAAATACAACTGAAGAAGACCATCTGATTATTAAACCTATACCGATCAATAATGGTCAGCATCAAATCATTGCTGTCCTCACCCTTTACATGTTTTGCTATTGCTGCAGCTGTCAGGCATCGATTACTGTTTTTATTTGATGCAGGAAGCTGCAACTTCCCCTCCAGGCTCTTCCATGGAATCCCCAGATTCACTGCAGCACAGTGAAGTAGGAAGGGAGAAGGCTGCAGAGCAAAAGCATAAGACCTTGAAAGTGGAAAAAGTAGATGAAATGAAAAGGTTCCCTTCTACCGCTAATTTAATGAGATAAAAGAGAGTGAAGAGTTCCCCACTATAGATTCTATTTATTATTGTCATTACAGATAGATGTTCCCTCTTAACTGTTAGCATTTCTTCATTGTTTCTGATTCCTCAGAAGGGAAGGAGACTTGCCAGGGAACCCGTTTTATGTCAGCAAAAATGTTTTTGGAGTGCTTCTGAAGCACTGTTAATGGTCACCCCTGAACATTAGTCTATGATTTCCTTGTAAATACTGCTGTTGACTCCAATATAAGTGGGAGTCAGCATCTTCCTGGAAATATGTACTGTTTTTCTTCTATTCTCTTCTTGGAACTAACGAAGGAATTGTGTCAGTGTTTTCATGAAACAGAAGAATGTGGCTTTTTCCAACAGAAAATATGAAGTAGTTTGCAAATAACTTTTAAATAACTCTTTTCAGCTATTTTGCATAGGCTTAACTATAATTACACCATCCAGGGCCTGCTAGATGTGGTTGTACTTGTAATACAGAAAAAAAAAAACAACCCAACACTTATTTGTATTTTTAAACCTGATATTTAGTAGGCAAAGTTAAGGTACTGTGTCAATCTCAACAGGAAAGGTTGCTGTATCTTGTACCATTGCCAGGTTTGTTGTCGTCTTAGTGGTGAATAGTGCTGGCTTATAGAGGTGCTTCATATGAAAAACACACACCTTCACTGAGTGGCACAGGCCTTTAGGGGCTAAGGACCAGGCTGCAGAGGCTGGCTGGGTGGCCACTGGAGGCTGGATGGTGAGGTGGTGGTATTTCACCATTTGTATTAGGAATACCTTCCCTGGTCCTTCACTTTTCACTTTCAGGCTCTTCTTGAAGGTTTCTTTTATGTTAGTCTTCCAATTAAGCCTAACTCTTGTTGTCTTTCTTTAGTCCATTTTTTCTCTGTCGTGGTGTATTCATTCAGAATTAAATAAAACTTATATGATGTTTGCGTCTTGACCTAACTTCCACTGCTACCATAAAGTTTTGGCTTTTGTTTGGATTTCTTTCATTCTGCTGCAAGACCTAATTTGGGTTTCTAGCTTCTCTGTGGTGTGGATTGCTTTTTCTTGTGAAGTGAGCATTTGTATGATTAGCTGCGTGGTATCTCTCAAGATTTTCTTTTAACGTAACTGCCAGCACCGTACATTTCTGCCAGTAATAAAGGAGTGCCTGGGGATGGCTAAGCTACTTAAAAAATATTTTGCAATGCATTTGCGTAGGACCAGGACCACAGGAAATCTAAGCTCAGATAATGCAACCTTTATTATCGTGCCTTGTTTCTGAGATGGATGTCTGGAAGTTGAAATTTCTCTGATACCTGCAGTTTCATGGTTGTAATAGAAATTGTTTTTGCGCTGTTATTTTGCAGGTGTCCTTTCAGAGCCAATGAGTTCTCCAGTGCAAGAGGCAGATGTGCCACCTTACACGCAATACAACAGTGTGCCATTTCCCCAAGTTCAGCCTCAGATCTCATCGCCGCCTTATTACTCCAACTTAGGGTTCTACCCTCCACAGCATGAGGAATGGTATTCTCCTGGGATGTATGAGCTCAGGAGAATACCCTCAGAGACCTTTTTCACGAGGGAGACAGAGATAATGGATATCCCTGCAGCCAAAAAGCCTAGGCTGGGTCACTCCACAGGAAGAGTGAAAGGAGAAGAGCTCTGTGTGGTCTGCGGTGACAAAGCCTCTGGGTACCACTACAATGCTCTTACTTGTGAAGGATGCAAAGGTAGGATGAAATCAGTTACAGAATTCAATTCAGCTAATAAGCACAGTAGTTTCTGGGCTTCTCTTTTTCTTTTTAATTTTATCAGAGTCATTAAGCATTTTAGACATTTATGTTTGGATCTGGTGTAGACTATTCTGTATTTTCCCCAAGACAGGTTGGCACCATCATCCACCGTTGTCCTTGTGATTATAGAGCACACTTGGCCAACCTACAGCTCTTGAGTCACCATTAGCTCTTGTTAAATTGAACAGCTTCCATGTGGGAGCCTGGCAGCCTGGCTCTGCTGCCTTGGAGGCTGTTTATGCTGATCTCTGCCTGTGGAAGGAATCAAACCCATGGAGCCCTCTGGGACTTTATCGTGAGGCTGCCCTTCAAATCAGCTGCAAACTCAGCCCAAATGCCTCCTGTAGTGTGCAGATAGGAAGTGAAAAGGAAAGTGAAAGGAAGTGGAAGCTATCAGCTCCCACCTCTAAGCTGTTCCCAGAGAATCTTTATTCCCCAGCTCCCAAAAGATATAGTGGGTATCTTCAGGTTTATGAAATGAAGATTTCTAATTCTAGACTTTCTACTAGAGACAGCCCTTAGTCCTAGTAAGAGAGCTTCTTCAGGAAGCAGATGCTATGTGTAGGATAAATATCTTGCTTCTCAGAAGAACAGTTTTTATAAGTTGGTGTCAGGATAAATGGGATATAGGAAATCATTGCCATTATTGGAAACAGGATTGCCAGCTGTTTTAGCAGCGAGAGACAAAAGGTTATGCTAATGGAATAACTATTACACCTAGGGATGAGGTACCTCATAGAATGAAAATGCCCTAGTTTGTCATTCTATTCTGTGAATAAATATTTCATTATCATTTCTGTTCTAGGGGTAAAGCATGGAAATTAGTGAAGCACTGAAATATTTTATGTGGAACTCCCTGTGACTGAGAGTGGACTTTGAACTAATTTGGGGGGTTTATCTATTACAAATTCATTTCTGAGGGCACAACAGATCAAACTAGTCAACCACTCTAAACATGAACACAATCAAGGGTCATATATTTTATCTCAATTATCCAACAAATGAGATTTGTTTCTTTCTGCTGTCTGTTTGAATAGTCCAAATTCAAAAATATGAATTAACTCATATGAAGGCTGTCATTATAAACCAGATTAAACTCAATTTTCATGTGAAGAATCCAAGAAATTGTACATTTGTTAGTTACCCTTTATTAATTTAATGATTAAATGTCAGCAATTTTTCAAAGACTTATAATTGCAAACTATGGAATTTGTAAAGAATGTTTCTAGGAGAGAGGTTAAAACTACCTTGTAAATACCCAGACTAAAACCCATAGTGAAAGGAAATATGTGTTCATCTCTCTGCTGATTCAGTTTGAATTACTCTATGTAACCACAATTTTACTGCTTTATTGGGACAATCTATTTTATGTTTTCACTCTGTTTCATGACTGCAACATCAATTACAAAGAATAGTACCCTTGATCAAACATAGTAAAAGTTCAATTATTTAAAGGTAATGCATTCTGTTTCTACAATAAACTTTGGAGGTGATTAAAACACCAGCTGATTCAGGAAAAAGATGTGCTGAGGATAGTAATTCTGTTCAACAAGGTGAAGGGGATACTATGTTTTCTAGATCCCTGATCTTGTGTATCTGTGGTGGTTTTTACATACATTGTTCTCAAAGCACAGGGGCCAGAAGTGGGCTTGGATACTTCAGTTGTGCTCTTATCAGTGCAGTAGAAGACCTACCTCACATCTCACATCCAAGTATGAGATTAGCCCTTCTTTTTGGCAACAAGACTGTTAATTAATGCTCAATATGTATACAGAGTAATATGCAGATCCCTTTCTGCAGGACTAGGGCTCACCTTGCAGCACCCCTGCTCCACTGATGCCAAGGACACTCTTATTCAAAGGGGGAGGCTTTGCACATATTTTTTATGTGATTGAACCCTCTGTGATGAATATGTTGGGGTTTTTTTTCATTTCTTTCTTGGGTAATGCATTCAGCAACACCCTCCATTCTTTTTGTCTTTCTTGGGCAGAAGGAACAAAATTAGATATTATTTCCCATCCCTCGTGAGAATATTAATGTAAAGATACGGGCAGGAGTATACACTTATCTTTTAATACATTACCATCCATCAAAAAGTAAGTATGAACTATTTCATTAGTATTTTACATATTATGCAAAGGCAGATTAAACAGAACATTTTCTCTCATTTGCCCATGGTACTATATAAAAAAAGAAAATTCTTCTTGAGACTTCTCTCACCTCCAATATATCACTTTAGAAAATGTTGCCTTGATTAACAATAATAATCAGTAACATCAGAGCAGCTGTAGCCATAATTAATCATACTCAAGAGCAGCCAAGAGAACAAAGCAAATTCAACATTTCCAGCCAACATGAGCTTTTTGTAATCTGGCAAGGTCATATAAAAGACTGTGCCAGAAAAACTTTCAGGTTTGGGGGCTACGCCTTCATTAGTCTAACAGATGCCATCTATAATTTACCTCTGAATTTCTGTAAAACTCCTGGTATAAAAGATTACACATAAAATATTTTTAGGCAGTTTAATTTCATTTTGAATTATTAAGGAATAATATATATAGAAATTCCATTCATACCAAAAAGCTAATTTCAAAATTAATTATGAAGAAGTCTGTTCAGGAACACAATGCTTCAAGAGCCATTTTATGATAAAATCGGAGCAAGAGTAGAGTTAAAACCACTTTTTGCCAAAAAAGAACTATTTCACTTTTCATTTCACTTGATTTCACTTTTTCAGAAAAATTGTTTCCAAGAGAAAATATTTGACTGCTTAAATCTGTTGATTCCTAGCTTTCGCATCCATATTTTTGCATACTTCTTTCACCTTGTTGCATACTTTAGAAAATTCATTTACTAAAGCCTTTTTCTTTGCTCCTCCATGTAAAAGCAAATGCACACCTTCTGGGGAGGGTGAGTGATAAAGTCACCAATCAGACTTAGAAGTTATAAATATTCATACAGAGCGTTTCAACATTTACTATTAATTAATGTGCATTAAATTACAGGATTTAAATTTAATAAATAGAATTCAGAAATGATGTAAAGTTGATGCATTTACCTTTAACTGACACTGAAAGCCTACAGCTTAAATCCAGGCCTTTTTCTATCTTCGCTGACCAGTAAATGTATTAAACAACACGTGAATGATGAATAAAAATAATGCCTGGGGCTGCTGGAGGTTCTAAGCAATCTGCATTTCAAAAGAGACTGATGCCTGTCAACTGTATTTATCTGAAAAGCAGCCAATAAAACTGAGAGCATAGAAAAGATTTCAAGCAGGAATTAGAGAAGATTTAGAGAAATGACAGGCTTTTTGTGACTAGGTAGTTGCATGGTTTTACTGGTAGCTACACATTGGTACTTGGATGAGATTATACAACTATAAAATCATAAGACAAAGTTGGGAAAGTTTCATCTGACAATGGCAAAATCATGATGTCATCTGTTATCTTGGTAGATTCAGCAGGACAGTATTTTAGCTGAACGCATTCTGAAAACAGACAAATCCTGCAGTGGACAAAAATTCATATTTAAATCTGAATTTGCCCTGTGGTTTGAGTATGGGAGACTGGGTCTTGTCTGGTGCCTCTCGTAGTGCCTCAAAGTGCCAGGCTGGAAAATGATGGTGGTATTGTTACAGCCAGTGGCTATAAGAAAGCAAAAGCTTTGTGAATAGCTCTGGTTAATGCAAATTCAGGCAGAGCTCTAGTTTGAAGTGCACTTTAAATCAGTGATGTGCCAGCTGAAGCTCTCAGGAGTCTATTTCAGAAACTTGCTCTCAGACAGGGAGGAGAACTGATTCCCTCTGTACGTGATGCTAAATTGTCTCTGCCATATGAAGGATAATGTAAAAAGGCACAGTGACCCATACTAAACATTCAAGTCATTGTCAGCAAAGACTCTGTTTATGATGACTCTTTTATTCAATTGCATTTAATACCTTTAGCACTCCATATTTTGCCCACACTGCCACTCTCAGAGGTGTGCTAGGCAATAGCAAATAAGAAATTTGGACAGGCTGAGGAAAGGTCCTCTGAATTTCTAGTATCAGTTGCTTTTTGCAGTTACCTCTGTGCAAGTTTGGAGTGAATCCAGTGACGATGCCAGTAGAGCTGCCTGTGCAGCTGAAATTAGGTGACTGCTTAACTCATCAAGTGGACAGTATTTAGTGAATGAGGCTGCAGCATCTTGTAAACAGGGGAGGAGGCCACACGTACAATAGGCAGATATGCTGCAGCTTCCTTATTAAACCTGGGGGTGGGTAAGCAGACCAGTATGTGGAGCTTCTGCAGCTCCCATTCTGCTGCTCCCAGGAGCTGAGGGAATGAATAGTGAAGAGTTACTCAACTCTGTGCATCCTGTACCTCAAGAGACTTGTAATTTTTCACTTGCTGTTTGTGTGGCATCACCCTACAGCTCCAGTGATGGTGCTCACCCTGCTCCTGGCAGGTTTTAGATTTGGGTTGGAATTTTTTCACATTCACAGTTCCAGAACCTTACTTTGGGCTAATGGCTAATGTTTGGGCCTGTGATGTATTATGTTGATTTATTAAATCATATTACTTTGATAACGATGTCAATACAAATATAAAGAATATAGTCATCCAGGCACTGAAAAAAAATCATGGTACAGCACAATGCGTGCCATTGAGAAAACTCAGTGGAAATGGAAGTGCTTTTCAATTTGATCACTTTTGCTTCTTTCAGTGTTTTATCTTTGTTGCTGCTGTCTTATACAGGGTTCTTCAGAAGAAGCATCACAAAAAATGCAGTATACAAGTGTAAAAATGGAGGCAACTGTGAGATGGACATGTACATGAGGAGAAAATGCCAGGAGTGCCGTCTAAGGAAATGCAAGCAAATGGGCATGTTGGCTGAATGTATGTATACAGGTATTTGCATCACATAGCCAGAGTGTGCCTATTTGTTTAATTAAGCTGGTTTTAATAACAAAGCTATACAATATGTCATCTGGCAGGGGGAAGGCACATTAAAGATGATGCCATGTGCATCAAATCCTCCTGAAAAAGACATACGCACTTATAAACAATGGGATTTAGTTGATGGACAGGGACACAAGGGTGTAAGAGCTGAGCAAATGGTGAAGGAAGGGCTAGATAACAGCCATTAGTCTGCTTGAGTAAGAACAAAAAACAGGCAGGGGAAGTGGTCTATGGGAGACTCCCCAGGAGCTTGAAGTTTACAGTGCTGTAGAAGCCAGAGAACGAAAATCCTGGTGCTTCCCTGTGCTGCTCTTTTTGGTGCTTTCCCTGTAAAGTTCTTGCTAGCCAAGTCCAAATTTTAGCATTCAAACAATGTCATATTCAAGAAAAGAGGAGGAGTGCTGCTAGCAGGAAGATTCTCTGGACTGGGTAAGTGTATGTTTCCAGACCCCACCCAGCAATCAGGCAAAGCCTGCTAAGGGCTAGCCCTTTTTTATAGTCTCATTAGCTCTGTTCATGGCACTACAGATTTTCCTGGGTTGCATATAGGCGCATAGGTAGAACTGTCTCCAGAAATGAAGCTGAGGGACTTTAATAATGTTTCATATTAGTGAATATTTTATTGAGACTAGCAGCTTATAAACTTCATTGAGCTTCACACTTAGAACATCAGGAATATTGGAGTGCAACTTTAAACACATTAGCACACGTGTATGTGTGAAACCAATTTAGGTTCATACAGGAAATTAATCTACTTGGAATTTTTAATATACTTCTATCCCTCAATCTGATCAGAAGATGCTATATTAACTGTTGGTTTTGTGAGAAACAATAAGCTCCATCAATATTTGGAATGCATTGGCAGCATAATGTAATTAATCTTTCATTCTGCAAATTGAACAGGCTACAAAGATCTTGAGACATGATATATTCTTGTACAATATGTAAATATATGAGCAGACACCACCACTGTTGTGACAGCACTCAATATGTCCCTAAGTATCAGAGGAAAATAACTCCCCTGTGGTGCTGATCCCAGATCCATTGTTCCAGAATTTGGAGGGCTCAAAATAGACTGAGTGACTCACTAGACAAAAAAAACCAACCCACCACTGAAAAATATAGGTCAGAGTAAACAATACTGATTGGGCACACATGAAACTTTTAAACTGGCCTATCACTTTCACAAACTGGCATATGTGAAATAAAAGCCAGTGAGTGGCACTGCCATCTGACTCTCCCTCTGCAATGGAAACACTGGGTATCCTGTGTCGCTCATGACTTAACCATAAGTGTGCTCTAACGCACTGCAATGAGGATGTTTAGTAAAGTACTATTTAATGGCTTTTAAGGAGGAGTGTGCTGTAAAGTCACTTTTAGTTCAAGGCTATCCGGGACAGTAAAACACGAAGCTTCTTGTAGTACGGAGCATTTATTTGGAAAAGAGTAGGAAATAAAAGGTTACCTTGAACTTTGTTTCACTTACTCATTTTGTAGGATTGTAATTGCAAGCTCTGTGGATTCTTTTTTCTCTCTGAACAAGGAGGTAAAGTCTTATAAATATTTATGGCATGGCTACTCAACAATCCTACTCTCACCTTTTATATACAAACTACAGAAAGATCAAAATTACTAACCATCAATTTCAGCCATTTCCTGTCATTTGGATATAAACTGCAAGTTTCTTGGGTGAAATGTCTTCCTAGGTTCTGCCACTCTTCCTGGAAGGTAATACCCATTTAATACCCATTGAAACCTAGCTATCTCTGAGGTAAAAACTAAAGTCCTGTCTCTCACACAAGTATTCCAGCTAATTTAAACGGAGCCAGAAAAAGATGCCAAAGTAATACTCAGTAACAGAAAACATGAGGAAAATCTGTCTTACTGCTTAAGGCAAATGTGAACCAGATTTTCCCTAGGAAGGTAGTAGACCAGATCATAAGCTGGTGGGAAACAGTACAAGGCCATTAACACTGCCAAAAGATGCACTGAATAATTTAGAAAAAGAAATCTATGACGCTGTGCGGCAGCACAAATTACATGGCTCGATACCAGTTATTATCTCCATCATTCCTATTCCCCCTTTCAAGGTATTATTTGCAGGTCTTATTTTAATCATGTAAATTTCCTCTTCTCTCAGCGGTTCAGGTAGGTTATTTTATATAGTGCTTAAACAGGAAATTAAAAACATTCACCAAAAAAAAATCACTGTTTTCATGGTATCTTCCTCCACCATCACATACTCACTGAATGAGCTTCTATTCCTACTCTGCATTTTCAAATGTGAAGAATGGGAAGGACACTTGAAAGAAGCTTAAAAGAAAGAAAAAAAGACCTGTGCTGATAGGTCTATTTTTAGATGAATACTTAGCTGTTTACTTTTTCATTTGTTCTTTCTGGCTGTCTTCCGCAGGTTGTGCAGGGTACCTATTGTCCCCTGTCTTTTGTTAGCACAAGCAAATTACTAGGTTTTATGATATCCACACAAGGATGCTCCCTGGTTCAAGGTACTGAAATGTAGTCTAGAACAAAAAGCAAAACAAAGCCAAACAAAACAAAACCCCTGCCAAACACAAATGCAAAACTTTCCTTGGGCCAAGGAAAATCTATAGTAAACCCAGGGCTTTATTCAGTCCTCTAATACAATGAAATGCAAAATAACTAGAGCAACTGGGTAACATTTTAAGTAAATACATTTTAAAGGTACTTTTCCATCCTGAGTTACTTATGAGCCTACATTTTAAGCTGTTGGTTTATCTGTACAGTGACACTGTAATGGCTAAAGCCCTCGAGTCCTCTCTTCTGAGTGGGCTTTCTGTGCAAAGATTCTGCTCCACAGCCATAATATTGCTTAAAGATTACTGAAAACATCCAGTGTCCTTTCTGTAAGAACAGCTACACCTTGATTACTGTTTTGAATCAGACGAGGAGCACACTTCTGCTGACATTCTTCCAGATGTTCTCATTTATTGCTCTTTTGGTTCAAGTCTTGGAGTACATGAAGGGCTTTTCTTTTGAATGAAACTAAAGCAAAGACACACTCCAGTGTACTCCCAAGGCTAATGGGTTTTCTACCTGTAAAATCAGATTAGAGCTGGTCCAAAACGAGACCCCTGACACACACACTGTGTGGATGCTGGGTAACCAGAACCAACCACTTTGTTCTGAAAATGGTCTTCTGCTTAACTGGACTGGTCATTATTGTGTATTTAGTGTCTCACACCAAAAGATAATGACAGGTTCAGGAGATTATCTGCACAGGTAAATTGTTAGTGTAAGGGGCATCCATAGGCATGTTTATGTACCTATTCAGTGCCTGTGGCATTTACAAATCAAATTGCTATCATCTGCTGTATTATGTGTTATAGGTCTACTAACAGAAATACAATGCAAGTCGAAAAGACTACGGAAAAATGTGAAACAGACTCCAGGTCAAACAGTTAATGAAGATAATGAAGGCCCTGACATGAAACAAGTGACGTCTACAACTAAAATGTATAGGGTAAGAAAATTCTTGTAATAGTTGGTACAGTAGCGGTGATGTTTGAGCTAAATGTGGCTAGTACAGTGAATATAGAATACTTGCAAACTCTCTGGAGCTGTTTGTATTAATTAAAAGTCCATCTCCCACCAGATCAAGGGAATACCTCGAGTACAGAAGTAGTTTTGATATTTTTAGTCAAAACTCAGTAAAACACTAATAAAATCCATGAAGTACTTTTTGTCAAGTATATATCACACATGATGAGGTGTGAAGTTTGAGCATACCTAGTTATTTGCTATTTGTTTCCTTATTTCTAGTAATAAGCAAAACAAACTCATTCAGTTTAGAAGCATTACACACCTCTCTTCTGTATACTTCTATAGAAATCTCAGTGAAAAGCAAACCTGCTTGGTCTCCAAGTGTGAGGAATAGATGTATAGCTTTTGCCTAAAGCAGGAGATGCCAGATCATTTCTATGACTTCATTTCATGATGGGATTTTTTTTTTTTTTGCCAGTGTAGGAGAAAGTAGAATTTACCCCACAACAGCAGAACCTTCTTGATTACATCATGGATTCATACAGTAAGCAACAAATACCACAGGAGGTGTCAAAAAAACTAGTAAGTATGTTGGTTAATTGATTTTTGAGATGTGGATAATGAAGCTGAGGATTACACAGCAGCAAATATTTGTACTTAGCATAAATAGTTGTAATAAGTAGTAGAGCAAACTATTGGTAAAAGCCTACACTTAAGACGTGCTGCAAGTGGGACAGAATTTCTCACATTCCTTCAACAGGCCACATGTTTGTTTATCAAACTTAAATGCGAAGAAAAATCTTTCAACTCTGGAAATACATTTTCATCCTCAAATCTAACTTTTGCTGATTGGAGTTTCTATTTTTACATTGTTAGTATAGGCAGCAGTTTGAGTTTGACTTGAAGCCAAGCTTCCTGTCCATAAGAACACTAGCCTGGAAGCTTGAAAATATATATATATATATATATTTAATATTTTTTAAACCCAATTTTGCAACATTTTTGTTTCATCCCCTCTTCTTTCATTTTCCTCTCTACCTTTTAGAAATTTCATTTTCCCTTTAAGATCTCCCAGTTTTCATGGTAAAACGGAAGAAAGGTTGGGAAGCAGAGAGGAAAGGAAACATAGGGCTTAAAAGAGGTGGGGTTTTTTACGTAACTGTCATGTTTAACCTTAAAAAACAACAAGCAAATCCACAACAAACCCCAAACACCTGTAAAAAACTATTTCCTAAGTCATAGGCTTTGAAAACTAAAAGGAAGACACTTGCAGGAGGAGTGTTGAATTACCCATAACTAATATGTGGAATTTATTTCCATGGGAGGTTAAGGAGGTCAAAACAAAAAATATACTAAAAAATACGTATTATGGCACCCACAGAACTTCTGGCTCAGGATGTGCCTAAATCATTGATTGCTAGACATGACACTGAAAGTGAGACAGACATTCCAGAGGAAAGGACTCTGTCTACTTCTTTTACTTCTTATGTTGCCTCTTAAAAAATACGTGGTTTTGAAAATCATTGGAGACAAATTACATTGTTAGATGGAACTCTTTCCTTATTCAGTCTATAATTCTTGTATTTTATACTCTTCAATATGAAGTGACAATGAATATTAACAGATTTTGTTTGGTTTGATCTTTAACAGTTACAGGAGGAATTCAGTGCTGAAGGGAATTTTCTGATTTTGACAGAAATGGCTACCAGTCATGTGCAGGTTCTTGTGGAATTCACTAAAAAACTACCAGGTATATCCAGTGTGTTGGGGCAAATTTTGTTATTGCAAAGTTGACATGCCTTTCATTTGCCATTTGGTGATTGTTGTGTATATTTTGAAGACTATATAAAAATTCCTCCTCCCCTAACACATGTGAATTCTTCAGACATTGTCTAAAGAAAAAGAACCTTGTGATCAGAGGAATGATACATTGAATAATTCAGACTCTGCCACCCTGAGATGTAGCACTCTTTACCTATTGACAAACAAAATGCTCAGAGAAAAGGTTGTGTCTCTAGAGAGATTTTATTTTTATATATCACTGTAATGCCAAATAGTCTGCCTTTAAATTGCCACTAACGCTTGCCAGACTGCTTCACTCCCTTTGCTGCCTTTCTAGCAAAATCTCTAGGTCATGACATCCACTGAATTGTGAGTCCTAGACAAGAACTTTCCCTAGTTGGTGGCACCAGTGTTTATGGTCCTTGCCTGGTATGTTATGGACAAGCACTCAGGAACACCTGAGTTTATCATTAGTATTTTTTTAACTCCCAAGTTCATGTTACCTCAAGAAGTAATTAATGCTGGGCATTGTACAGGTTCCTTTTTATTAAGGAAAGTGCACTGTAATGCTTGGCTCTATGAAAACGTTATTTTCCTTGCTCTCCCATAATATGGACCATTCCTCTGTGTGTTACAGGCTTGCTTCAAAGCCTAGCACTGAAGTTGTAAATGTATTTTTTTTATACTAACTGGGATACTGGCTTGCAGGAGAGAAGAAGAGGAGAGAAGAAAGAAGGAGCTTTGTAACTGAATAATCTATTATTTTCAGTGTTGACTTAGGATATATCTTGCAAGATTTATCACTTTGTTTCATTATCTGCATTATCTCCTGTGCTTCCTCATAGAATCAAGGGGTGGGTATAAAGTGGGCACCTGCACTGGCAAATATGAGGAAAGTTTCTGAGGATTTTTAGCTTGCTTCAGAGGAGCAGCTGTGTATTCACACAAGTCACCAAATTTGTTCTGATTTCTTCAGTGGGTTTTAGAGTCTCTTCCCTCCAAAAAAGGAAATACATATTTAAAACACAGCAGGAAGCCTCTGTGTAACACAGTATATTAGTCCAAACGCAAGGTGAAATATTTAAAATTAGATGCTTCAAATGCTTTTGCCATCAGGGCATGGAAAGAACTGAAAGCAGCACAGCAGTGTGAAGTCATATAGAAAGCTCTGGTGGAAAGATGGCAGATGTTAGGGAGCAGCATCAGGCTAGACAAAATTCCCATATTGGTTATGCTACGTCACTAGATTTCACTTGTCAGGTTCCACTCAAAGTATTATGAACACTGAAACACAACTCTAATTCTCATAAACTTTGTTGACATCCAGATCTGTGTCCTTTTCTGGAATCTGGGTGTCAATTTCCCAACTATTTGGCAATCCCACTGATATCGACACTGAGGTTGTACAGATGTGTAGCACCTCATATGCAAGAACTTCAGGATAGGAAATAAGAGGGACTTTCCTGTTGCTGCCTTTCTTATTTCCAACATCTCCCCAGGCTTCCAAACCCTTGATCATGAAGATCAGATTGCTTTGCTGAAGGGCTCAGCAGTAGAAGCTATGTTCCTCCGTTCAGCTGAGATCTTCAGCAGGAAACTTCCTACAGGACACACTGTCCTTTTAGAAGAAAGAATTCGCAATAGTGGTAAGTATCTTGTTTAACAAGGGAAAACCAAGCCACACCATTGCACTTCTGAGTCAGTATTTTGCCCTTAGAAAGCTAGTAAAATTATTAGCGCTGAAACAGGTTTATCTGAATGGTGTTCTTTATATCAACTAGAACAAATCCAACTCAGCCTTGAGGCTAAAGGTCATAAAGTAAAGGTTTATTTATAAATACAAGTATTACAAATAACACTGTATCAAACAAACTTGTTGCAGCTTTCCAACGATAAGCATGAAAGAACAATGAAGAAGAAATACCATAATTTTAAATTAAATTTAAATAAAATATCAGTATTTATGCTTTCAAAGGTAATCGTTATAAGAAGGAAAGAAAAAAAAATATTTTATGGTGTTACTGAAGATGACCGAAGAGAACCGCCTATTATTAGGGTCATTTTGGTAGAACTGAATCACAGCACAAAGTGCATTGAAGAATTATTAAAGTGACATGTTCTCAGTATGTTTTCTACATCTTAAGGTGCATCAAAGGCTCAGTAGCTATGATAAATTCTGGCTCTGGACATAAATCTTTATAACTAAGAAAAGCCAAACAGGGCTGGATATGGTTTGTTCCTTAAAGCAGGCAAAGTGGTGTTTTGCATTGTTACATACTCTTTGTCCTCCACTGATGCAATACTGAATGTTTTTCCTTCTTTATGTATTGACCTGCAAACTATCCAACCCACAGTCATCTATCATTCAAACTTCAGGTGTAGTAACAATTCTGAGTCAAAGAGTCTGTCTATAGATTATGGCCTTCCTTCTTTAATGGTCAGAAGGAGAAGAGAGACAAGAACATTAAACCTCAATACTAGTCATAGAAATGGGCTTAAACTCATTTCTGAAACTCTTAAAATCAGTAACATGAAGATACTATTGATATATACAAAATTAGGCCAATACTTTTATATTTGAAACCTGAAAAGAAATCTTGAAAATAATGCTCTTGCTGAAGTATGTATTTGGTTTGGCTTAACACACTGATTTCTAAGTTTATCTTTTTTTAAGTATTTCTTTCATTTTTATTTATTATAAGAGGCTATTGTTTGATGTGTTGGAACTAGTGACTTCCAGATGGATTCTGGTCCAGATTCTGCAGGCAGAGAAGTATGCTAAGAAGACCATAAGTATTTCCTGAAAACTGTAATGAGTTGGCATGGATCCAAACGTCTTCATTAAGAGATTTTCTTTTGGATTATAAGATAAATTTTTGATAAAAATAGATCTTAGAGAAATTAATCCATATGAATACATAATTACTGAAAGCTTCTCTAATCTATGCAGTGAGTATCACTCCTCTTGTTCAAGGTGTCAATTGTTTGTAAAAAATAGAAGCAGGAAATACTTTGATCCAGAACATTACGAAAACCACTATGTCATACCAATAATTTTCTTCTTAGTCAGACTTTTAAAATAGCCTGTTAATTCTCTGTAACTGTTGAAACCAGATGAGATGTATTATTATTTTTTGCAAGTTTTTACTAGACTTAAATATAGCATTTCATATAATAACATGACTATCTGGAACATGACACTGTATCATGCAGTAATATTATTTACCTGTCATGCAACAGATTAACAAAATAGCGTTTTGTATAGAAATTTTAAGACAAGTAACAATTTAAAATATGGTACCATTTATTCCAAAGGAAGATTTCCTGCAATTGCTTTTTTTTTTTTCCCGTGGGAAATTTACCTCCAAGGTAAATTAAACATGAGTTCTAGAGTAGAAGAAAACCTGAGTTGAATAGTTCCCAAGGAATGAAACACAGTCACTTTTTTTAAGTGTGCATGTATACAAATATATATCTTATTGCTCTTGGAAAAGGCTCTCTAAAACATCTTCCCTCAAGCCAGGGTCAAGTTGGAAACATAAGAAGAAATACTGTTGCTAGAACTTCTCCCACCCTGTATTACATGAGCATAATGTATTATCCAGCTTCTTTGCTTCTGGCTGCATTCTTTCCTTTCATTAATATCCAGAAGAGAGAACAAAATATCCTTTCCCATTTATTTCATTTCTTCACTCTGTGCAAATTCAAGCCTACTTAAAACACACTTTCCTTGGCTGCACTTCATAGGGCTGTGACAGTAAACAACAAATGCAGTTTGTAAATCTCTGTGACAGTGTTAATTTAATTGCTGCTACTGATGCTATTTAGTTGTTAGTGCCACTGCACAGACCCAGAAGCCACTCAACATTTTCAGTCTCTCAATTTGGAATGACACTGCTGCCTGCTAGAGTGTTTTAGTCAACCTCGCAATGTCCCTTGCATGAAAGGGCTAAAATGTGTTTTTTAAACACCCCTCTGCCTGTGTTTTCAGTACTGGTAACTGCCTGTTACTGGTATCACTTCTTTTGCACCGAAAATGCAAGCAGATTATTTTATAAAAGGAAGGACTTTTACTAGGTTTGACTCTCTCATGCTTCCCCAATGTATTTCTCATTGTTCAGTGAATTTTCATAGGAATCCTGTTCATCATCGCACAAGCTACCAGAGTTTTTGTTTAAAGAGCCCTCATTGGTGCAATTTTTCTGTGCATTTTGTCTTAGTTCAGGGTAAATTCCAGAATTACACATTAGGGCAAATCACATAATTTCAAATTGTTTAAAAAGTACAAATACCAAACCAGATTATTTTTGTGGATTAAGTCCTGGTCATTTTCAGGTGTCCTGAGTTTAAACAAAATGTGAGAAAGGCATCCAAATTATTCTGTTATCATCTCTGACACACACAGCTTTCAAAAATATTGAATACACACTTCACACCTCTGCATGTCACAGGGCTCTAAGTTGAATAATCACCTGTACCAACTGTGATATTAGGTTAGAAACTTCAGCAGCCTCTTGCAGCCTTAACCAGTAAGGACAAATGCTACCAAAAGCTTCAGCTGATCATTACCATGTTATAGACTGGTCCAAGAGCTAAGACTGGCCAAAAGAGATTAATCCCAAGTCAAAGAAAAAAACTTAAAAGAAACAGAGGAAATGCAGACATTTGAGTGAGAGTTTAGAAAATATATTTATAGGTAATGAATAGCTCTTGGTGAGGTCCTAAACACTGTCGGCCCATCAGCTATATTATTGTTGTTAGTCAGATCTTCTGTCCACATAATTTTAGATGCAGACATATTTCTGAATGCCACATAAGACCTATTGTCAAGCCTTGACATCTGTATCCATAAAATCAGAGAGGGCAGTGGAGATGACATCCTGCCTAAAAGTCACAAGCTGTCCAGCCTTCTGTCACCTGCCACCATGTCACTTCGAAGCTTCTCTTACCTATTAATATTTATGCCTTCTCCAGTCTGCTTGGAATGGATTTTCTTTTTTTCCTTTGTTCTCTGATAAAGAAGTCAGAGATCTGGTCATGATGACCTTTGAGCATTAGCAAAATTCATTTTTATTCTCATGCTGATGAGGTGTATTTTTATTTCTTAACTTGCGCATACTGCTCAACTCCTGGTACATCTCAGGAACTGCCTTTTTCTGTGCTTTGGTGGTCTTCCTTCTTAAAGTGTTATGGAAATTCTTTCATTAGCTTTCATTAGCTCCTGAGGCTGAGTTCCTCTTCTACTCACCCTAACATTAGACTTCATGAGAAATACATACATTCTATTTAATGTTAATGAGAGCTTATGCCACTTACTCATCTTACTTGATACTTCACTACGCATATACCATGTTGTGACTGATTGACTCATTCCGTGAAAGGCTGACATCTTAGTAATTTAATACTTAGTTTCTTTGTGTTATATTGAAAGCAAATTATCCCCATTATCAAGCAGTACAACTTTTTTAAAAGCAGTGCTGAGACATTTTAATGTTTTCTCAGTGAGCATTTATAGCTTGTATTCCTACAATATAGCTTTCAGTAGTCATGAAGAGACGCAGATGTCTGTTTTGTCATTTTATTCTATACAGCAGCTCTACTAATTTCAGTACTGAGGAATAAGATACTATCTGATATGAACAGAAACAGAAGAATCTGGATCCAAATTTTCAGTTAGCAGCAGGACACCTGACATTGTAAAACATACTTTTGTCTGCCTGGCTGGGTTACAGGTGCTGAAGAACAGTGAGATCCAAAGAATACAAGAAATAGCCGCTATTTCAAAGCACTGGCAAGAGGCCCCCTTTTGCCCTTGAATGTGGGATACAAAGTTCACATTGATTTGGACAAGAGGCTCCTGCAAACGAAAGCAAAATTTTGGAACCAGAACAGTGGATACCTAATTACTTCTGTTGCCTTTGGCTTTTATTATTTGATTATTAGTACTACGTAACAGTAGTGCTTCAAAACCCTTTTGCTAAAGTGTGTGCAAAGAAACTAAATGAAATTATCTTCGCTGCCAAGTCTGAAGTGTCAAATGCACTAAATGGTCATGTGCATCCACAAGGAAGGAGACACCATCCTATGACCTGACCCAAAATTAGCACACTGCCCCAGGCATTTAGAAATTAGGAACACTTTAAATTGCAGAGTAAAGGAAAGAGCTTTTCTGTTTGTATACAGAAAAGTACAATCTATTGCACTGAGTTAGCCAGTCCCATGTTCCTGAATTACTAATGAAGTTACTAGAAGTGTTTAAATCATATCTACAGAGTTAATTTATACCCATGAAAAAAGAACAGATGTCAGGGGGTCCAATCTCTTCCACGTTAAGTGAACTGCCACAGGCCAGAAACTTAGTTATAAAGTCTAGCTCCAGGCAGTGCAGGTGTTGCTGCTGTGTGCTAGACCATACTTCACTCCTGACTACAGCCACTCAGGCCACTGCCAAAGAGTGATGTGTGGCAATGCCATTTGCATCCTCCTTGCAGGTCTGGTTTATTTGTTGTTTGTTCTCTTTTTAACTGAGGATTCTTTGCTTTCAATGATGGCTTCACAGTGGTCCTACTGATTGCTTTTGAGAAGGTGGGGTTTTGCTATCCTGATTGTGAGTTCTTCTTGGCACATGCTAACCTCTACTTTAAGTTGGACATTTAATGTCTATGAGATGATGACAGAGGGGAGAGGTCAAGTGCAGACGCTCTGGTGTATCTTCTCTACTGGCTCGACTTTCCCCTTTTTGGCTCTTGGCATCAATAGGGTGGATTTGGTCAGTGTTCAAAGGCCACTGGTGCATTTGAACAGCTTAGCAGGGAGACCTCATAAGCTGGTGAGAAGGCATTTCTGGTAGATGAAACACTGTGAAAGATAAGATGTAAGTTTGCAAGTAATGAATATATTTTATTTTCATAAAACAACCCTTGGTTTCATATCCACTGGCACTTCCGTGTTTATCAAGAAAAAAATCTCAATATCCATATTAATCACACAGTGCTAGTTACTGTTAATTAGTAATTACTATCAAGCTTTCTTCTTGCAATAGATTAATCTATTCAGTTTTACCGAACAGCCAAAATAGAAGAGAGAATGGTGTCTCCAAAAGCTGGCAATACTGACTCAACATCACAGTAAAAACATTTATTTCAGGACTGCATTAACCAGATAATTATTTACAGCCTGCAACGCCAAACTTTATGGAAGAAACAGTCACCTTCAGTGAGAAATCTCAGGAATAAAACCCTGGTCTAAACCAATGCTCTCCCGTAAGCTAGGGTCAGGAATGAAATTGTGCAAGAAGTGGTGCTGAATGAATAATGTTCATGGGTTTAAATCTGCTCCAGTCTAATGCTGCAAGTACTCAGTAAAGCTAGTATTTCCCATTGACTATGCTAGAGTTTACAGTCATGCATTAACATAGTGAAATAAATCAAATTAATTGCATTATCTTCTGCAGATGATAGAGTTAGGCTGGTGTTTAGGTAGAAATCTGTGTAATTCAGAATGATGCACACTGCAATGTGCAAGGAAAGCATATTCTTATTGCTGTAATGCTGCATGAAAGAAAGTTTTAAAACCTTTTTGAAAAGAAGAAGGAAGCACTGTTAACACTGACCAGGAAGCTTGGCCTAGCTGACACAGTACTCTGCAGGGCTCTTGTCTGATCTAAATAAAGAGGGTTAGACAGGGTTAACTTTCCTGTTTACAGTGAGGCCAGGAATATAACTTTATCTATTTTATTTTTTCTTTTCACTTTTGGAGCATGATTTATAACAATGATATTTGAAAATTCGTAGAGTTCATTTCTCCAATTATGAGCACCAAATCGCCTTTAATTCTTTTTCTGATAACCTGAATTGAAGTGACAACATTTTGTATAGTAGATAAGAGAAAAAAAAAAAAAAGGCAAGAACTATAAACATCTGTTTCCTGCTTTTTTCCTTTCTGGTGTTGCTCATTAAATCCAAACTGAAGCGTTTTCAATCGCGTTAGAAAACAGCCCCCTCTTGTGATGGAACAGTGGTTTGTGTAACATGCATCCAAGGTGATGAAGTAACAGGGAAAATCCAACACAGATGGGATGAGAGCAAAACCAGTAACCACGTAAAACAAAAAAACAACAACAACAAAAAAAAAACAACCAAAACATCAATCCATTATTCTAGTCTCAAATTTGCTAATTTTGTATGGTTTTATTCATAATTGTCCTGTGACATATTTCTGTTTAAAGATTTCAAAGTTCTCTTTAGTAAAAGCAGTAAATCAGTTGCATTGTTGAAACATCCTTTTTCACTTACTTTCACCTCTGCTGGTGAAAGTAATTAATTAATTTGCTTCCACATCTGTACTCATTTTTTTGCTTCAGCCATCCATGCTTTATTTTCTTAATGTTTGATTATAAGCTTTCTGGGGGAAGGATTGTTTTACTGCGTGCTTATACAACACCCAGACCAATGAGGACCTGAATTAGTCATTCTATGCCATGTTCACCACCATTATTTTCATCTCACATCTGCTGTATTGACAGCAGGACTTGAAGAGCTTTGTGGTCAGCAAAACAATAAATTCATCCAGCTAAATACTAATCTGCTTCCCACACCCTCCCCCCCCCCCCCCAAAAAAAAAAAAAAAAAAAAAGAAAGAAAAAGGAGAAAAAAAAATCAAACTATGAATATGAGAAACAAACGATGTGATGAGAGTCTTAGTCACAAACCACTTCCTTCCATTTCCTTTCTGCTGCCGAGATGATCATGCCCAGTGTCATGATACCTTGCACAGACATCTAAAAATATCCACTTTGTCTTGGGCTTTTCTTGTGTCATTCCTGAGCCATTCACTTCCCTGAAAAAAATCATTTGCTCTGCTTTAGGGCTCAGCTAGATGTTGGTTTTTTTTCCCTGTTTCTAGATTCATGTGAACTTTAAGACTTTGGTGCATCACATGTATGTGGTCCTTACATACGTCATATTGTAAGGAACTTAGGCATTTATGTCTGCCTGAGAGAGACAGGCGGTTCCCCTAAGTTAGCAATAACAAGTGTTTAAAATTTTAAACACTTAACGCAGATGACTAACAACATAAACCTCACAGAACATTAGATGACTATGCTATTGTTTGCTCTGTATAAAGCTCCAGCTGTGTTACTAACTTCCACACAATGAGCTGACCTGCATTACATATGTCTGCTTAATTGACTTAGACTTTTCTGAACAGTATTGAACTTGTTATAAACCCCAGATTCATGGCTTGTAATCTGAAGTGAACACAGGTTGCTTATGTCACATGTTAAACACATCACTGAGCTACAAAATAAACCACACCCTGCAATACCATACTTTCACTGTTGGGACACATAACTATTCCACTGACTGAAGTAAGTTCTCACTGTCACAGCAAAATGTGACTGTTTCTTAGTTAAGTGACTTTATGTTTCCTTCCTTTGAGTTCCACCTGCTGAGTTTAATTTGAATTTCCCCTACTGGAGGCAGTCCAAACCTCACCAATCCAGGACTTCAGCTTCGTGTTTTATACAACACTCAAAACCACATTATTTCATGTGGTTTCAACACCAAGATATCATGGCTTCTCCTAGAACAGCTCAAAATTAAGAGTAAAATTACAAGAAATCCTATGGCCCTCATATGTGTGAACAGAGCAGGTTTCGACCCTTTCAGCCAAGAAAGGTCAAAAGGCTCTTGCGGCAGAACCACTGATTTGGATGTGTACACCCCATCGGTGCCACTGCTTCAGAGTTGCAAGCACTCATTGCCAACGGTCTACTGCCTGCTCCAAGTGACTCACATAGCATTTTTAAAAAATAGTAATTGATGTCACAAGATCTGCTTCTCTTTTACACCAAAAAGCAGAACGGAGCACATCTGTAATTTAAGGCTGAGTAAGAACACTGTGACTGGATGACAAAGTCAGTAAGGGGAAGCCCCATCAGCATACCTTAGTTCAGTAATCCCAAAGGGTTTCACTGATGGCAAGAGAATCACATGATCCCACCCTTAAATTGGCCTAGGTTTAATTTATGGCTCTGTACTTTAGAACACACTAGCTTATGCTTTAAAGTAGTAGCAGTTGCAAGCAAGTTGATCTTGGACTACAGGTAATCCTAGACCTAGGTAAATTTCCAGGCTACATAAAAGATGCAATTAAATCTTTTTATGGAAAAAAATGAAGCAACTGCCCAAGCCAGTAGCAGTAGTTAGTAGAGTAGAGTTGGGCTGGAATTAAACCGTATACCCTGAGAGGTTTCCAGATATAACTAATGTAAAGATAGAGAGCATGGGGACTGTTTCACAAACTGCACCCTGGAAACAGAAGACAGCTAGAATATAAGCAGACAGCAAGAAAACCACCTATGAGGCTTGTCCTGAAGAGCTAGATGGGCAAACCTGTAGAGGAAAAGGAATTGCTTGAAAGACAGACTTTGAAACCATGTGAAATTTCCAGTGCTTGCTGGTTTCTACTCTGAACTGGAAAACAAGGATGCGCTTGCAGTTTTGTAACTGTCTTGCATCAGGCCCATTTGTGTAGTAATTTTTCCCCACCAAGACAGCCAAGGCTTCAAACACTAAATAATTGCTCTGTGGCAATAAACCAGATTATTTCAATAATTTCAAAATAATATAACTTCTTTTTTCCCCTCTCACAGGTATCTCAGCTGAATTCATAACTCCCATGTTTAACTTTTATAAAAGCATTGGAGAGCTGAAGATGACACAGGAAGAATATGCACTGCTTACAGCCATAGTTATCCTGTCTCCAGGTAACTTCTCATCCAGAATTAAATATTAGTGGCTTGGGAAAGAAAGCAGGAGGAGTATGACCTGGGACTTGTAAAAACTTACATTCTACATAGAGTAAGTGACCACACATGCTTATTCAATATATTCAGTTGTTAAACCAGAAAACAAACACACAAATCCAAGCTCCAAATGTCCTCCTATGCCATCTGGTTTTGCATAGAAGGGAAAAATGTGCCTAAATGCAATGATTAAAAAAGTACTGGTATGTCTTCACTGCTTAACACAACAGGCTTTTTCCTTCAGAAAATCCCAGTTGTGGTTACACACGCAACAATACAGACCACTGTGGAATGTTACTATTTTTTAGAGGGAAATTGGGAAACTCTGTAACTTAGAGAATAGCAGTAAAGGTCTTCAGCCTTTATGGAAGAAGCAGTAGGGTGTCAAGAGCAGGACGGTAGCAAGTAGGCCTCTTGACTATAAAGTGCTGGAAACTGACCTTTCAGAAGTATCAGCGCAATAGCATCTCAGCCCTGATTAGAGGCTTTGCTGTAAAAAAACTAATTCTTCGACAACACAAAACTAGCTCTGCCTATGAAACACGGAGTAATTGTATAGTGACTCAAACAAATTGACTCATAGGAATGGGAGAAGCTGATGCTTCAGGACAAAAGACAGACACTGAGGTTTCATGGAAGATAGGAAGGTGAAGCAATTGCATTGCTCTTTCAGTCAGTGTGGCTCAAGAAATTTCATCAGAACTTTCAGTGACAAAAAAAAAAAAATTCTCTCTTTTCTTCCCTCTCCAAGTACCCAAACACACACAAATCAGCAAATTAAAAGAACAATTTCTAACAAAGAAGTTTCATTAGAGGATGAAGGTGTTTGATTCTCCCTGGGGACCAGTATGTACACTCTACTGGCCAAATTCCCCAGCTGTACAACACCTCCAAGAACTTATGCTGTGCTGTTTAGCTGCTTCAATGCATCACAGGCTGTACTCGGGTGCAGAACTGCACTAAGAGATGACAATTGAACCCCAAAGAAATATTTCCAAGTTAAAACTGTTCAGTTTTTGACAAAGTTGAAAGTGTTCCCTAGATAGAAGTAGGAAGCTTACATGAAAACCCCAAACAAAAAAACCAACCAAACAAAATCTTAACTATTTTTATTCCCCCTTAATATGAATACAAATATTCTGTGTGAACACCAGTACCCGGTGTAAATACTGGAATATTTTTATATTCAGTTACCAGTGAAAATATTTACATTGTATCAGAGCATATATTTGCTAATTACTTCTTTCCTTTTAAAACCATAACCAGATCGACAATACATAAGGGACAGGGAGTCCGTGGAAAGACTTCAAGAGCCATTGCTGGATATACTACAGAAATTCTGCAAACTTCACCACCCAGATAACCCTCAACACTTTGCATGCCTCCTGGGCCGTCTGACGGAATTACGGACATTCAACCATCATCACGCAGAGATGCTGATGTCGTGGAGAGTAAACGATCACAAATTCACACCTCTGCTCTGTGAGATCTGGGATGTGCAGTGATGCATACTTTTATTTTAGAATAATCTTTTTAAAGGACCACATAGCATTTATTTTCATAGAACGATATCCCACAGTACATTAAATTTTCTTTACTGCATTTTTATAGAAACATGCCATGGATTCATGAAAGTAATTTTGTTCACTGTACGCAGAATATTGCATAGCTTTCAGATCTTCACACGTAAGTACAACTTTCTCTGTATTTATATTCTCTGATCAGAAACAGTCCACCAGCTCTTCAGAGGAACCCTGGTAATTCTGCTGCAATTAAGCTGATTGCAGTTACACTTTCTCTTGATAAAGGGGGATAGCATTCATATTTTTTTTCATTGCAATGTTTTTGTGCTCAGCCTCCATTATATTCCAGATACTTACCTAATAAACCAGCTGAAATGGTTAATGCCAGTCATTTGCGGCTCAACTGTGAAATGTGTTCATGTAAGATGTGCAAGATGTTATTTCTTCATAAGGTGAAAAATTATGTAATGGAGAAAAGCCTCATACACACACAAGGAAACCCCAAACAACCTTTTCATGATATAAACGTGTAACTTCTTTTGAATTATTTCAAAGTAAAAATTATACAGTATCTAAACTTTGTTAAAATGCATCACAGGTTATTTTGCTTTAAGACTTTGACTGTTGGTGTTCAGCGGCTCTGAACAGCACCATCACCAACATCCCCGAAACAGGTAAGTGGTCCGAGTGCTGTGCGGGGCTGCAGGCAGAGTGAGTGGTTTCCTTGTGCCCGGGTCCGCTCCCAGAATCCCAGATGGCCGGGGTACTGATGTGACCGTGTTCTCCAAACGCTGGCCCTGCGCTGCCGGCAGCGCGAGACGCACGGCAACGCGTTGGGCGCAGAAACAGCTCTCCGCCCTGCTGCCAGAAGTGCAGGACCCTCAGCGGGCCGGCGCTTACCCTGACCGCCACGCAGCCAGCCCCCTGCTCCCGCCAGCCGGGACCAAGCCCGCCATCGCGGCCCCGATGGAGCAGAGCTTCTTTCAGAGGCGGTTGGTGACATAAGGAGGGCAGGCTGAGGCGAGTGATTTCACCTCAGCTGGAGCGGCCGGTGGGCGGTAGGACCATCTGCCACAGCGACCGAGCCAGCAGCCCTCCGGCCCCGCCGCCGCAGCAGGCGGGGCACCGACGCCCGACCTATCCTCCGGCGGCGGGGGGGGGGGCAAGGTTTGCCGAGGCGACCTGGCTGCCAGCGGATCCGTGACCCTGCGCCCTGAACCGCCTCTCGGGAGGCCGGAGGAGCGGCCCCGCTACCCAAGGCCTTCAGGCGAGCCGGCGCGGGTTGCGGTGGAGACCCTCGAGCTGCCCCGCATAAATCGGATTCCCCGAGCGGAAGCGCGGCGAAACCAAAGGTCTCGCCTTGGGCGCAGCGAGCGGGCAGAGCCGCGGCTCAGGGCCAGGTGCGGCAGGCACGCCCCAGCTCCGCCCCGCGGGCGCTGATTGGCCCTTTCGAACAGAGCGGCCGGCGCGGAGCGAGTGGGGTGAGTGCTCTGCTCCGCTCCGCGGCGCCGTGGCAGCTGTCGGTCCCGGTCCCCGTCCCCGTCCCCGTCCCGGTGGGTAGCGCGGTGCCACGGATCAGGGTGGCGGTGGCGGTGGCGGTGGCGGTGGCGGTAGCAGCGGCAGCGTCAGTGGCAGTGCGCGGGTCTCCCCGCAGAGGGGTGGGGCTGGGGGGCGGCAGTGCTCTGGACACGGCGTGCGGGAACGGTGAGGGGCGCCCGAGAGGCGGCAGGTCTGTCCCCTCGTGGGGACCGGGGCTCTGCTGCTGCAGGGTCACGCTTGCGTCGGTGCATCGGGCGCACGGGAACCGAGCGGTGGCACTCGGTCAGTTACGCCTGTCTATAGAGGTAGTGCTGGAAACAGGCTGAGCATCGGCGCGCCTCACGGGACGTATCCCGGTATTGGGCTAAGGCTGTCACTGGGACGGGTCACCCTTCTGCGGGCAGCAGCTCTCGTCTGGCCTAGTCAGCTTCTCTGGCATGGGTGTTGGAAGTGAAGTGCAGTGAAACTAACCTTGGGGAAGGGAGAGGGGAGAGTTTTTGCATAACCGCCTTTAAACCAGTCTCTCCTGTGCCTCACACAAGCGTTTGAGGATGCTGTGCTATTTTTGTAGGAAAACTGCCCTAGTGCTTTTGGCTAAAATACTCTTTCATATTGTTTATTAAGCTGAAAAATGTCTGTCTCCTTCATTTGCCCAAAAGCTGGCTGTATTCCAAGGATACTGTGTGTCATCTTTGCCATAGTATAAGAACAAGGAATGGGGAAAAAGGGCATGTGTACCTTTAGAACCTCTAAGGTATAGCTGGCCTATGCATTTGTAATTCTAAATGTACTAAGCGGATCTTTCACAATAAGACAGGATTTTATATTTAAGTCAAAACAAACTTCTCCTGGTTATGGCCAGCCAGCAGCTTGTTCCCTGAGTATCAGGTGATGCTCCCCTCAATGTTGCTCAGCTGGGAAGAAGTGTGGGGTGTAAATGGGAGGGAGAGGAGGGTTTGTCTGTGAGCACTACTGAGTGCAGGGGTAGCAGGGTGGTGTGCCTCCTGTTAACCAGCCTCTCCCCAGACTGGATGCTCCTGTGGTAAAGGAGCCGTCTGCACGTCTGGTGCGGAGATGGCGGCTCCTGCGATGAAGCCCTCCTCCCTGATTTCAAGTGGATTTCTCTGCCCTGACAGGTGAATCAGGGCCTTTGCCACGCTTTGGAAGGGGAGAGTGGGCTCACTGCCACGGAGAGGTACAGAAAGGCAGTACTGGAAGAGAGCAGTCAGCCTGCCTTAATGTAAGTAGATGGTTGCTACCTTAAAGCCCATCACCTTGGACTGACGAGTCTGGTTCTTTCTCTTTTGTGCCTTTGAGGCCTCCCCAAGGAAACAGAGCTCCTGCTGACTCAGTAATGCAACAAAAGGGCTCTATAATTGCTTAGTGACAGAGAGTAGCTCTCTGCTGCAGGGATGTCTCTTGTACCTACCTCTTCTGCATGTTAGGATATGTGAACCAAAAGAAATCTTGGCTATCCTGTAGCCGGTTTCAACAGATACTGACTTGACAGCTTCTTTCATTTCAGAATGTTTGAAATGTGGGTTTCAGTAGGTACTGTCAAAGCTAATCTAGTTTCCAGCTGCTCTGGGTAAGTCTGTTGTGACTGCCTTTGGGTGTTGATGGAATAGAAGATGATGCATTATATATCTTAAATATAGGGTGAAGATGTAAAAGTGTTTCTACCTAAGTTTTTTTTAATGGGTCTGTGCATTCAAGGCCTTTTAATCAGGTTGTGAATCCCTTTAGGTTCCATTTAAGCTAAGTCAGTGGCTGCTTCATCTATGTTTTGGGCATCTGTGAATTGTGGATTTTTTGTTTATTTCTTTGTAAACCGTGCAGCCAAGTAAAATGGGACTTGGACTTCGTTTATCTTGTGCTACAGAGTGTAATTAATATAGCATGTCTTGCTGGTTGGGCAACTGATACTAACCAGGCTATCTTGTGTAGCATCTGAGAGAGTGTGTTTAGCACCCTGAAGTATTTGTATAAAGTGTTTTAGTATTCGCTGACTTTGCTGTTTCTGAGCTTACCTGAGGGCAAAGCGGTGGTCATCCCTTTGGAGAATAGAGGCAGACTATGGTCTTGCAAGGTTGTCATGTGCAGGTTCATGTCCAGGGTGCCTGCGCTCCTTTTCTTCAGAAATGCCCGTCACTATGCCACATGTCAGTAGATAGCTACATTTTTCTGTCTTTCCTAATGCTGATCCATAGTTCTAGTCGTTTAGTGGACGTTTGGCAGTCAGCCAGACAAAGGCAGCTCCTGCCTTCCCCACTATATCATTTGGGGCTGACCTCCTGTCTTGCAATAAGTCAGTGTTGTTGCATTATTCTAGATGTAAGGTACCACTAGGACTGGGCAGTGTTTCCACTCTCCTCCCATCCCGTGGAGCCTGTTGGCAACAGGAGTGCCCACAGAAGTGGGATGTTCGCTGAGTGGCGGGAGAATTCTGTGTTTACTGAGCTTGGAGCTAGGCTGGTTGTCCCGCTGATTGGGAAGTGCTTGCAAGTTTCTGGTGCTTCCCCTATTTTAAGGGGTGAAGCAGGTAGAGACTCCTCCTAAGGACCTTGAGGACATCAGCTGGCTGGGAAATGGGAATGGTGTGGCCTGAGGCTGTGCATGGGACATGATATGATACAGTCCATTTTCATTCTGTGGTATTTTCTTTTAAGCTGTGATCCCTGAACACTAAATGCCTGTTGAATGAAGGTGAGTTGATAAAACTGGTATGTACAGAAACTGATACTGTTCTAGCTGGAGCTGCCTGAATTCAATATCAAATACTTGATTCATTCATTACGTAGAGCTTTTTGATGCAGGAAACCCAACTGGTTTTAGAAGTTGTCAGATTTGGTTATGACTCCACACAGTACTGCAGTATTCGCCTCACCGCAGCACATTCTGCACCCTTGCAGGCCGACTACTTGAAGGTGGCAGACTTCTGGGTCTTCTCATCCTACTTGCTGTCGCTGTAAGTGATAAGGCTACATTAATCTTTATTCTCTGCAGTCTCAGAGCTGGACTGTTCGGGCTCTGAAAATGGGTAATTGTTACTATATTTTTCAACTCAAAATTTGTGCAGGGTAGTCTATATCATCAAAGGGTCATTTATTAAGTGTTATTCAGATGCCCTGATAAATGAATCTGTTTGACTTTCTAGAGAGCCCTTTGGCATATGGGCTTACAAAATAACTTACTTTAGAAGGGCAGGCTCTTAAAGATCAAGTGCCACAATTTTCCTCAATCCCTTTTCTTTTTTCTCTTTTTTTTTTTCTCTTTTTTTGACTAGTTTTTGTTAGGCATGCCACAAAACTGCAGATGCTGAGCATTCTTGTGATAGCTGCTGCGTGAATATTTTGCTTTGTTCGTGTTTTGAGTGCTCCCTGTGAATTAGGCTGCCTTTTGTTTTCCTGGGCAGTTAGTATGCTAGAGCGCTTGTTAGCCTATATGGAGCTCCTTATTTTAATGAGACCAGCTTCTCTACTGGCTGTTCTGCTGTTGTTTTATTTATTTTTTTTAATCAATGGAGCCTCTTATTGCGACTCTCTTGGGACAATAGCTTTCTTTGCTAAAGGAAAATGTATTGCCCTGGACAAAGCTGTGGGAAGCATAACATGCTCATTAGTAATGCTTGGTATATACACTGCCCTTCTCTTGTTCATTCATAGCAGGAAAAATGACATCAAGGAGAGGATGTCCTTTTTTTTTTTTTTTTTTTTTCCCCGTAGAAATAAAAGGAGGGGAAAAAAATATCACTTGGAGTGTCCCTGATAAAGTTTGAGAAGCGCTAGCAGTCCTCAGTCCTGGTTCAAAGAAGTGGCTTCAGCCTGAAAATAAACTGGTTGCTTGTTAGCTGGTCATAGGGGTAAGTTGGTTGAAATGCCTGATGTGTGGTCCTATGTAGCATGAGAGGGGAAAAATGGGAAGGAAACAGCACCATTCTGCTTTCTGGCTAAGAGGAAGGGGGAGAATTTTTTGCAAGAATGGGGTCTTCTGTGGTGGGCCATAGAGCCTTTTGTTATAGAAAGGCCAAGTTGCACATCAGGTGGAGAAGAATGCCATCTACATATAAAGCTTAAACATCTGGGACACGAGAGGGAAGTTATTTATTTTTAAAGGAAAACAGATGAGTTTAAACTGTCTGACAGTGTCTGCAATCTGGTTTCCAGCTTCATCAGCAAGATGAAGTTTTATTGCAACTATTAAGTGATGGAGCAAGAAAGTTGTTTATAAGTGGCTTCAGGACACAGATAGGTACATTTTGAGGTTGTAACGCTCTCCACTACCACTTTGGAGAGCTATGCTGAGGAAATTCCTTCTGGTATGTGTGTATGCAGCTATCCTGGTAATACTGTGCATTTCTAGACCTGGAGCCTACATTAAGAGACTTACTGATTGATCCCAAGCCCAGTGTAGAGTTTGTGCTGAGTTTTCCTGTGATTGAAAGCATTGCTTTAAAATACTGTGTTGGCTTCAGGAGAGAAAAGCCAGGGAAGTGTCCTGATAACCGTATTGCTGCAACAGCTTGTTGAAAACACAGGTATGTGCTAGTTGCCTGGAAATACAAAATTCCAACAGACATTAATAAAAATACTGATTTCTCTCATGTATCAATGCAAGAAGTCTCATTCTTCAAAATTATTCTTTGCTTTAAGATTTTCATAAACTTAAAAGTATTTAATATAAACTTGGGATACATAGATGCACATGCATGTGTGTACAAGATACACCTGTGTGGTAGCTTAAAAAGAAAGGGTGAATGCCAACATTGTTACATCCAAGAATGGTTTGGAGTATTTATATTTCTTTTTGGTAAAGTAAATGCCTTACAGCTCCTTAAATTCATGCAAACTTGACTATTATTTATACATATGAAGTTAGTTGCTTCTTTGTGCTGTAATAACTGCCCCTTTACTTAAGGGCACAGAGCTGACATTGACTGAATACTTCATCAAAACATTAGCTACTAAGATACTTCCCTCTTTCCTCCTTCATTCCCGATAAGACTTGTTCCTGTTTTACCAAAGCAGCACTGGGGGGTTTTTCTTGAAAGCAGGAGGGACTGTAATAAAAATACTCTTCTCTTTTTCTAGAGGGAGCAACTAATGTAAATGCAGGTAACCATGCAGAATGCAGTTCAGGTAAATGGCTTTTGTAATGTTTGAATCCCTTATGATATTTTTTTGTTTTGTTTTAATGCAAAAATGTAACCTGAAGCAGATGAAATGCTAGAACACCCCCAAGTTGTCTCTATTAAAAAAGATTACTTATTTTCCTATTTTGCCAATGGTGCAATGTGAAAAGATATATAACCTGGTGTTCTCTTCCTAAATGCTGTTAGCTAAGGCTTTGAAGTCAAATGCTGAGTTATTGAAGAACTTGTTTGTTGATTAAGAGGAATTTTTAAAACTCCTATGTAAGTATAAAAAATTATCTTTTTTTTGTACACACGCTGAACTGAAGGAAAGTATTTAAGAATACCAAAGGGCCTCTTTGTCTTCAGGAATTTTGTGCATCAAATTTCAGTGTGGTACTTTTCTTGAAATGTAAAGTACCTCTCCAATATGAAAATATTAAATCCCTAAGGGAAATGCTAAGGATTCATGTTCAAGCACTGTGCTATGTTCTTGCATGGAAATATGTTTCCTCTTAACGCCATCATTTTAATGATTTAAACACTTAATGCTTCTGAAATGAATGTCAGAGAAATCAGTAGGCTGTAGTAAATTATATGACAAACTTCAGATTTCATTGCTTAAATTTGTTGAGAAAAAGAAAAAAAACCCACAAATTTAATGCACATTTTCTTCATTTAATAAATATGTAATTTTAAATCCAAAGAAGTCAAGAGAATGGATGTAGTAGTACTTTTGATGTAGGCATTATTAATGAGAGTTGCACCATCATGACTGCTGCTGTGTTGGTGTATCTGTCTGAAGGGGAATGAATACTTACTGTTTGAATAATTCAGAACTGCAAATTTTTGCAATATGTCTGCAAATACTAGACCTCGCTGTCTGCAGCTTCCTGACATCTTCTGCAGGTGTGGTTTGGAGATGACCTTCCCTTAAGTCCCCGCAGTCCTCTAACTCCCAGACATGGACCAGGTTTGGCAGATGTGTGCCTGTATGACCGATGGATATCTGTGCGGCATGAAGCAACTTTGGTGCCTATGCAAGAAGATCTGTCAATCTGGCTGTCTGGCTTGCTGGGTGAGGTTAAAAATCACTAATAAATTTCAAAGCACTTTCCAATATTCCAGTCAATGCTGACACTTAATACCTATAGTACTGTTAAGATCTGGTGTATCTGAGCCTGAATGGCTAGGAGAATTGCATTAAAATGCATGTTTTGGTTTTGGATTTAATGAGCTGCCACTTCTTAGAGGTAGGATGATAAACCATTCTAATTTATTTGCTGAATCTTGGTAGTCTAATTAAAATCTAATTAAATGGATATTTGATTTTAATTTACTTATATTTTTCTATTAATTTTCAGTGTTTAACACTGGAATGCTATTTGAGTTGCCTCTAAGTTCATATGAAACTTCTGTACCTTCTTTGGAGTAACTCTAATATTGATTTTTTTAGGAATAGAAATCAAAGCAGAACAACTGCTAGAAGAACTTGATAATGGGGTACTACTCTGCCAATTGGTTGGTGTTCTTCAAAACACAATTAAAGAATGTTGTAGCTCAAATAATTTAAGGGTAAGTTGTGATTTATTATTTTTTTTTAATGCGTACATGAACTTTTTAATTATAAGTGGCAGTAAAAAGAGGCTGATTAACAATAATGTGGCTTACAGATGGGCAAGCTTTGTGCAAAAAATTACTTATATGCTTTGTTAATAAAATCCTATCAAGTTTTTAGTTTAATTCCAGTAGAAGCCTTGTCTGAGGAAGATCTAGTCAAAGTCTGGAGTTTGTTCCCCTGACATCAGTGTGGGTTGGTAACAAGATATCCATTGGCACTTGGTGGTATGTTTTATGCTCAAAACTGGTGGCTAAACTCTAGAATGTAGGCCAGCCGTCAAAATATCCAAACTGAGATGTACCTGGACATGGGCTGTAGTGTTTTTGTTGGGAACCAAGACTGCGTTAAAATGTGAATCTCAAGCAACTTCCAGTCTGTGTTTGTCCCATGAAAAATACTGATTTGCTACTTTAAAGTATAAAGCCATGTAGGTAGCATATGGTCAACCTACAGGGGTATAGCTACAGCAGTGCTTAGATTTGTCAAATAGTAGATCACCAGCTAATGTGCCCTGATTGGTAGCGTTTCCCTTGGGGGCAGGAGGCACTGCTCACCATATCCAGTGATATTTATTCAAGAGCCATATGAATGCTCCAAATCCTTAGTTGTTTGGTTTTGGGTTTTGTTTTTTTTTTTTTTTTCAAAGGAAGACAAGATTCATAACTTGTGTATCTGTGAACTGAATTTTTAGTTCTGAAGATACCAATTTAAAACCAAATAAGTACTGAATTCCTTTAAAGGAAACTGCCCCTTGTTCCCTTCTGTTTCCCTCTGCTTTCTAGAACAGGCTCTAAAATGAAGTCTGGCATCTGAGTATATTTCAGTTTAGTTGGAGTTCTCTGTCTGTGCTCATTCTGCTGCTGTGAACAGAGCTTGGGAAGGGCGAATAATTATCCAAACCTGTGAAACCACCAATAAGATTTCTACCCCAGCATGTGGGGAAATGGGGGACCAACTGTATAGGCAGCCTTTGGGAAAGGCTGCAGAGCTAAGGATTGTTTACTCCATGACTGTTCACAACGATAGGGTGGAATGCTTTCTACATTAGTGTGGCTTTTTTAATAGAATGCATGGTGGGTTGCACACAAAATAGTTACTAACCACTGTTTCTGTACTCTGAATTGAGGGTTTATTTTCCTTTGCAAATATGCTTTGAAATCTGTTGGCAATGTTGATGTGCACAATGTACTTTTTGTTTTCTTCCCTTGCCAGAATTTTCCTATGAGAAAAGTTCCATGTAAGAAGGATGCACCATCAGGATCTTTTTTTGCCAGAGATAATACAGCCAACTTTCTTAACTGGTGTAGGGCCATTGGAGTTGATGAGACTTATCTCTTTGAGTCTGAAGGTTTAGGTAAATCTACCTTTTTGTAAGACTTGCTTTGATCTCTATGTGGGTAACTACCTAGTCAGGGAGATCTCTTGTGTACAGTCTTTTGAAGTCTTTGTCATGAATATGCCTGTCTCATGCAAGCTATTAATACTTATTTTAAGGAAGTGTTGGAGTAGAAGCCTTGAAAACACAGTTTAGTGACTGCTCTAACTCACATGATGCTTTTCCAAACTTCTAAAAGTTGCTGTATGGGCCAAAGTGGGGAGTGACAATTGTGCAGCAAACTTTCACGTTTTTCAGTGAAAAGGCCCACTGAGAAAAAGAGAATAAAAGTTTGGTTTCACTTTCCCTGTGCAGGAAGACCACAGGGCCATGGAGTCAAGTCACAATAAGATCCTTTATTTGGAGTTAGAGCTCATTTTTGTTGCAGAAAGCCCTCAGAATTATGAATTCATGACTGCTAAATTTGGTAACAACAGCAAGGCATTGTATCTGAAGTGGCAACAGTCTGTTGGTAATTAACATTTACTTCAGGACCTACTTGACATGACTAAACCATTTGTGTTTTTCCATTTAATAAGATAGTTATAAAAATAAATATTGCCAACTGTGTGTGTACGACTGCCCCAATGCACAATCTGTCCCTTATAACAAACAGCTTCCAGACTGATACTTCCAGATGGAATAAAGCTTGGTTAACTGCTAATTAAGAGGAAGTGTGCTTTAATTGCATGGTAAATAATGAAATGCTCTTCTACCAGCTATTATGTCAGTAAAAATTAATTAATACAAACTTTTCCGTGGCAAGCCAAAGATTGGAAATTTTTTGGCTACTTCTTTTTTTTTTTTTTTAAAGGCAAAATATCTGCGTGTCAGCAGAACAGGAAAAATTTGCAAAGTACCTTTTGTTTTCAGTAATCAGATGCAGTTGTCACAATGTTTACTAGATTTTCTCAAAGTCTTTGTGCCATTTAATGTAATTTAAATGGGAGGAACTGTTTTCATGAACTGTTTTTCTTTCAAGCTCTCCTCCCGGCTAGTTGGACTTCCCATGCTTTCTCTATTGGATAAGACATCTTTTAGAATAGTTAAGAAAATATCCTCATTTGCATCTGTCTCAGTCTGATTTAATTAGTGAGAGAATCTCTTTTCAGTGCCATGAAATACAGATGAGTAGGAGAGCTGAGATACAGGAAAATTGGTTTTAATTTGCTTTTTTGCAGTGCAACTTGTATGAACCACATTGCTTAAACATCTTAGTTCCTGTGAGTGGATGGGTAACTAGAACTTGTTTAGCCTCCCTGAGATAAGCAGACAGGATTTCCTAATACTGTGGCTTTTGCTCATAGCTAAGAAGTGTTTTGAAGTCTGATTGTAACTCTTGACACAAGCTTGCTTTATGGCATAAATATCTTCTGTGAGCCTTTTTGGCAGTTGAAATGAGCAGACTTGCAGCCTCCTTGATGAAACATTCTTTCTACTGGTGTTTTCCATCAAACTTTCAATCCATTCTTTATGAATGAAATAGAGGATAGACAATATAACAATTGTCTCTTTCCCATCACATATTTAGATCAATGCCTCCTGAAAAGTGTGGGTGGCTGTGAAGGTACTAAACTAAGTGGCTCCTAAGACAGTAGAAAGGGAGGGTAGCCATCATAGGACCCCCTTTGACATTCAGATAAATCTCTTGATCTCTCTTAGGGGTAAATTTGCATTTTTCTACTCTAGATTCAGGCAAATAATGCCACGTCTGTTACAGCTGGCAAAAACACAACCAAAAAAAAAAAGGGATTAAGTGACTTCTAGTACCTTTTATTTTATGACTGTGTCAACTTTCTATTTTGGATTTACCCTTCATAATCAGATGCTTTTAAAAAGTAGACTGGTGTAGGTGATGTAAAGAACATCTGCCCGTACTCTGCTTATACTTTAGGAAACACTTTAGTCTCATTTAAAGCGAAGTTGTTTTAAATTTGAGCATCAGGAAGATGTTAGATTTCATCTGCAGATATAGAGCTGGCTCATTATGTTTCTCTTCAGAATGAATTTCCAGTTTCTACTGAATATTGTTACTGCACATTGCAAAGAAAGTCTGACTTGTTCATATAAAAGTTATACCATATGAATATCATATCTACAGCTTTTCCCATTTCTTACACTTACTGCTGGTTGGGGAAAGAACAGTGCCATGTGTGTGGGTTGAGGGGAGCTGAATGACCTTTCTCCCAGCCTTTGGTTTCTGAGTTATTAGGCAGTATTCCTGGTTGGCTAAAAAATTGCAGGGATGTTTGTTGTTTTGTTTTTTTTTTTTTTCCCCAAAGCCTTCATACAACTGTTTGTAGAACATTTTGAAAGCACCTCAATTTTAAGGGTTGTATTGGGACAGAGGAGGAAGTAGTTACTTGTGGGTGAGATTTTAAACTATTTTCTTTCTCTGTTCATGGCCTAGCTTCTTTTTCCTTGCTCACCTAAAGATGGAAAGATGCCAAAACAGGCATTGTTTTCCTTCTGCCTCTTCCACTCTTCAGTGCAGCAGTAGAAATGATTAAACATTTTCATTTCAAATCTGTCAAGAAAATCCAGAAGAGCTGCCACAGTCATCTTCACGCTGCTTGGTCATCACCTTGCTCTTCCATTTCATTCTTCAGCTTTCCTGATTGTCATTTCGCGTGCCTACATGGCCAAGTAACATGCACCTGCTAAAGCTTGTCTGAATCGAGGGGTACAAAGCAGCCTCTGCATTGGGCACTAACTGGGTTAATGTGGGCACAGTCTTTGAGATGCAAAGCCTAATGCAAAAATCAGTGCTGCTAACATCTGAAATAGAGTTGCTTCTTGTCTGTGATCACAGCCAATATCTGATGTTTGAATCTGAGTATTTGTCTCTTTAAACCAATGTCATTCTCGCCTCCTTCCTACAGTCAGGGTTTTTGACCATCCTTTTCAGACACAGCCTCACAAAGATATCAAATCCTGAAGCAAACCTCCGGGTGGATGGGGCAGGAGGTAGGGCCTGACAGGGTGGGGTGAAATGTGGGTATAGCATGAGGTAGGGTAGCTGCCACAGGCAAAGTGGAACTGGGTGAATCTGACAGCTCCTGCTGGTACCCAGAGCTGGCCACTCTTAAAGTGATAAGAAAAAAGATATGTTGCTTACTGAAATGGTAACAGTCATCCAGATTATTCTTTCACAGCCATGGGTTTAAACCACTTGGGCTGACTGGCTGCATAGAACATCCACTTGTCAGCTAGGTCACTTGCAGTGTATTCTACAACTGTTCACCTATAGAGTGTGTGGGCTTATCTGTGTCTGTATGCATGAGCAAGGACAGATGGAGTATATTTTCCTATTTGCAGTTGCTGAATACTTTTCATCTTTAAGACTGCAATAATGTATTTGAGGATAGCAAAGGAAAAGCTGTTGGATTTTCCTCCTCAGCATAAGAGAAGCATATTTCTCTTAGGAGGTAGAGAAGAATTTGATTTCAGGAGTGCCAGGATGGGTTTAAACATTTTATGGAATAGAAAATTAGATCTGGAAAGCATGTAGTGCTTTATCAATGATAATGTAGCTTGCAGAAGCAATAATTCTGGGTAGAATGATGGCAAAGTTGATCATCTATTCCTTCTATCTAATCATCTATTCCATCTATCTTCCCCCCTTTGTGTACTTAATTGCACAGGGCTCTCTACAGTAAATACGAGCTGTAACTCCCTTTTATTCTCTTCCCTTTTAGTTTTGCACAAGGATCCAAGACAAGTGTATCTTTGTCTGTTGGAAATTGGGCGCATTGTGTCCAGGTATGTGATCTGCACATGTTCCTAACAAGACAGTGAGGAACACATTCTCTTAAGTAAAACCGAAGATAAAGTTAAGACAGTCTGTCGCCATTAAGTGCAATGCAGTAAATGTTAATTCTGTGCAGAAAGTAGGGATGAACTTTTCTAGGACCATTGTACAATATAAGTATTTTTTTAAATATTTGTCAGATTTTTTTCCATGGAAAGGTGCTGATCCACTGGTGTTTATAGCTGTATATTTAAATGCTATGTTCAGCTTATAGATATGTGTACATCATGGAAGAAACTCACTGACATTAGATACAGTTTTAAGGTTGTTACTTTTTAAGATTTTTTGGCAGATATCTCTATCATTCTCTAATTTTAGACTTTTAATTTATTTCAAGAGCAGAACTGGAAGCTTTAAGATAGTTCATCTAAATTGAATGTGGCCCAAATTATGTAGTTTGGACTATATTTTTGCTGTTGTCTTTGGTAGCTCCAAGACCACTTTAGAGGCGGCTTCTACTAGAAACTCAAGCTGTTCCTTCTCTTGGGTTATCAGGACAGTGATTCCTCTGACTGATTTAGCGTTGTTCCCTGTCAGTCAAGCCACTCAAAATTTTGCATGTTTGTTATCATCACTTTTTGTTTTCTTTAGTAAATTAGCAATTAAACTGTCCACTTATGAATTTGAGGTATGGAGTTGAACCTCCTGTGCTAGTAAAACTAGAGAAAGAAATTGAGCTAGAAGAAACACTGCTAATGACTTCTGGGCCACCATCACCTGTTAGCACAGCAAAGTCATGCTGTCACCATGGGGAGCTGCATGAGGCAGTAAGTACTACTTGTTTATTGTGTTCTGAGCTTTACATAAAATTCTAAGTTTGGTACTTCTGTGATCTGACTCAGTAAGCATTTATTTTAAATGTCCTCTATGTTTTAATGTAAAATGTCTGCTTCTTTGGGAAAGTCAGCCATGAGATCCTCGCTCTCTCTGAAAACTCACTGTTTTTCCTTCTTGGCAATTTAAGTTTCTAAGTGTCTGTAAGAGGCACATCTTTTCTAACCCCGGACTTATCTGAGGACCTTTTCTCTTTTTTTAAGTGGTTTCCTTCTTGGGTGTCACATAGAAGATTAACTTATAAAAGTTAGGGAGAACTCTGAAGTACTCTTGGGTCAGGTGTGGCAATGGATTTGGTCAGAGGGGAAACCCAGGCACTTGTTTCCATTTTTAGAGACCATAACAGTGTCTTTACAAGGTTGTGATGGGAACTGTTGCTGCTATGTATGATGTTATGAACAAATCTTAAGTGAAATTAGAAACAATTTCAAATTGAAGAAGTTGTGAAAATTGGATTGGGACAACTAAAAATGTTTGTGCATACAGTTTGTTCTTTAATCTTTTATTTGACATTTTGAGGTTTTGTGTAGCTAAGATTTTATTGTGAGGGTACCAAATTCTAGGATTATCTTAGGTTATAGGATGAAGATAACAGTATCTTTGTGTGTATTTAATATTTCAAACTTCTGTCAAAGTAAAAATGCTTTCATTTTTAATAACTAGGTTAAACATATAGCAGAAGATCCTCCCTGCAGTTGTTCCCATCGATTTTCAATTGAATACTTATCAGAGGGACGTTATAGACTGGGAGATAAAATACTCTTCATAAGAGTAAGTACTTTCTTAGAATTCCAATTTGTATTCATGCTGGGAAGAGAAATGCTTTTAGGTGACATGCCTCATTTCTATGGTATTGTTTTAGAATTACAGAATGATTTATGTTGGGACACAATGCCATCCAATTGCCTATTCAGAGTAGGTGTAGCTACTTAGGTCTCACAACCATTGATTTTTACAATCTCATTAAACCAAGTTAGTTACTCTTCTCTGTGCTGTTTCTTAAATTTCAGTAACAACTTGCAATATAAATAAGGATAATGCTATAGAATATTCTGAGAACATTGCTTGTTCAAAATCTGGACACTTGGGGGTTTATAATTTGTAGGATGCTTGATCACTCTTTTCAGCAGGCATAAGAGTTCGTGTTACAAACACATCCACAATTTGGACAAAACCTGTATCCAAAGCTCTATATGCTAAATAAAGATGCTGACAGAAGGGTTGAAGTTTCTTCTAAATATATGGTTTCATTATTTCCTGGCACATAACAACTGCCTCTGCAGGAGAAACTGTTTAATAAAAGAATTAGGAAGCATAAGCCTTATTTATCACATAATTTCTATTTAAAAAAAAATGTTTCTCTGTAAGAAAGGAGGTCCTTTTTCTGGGCAATTTAAATAAAGGTTAATGTAACATGAAGACATAATGCTGCATAAAACAAGATAGAATCCTCTCTTGTTCTTCTCCTGCTCTCTTTTCCCCCCCTCCCCCTCTTCCTCCATTCTCAGATGCTACATGGCAAGCATGTGATGGTTCGTGTTGGTGGAGGCTGGGACACTCTTCAAGGTTTTCTACTTAAATATGATCCATGCCGAGTGCTTCAGTTTGCAACTCTGGAACAAAAAATCCTGGCGTTTCAGAAAGGAGTCACCAGCGACAGTGTCCCCAGCTCATCAGCTAGACTTCAGGAGCCTCCTGTTATGAATCCAATGTCAGCTGTCAGTATGTTTCAAAAGCAGCCATCAAAACCACTGACTCCTCTTTCAACTCCTGGGGCCAGTGCCAAGAAGGCTTTACCTAAACGTCCTCAGTCCCCCGTCCTGGCATCATCAAAAGTGCCAGTGCTTCCATCCTCTACAGCCAAGTCATTGAGAGTCATGTCCAAATTACAAGGGTCTCCTCTGAAACCATTACCTGGCACCTCAAAGAAACTGGAGTCTTCTGCACACAGTTCACCAGCTTCTGCTCCTTTGCAGCCTCTAAGCAAAAGCTCTTCAGCTGCAGGAGCAAGAACAGCTCTTGTTCACTCTGAAACATTGCGCAAACGTATTTGGTCCCCTGATGCTCCCAAGATGAAATTTACCCTGCCTCAGGGCTCCCCAGCACCAACGCTACATCCTGCATCCTCATCCCCTAGAAAACAGCCATCTCCCTTGCCTGGGACAGCTGAAACAATCACTTCAATACAGAAGCGTGTCCCTGCTAAATGCAAACCTGTATCTGACACGAAACCCAAAGTGAATTCAGTTGGTCCAAAGGCTGCCCAGCCACCTGTGACAAACCTGAGTGCTGTTGCCAAGTTTGCACAATCTCAGCAGCTCCTTGCAAAACCTCATTCTGAAAATGTTGTTCAGACCTCAGGAACTAGGTGTCGGCATCCTCGGAAAGCTCCACAAACAGCTACTGATCGGGCAAGGAACCTGAAAAGTCCTTCAGTCCTAAAACACTCAGCTTCTGCACCTTCCCTTGAAGTTAACAAAGCATTAAAGTCACCACCTGCGCTGGTATCTGCAAGCAAAAATGTATCATCTGCTGTCAATAAGCAGCCTAATGCCAGTAAACCCCCTCAGGTTGGACCCGCTTCATCCAAGCCTCCTGAACGCACTCCTTTATCTGTTGTACGGCTTCCTCAAACTTCAGCCAAAGAGGCAGTGACCAAAAAGCCAGCACAGCCTTCAACAAAAAACTTGCAAGTAAATGAAGTCTTGGCCCCAGCAGCCAAGAAGCCTCTCCCTAAGGGAAAATTAGCGATGACGTCTAACAAAGGAATGCCTGGTGTATCAAAAAGTCCTCTTATGAGGAGCAGGCAAGATGATCACTATTTTGTTATGACAGGGAGTAAAAAACCCAGAAAGTAAACATAATTCTTACTTTCTGTGGAAGTCTGAATTTTGTTCCTGTGGGCCTCTTGTAACTGCTACACTGAAGACAAGGAAAAAAGTTTAATAACACTACATTTACCATGAAATATTAGGTATAACCTACATTTTGTTGCATAACTTAGAGTAAGAACTGTATTTTGTGATTTTGATATTTGGATATATTTAGAAGTGAGCTTGCTTGCTGTGTAGCATTGCCAGAATAGAGAGTAACATCCCTGCTTGCTACTAGGCTGACCTGCTGCAGGGAAGTTGGGAGAGAGGAAAGGGGAGCTAGGGCTGCTGCTTTTGCTGCCACTCATTTTCAAGGGAGCAAAGCCTGCCCAAGAAACATCTGTCTGTGGTTCTGGCACATCTGCATTGAGGCCCTTGGCAAGCAATAGAGCTGTGCACAAGCTGTAAAATTTATAATACCTCAAACAAAAGTGGGTTTTAGTTCACCATTGTCCTGGAACCCAGATTTGAGTCATCTGCATGTATTAGAAAGAGAAAGAAATTTCTAATCATGTTTAGCTTTGACAACTGCCATTATCAGTGTTCACTGTGCCCCCCATACGCCTTAAAGTGGCTTCTGCTCACTTGGAAGTGGAGCCTTCTTAGTTTAAGTTGGATGTGGAAAATCATGGCCTTGATTCCTTGCTCTCATTGTGCCTTAGCCTTTCAAATTCAAGACGGATTTCTTCAGTGAGCAATGCTACTTTTAAAATCCTGGGCAGACAACCTTGCTTAGAGCCCAGTCTTTCCTAGAAAGCTGTTGCTACATGAAGAGAAGCTCCCGAGTTTTGCTGGGAGAATGCTTTCCCCTGGGATAGAGCCCCAAATCAACTTCTGCTCCAGAAACTCAGAGTTGCCAGTACTAACCTGTACTGGCAGAGCCTTACTGCTCTGCAGGAGTAGCCTTTACATGTAAAAGTATTTAGTGATTCTAGATTTGCTTTTATCAGTGTTACAGGTTAATTTTTATGGGTAGTCTCAGTCTACAGTGGCTTTTTTTGTTTTATTTATGGAGACCTTTTTACTGGCTCTCCTGTATTACTTTCTGAAGGTAAGGAGTAGCTTCCCAAAAAAGCACCAAGGAACTGCATTTGCTTTTAAACATACAAAGTGCCAGAAATCTGTGCACTGTTTAGACTTTCAACTCCTGAACATGTGCAGGTTTAAATATCTGTGGTGATCAACACCTTTACCCTTAACAGAAGTAAGTTTAATGGTAGATTAATAAAAATTACTGTCTTTGGGAGTAGCATTGTTTGGGATATTTTGGCTTTAATGAGCAGTTGTTCCTGCAGACACTGAGGAGCTCTCAAGGTCTGTGAAGAGACACTGCTGACTTCTACAGATCATCACTTCTGCTCTCTCTTCCCAGGATATTTACTTACGGGCAAGAGAAGACATGCATGGATACTGTAGTTTATGATGTTATGTATTTAATTATACTTTTCCCCCCTTGGAACTAGCATAAGCAAGCATCATAAACTGAGTTCTTATGTGCAGTGGCAAAGTGACTGAGCTGTCTTTCTGTGCACCTTGTTAGCTTTTTTATTTATGATTCTATTTATGCATACCTACTGTACAATACTGTCTGCAGCCTGCTGGGAGTAAACAGTAAATACTAATATCAAAACTGCAAGAGGAAAACAGATCAGTTTTAATAACATGAACGTAAGTCCCACAAGCAAAGTTGTATGTTTGGGGAAGGCCTTAGGCTTACTTGTTTTATAAATAAACCGGTCAAAGCCACTACTGCAAATGTTGAGAACAGTATTGACTGTAGTGGACTGCTTTCAGGTTTGATAAATTTGGCACACAGTTTTATATGCTGAAAGCATTTTACAGTAGTTAAGCTGATTTTTATTTTGGGCTTCCAAATAGCAAGCTATGGTGTGCTATATCTCATGCAGATTAATAGCTGAACTCTTGGGATTTATTTGTGCACTGGGTCTGGCTGAGATGGAGTTAACTTTCTTGATAGTATCCCATATGGTGCTGTGTTTCAGATTTGTAACTAAAACCCAGTGTTGATATCACACCAATGTTTTGGCTGTTGCTGAACAGTCCTTGTACAGGGTTAAGGCTTTCTCTTTTTCCTGTTCTGCCCCCACAGCAATTAGGCTGATGGTGGGCAAGAGACCTGGAGAGACATGTCTGGGACAGCCAACCCTGACTGGACAAAGGGCTATTCTATATTGCATATCGTCATCCTCAGCAATAAGAACAGAGTAGGGGAAGGAGGATTTTGTAGGGGGGCTGCCTTCCAAGGTGGCTATTGTTTGCAGATTTGGCTGGGCATTGGTTTGCCTGTGGAAGGTAGTGAGTGATTGCTTTAACATCACTTGGTGGGCTTTTTCCCCTCTTTCCTTCGTTTATTAAGCTGTCTTTGTCCCAGCTGGTGGGTTTTCTTGCATTTGCTGCTGCTCTTCTTCATCTTCCTGGTGATGGAGAGGAGAGGAGCTTGGCTGCTGGCTAGGGTCAAACGCACAACACCTTTTGAACCGTTGACAAGGGCTTTAGTAGTGATTTAAGCACTGAGACTCTTGGATCTGAGTGTTAAAGCTATCTCAGCATCTCTTTTTGAACTATAAATTAAAGAGAAAATGAAGCGGATGGCTTCATCTTTGTGCTCCATTATTTTGGGTAATACAGTGAAGGGACTGGTTCAAAATTAAATAGAGCAAGCTTTTACAGTTGAAACCTTAATCAGCCAATTTAAAGATGGCTCTCTTGTTGCATGTGGGTAGGTTTGGGTTTATTACAAAAATATTATATTTGAGCATGAACCAACATCTGTGAATATTGCAGTTTCCAACTTCATAGTTGTATTCTAACTATGGGTGTCATGTAAAATGAGGTGAGCCAAGAATTGAGATGTAACAAGTCCCTCCTAATGGAAATACATACTTCTTTTGCAACGTTGACATTGCCAAATAGCAAGTCTAATATTCAGCTTGTAATACTTTTTGTGAGGGAAAGATAACCTGGAGCAAGAGTCTGACTGAATTCTGAATTCTCCATGTATATTGATGCCCTTCTGTATGAGTACTTATTTTAAATAAACATACACTGCCTTTTTCACATGCATAGATTATTTTTCTGCTGTCATCTTTCAGGGGGGGGAAGAGAGTTTATTTCAAAAGATTTATGTTTTAGCTCTACCAACACATAAATAGTAGTTTTTATCTCAGGCTATTATAAAGACATAAATAGCTGCTTCTAATCCATTGCTTTGTTGGGCATTCAAGACCTCTTCACTCTGACCCTAGTTTCGGTGTGACTGATAACTAGAAGGGGCTTCCTACTCTTCCCTAGCTGTGACACTGCCTGAGTAGTTTTGGATAAACCTCAGACAGTTTTATTCTTTGCAACTTTGTTTGAAATGTGTTTGTGTACCTGTATTTTCCATGCTTACATCTTGTCAACAAATTTTAGACCCATCTAACAAACTTAATAGGTTTCATCTCATTGGAGTCGCTTAATTAAATTTTTTTTTCTCCATATTTGTTTTTTAAAAGATGTTTTAATAGCTGCAGTTCCCTGCATGTTCCAAAGTGGCTTCAGTTCCTGCCACTCTGATGCTGGTGCCTAATCATATACATATACTAATCCTTCCACTTCAGCTTCGTCTCGTAAGTGCATTCTTGTGGCATCTACCATACTTGTTCATACAAGACCAAGCTCTGCAGAGATGTTGGTTACGACTTTCTTTTGAGAGATGGTAGCATTACAGCTGGGCAATAAAATACAAAGACAGCCCAAGACTCCCTCAGGTAAGTATCTTAATCATCAAACTATACAATGTCATACCTTCTTGTCCCAAGGAATCTTAAATCACTTACTATCCATGAGTAAAGCTTTGAAAGGAGATATGGAAGATGTTTTTCTCTCCTACTCCAAAACTGCCTTCATTGTTGGTAGGTGTTACACCCTGTAGTAAAACTGCGTGTTTTATTCTGAATGAGGATGAAGTTGGGATTTCCTCCTTCCTGGTCTAGCTTTCTAGCTATTAGACCCTAATAGAAAAGATGGGATCATTAACAGGTAGCCTAATAGCCTCTCTGGCATGTTCTAGGTGATTTAGTTAGGGTTCCAGTTACTAATCCCACATGACATTCCTAACCAGGGGAAGCCGTGCTTTTCTATACTTTTAACCCTGTGCTGACAGTGTGCAACTCCCCAACAAAATTTCCTGCAACCATATTTCCATTTTCTTTGCTAGAAATATATTGTGTAGTGCAACTATCATGATCTACACAAAGTTGTCCATACTTTTGTTGCAATTATGCGGCTATTGTATTGTCTTGTTCTTAACAGGTTTTCTATAGTAGTCACCAAATTGCTCTGTCCCTCATCATATACTGTAAGTCTGGTTGTCTGAAAAGCACAATTAATTATATTGTGACAATTTACCACATGTACTCAACAGAACTTAATGGCTGGACTTGATGATCTTAAAGGTATTTTCCAACCTAAACTATTCTATGATTCTATGAAAGTTCAGCTATTCAGTCAACAGAACACTTCTTTTCTCCTCCATGTTCTCATCATGATCTTTCTGTAGCTGAAACAAGTCAGGATGCCCTATGGGTTTTATACCTTTAACTGCAGCCCTTAGATCTCTTTTTGGATCTGCTGTTCTGAAGAGAAGGAAGGAAAGATGTGAAGGCTGCATCTGTGCTCCCTTTACTTGCTAGTGTTTAAGCTGGAGAAATGCTGCATAAAGTGATCTTGCTTGTTACTACTCCATGGTAGTGCGAGTTAGGTAAATGAAGTTCATGATCTGCTTTAGTTAAATTCCCTTTGGTACAAGGAGAAACACTTGCAATATCCTGTTGGTATTTGCTTCTGGAATGATGAGCTGGATTAGATCCTGTTCTTCATGTTGATGACAGTGTGCAAATTTGAGGTAGATTAAGCATACTCATGCTGAAGGTTCCCATCTAGTCTCTTCAGTCTAGCTCTTTCAGCTGGTATAGGTCCCTCATTTGGACAAGCAGAATTGTCTTTTTGATGCCGTTGCTATCAAAGTCCTTTGGTAGCCAATGGCCTATCACCCATTACAAATGTATGAACCGGATCAAGTACCCTGAGGACATGTTCCAAAGCCCTACTGAAGTGTGCAAAAGAGTTAATGTGAAGCTACCCATGAATCTTTTTTTTGTGGTTGTTTTTTTTTTGGTGTGTGTTTATGCATATTTTTATTTGTGCATGGCTGTTTGGTTTTTTTTTAAATTTCTTTCCCCAAAGCCCTACATATTCACACAGTGTAATCTGGCTGTGCTACTAATGGATGTTTTGCTTATAACAGACAAAGCCAACTGAACCGTCCTGTAGGCAAATTCTGTTCAGAACAAAATGAGCAAAAGGCAAAGGCCAGCCAAATGGATTTTGGGCCCCATAGAAAGATGCCTTGAGATAGCTAAAATGTACCTCATTTAGGACTGACAGCAAAAAGCTTGAGAAACAGCATGAAAGCCACTGAAAACTGTAGTTTTCTGGGACGTTGTGGCTGAGAGAATGGCTCTGCAGAACTGGGCTGCTCTATAACACTGCAAAAAATTATTTTCCTTTCTATGCCAGTATCTGATATAAAAGAAATACCAAAACATGAGCACCATATACGTAGTAACATAAGGAAAATTGAGTCTAGAGGGGTGAAGTGCACATGCATGAATGAGCAGTAAAATATGTATGCAGTTCAAAGAACTTCAGTTATAGCTGAGCAATTACCTATATATATATATATATACACACACACGTATATAAATCTGATACAATCCAAGGCAGTTTTCCTTCTAAAACTTTAAGCAGTCATAGCTTTGAGAATAAAGCTGTAGAGCTACTTATTTCCCTACAGGGAAACTGGAATCTGTGTTAGATGAGTGCGTGCTATGGGGCCATCTGGTGTCTGAATTTAACAGAGGCCACTCTGGCAATGTGAGACCTTTAACTTCTAAAATCCACAGGCAAACCCCTTCTCTTTGATTTAAACAAAATTTTTCTTTTTTAAATGAAACATTTTTTGCAAAATCCAGATGTGGCATGCAGTAAGTAATGCAACAGATGCCTGATTTTGTAAGAACCTTTAATTTCATGCAAATGCAGTTTTGAAAGCCTGTTTCTCATTATTTTCTGAAGAACTAAGATTGAAGACCACTTCCTTACTAAACGTTTTGAAAAATAAATTGTGTGAAATTTATATATTTTTATATTTTATATATTATTGTAGATTTTATTATTATATACTGTATTTTTTATATATTTTATTATATTTTTATATATACTTTTATATATTCATATATGTTTTCTTATATCTTAAGAGAAAGTAAAACATTAAATATTTGAGAAGTGAGATCTACTTACAGTACAGTAACCAGTAATCCCCATTAACTCAGAAATGAACTTTCAGGTGTATCACCTGGTGGAAATGCCAGAAGAGGGTGGCTTTCTAGCTGGGGAGGAGAACTGATGTTGTCAAAATCAATGCTGTTATGGCACTTTCTGCAAAGTATTGTGCTCTGGATGGAACAAAAGCATTATAGGATGGGGGCAGCTCATTTCTCTGAGGAATGTAGCTAGGTGGAAACTAAGGACAGATAATTTGTGCTAAATTTTTAGAAACTGGGACTGCAGTATAAAACTTTAGTGCTGAGTCAGAAAGTATTGTGCAAAGCTGAGGTGCTATAAAACAAAGCAAACTTGCATATTCCCTCAAAACCCAAAAGATCATGTTTCTGTAGTCACACAGGAAAAGTAGCATGCCTTAGTTTTTTTTGAAGCACTTAAACGTGGCACCTCACAAGAGCACACAAGTAACATGATCAGTTACATGCACATTTGCACTGTGAAATATGTGCTTTACCTCTCTTACATTTGAAAATAAAATAAACTGTTGGAATTCTGGCTTAGAATCTTGTAATTTGCTGATCTTTTACATGAGCGCTATAATTTTTTACTTTTCTGAAGGGAGGCTGCTGTAACAGAGAGTTCCTTCTCCTGGAACCTCTGTTCCCAGAAGAACATAAATAATTACCATGGGGTGTCATTCTGATGAACGGTATGCTTCCTCACAGCTTTTTTTCCTTTTTGCTGAGTGCACTATTCTATAGACACCTGTGAAACAACACCATAATAAATTACTTTGATTGTGTACACACTGCAGCATTGACCCTTGCGGTACCTTGGCATTTATTGATGCATCCAAACAGCAGAGCAGCAGAATGAGTTTATTTAAAAATCAAACTAAATATACATGCTTTGGGTATACAGTCCTGGAATTGGGCTCCTTTATAATAGATCAGATTTGAGAGACGTTTTTTGAATACATAGTGTGTCAGCTATGTCATTTAAAAAAAACCAAAACACTAGTTTCCTCCAAGACCTGGGTCCTTAATCACAGAATCATAGACTGGTTTGGGTTGGAAGGGACCTTAAAGCTCATCCCCCTGCCGTGGGCAGGGACACCTTCCACTAGTCCAGGTTGCTCCAAGCCCCGTCCATCCTGGCCTTGAACACTGCCAGGGATGGGGCAGCCACAGCTTCTCTGGGCAACTTGTGCCAGTGTCTCACCACCCTCACAGTGAAGAATTCCTTCCTAATATCTAATATGCCCTCTTTCAGTTTAAATCCATTCCCCCTTGTCCTGTCACTACATGCCCTCATAAAAGGTCCCTCTACAGATTTCCTGTAGGTCCCCTTTAGAAACTTAGTTACTTGAAGTCACAGTCCATTTACATTGAAATATGAAAGTAACATATTAGGACTGAAGTGAAACATTCACAGTTTAGAAAATGTTATAGTTCAGATGGTAAGTGCAACTGTTTTGTTTGCATGCATACAAGTAGCTGGAGTACTGTGTTCAGCTCGGGGGCCCATAATGTAAGTAGGGCATGGACCTGCTGGAACAAGTACAGAGAAGGCCACGAGGATGATCAGGGGGCTGGAGCACCTCTCTTGTGAAGACTGCCTGAGAGTTGGGGCTGTTCAGCCTGGAGAAATCTCAGGAGAAATGTTATAGCAGCTTTGGAGTACCTAACAGGGGCCTACAAGAAAATCGGAAAGGGGATTTTTAGAGCCCTCTCTTCTGGTGAACTGGGAGGAAGAGAGAAAAAAAAGAACAGAATATATAAACCTTATTCCTGGGGGTTAAAATTATTTGCCTGAAGCAAGAGGTAAGAGAATTATCTGGTTTTCCTGCATTACTGAAGTGTGTTTATCCTTACCTAGAAATCCCATTGAAGCAGTACCAGTCTTTAGGAAGTTCATCTCATCTTAAATGCATGTAAGAGATCTGAGTAGAGGAGCTACAAGCAATTCTGACCAATTTAGTTTTGTTATTTACTAAATTTATAATGTCTTACTCCTTCACATTATCTATATTTTTTTAACATGATCTTGTGTGTTGCTCTATAGAATGAAACCTGAATTATCTATTCCACAAGCTCTGGATCACGCTGTAAATAGTGTTGGACTAGATCGTTGTAGATCCCTTCAACTGAGCTGTTCTACTCCATATGTCAGTGCCACAAATGTTCCTGCTCAAATCAAGGAAAAGTAGGTTCTTGTGTTTGCAAAAGATTAAGCTTGACTCAGGCAGGGTTTGAGTTACTCAGATGGGTTTGGGCTATAAGGGGACAGTACAGTCCCTGTGCCAAAGGTGAAAGAAAGGAAATAATTAAGCAAGAGTAATTATATAAAACGCACAGCTGATGTTTGGTTGTTTATCTTTTTTTAATTACTTGTCTTCATAGCCAGTGACTACCAGCTTAGTTAACAATCTTCCTGTGAACATTCTAACGGAAATTGGTACCTGGAGAACTGCAATTAGTGAGAGGGTAGCGCTCTTGCTGTGCCTGTGCAAAAGCGCATGATTGGTTTTCCAAAACCTGGCTTTTAGAGTAATTTATAAAGCCTAAGAAAAAGCATGTAAACTTACTTTAGGTCTTACAATGAGTCCCACCTTTCGCAACAAAGCAATTCTATTAATCCATCACAAATTCACACCTATGGTCTCAAAATGCTACGATGAAGTTTCTACAACAACACTCTTCCAGACCTTGACTTCTACCTCTTCACCCCCAGCACAGCAGTCACAATCTACAACCACCTCAGCCACATACTATGCTCTGCTCCCTGGGACAAGAAGCATTGTCGCACTTGGAAGATTAAAAAGCTGTATCTCTATAGCAGCTCTCAAACCTCAGAAATAATAAACCAAGAAATTTTGACCAAGAAACCTGATCACGAGGTGACTGTCAATGGGTTGGATTAGAGGGACTTTTTACTTCACTGGGAAGACTCTCCTTTGGAAATACTCATCACCAAATGTTCTAGTAGGTAATGAATTCAGATAGCATTTGGCTTAGCTTGCCTTTCACTTGACACACAGATAAACACAAAAGAGTTCTAAAAAACAATGTAACAACCTGGGTTTTGGAAAATATTGCAGTGTCTGTAAAAACAACTGAACCAATATTGTGGCAATAAAGTGTTTGCTGTCAGCTGAACAATTACTGCCCTCAGTAAAATCTGATTCTGCAGAGACAGACTAATAAAACTTCAAGGGCATTTGCTGTTATACTGCCTGAGTTTTCACAGATTTCTGCAATTCATAAATTATAAACCAAACATGAGATATAATGATGTTTCTTGATGCTAGGTCAACTCATTATTTTAAATAGAGCTGAATACAGAATGGTGGCTTGATAGGCTCTTTGTCTGCATGCTTTATTCCTACTCCAGCTGTGCTCAGGCAAATGCGATCCTTTTGTGTGTAAAGCTAAGCACATGCTCAGGAGGTTGCACTAAAATGTAGTGAAAAATTAGGTTTGTATTAAATTTAACATGTGCAAGTCAGTAATGTCAAATGAGAGCTCGCTAAGCCGAAAGCAACTATTGTTTACACCTGTTCTTTTGCTCTTAATCCTATACCAGTGACTAGAAAATTATCCCTCAATTATTTATTTATTTTTTCTTGAACAGTGAAAATTGCCTAAGACTCATTTTAGCTTCACAAACCTGGGTGGTACCTTATGGAGCCTGCTGCATTTGGGTGATGCTTCTCTTGCAGAGGAGTAAGAAGGATTGCCCTACATTCAAGCTGCAGGGTCTGCAATGTGGAACAGACATGCCTGAGCCTTTGGAGGCAACAGAAACTGTTAGGAGCTCGTAGAGAGCTTTGCAGTCTATTGGAAGTCAGAGAACTGGTGAAAGTTGCTGAGCTGAGGAAAAGACCAGTTTTACACTGGGCAATGGGGAGGCTTTATTTAGTCTGTCTCATGGGCAGAGCAAAGCGATCTCTCTTCAAAGGCTTACCTTGTACTTCAGTCTCTTGTATCTTTTACAAGGAAAACTTGCTGTGCAATTCAGAGACCCTGTGGATCTCTGGGTGTGCTTATTTTCAGTCAGAGGTTAAGACCAATGGTGCCGTGGGTCTTGGGATAGGACCCACGCTGGGAAAATGACTGTGAGACACTTCTGTATCTGACAGATATGAAAGAGCCTGAAGTGTGGAGTAAGTGAAAGGAAAGGGGGGAAGAGGATGATGCACAAGCAGGTGAGGAAGGTAAAAGAGGAGTCTCTCAAGTAGAAGATGAGAAGACTTACCTCTCTGCATAGGTAGATAAATTTAACATTTGGATCTAGTACTGATATTATACATTTAACTACCCCTTAAAAATACAAAAATAGGAGGACTACTGAAAAATATACACGCTTTGTCAGGTCTGATTATGGTCTAAGCTTTTGCTCTTTATTTATTATTTTTAAATCCTTGGGGTTATCAGAACAAGGCTAAAAATATGAAAGGAGGGCAGATCTCAATGAAAAGGGACAGAGGGGGAAAAAGTTGGAGAAAATTAATTGCTCAAAGCATGCAAGAATTTATGCCAAGGTAGAATTTCTTTTTCTTCTCTTTAAGTAAAAAGTTAACTTTAAATTGATATTTAAATCATCTGTGATGAATTTAGGTTCTATATTTCAGGCAGCTGGCACTCTGCATCTAACTCTTCTTTCCTCTTGACTGAATGCTTGAATGAGGGAGGTGTATTCATAACTTGCATCTAATCCACAGTGAGATTTCCCAAATAGACCGTGATTGATGTTATCACTTATTTTTTGCCAAGGTCTATAGCAAGCCTGTGCTATCCATTTTGCAGCACTTGTAAAAGGGCTGGTTTCTGATCAAAGGTTTAGGTGTTTTATATCTGAAAACTTCATTAGATAGAGAGGACAGTGAATTTCATGCTGCTCTGAAGTCTAATCTTTATTCTTTATTTTCATAGCAAAAAATTAAGTTTCTAGGATTTACTTGCCTTTTATTCAGCTAGAATATCACAGATACTGATGTGAAGCTGTTGAGCTTGTGCATTTTGGTACCAGTAAAATATATGTTTTATATATATTTTTAATTAATACAAATTACTTAAACCTTTATAATCAGCTACTGGGGAAGAGGATGACTAATAACTCCTCATCTTCAGTCATCTAGATTCCAGACCCTCTGAATTTTTCCTGCTAGAGGTTGTCCTTCAGTATCTTGGCCTTACTTGAATGCACCTAGCAAAGATATGCCACATGTAAGAACATGAACGAGACAGAATTATCGTAAAATTGATGGAATGCTTTTTCCTATTAAATGCTTGGAAAAAACATTGAACTACAGGTGGAGTGATGACAAAAGAATGAGAGTTGTGTTCCTGCCTGGGCTTGTACTTGAGACTCTGGGCCAAAGAGGGAGAAAAGTACTGGGGCGAAGCAGGAATCAGAATATTTCATTCTGCCTGCAGTGCAGACTTAAGTGCATTTTAGCTCCAGCATAGGAGAGGGGTAAATGGCTTTTAGAGATTCTCTTAGGCAGTGATTTTGCTGTCTCGGTAAGATATGAAAGATATGAGTAAGAACTCCATTAAGCTGTGCATTAAAAATTTTCAGGGATGTTTGTAATGATTGTTCTCCTGAGCTTTTCCTGCAGTGGGGATTTTTAATGAAATCACAGTCCCTAGTGTAAATATGAATTATTGTTGTAAAATAAATATTTTTCCCATGCAGTATGCTCAAACTCTTTCCAGTCACTCTACTATGGTATGTCTGTAGCAGTGATCTGCAGTGCTCCTACTGTATCTTGTGTAGCTAAACAGACTATCGAAAAAATCCATCCTGTCAATCCCACCACTGATACAGTGAACATCCATAACAGCCTTCTCTATTGTGCTAACATGAAAAGACTCACCAAGGGCTCTCAGTCAAGTTGAAGCCATCTGGTAGATAAAGAGTCTGATCTGAGCAGCGGAATACCAAAGCTTTTGTTACTGACATAGATCTTTCTGTATAAGCAGAGCAGAAGTTTTTATTGTTATTTTTTTCAGGTGTTTCCAAACCTGCTATATACACTCTCTCTTTCCACAGGATCAAAAATCCTTGAGTAAGAAGACAAGGAACTCTTGGAAACCTTTGGCTGTTCTGGCTCTGCCAGGTGATCTGCCCACTACTCTGCAGTGAGACCTGTAAAAACAACACCTTGTCCTTGATACCGTATTTTGCCTTGAGCTGTATCGATAGCCAGTGTGATCTCCATCATCTGCTTATGATTTGCACTCTGTCTTGATCTTGGTGTATACCCTCTTCAGAGGAGGACAAGTTGCAATGGTGGAGGCCAGTGCTCCTCTTTCCCACAGAAGTGGGAAATGCACTTGTGGAATCACCTCTCTGCAATAAGCTCTTCAGTGCTTACTACATCAGCAAAAATTGGAAGGAGACTGAATCACAAAGTAGATACTTGGAGTCACAGTTTACGCTCTCCATCTTCAGGAGACTAATTTACCCAGTTATATTAGGTAGCTAATTCCTTTGTGCTGCATCTGTACTTAATGGAGACGGAGAAAAGCTCTTACCAAGAATGATTCACAGACCACAGTTATAATCTTACTACAAATTAGTCTAGAGTTGATGCTTGCTCTCTCCATTTATTAGATAAACTTATGCAGACCAGCCATCTAACTCAGCTAACTGAAGTTAGACAGTGAGAACATGCCCTTTTGCTGTATGCCATATGGTCTACTGTCTGTCTCTTTTGCGGTTGAATGCAAAACTCGTTCAATGATGTTGTTCAACCATAGGAAATATTTCATGTGTCAGCAGGTGCGATGTGGCCAGTGTATACAATAATAGTATTTTTTTATCTGCTTCTTAAATATATGCATGAACAGCACTTAGCTCTTTAGTAAGGGAAATGTAAACTGCTGTGTGGCCACTGCTCCAGCTAAGATGGAGCATAAATTTCAGTTCTAGTCTGGTCTAGGTGTGAAACAATTAATAAAAACAATGGGAAACCTGGTTTGCCCGTGAGAGCATGTATCCAAATGAGAGGTGGCTAAAGGATAATTCCATTTCCACAGAGGGGAAAGGATAGAGTGATTGCCAAGACAGAAAATAAATTAGTCTCAGCAAATCCCTGTGTTAACATTGTCAAGCTCTTCTTTGTATCGGGTTTGGTGTTATCCAGTCTACCAGCTAACACCAGTATTTGAAAGCTGGGCAAGGAGGTGTTAAGCTCAAAAGCTTGAACTGGGGCACATATAGATAGTATAAAGCTAAAAGCAGCTTTTCTGCTTAACCCAAACTTTGAAAAATACCACGTATGCACTTTCAGTTTTATGCTGTGTGCAAATGTAAAAAATGCTTAGCTGAAACAGAATTTCTTGAAAGTAATTATTGTCATCCCATGTGGCTAAATATACTTGTATCCATACTAGAAATATGCAAGAATAAAAAATGCTGATATTATTTATTTATTTAAAGACTAGTACTGTTGGGTCTATTATTGTGATTTTTATTGCCATGTTACCTATATGTCATCTATTCCCAATATGTATCTTTCCAGTGGAAAGAAATATAAAGGTTTACTTGGAACAAATTTTTTCAAAGAAGGAAACCAAATTTGGAAATGAGGTGTCTCAACCCCTTTAACTGCTTAGAAGAATCAGAGAACATAGAGAATATTTTCTGGAGTAGGTACCCCTAAGAAATATTTCAGGTCAGGTTTGTAAGCAAGCTGAGCAGGGAGGAAGGCAAGCTCTGATCCTAGACATAGTTTTACTCATGTTCTGCCTTACATCCCTGCATTGCAGAGCTTTTAATTAGCCTCCTGGGGCAACCCCAGAGGTGTTACTACAATGGTGGGAGTTTTATCCTAACAGGTAAAAATAAAGGGGGTGCCCTGCCTGCCTGATCCAGAAGTCATAGGTCCTCCCCAGTATGTTGAGACCTTTCAGAAAGTTCCTCTGTTAGAGGGGTTCAGTGGGATGGCCTAGGGAGGTGTTTTAGGAGTTTCCAGTAAGCTGGGCACCCACAGCTGGCCTTAAGCTTTTGGAGGAAAACAACAGGGTGTGTAGTTCAGGTGGCCACAGTTTCCCTCCTGTGACCTCAGAGGAGGAGAGGAGCTGGATGAGTCCTGACCCTCACTGAACATCAGGCACAGCTAATCTGTTGTGCTTTCTGCCTACTGCTCTGAACCCAGTCAGGTGAGGTGGGAGAGCGTCTCAGGTGGTAATGCAGCAGTGAAACTTGTCATCCAAGTCCCCTGGACTCAGCTTCCTTCTGCTGTACTATGTACTAAGTGGGGGCTTCCTCTCCATGTATACCCTTTTTTCAACATACTGTCTTTTGTGCGGATGCATTCAGGCCTTGCTGCAGCAGCCTCATGTCCCCATGCAAGGTGTTTGTATCCTTTGCCACCACGGCTCAGGGAGGGGTTTGAGTCAAAAAGGTATTAGGTAAATAAATACATATGTGTCTTTGCAATTACTCCTGCATGTGTTGGTGCCTTTTACCACCTCTACTCCACCCCCCTACCCCCCCCCCTCCCGAGGGAGTACAGTTCCCTATGGAGTAGTATGGCTGAAGCAGCAGCCACACGCACCACGTGAAGAGGCAGCAGCTTGTGCTCCACCTCAGCTACAGGAGGGGAAAGGTGTGCCTGATTGCTAAGATCAGGACTATCTGGAGAAGTGAGAGCAGAGAGGAGAGAGGAGGCAGGGGAAAAAAAAAAAGGCTTTAAGTGAGAAAACTGATCTTATAGCATGTGGCCAGTATGGGTCATACAGGCTTCAGGAGGCAGTAGGAGCACACAGAAGAGGAGGCTCTGGCTGGGCAGCAGCGCAGAGGAGAAGAGGTGTTGTAGGATGGGGGATTCCCAGCCACCAGCAGGCAGGAGGGGTCTGCAGGCACGGAAGACACGACTGATGGTCAGCTACCCTGCAGCAAACTCAGCCTGGAGCCCAGGTAGGGCAAGTGCATGGACTGTGCAGTGTATACATTAATTTTTCATCTCTCTTGAATAGTTTTGGCTCATGATGTTGTGGGGCAGAGGCAGGAGTTTACTGAGTTATGTGGTTGCTGTATGGAATTACTGTGTTTGTAGGGGAGGAGGAATATCAGGGGTTTGGTTGGTTTTGAGGGTCGCTGCTTCAGGAGGATACATGAAATTTCAGGTTTTCAGGGAGAGTTTCTGGGCATGGTGTCATCTGTTAGAGAGCAAGCCTGGGGGCAATCTAAGCATAGAAGAGAGAAAACTCAGAGATGCAAATCAACCACTTCACAGAAAACTGCAGAAGAAAGGGAAACAAGCAAGTGCATATAAACCAGTTGCCTGATAGAAAAACCTGAGAGACTGTGGTAGCCAGGTTTGTGTCCATTTTCAAGCTCTTAAGATTTGCTTTTCAGGGTATTGCATCTGCCGAGCTCTGAGGGATCATCAAGCCCCTTTCATTCCTCTTCACCAGGAGAAGTGGCTCCAGGATATTTAATTTCCATATTGCTAATAAAGGGTGCTTGTTTTTCTGCAAAGCATAATTGTATCTAAACACCTGGGAACAGCATTGAGCTTGCGGCAGGAATGTTGCCTGCAGATTCATAGGTATCTCTGTGTTTCCAACTGCATATTATATTAGGCTACTAAAGAGCCTCCTTGAGCTTTCCTGCCTTGCTGTTGAGAAGCTGTGTTGTGAGCTAGATGCTGCTTTCCTTTGCTGTTATAATTTTTAAACTCTTGGCATAACTTGAAAAATACATAATTGCTGCGGAAGTTTAGTTTTTGTGTGCTTTCTTCTGCTTCTGCTGTCATCTGGTAAAGCAAGCAGGCAGAAACAGCCTGTGCATGTATCATACAGTCAAGTGTATCTGTGTATACTGCTGTGGGGTTAGCCAGTGTTCCTTGCATTTCATAATGATCCATGATGATGTGCTTACCTTGAAAGATACAGTTTTGAATGCTGACAACTCTTTAAAGTGGCTTTTGCTTTTTTTTAGGTGAAACATCTTCATGGCCTCCCCTCCCTCAGAAACCCCAATCTTACTTGGCTTTGCAATTTAGTAATTTAAAACTATTACATTTGCTTTTTGAGTGTCACTGGTTCTCACACACATGTACACATTTCTGCGCTTTCCTGATAGGGGGTGTGTGTATATATATATATTCATATATATATATGCATTTCTGAATGTATTACTTTTATTAGACAATAATTTTAATGTGGATGCAAGAATTGGTTATGGTGAAAGCTGTTATTAGCCTCTGGGGCTAATAAGACTGGGACTAATGAGAGTAAACAAAGTCAAAAATCTGAAGAACTTGCCTTCACTCAAGAGTTCTGAGTAGTTTTACATAAACTTTTTATAGTCTACCTTTAGTTTTTCTGTATGTTGTATGCTTATAGCTGCAGCATATGCTCTCTTGCAGACAAAACTGAAAGTGAAGCTGGAGGTTTTAGTATAGGCAAAATAGCCTTCTACTGGTGAACAGATAAATCAGAGAACTAATAGTCTTTTTGATATGATGCATCTGTGTTGGTTATTTTTTTTCTCAGAAATGTTCAATTCCATGTACTTTCAGATGAGTTTCTGGAAAGACTATTGGTAAAAGTGAAAATCAGTGTCTACAGGAAATGGTACTGAAGAAAGGAGTGACTGCAAGCATATTTCAAAAGTCTGAACATAAAGTAGGACACTAGAAGTGCTTATGGATTTTTTTATGATTATATCAGCAGTTAAAACCAGCCATAAATATCTTATAGGCACAGGTACATACTAATTCTCTTGCTTCCTTGAGCATTCATGATAAAGGAGTCAGGCACTATGGGATAATTAGTTTTTAGTTAGTGGATATTGGTATATAGAGAAATCCACATTACAAGCAGCAAAGCTGAGTGTAAAGCTGTGTCCTTTTAGGTACAGCCAGCCAAAGCTACATGTTATTAGCTCCACATTCAGTATTATCAATACATTCAAATGTGTTGTATATTGGCAGCTAAGTCCCTAAAATATCCATCAAATTTTGTTTCCAAAAAGGCATGAGCCAAAGTTTTGTATAAAGAAAAGGATCAAAGTAGGAAGGGTGGGGGTTTGTTGTTAAACATATCTACTGCAATACTGGCTAGTATTGAGCAACATTTTATTACGTTTCACTGAATGTTCTTTAGTGCCACTCGGCTCTTTTTCTGGAGTGGACACACTTGACAGTCCTTGATGTATGTATCCGTCTGTCTAGTGGGCAGCTCAAATAACTCTTGTGGGTGCACATTCATTTATCGGAATTTATTTCTGACCCCCTAGAGGCTCCTCTTCTGAAGGATCTGTTGAACAATTTCTGTTCTGTTACTCCTAAATGTAGACAACTGCCACTCTTCATGTTTTAGTACCTGACTAGTTACAGTACCTGACAGAACTGTGCTTAGAGCAATTAAAACATGCCTTAGATTAGGTGCTCTCATATTGTCCTTGCAGAAGTTTTGAGCCAGTAGTATGGCTTACCAGTTCCGTTCAGGCATGCTCTACCATTAAATACTTTGTTTTCGGTAGAAGAATTCGTTGTGTGATCCTGTCTGAAGTCCAACTTGTTACATTGTATTTCAGTGCTTGATGCAACAGCGCCTGTTGTCCAGGTGAGTGTTGCCGTAATAGCCTGAGGGTGTTTGGAGGACCCGCGCAGATTTGAAGCATTTGTCTTCATTTGAAAGTCTAGTTTTGTGGATGCTCAGTCTTGAACATATCACAAACCTGAGAGTTTTAAAAGTAAGATAATACTCGTAGGAGAGACATAGAGAAGTCTTCTTATTTTGCACTTACAGGTAATAAGTGATCCAAAAGTAGTGTCTTTTTTCTTCTGTGTTTTGTTGGTTTTTTTTTTTTTGGGGGGGGGGGGGGGGTGCGTAGTGGAGGTGATACCATTTGCAGTGGAACAATCTCTACAGGGTAGCTCTCCTCCACAGTCTTGTGGCAAACTGTCATAATAAACCCTACTGTTTTGTGTCACAATGTCATATAAATTGATCTGTTATGGTAGATCATCTTATGGTAAGATGGAACGTAAGTCTTCAGAAATTGGAAAAATACTTACAGAATGCAACATAAAGTGTAGTTTAAAGGAAATGTGAAAGAGATTGAAAAAGATTCCAAGCCATTGATTGGTGGGTAAGAGGACGGCTAAGAACTGTAGCAGAGCAAATTTGCTTTCTGGCAAAGCCTATGCATATAATGGCAGAGCAGGATCTGAAGTGGCAGTGGGGTGACTGTGCTTCCCACTTTCCAATTTCCACTGAGCTGTGACACTCACGGGTCGGAACAATGGCAGTAAGATATTGATTTAAAAATAATAAAATAATAATAATAATAATAATAAAATTGCATTCTAGTGGCACTGAGAAACCCTCAGGTTGTAATGTGTGAACAAGGTCCTGCAGAAATCTGGGTATAAGCAAGACTGAAACAAATTGTAGGTTCACACATTGGAATTATGCTGGTTTATTTCATGCTAAATGCTGTTTTGTTCAGTATAAGGAGAATATGTACTGAAAGTGTACTTTCAGTGTTAGACCAGCATTTAACAGCATTACTGATAGTGGACCAGGATAAAATATTTTCATGGGGCAGGCTAACTTCCAAAATAGGAATTGCTACTACCTTATAATTTTGAAGGAAGCTATAATAAGTTGCTACAATATAAGGGCACAGATTTTAACTCCTCATATCTGTTGTCAGGTTCTGATGCTGTTGGCCCTCTTGCAATAGGACTGCTTCGTTGGAGAAATCCACATGTGTATGGGAACCCTCACCTCCCTCTCACCTTCTCTGAAGATGCCTGTGTTCAAGTATTTCAATATTTTGCTGCACAAAATGACTTCTCACATCCTTTATCCTGCCCAGCTTCACTTTCTATCACTCCAGTGCCTTCTTACAGTAGTAGCAGTCAAGAAACTTTGAGTCAAGACTCTACAGGTAAGTGATTATTTCTTTTTTACATGACAGAGCTCAGTTTAATCGGCAGTTTTAGTGGTGAGGTTAAATAGCTGTTTCTGCCTCCAGACTGCTTTGACTGCTCTTAAGGAAGGATTAGACCACAGAAACTTCATGAAAGAATTTATGCTTATGCCAAGTAATCCTTATTGAAACAATTTGTCTAATGGTTTAAAAAGTATCAGAAACAAAGAGTGTAATGTTCTCAGCCACAATAATATCATTAGTGTAGTGTGTGTTTGTTTTAAAACTGGCAAACCAACTGTTTGATGAGGGTGGATCCATGGAAGTGTATGAAGGCATTTGAGGACAGTATCCTCTCTTCTGTAGCTGTCATAAAACTTCATGTGATGGAGGATACCCTGAGAAGTCCATCATTTATTCAAAATGCTATAAGCATCTGACTAATCACAAAATAGGGTGTACAAGGAACATCCTGCTGCATGCATGGGAACACACTTGTGATCTCACCCTGTTAAAAGGCTTATGTTGGTAAAAAGCTATGAAGAGAGAGCAGCATGCTGGTCAGAAGCATGATTAGGCCCTTCCAGACTGGGGTTTGGAGGTCACTCAGAGTCTACAGGAAAGATGATGTTGTGGTGTGAGACCACAACCCACCACTTGGCTCACAGTCTCTTCCCTTATGTCTCTTGAATTTTTGATCATGATGATTATAGGAAGTGGGTCATGAGCTCAGCACATCTTTCTGGCTGGCAAACGAGGCCCTGATCTACATGCTTCCTAACTGAATCCCTATAATTACGTTAATTTTGATTCATGCTGCCTTTTTTTTGTTGTTCTTGTTGTTAAGTGGAATTAGCAAGGTTCTCCCTTAGTGCCAGTTGCAGACAGGTATGTATGGAGAGTGGGGTTTTAGAGGATTCAGTATTGAGAAGGGTAATGCTAGAAAAGTACTGGTCTAAATACCTAGTGCTGACCTAGTTCTTAAAATCGTAATAATTGCTGACGACAGTGGCTGAATGTAATATGTAGTAAAGAGTATAATCAAATATCTGTATTACTTCTGGTTTTTATTACCGCTTTTTTCGAGGTAGCGCATTAATGGGATTTAGAGTAACTGCTGTAGTGATTACTTCATGTTGCCAAAAATAATGGACCTAAAACTCTGTGGTGGTGCTAAAATAAAAAAGAAAAATAAATAATTGATTTCTCCCTTCCCAGAACCTTCTGATCTAATGGTGTATCATTCAGAGCTGGTTGGATGCTGATGGTAGCTGAAAGTTCTGGGCTCCTGCACTTCAAGTACCATTCTTAATGCCTGTTCTGATGTTGACACTTGCAAAGCAGGAGTGTTAGGGCAAATGTTAACAACTCATGCAAGGTTAAATGCTGTGATTTTTATCTATCATCTTTTTTTCTGCTTCCAATTAAGAGCAGCGTAAATCTGCACCTCCTGCTCACAATCCAGTGTTCTTTGTCTGATCTCTGTGACTATATTCTGGAGGCTTAATTTTTATCATAGTTTATTTCACCATCTATTTTAGTTACAGAAATACTGGATCTGCTGTGAGATACTTAATATTTTCCTGATGTGATGAGTGACAACTTTAGTTTTAATTGTGAAGTTGTTTTGGGACAGTGAGGTGGCGGCGAGTGAGCCTTACTGTAGTGTTTACAGGCACCTGCCACCTAGAGGTGTTGCCGCTGGAGAAGGGAAGAAATGTTAGTTTAAAATAATAGTATAAAATAATAAAACTAATAAAGTAATAAAAATAATAAAATAACAAAACTTGTTAAGGAGCTGCTAGCACTGCAGAACAATTTTCCAGTTCTAAAGTACCAATGCATGCAGCCAAAGGTGCCAGAATGGTGTTATATTAGCAAGTCAAATACAAATGCCCTAATTCTGATTTTAGTTTAAGAACCTACAGGGCCTCTGAAGAGCTCACAGTGAGATGTTTATAAAAGTATTGAAGCATGGCAGCATGGTTAACACAGAAGTAATGTCAATTTTCACAGGGCTGGGATGTCCTGCTGCAAAGTGTGATTCATAGCACAAGATAGTCTTCATCCTGAGGATTTAATGTCCCAGTTTCTGCACCCAATGAAACAATTGGTGATTCATGGGATTATTTTAAATCAAAATGTCTCCTGCAGCAGGGGAAAGGGTGCTGCATGTAAGCAGGGTTAAGTGTTTCATATATATTGATTAGAAGTGCTTCACCTTATTTCATAGGTGTATGAGAACGTTGTGTCAGTGGCTTCTCTGTATGACTGGATGTTGTGTCTGCAAAACAAGGATAATCCATATTGCCATTATGATGCTTCTAATGCAAAGATTCCTCAAGATTTTTTGAATGTTATCAGTTTTCAGTGACTGTCTTGCCATTATTGAAAACTCTTTGGCAGCAAAGCTAACAGTTGGTCAGCAGCATACAGCATGGCTATGGAAGCTCAGCAAGAGTACTGCATCAGCTGAAATGGGGTAGTCTCTGGAAAGACAAAGGGTAATTTAGAAATTGATTAATGAGATAGGATATATCTTAAAGTTGTATCCAGGCTTATTTACGTCCAAGACTACTTCATTAGCTCATTTACAGGAACTTGATGTGCAGAATACCATGCTACAGGCTTGCTGTGCTGTTTCTTGTGAATTTACAACAAACTCTATAACATTTTAATAACAAATTCTTAAAAATAAAACTATGCTAAACCACCAGTATATAATGCATACATTACATATGTTGTCATTTCAAAAGAATTCTTTTTTAACTACTGATGGTGGGAAAGTTCTCTGGCTTCCTACTGAGCAGGGCATGTTCAGGGCCTTGTAATAAACTGTGCTTGGGGATATCTGAGCTTGAATTTTCACATTCAGAGCAACAAGACAATGTTGTGGAAAATAATGCATTGACACAATGAAACTCCGTCTATTAGGATATGGAGTATGAAGAAACTGCAGTATTTGGGGAGCAGGTCTTAGTGGGTGCTTTGCATCCTACTCGGAAACACTACTTTCAATGTAGTGTTTTTGCTGCTTTGCACCATTCTCGCAATGCTGGATGATTTACAGAGTAGTGTCAAAGTTTGTCCTTGGTGATAGAGTGTAATTGACATCAGAATCAATCAATTTCACTTACACTGGAAAGGAATTCTTGAAATTTTTATATTACTTGTGACTTGAAATAATGTGTTTTCCGAAGATTGCTCTGCTTAATAAAAACCATGCTTCTGTTGAAAATGGAACACAACATTCTTCTGTATGGATTTCCTAACCTGGAAAATCTTGTGAGGGCATATCAGAGAAAAACATAATTTTGATAGCTACTTCATAACTATGTATGAGTTTTTGGAACTGAGCTTTCAAGAGTTCCTGTTGGTTAACTTTGTCTCTTCTTATGATAATTATCTAATTCTTAATTACCTTGAACAATATATTCCAGAATATCCAGAAAAATTTGCTAGATAAATTGGATTGAGATCAATAGATTTTCATTGGATAGGAATAAGTCAGGAACTGAACAATACCTGTCAAGTTTGTGTCATCTGCAAGTCTTAAAAAACCATAAGATATCACAATTCATTAAAATTTTGAATATAACAAGTCTTCCTGAAGGAAATTCCCATTTTTAACAAGAATAATCTGAATCATAGAATCGCAGAATAGTTAGGGTTGTAAAGAACCTTAAGATCATCAAGTTCCAATGTCCCTGCTATAGGCAGGGACGCCTCGCACTAAACTATGTCACCCAAGACTCCATTCAAACTGGCCTTGAACACTGCCAGGGATGGAGCATTCGCAGCTTCTTGGGCAACACATTCTAGTGCCTCACAACCCTCACAATAAAGAACTTCCTTTTTATATCTAACCTGAACTTCCCCTGTTTAAGTTTGAACCCATTACCAGTTGTCCTATCACTACAGTCCCTAATGAAGAGTCCCTCCCCAGCATCCTGAATCTTTTCTTTCAACTATTTCTGACCTGAAATTAGTGCACCTTTATCTAGACTGTATTTCTGTTGTTTGTTCCTTACAGGGACCCGTCTCTTTGTATGCCAGATCAGCTGTTTTGAACGCAATTATATTGATTTGCCATGGATAGTTCCAGACAAATCTGTTGGCTCTTTGTTATCATCTTGTTTTCTCCAAGGTGCTTACAGATAGCTTGATTTATTGCTTGCTTACTAGTTTGTCACTGTCTCTTTTCAAATATCGATGTTAGGCTGACTGGGCTGTAATTACCTGCAGTACTTTGTTTGCCCTTCTCCACTGTTACGGGATCTTACTCCATCTTTACTTGGATGGAGTCCCCCTTTTAATGTATTTAGGTTCCTAAATCCCAGCAAGGTAACTGAAATGTGTGGGCATCTGTGTGCCTTTTCTGGGTCTGCGCTTGATCTCCAGTGTGTGAATGTATGGAATAGATCCATTTCAGAAGAACTTTTACTCCCAGCAGAGACAGGGAAAATGAAGAGTGCTTAAGCCGGCTGGACCCTCTTCAGGGGTGCACCTGGGTCTGTCCTATAGTTGGTCAGAAACACATGCTTCTGGAAAAAACTGTGTTCTTACGACTGTGGTACATAACTTTTTGCAAACTTAAGAAAATCTGAAAGAATGTTTCAGCTTCATTGCTCGAATGTCTTGGAAACCTGGCTGCAGCTTGAGTCCCCTCTTTTGTTTACGTAAATTCCTGTGACCTCTTCATTTTATTTTCTTGGTGAAATCACAGCATCAGACCTTTTCCTTTTGTTTTTACACTGCAAGATATTGCCACCTGCTGTGACTGCTATATTTGACATGACAAAAAACCCAAATTCATTTGTTATATATTACTTGATTTGTATGTTAGTGCATACTTAAATGGATTCTTCGATTCTGCAGCTTCCATATATTTTTGACAGAGATGTCTTGTCTCATGTAGTTTTTCAGACCTCTTTTAAATCACAATAGCAGTAAAAAGCTATATAAAGAGATTTGTGACATTGACTACTTCTTAGTAGGGTGTAGGACTCCAGTTAAATTTATTTCATAAGCTAGGTGCAAAGGAAGTGAGTGCAATAGATATAATGTTAGCTGATTTTTTTATTTTTTTATTTTTTTTTAAATGAATGGTATTTGCCTGCTTAGGCTGTTATTTGTTCACCTGGAGAAAAAACAAGACTTAGAAGAATTATAATGTGAATAAGGAGATGATTGAGAGAGACACGATAAGAGTCTTGGAAGGGGGAGTACTAAATGGAAAGAAGATTAATAGCGTTTTCCCAGTACTGGTTTGGAAATAGGGTTAATATTTTTACGGATGATTTCTGCCTGGAAAGGAGGAGTGTATTGATGAGATGTGCTGATGGGTCTGAGCTAGGAGACACTATTACTACAGGGGAGAATCTGAATGTCAGGTAGGCAGAAATGGATGGCTTTTGGGAACAGAATAAGGAAAAGTTGATGAAACACAACAGTGCAGGTTTCAAGACTGGGCATAACAGGATTTCTCTTTCTTTTCCCCTCCTGTGAGCTGCAAATCCTCAGCTCGAAATGGTAGAGAAGGATAAATCCGACTACTAATCCAAAGTGTGCTGCAGCTGTGAAAAAACAAATGGAAATCTGGGATGTCTCAGATGAAATATTTGTTACAGAGGGAGAGTTATTTACCCAAATTGATTGCTTATTTTCAAAAAGGACAGAGATGTACTGGAGCTTAAGAAGAGAAGAGCTACCAGAATGATATGGGAGAGAAGAGCTCAACTAGTAAGAGGAAAGTAAAAAGTTTGCTGGTTTTAGACTAGTACAACAAAAGCTAGTTAGAAAAAAAAAAGAAAACCCAAGACAGTAGGTTTCAGTTTCTGTTTATTTAATAATTTAATGTTTATAAAGGTTGGGAAATAGCTGGTTCTGAAAAATAGGCATCTGATCCATTCACTTATCCTGACCAGCAAAGAAACTGGTAAGTGACTCAGAGATGCAAGTGTTAGCACTTTAGAGTTGATGGGTTCCAGTTGCAAATCTTAATTTGAAGGGATCATAAACTGTGTAACTCCTGGGGACTGCATACGAAAGTGAAAGCCACAAGATGGTGCTGACACTCTTTATCACGCTTGAAAGCATTTACAAAGATGCAGAGTAACATACAGTGGCCTGGGTGTAAGCAAAGTTTCCACAGAGCTCAGTGTGTATTAAATAAGCAGTATAGTCAGTGGTTCAGTTTGGTTTACAGCTTGTAGTTATGCTTTGATTTTTTTTGTTAAGGAGTCTTAATACACAGTGTATGTTGGAGGGAAAAAGGTTGGTGAAGACAGAATGAAGGGAATTGGAATGGTAATGGTTATTTCTGAGGTCGTATCCTCTTTTTGCTTGTCTTTCAGCTACAAAGTGTTTGAAATTACAAAATTGACAAGTAGAAAGAAAACACATCTGTGTTTTCTCTGATTAGAATCCTCGTTTTCATTTCTGTGCTCTTCAACTACCAAAGGCAAAATCTGCTGTACCTACAGTGTTGCTGACTGCATGTGCTTCTCTGCCTATTTTCTTTTTACGTTTTCATCGAGTCGGGGAGCATTTTGGGATGTTTGTTTGGTGTTCTCTGTACAGTGTCTTGAAAGACAGTGGAATAGAGATAGACTTCTGCAGTTTGTGTCTGACTAATAGAGAGCTCCTAGTGATGTTTACAAAAAAGGAAAAAATATAACTGCAACAGTGTTACTTGGGACCTCTGAAGTCAGCTAAACCCAAGAAACCATGCTGCCCATTGACAACTGCATAGATTTAACTCAGTGCCCTGACTGCCAGCAGCCTGCATTCACTGCTGTCCTGTCGTGTCTGCTAACACAGACATACCATGTCTCTGTTATTCAGTCTGTCCACGAAGAGGAGAGGTTTATCTTTCTCAGTTCTTTCAGTCAGCCACCAGCAGAATCTCAGTGTTATGAATAGCAACTGCTAACTATTTTTATCAAAATTAGGGCATGTGCAATGTGTTATGGAATGCTTTTCCTGCTGTGTCATCTTTTGCTCCTGAAATGCAGTGTATGCATTTTTTTTCCCCTGAATAAATTGAGACTATGTGTGTTTAAGTCTAAACCTAAAATGGATAAAAAACATGCTGCATTCAGTAAGTATGATAAAGTAGAATCCTAAAAAGAACATTAAGTATTTTGGTAACATTAGTGTCCTTGCTGACTCTGGGACAAAGTGTGGCAGATACTTCCAAAGACCTAAATACGTGTACTTAACAAATTTCAAGGCTGTTGCTACCAATAGGGTTGCTTTTATGATTCAGAGATTTGTAATATCATTTACTCAAACTTCTTCTTACATTAAGTACACAGATCATTCTAAAAGTCTCATGTTTAAAAGGAACTGTCTACTCTGCTGCGGGCAGTCCTGAAGAGCCCTGTACCCCTGAGACCTTAGATGAAGTCAGGTCGACGGAGCGGTTTGCCTTAGTCGATGAGGAATGGGTTAGAGACCAGTTGAGCAATCTGGACATCCATAAATCCATGGGTCCAGATGGGATGCACCCGCGGCTGCTGAGGGAACTGGCGGAAGTCATTGCTAGACCACTCTCCATCATCTTTACCAAGTCTTGGGAAATGGGAGAGGTGCCTGAGGACTGGAGGAAAGCAAATGTCACTCCAGTCTTCAAAAAGGGCAAGAAGGAGGACCCGGGTAACTATAGACCGGTCAGCCTCACCTCCATCCCTGGGAAAGTGATGGAACACCTTATCCTTGGTACCATCTTAAGGCATATCAAGGATAAGAAGGTTATGAGGGGCAGTCAACATGGCTTCACCAAGGGGAAGTCATGCTTGACCAATCTCTTAGCCTTTTATGAGGAAATAACACGGTGGATGGATGATGGCAGAGCGGTGGATGTGGTCTACCTTGACCTCAGCAAAGCATTTGACACAGTCTCCCACAGCATCCTCACGGCTAAAATGAGGAAGTGTGGTCTGGATGATCAGGTAGTGAGGTGGACTGCGAACTGGCTGAAGGAGAGAAGCCAGAGAGTTGTAGTCTATGGGGCTGAGTCTAGTTGGAGACCTGTAACTAGTGGAGTGCCTCAAGGGTCAGTACTGGGACCGGTATTATTTAATATATTCATCAGTGATTTAGATGAGGGAATTGAGTGTACTATCAGCAAGTTTGCTGATGACACTAAGCTGGGAGGAGTGGCTGACACGCCAGAAGGCTGTGCTGCCATCCAGCGAGACCTGGACAGGCTGGAGAGTTGGGCAGGGAGTAACTTGATGAAATATAACAAGGGAAAGTGTAGAGTCCTGCATCTGGGCAGGAACAACCCCAGGTTCCAGTATAGGTTGGGGAACGACCTGTTAGAGAGCAGTGTAGGGGAGAGGGACCTGGGGGTCCTAGTGGACGACAGGATGACCGTGAGCCAACACTGTGCCCTTGTGGCCAAGAAGGCCAATGGCATCCTGGGGTGTATTAGAAGGGGGGTGGTTAGTAGGTTGAGAGAGGTCCTCCTTCCCCTCTACTCTGCCCTGGTGAGACCGCATCTGGAGTACTGTGTCCAGTTCTGGGCCCCTCAGTTCAAGAAGGACAGGGACCTGCTGGAGAGAGTCCAGCGCAGGGCAACGAAGATGATTAGGGGAGTGGAACATCTCCCTTATGAGGAAAGACTGAGGGAGCTGGGTCTCTATAGTTTGGAGAAGAGGAGACTGAGGGGGGACCTTATAAGTGTCTATAAATATATAAAGGGGGAGTGTCACGAGGATGGAGCCAGGCTCTACTCGGTGGCAAACAATGATAGGACAAGGGGTAATGGGTACAAACTGGAACACAAGAGGTTCCACTTAAACTTGAGAAGAAACTTTTTCTCAGTGAGGGTGACGGAACACTGGAACAGGCTGCCCAGGGAGGTTGTGGAGTCTCCTTCCCTGGAGACATTCAAAACCCGCCTGGATGCATTCCTGTGTAACCTTATCTAGGTGTTCCTGCTCCGGCAGGGGGATTGGACTAGATGATCTTTCGAGGTCCCTTCCAATCTCTAACATACTGTGATACTGTGTGATACTGTGTGAAGGAAATAAAAATTGTGAAACTTCTGTAGCCTTCTGACCTTATCATAGGATCAAGCCTAAAAGATGCTGAGCTGCCTGGTTCTGATCCAGCAAAATAATTAAGTGTGCGCTTAATTTTGGCCTTGGAAGCTGTGCCATTGAAATCAATTTAGCTGACTCTTCAATGGTTCTTACCAGTAAGAAACCAAATTTATCTAGGCACACTGAGCTGGTATTTCCCATTATAGCATGTATATAGAAATGCTAACCAGCCATGATTGTACTTTGTTGAAGGCATTTAATACTGGCAGTGCTAACATATGCCTCTTGTAGTGCTGTATCTGTGTCTTTAGAAAGCATCTTTAGAGCTGCAAGTGTATTTGCTCTCCAGCCTTCTCTTTCTGCTGATTTTGAAATTATATACAAGCCCTGGCTTCTCTCTTTGTCTAGAATGTGGATATTTGTCCTTTTTTCCAATCTGAGGTTGGCACATTTGTGCAGAAATCTAAGCTGGACTGATACTATCACTATTTACTCATTGCTGTTGCTTCGTGAACTTAAACTCAAGAGGGTATGTAGTGCAGAGTCTCCTTTTCAAATTGCTACTTAGCTAACAGTCTTGGTTTTATAACTTGTCATTCTTTTTGGTTGCCTTGTTCTATCTTCAGTACATTTCTACTATGTCTATTGACTACAGTTGGTGCATCAAAAATTGATTTGATCATCAGATGTCAAGAAGATTCGTTTGGGTAATATTTTGGTTTTGTATGCTAGTCACTTAATGCAGGAAGGGTTAGGGTGGAGTTCTATTCAGTAACAGAAGAAATGCTTTTTACATCTGTACCGCTCTTCCAACTGCAGCTTGCAAGTGCTAGAGAATCTTTAAGGCTAAGTGCAAGAAGGAAATGTTTAATTAGCTGTTTAAATCTAATACAGGTTTACTGATGCTGTGCAAAACAGCAGTTTCACTTTTCTGTCAATGACATGCCTTTCTTTGTGAACAATGTGTTTATCTTTCATATTTTATAACCAAAGTACTAGTGTATAATAAGAGGCAAGCATTAAGTTATTACTCTGTGTCTTTTTCCTCCCTGCACAGCTCTTTCTTCTGTGTAAATACTGTGAATCTCTCCTTCCTTTTTTACCTGTTAGTTTGCTTTCTTCACTTATACAGTTTCCAGTAAAAGACACTTCCAGTTATGTATCTGATTGCCCTCAGCCTGCTTCTGCTCAGCTCTGATGAGGAGACAGCTAGAGGAAGCTTCGTGTATTTTTTTCCTCTCATGCTGCTTGTTGCAAGAGAAGTGATTTCCCAACCCCTGGCTTACAGGCAAGGTGCTTTGCTTAGCTTGTGGCTTCAAGAAGCTAAAAGGTGTTAAAAACTTAGACTAACAAGGCGAGCAAACCATGGTGTTACCTGTGGTTCCCTTGGTCAGGAGGGATGTATATGGGCCCGTGGAGATGACTGACCGGTTAGGGCTGAGGGAAGGGTGGATCATCATGCCCTATAGAGCTGGTCTGTGGCCAACTTCCAGTTACAAGCCTCTGTTTCTATTATAGGTAAGCAAGGGGCTTATTTGGCACTTGCTGATCTAGTGTCCAGTAGATTATCTGCTGCATTTTTTTTTTGTTGTTGTTTGTTTTGGGGGGGTGGGTAGAATCTCAGGCAGAATTCCTAAGGCTACTGACATGCTCATAGTTAAATCCTAATTACCAGAGTGCAATTCAGGCTGTTTGTTTAAACTCCATTATAATCAATGGGAAGATCCACTTGCACTGCAGTATAAAGTAATCTAACCCAGGATGAACAAAACTGTTGTTCAAATATAGCATAACTTGTTTACACACATTTTGGAACCAAGCCCTGCTGCCTGCTCTCTGTTCATGCATTTGCTTTTAGTATTACTGTGTTCATAGAATAAGCCCTATTTTGCTGTCACACAACCGCTCTCTCTCTGTGCAGTCTATGCTTCCTTTTGCTATTGTGTCCCATTCCCTTGTTTCCTTTCTGTTTTGGAAATAAAGCTACAGAAATCCCCTGAAACGGGCACTTAATCTCTGTTGTCTGCATAGGAAAGAATACAAATGCACATATCTGATACGATTCTGGGGTTATAGAAGTAATTGCTGCTTTGCAAATGGCAAGTTCTCAAAGCCCAGTTATCTTTTCCATATCAAGACTGAGAACTCATGCTCAAATATGTACATGCTTCATTCTTATTTCTTTTACATACATTCCCTGGGTGCTTTTTTCTACCTTGACAAAAATACTGTTATTCACATCCTTGAAATAACTTGAGTCTTTCAGGTGAAAATCCTGCAGAGTGAAAATAAATTACTGGAGATTAAGGCTGTGGGGGAGGGGAGAGCATTGGTGCAGCTCCATACATAAAGAACATACTGCACCTGTTGAAAACAGGTTTTTATGGTTTTTACTTTTCTCAGGCAGTCATTACACTATGCCATTGTGGATGTTAGGTGTGGGGGGAAGAAGCAGAAAGGTGGAGCCATTATCCAACGTTTCTGCAAGGTCACAAGGGTAGTGTTTGATACAGTCAGGACAGAAATTGGATCTCTCTAGGTGATCTTCAGGACAGCAGATGAAACAAAATATTCTTCTGGTATTAGTGAGCTGGTAGCTTAGAACCTGCTTTAGTAAGCAACCTCTGTTACACTGGAGTAAAAGGCATCTTTGTCATAAATTATGAGCAAGCAATGAAGCTGTAGCAGTAAAAAAAATTCAGCTGTATGCTTTGCTGGGTTGAGTTATATAATAGTCTTGAACTGAGACTGCAAGAGGGTGGTGATGAAATTAAATGAGTCATTCTGCAAAACAGGATTTGGATCTGAATTAGATGTCGAGTGTGCCAAGTAGATGAGTAGAGGATGCAGGTTTTGGGAGGAGTAGGCTGTGTCTGTACTATATAACTGTAGAATGCTATGTAAACTCATAGTGATTAAGGGTAACTGGTGATTTTGGATAGTTTAAAAACTACTTGGAAACTGAAATAATCCAAGAACTGTGTCTATTTTTATAACTGGTGCTGTGGGGACAAGAATAACATCTGACTGGTGCAGTGATAGGTGTTTCCTTCTATGCAAGGAGATGAGGCAAAACACTTAATCTTTATGTTGAATATCGTGAGTGGCAAGTGGGGAAGTGACTATATAAGACAAGTGGATATAGAAAAAGTAAAAAGCAGCTATGCTGGTGTATGTGTAGGGAATCATGAGCTCAACTTGGCTTTCAGCTATAGCTGGTTAGAATGGGGTTTCTCTCTAGGAGTTTTTCTCATGAGTCTCTCTCTAGGAGTATGTGATGGTTCAGTTTACAGGGTGAGGGAAGAAGTGATGACTTTTAATGATGCTAAAGATGGCAAGAAATTGCAACCTCTGGCTATTACCCGGGTCAGCAGGCTTCAGCAAATGGGCTAGAAGGCTTCTAGTCTGACACAACACACCAAACTTTTAGGTTACGTTCCTACACAGTTGAAAGCTGGAGCATGATGAGCTTAAGCAGGGTTCACTTGCTTGTCAGTGTCATCCAGATGGCTTTAAAGAATTTTTTGACAAAATATTTTTGTCAAAGTATTTACTAGTAACTCTGTGGGATGGTTGAGTTTTCATGATCAGATCACATTGCTTTAGACAAAAAACACCATGCATTATGGTGGTGCTGTGTGGGCATCTAAGTCCTACACTTGATTTAGGTACTGGGGGGGGAATCACATTTCTTTGAGCTTATTTTGCACTCTAATTGTGGGGATGGATGACAAGGTCTTTAGAAAACAAACAAACAAAAAAAATAATCAGAGGATGTGCTGGTCACCATGGAAACCAGGCTTTTGATGGAGAGGTTGTATATCTGGGAATACTTTCATACTGAGTTCTGACTACACTGAAGATCCATGTTATTTTTTCAAATTCTTCAATTTCCTCTTCTGCTCAAAAGTTAACTTTTTAAGATGATGAAAAGGAGGAAACTGCAAAATACGGAGATTTGTCTTTTAAGTACAGCAAAATACTTATTTCAGCAAAATAGTAACTTATTTTGCTGGAATGAGGTTTTTATGTAGGGCTAGAACACGCAAATGGAAGCTGTAGCTAAAGAATTCGGTGCTTAACAACTCTTTGGGCATGCATGAACTTTAGAGGCCAATTACTTCAAGGAAAATGTGGAAAAATCTGTCAGTAAAGCAGTGGCTAAAAATCTACATTTGTAGAAATAATGCTTCTGCATTTGTAAGCATCCAGAGATAAAGCATGGCATTTCACAGTCTCAGTGAGGTTATTCATGCGTTGTTGGCACACTTTGTGCACTCAGTCCAGAAAACATGGTGTTTGTATGGCTTACCAACCCTGAATTTCGTGGCTACGCATTTTTGTTACAAACATTACTGAAACTGTCAGCCAAAATTTTTCTGAGCTCAGGTATAAGAATTTGGCAGTAAATGCTTGAAAGCTGCACCAGAAGAACCATCAATGGCTAAATAAAATCTGCTTTAAGTAAAAATCTCAGGATGTAAGCTTCAGTGAAACATCTTCTGAGACACTTCAGAATGACATCAGATAACCTTATTTTCACAGAAATGGGCCCCCAGAATTCTCATTTAATGGCCTGATGTATATAAGAGAACTGATGCAGGACTGAGGTAGTTTCAATGCGTATTTTAGGATGCAGTCTTTCCATTGTCTGCAGGTTCATGAGCACAGTGATGCTGTTCTTGGATTACAGAGTGTTGGCTCTTTAGAGCAACTTACTAAGGAAACATTAAAGTAATAGTAAACCCAGTGCTGAAAAGATGTAAATGCAAATTTTAATGCATGTAAACTTGACTGGTAATACACATGCTTTTTTTTAAAACACAGATTTCTTTTATTATCGGTTATCATCAATATTAATTCTTTATCTATGTGTATTAAATTTATATCATAGTATAATTCTGATGCTTTTTAGCATATTATTTACTGATCATGTGATAATACTGCCAATTGGAATTGTATCGGCCAGTGACACCATCTCCTTTCACTACTTCCTGTGTGCATTCAAAGTTTCATCTTCCTTCTTTAGCTGTAGACAGTACTGTAGGATATTGCCATGCTATTCTTTCAAAATTGACAAGATCTTTTGAGGTTCTATTAAATAAATTTCCTCCCGTGACCTCTAGCTCAAGAGTAATCAAACTTATTTTTATTTTTTTATTGATAGAATCCTTTCTTTGGTAGAAGACTATAGTACCTAGTTTTGTAATTCTTTAAATATCTGTATGAGTCTCAGGCACATACAGTGGAGGGTTTGGCTCAGAGAAAAAAGCTTCATTTTTTGTTTACAGGCATAATATTTGAAATTGGCAAATGAAGGGATATGACATAGAGTGTGGCATGACTTAAAAAAGTATTATATTCTTAACACTGTTTTACACTGATTTAGTTTTCATTATGAAGAAACTTAAATATGCTTTATACTTCAAGTATGTCAGTTGCCTAGAAATTGCATGCATGATTACTTGCAGATTTTGATATTTCATTTAAAAAATTGTTTATACCTGTTTCGACAACCATGTGATACACATTGATTTCACTCTGCAGGCCCTGTGCATGGCTGTCTTTAAAAAAAAATACACACACACACATCCCTCCAGCTCTATGTATAGTAATTATCTTGACAAAAGTATTTGTTTTATTGCAATTAAGGCACTTATTTTTGTGTTAAATTCCTCTCTTTCAATCTGTTCCTTCATTATACAAAGTAAAGATGATCTTTCTTCTACAGTGCATTTACTGAATAAATAATAGATTTTTCTATGATCGTGCCAAATGTATTAACTTAAAAAGCTGGGCTGTCTTTCTATATGACTATGTCTTTATGCAGAGCACATTGTGAATGTGTCAGTAAACCAGTCTGAATACTAATATTTGACTATTCATTTTTCTGCAATAAAGCAATAAATTATTATTTATAATTATTAAAATAGTTGTTTCTTTTCTTACCAAATGAAAACATGAGCATATTTGAATTCTAGATCTCATGTTCAGTCCCTTGATAAATAAGCCAATTAAACATACTGCTGAGACCATCATGGATGATCTAGCAAAATATGTTAGCAAATGTGTGAGTTTTAGCATGTGAATAATCTTTTTACTTCAGTGGTGATTTCCTGTGCTTTAGGATTAATGTTAAAATGTTTTGATCGATTAGATCTTGGATGCTTAGTAGCTTGATGCCTCTCCAATGAGAGCATTTGGTTCTCTTGGGATTTGCCTATGGTCTCTGATTGGAACTTTGCTAGTTGCAGGGAAACTTGTCAGTGGGAAACTTCTGGGAGGTTTTACTTATGAAAACTGTTTTGGCAGCTTAAGCAATAAAAAAACTTGGTCTGCCTTGGAATAGAAAAAAAAGTCCTTTACTGATGCTACAGATTTTTGCCAAGAGGTTAGACTTGGCAGTCTCAAAGGCTTTTATTATTGAGAAACTTTGACATTCCTTAATGATGGGTACCTGTAGAAACATTTGCAGGTATTAAAAAATCTTGAACCATGGAATCATAGAATGGTTTGGGTTGGAAGGGATCTTAAAGATCTTCTAGTTTCAACCCCCTTGCCATGGGCAGGGAAGTCTTCTTCTGATCGACTTCCACTTTCAGACTTCAGAAGGTTTTTCCTCTTCATTTTATACAATAAGCAACTTGCAGCTGAGAAACTGTGCTTTATTCCACTGTGCATGAAGGAAGGTGTGCTGAGGAAGTTAGTCTAACTTCTGCAAACTGTGATTCAGTGGGACAATTGGAAGGCTCCTTTTGCATGCAAGACCTGTCCCCTACATTTTTATTCTGCAGTGTAGTTGGTCGCTGTAGAGGCTGAAAGCAAATTGGGCTGAAATGACAAATATTCCTGATGTTTTGTTAGTTATGAAAAAGCAGGATAGTCCTGAGGGCACTGCAACCACCTGAAAAGCTACATAAGGTTGGAGAAACATAGAAGAGAGCATGATAGTGCTGTGTGATCAGAGGGACTGCAGGGACAGGAGACCCTCACTCCTGTGCTTTTTTATCTCGGAGTCTGGGGATATGAAAGAAAAAAGAGACATGGAAGATGGTAGCCCCAGCTGTTGAAGATGATCGTGAAACCAGGAGTGGCTTTCCTGCTTGTTAAGAAAGCAGGTAAGAGCAGCAACAGAAAGGCAGGAGACTGGAATAAATGCAGGTACAAGGGAAGGATCTGCCATCTTGTAAAACAGGTTTTGGTTCTTTTGTTCTCCTCTGCAACTTTGTCATCAGGAACGGGCTTTTGGCTCTGACAGAATAAATTCGTACTGCTTTCACCTTTTCAATCTTCTTATTAAAAATAAATCCCAATGAAGCTGGCAAACTTAATGTACGTTACTCTTCCAATTACAGTGAGTATGTATAGGCAGCCACCTGGGAAGTGTAAGAGGAGGGGATGGATGGCTGCTGCCAAGCTACAAGGGCACTTTAAGGACTGGCACCATGAGAGGCCAAGTTACAGGGAGAAACTTTCTTGTCTGGCATAGATTAGCGCATCCTCACAAGAACAGGTGGAGATTGGAAAAAGCTTAATCCTTTCTTGGCCACCACACATTGTGTTTGAAAAAGGTGCTATAGAAACTGAAATGGCTTCACTTCCATGCCGGTCTGTTGAGAGGCTTTGATTTTTGCACTGAGAAGACACTTGTGCTGCCCTGGCAGTGGCATTGCAGTCTCTTCAGTGTGATTCGTGGTCTGAAGCCCTGGTCCCTGAGAAAGTGTGCTGCCCCACAGAGCATTCGGCTAGACAGAGATGGCAGAAACATGCCATTCAGCATGAGCATGTGGAATGCGGCAGAACAGCTCAGCTGAACCAAAGATGAAAGCATGGGCATTGGGTTCAGTTTGCCTCTGTCCCATGACAGTGCCCGTGTGTAAGGATAAGAGCCTTCTGCCCTGAAGCAGGGCAGGTTGGAAACATAAGGGTAACCCTGGTCAGAAGGCTTCTCCCTGGGAACACAGAGAGGGGCAGGCTGAGGTAGGGCTGGGATGTCTGCCCATGGTGATGACAGGATCAGGCCTGGCGAGGAATCTACAGGCTGATGGCCTCGCCAACCCTGGGCTGCTCCGTGAGCCTCGTGGTGGTGGTCTCCTAGTCACCTTCCTCACTGACCTGACTTGATGCTGGAAGGTGAGTTTGTAATTGCTTTGGTCAAATTCAGGCTGAGATCAGAAAATTGAGGTGTTTCAGCTAGTTGGGAATTTATCACTTGAACTAGCATCCCTAAAGGGGAAAATGGTGATAAATGGGAAGACACAGGGAAGCAAAATCCATCGTGCTTTCCTCCAGCCCACTGTGTAGCAAAAGCAATCAGGACAGCATGACCTCATGTCAGCTTGGGGACACATGAAAGTATGAATGTAAGCTGCTTTTCTGACTTTTCTAACAAAATCCTCGTTTTCAAACCTCAGGCATAAAGTGACTGAAACATGAGGGAGGAAGGTGAAAGGAAAGAGTTTTACAGTAAGAGTTGATACTAATCATTTGTTTGATTTGTTTTCTGCATGTCTTAGATTATTTTAGCCAATTGATCAGTCTCATTTGCTTTTCCATATGTGTAGGTGAAACATCTTTTTTTCTGGCTTTTCATTACTTCTTACTAAACAGCTACTTAATGGTGATAGTTTTTTCTTAAATCAAGCACTTCCTGATCCTCTTTGTTTAGTGTGGAAATGGCCATTAATCTGAATGGCATTTCAAGTCCACAACCGTAAAGTGTGTAAAAATGAGACAAAACAGCAACATTAGAAAATGGTTGCTCTGAATCTGCAGCTTTAGGAAGCGTGGAGTATGTCAAAAAGTCAAGCTGGGGAATCTGCTTTCAGGGCTGTCTTCAAATAGAGTTTTACTTCAGATGATAATAGTATTTAAAGTGGGGAAAAACGTAACTGTATATGGCAGCTAATACTTCTAAGTGTGCACTGGACATCAGCCAGTCTTTTGGTAGTATTGGGGAAGCTGAGGTTTGTTTGTATTTCTGTTTGGTTTGTATTTCTAGCCTCTCTTCGGCCAATTATCTCCTGTACTTTGCACAGGACGTTCCCCCCACAGCGTGCGCATGGTGAGCTGCAGATGGAGCATTGTGATGCATCATTAGTGCCAGCTGGACACTGCTGCTTGCATGATGCTTTAGCAGCAGAGTAATCAGCACCTATGTCAGCAATCTATCCACCCAGCCTCAGTTTCGCATAGTAGCAGCAGTTATCAAATCTTTACGTAGCACAGCAGCATTTTCCACCATGGATATTCATGCCCCTTGAATCTTCTTTCTTTGCATATGATTTATTGGTCTTTCAGGCAACTTACTTAAGAACTAAAGCAACATTAACTCCAGATACCAATATCAATTCCTTATAGCCAGCTACAGCGGCTGTTGGGCTGCATCTGGCTTTTCTTCCTGACTCTTTCTGCTGAACTGTGTAGGACTTTGTACTTTTACTGTCTTCCAGATATGTCACATCAATGTGTAGCTGTCTTCCGTCTGACATTGCCAGCAAGTGTCCAAGACTGAACTCTTTCCTTTTCCTCACTGCAAATGAGAAGGCACTCTAGAGTACATGAAATATTTTAAAATTAAGCATAACACCAGTTACAATTAAAATAATAAATTGTAGGCTCACCACCAGCAGGGATTTGGATGGGGGAGGGTGGAATGGGAACTAAAACAGAGAATACAGGTCAAATTTAATAAATAAACTTATTCAAGGAGAACTGTTACAATGTCAGTGCCTTTTTGCTTTTGAATTTTTCAGACTGGGTTGTTTCACTTGAGAAATACTGGTGTTTCCTCAAGATTTTGATATTTTTTCCCTAGATTAAGATTTTAGACATGTGGCAGAACTCACCAACTTCCTCAGCTGGTCCTGTGCATCTGAGAAACAGCTCTATGATTAGGTGCAGGACCTACTGCACTGCAAATTTGGATTCTTGGTGTTCTGAGGTTATTAATTTCCCACCAGGCTCCAAGGGTAAGTGCTGAAGCTGGATGGGCAGAGCACAGTGTTACATTACAGAAGTCCTTTTTCAAGGTCTTTCTTCCAAAGATATATTTGGAAAATTTGAAACCTAGCTGTCAGCTGAAGAAACAGTTGTGTTGACATTTTGAGCCTCTTGCCTTACTGTGACTTTCTACACTGGAGAATGAACAATGGTCTAAAAATATTAAATTGCAGTTTTTAGTTCACACATTTTTATGTGTCACTGTAGTATACAGAGGGACAGTCATCAGTAAATACCCACAAAATACTGAGTTCATCACAAACAGATACTAATTTTATTACATTTTGTCCATTATATTAGGTTTTAAGTGTCATGTTATGCTACTTATTTCTTGGTTAAGCACCAGTTCTTTCGAGCTCTTTGCAAAACATCTTTTAAAAGGGATGTGAGCTACTATTAAAAGGTTGTTTTGAAGCGCTGTTGTCAGTGGCTGTCAGTATTCATGAATGTGGCCTGGAGTGATACATTTGTAAGTACAGTTCCAACCATATCAACCACTTCAGGATTCCTTTTCTTTTCCTCTTGCTTTTGGTAGAGATCCAACAAAATTATTAACAGTGACATTTCTGGAATTTCTTTTGCTTACGTTAAAATTCTATTAAAAGTTGGAAAATTTGAGTAAATAATGAGCCTTTGTGCTTAGTTTATGTCTGTTGCATTCCTTACATTTTAAAGGTTGAATGTCCAAAAATGGAGTCAGTTTAAATGGTCTCTGCTTCTGAATGAGCTGATATAATGGACCAACTAAATAGGTAGTAAGTTAATTAAAAAATAGCTTCCCTTTCTAGAAAAACGCCTAAAAATAATCCTATTAGTTAAGATGCCCTTAAAGTATTTCTATAGAAAAAAACTCCTTTAAACTTTGATAAAGGACTAGGACATGGGGAATTTGTCCCAGCCTTGGTAGGTGTAGTGGTATTTAAACAGTCATTTTTAGATGGAGTCACTTTCCAGAGTCTGATCAGCTACATTTTGGAAATTCTTGGTATGAGGCCTTTTATATGGGTCATTGTTGTGAGAACCCAGGCTGAAATTCTATTCTTTCCTTGATTCTGCCTCAAATGCCAGTTAAAAATATTCAGGCTCTTTGACTATGATGTATGTTCATCAGTGCTTATTATTATCAATTTTGCTGTTGTGGTTTTTTTTTCTATTTGAAAGATTTTCTTTGGTTGGATTGCTTTCAGAGTTCATGTTGTTCAGCCCCTCAATGAAAGAAGGGACAGCTTAGACCAGTTTCAATTTTGACAAGTTCATATTAGTTAGATTCATATCCTTTAATTAAAGAAATGGTAAACCTCAAATCAAGAGTCAATAAAATACTCTGTCTCTTCAGAGAGGTGATGCATTCTTAGTTACTATATTTTATTATAGGTGATTCTTTATCTAAACCTCTTAAAAGCAGTGAAGGTGCAAAATGTTTTCATGCTCAGCAACACTGTCTACAGCTGTAAACTCTCTAATGCTAGTCCCATATGCATGTGTGCACATACATCTACTAACTGATATTGGTTTTGTGTTTGCTTCATCACGTTGAGGTGTCTGATACCAATGGACCTGCACTGCAAATCTGAGTAACCTGTCCTTGGCATCTAATGCTCTCTCCAATATCCCTGTGCTATTGTTAATATTTTGTTTCCTCTCACCATCTATTTTGCAAATAGCAATAGAAATAGGACTGCATGCAGCTAGGAAATGGTGTCAGGGAAAGAGCGGTGCACTGGTTACAGGGCACCATTTACTAAGTGATACTCTTCTGGGGCCATTCTGATGCGTCTACTCATGCTGGGTCCTTCCTCTCTGCTTCAGCATTGACTTTAGTTCATGTCTCTGCTTTCACGAAGATGAATAATGATTAGCGTATGATCACCTCCGATTTAACTGGCACAACCCTAAGCCACCTGCTTTAACAGTGGACTGGAAAGCCTTTGTGTGTGGCAGTATCTGGGGGTATGTGTTCCTGGCATCTGGCCCTATGCTTTCTAGGTGGCATTTTTCTTCTGATTCATCTTAGGAGCTCTATCACAGCCTCTCCCTGCTGTGTGACTGACGTAATGTGCTTGTCTCCTTGCAGGTAGAAACATCCTACTCCACTTTGGTCCACAATTGAAAATTTGAAAGATATCTGGGGATCAGTATGTGAAGAAAATACTTTATTACTTTTTTTTTCTTACATGTTTTACCGAAAGTTTGTCACATTCGTTCAGTGCAGCACACTGTTATTCCAAATCTTCATCAACTTTTGGATCTCGACAGAGAAGGACAAGGAAGCTGGTGAAAGGTCTAGAGTATAAGTCTTCTGAGAAGCAGCTGAAGGAACTGGGGTTGTTTAGTCTGCAGAAAAGAAGGTGCAGGGAAACCTTATCTCTCCCTCTCTACAACTACCTGAAAGGAGGTTGCAGTGAGGTGGGGGTTGGTCTCTTCTCCCAAGTAACAAGTGATAGGACAAGAGGTAACAGCCTCAAGCTGCACCAGGGGAGGTTTAGATTGGATATTAGGAACAGTTTCTTCACTGAAAGGGTGCTCAGGCATTGGAACAGGCTGCCAAGGGAAATGGTGGAATCACCATCCCTGCAAGTGTTCAAAAACCATGTAGACAAGGCCCTCAGTGACATGGTTTTCCTCGGTCCGTCAGCCTTCACCTTCAGACAAGATAAAGGTAGAAGAAACTTTCCTGCTTTTTTTGCTTTCATCAAGCTCCTCAATACTAGTCACCAGGGCTGTGCTTGAATGCACTGGGGAGGCTCATAAGTACTCTGACCAAACAGGGAAGGAACATTTTGCACATTTCTTACCTTCCTGCATTTACTTTCTCATTCTTGTCTGTTTCATTTAGTTCAGAGCACAGAAATTTTCTTCTGCATGCAAGAGTCGTCCTGACAGCATGGAGAAACAAAACACTTGCACCTAAATTATCCATTGAAAGTTTAAACACCTCTCCCTGAAATCTATGCTTTATTCCTTTACACTTAATGCTGCTTCTTCCCCCTCCTGTCTGCGGAGTGTCCTATTCACACGTTCACCTGCTGAGCTGGGATGCGCACTAGCAGAATCCATCATCCCTGTACCTTCCTAAATCTTTCTGAGCAGTTGGCAGTTCATTTGACGTTCCAGTAGTGAGAGCAGAGCTTTATTAAATTCTGGGTATCACCTTTAACTTCCAGCTCAGGAATGTGGATTTGAACTGTTGTCCCATAAATTATTGGATAGGAGTAGAGAGAATAGCTTTGGAACACCTAGTGCTAAGTTTGTTTTGCTTTTCTGGATGAACAGGTAGAGAGGTGGGATAGAACCAGTCCCAGTTTTGACTGGCAGCATGCTCTTGGTTCTCTTTCACAAAAACGTATTAAGTGAGCTTTTTCTCTTCTGTAACTAGATGTAGAAGAACAGCTGGTTTTAGTATTTTTTTTTCAGGCAGCAGTTGTTTTACTGAATGGAAAAGAGAATTATCTTCTTTCTGGGAACATATCTGTGTTCCCGCCTCCCCGTTATCCTGAACCCCTGAAGTGGTTAACACTTAAGAAAACTCTTAAGTAGGTTGACAGTGTCCCTGGCATGTGGTTACAGCCTCACCAAACACATTTTGAGGCATATTGAGAGGACCATCTGCAAATGAAGGAAAGGAAAAATTCCAAAGGAATTTCCTACCATTCCCTCAGCTATTCCACAAAAAAATTGGGAACTTTTTGTTCACCAGAAACACAGACACCCCCTGCCCCCTCCACCCCCCCCACTGTCAGAAACTTCTTCAATATTCTGAAAAGTGGCCTCAATAGGAGCTTAAACCTAGATTCCTTAAGTGTTCAATCCTCTGCTTTTAGCTGAAAGCTTGAATGAATTACTCTATTAGCCTTTTTTCATATCTTTTGGTTCATTCGAGCTGTCTCCAGAGAGCATGCTGATGGAATCACAGCAGCTTTTCCTACTTTTGTAGATGCAGCCTCTTCTCATGCATTTCAAATGGCAACATTAGAGACCCCTTCCTAATCCCTTTTTTTTTACAGAGTTTGGGTACAAGTTTCTTTGCTATGAGACTCATTGCAAAATATTCATGGCACTGTCCACCAAATTCTGCCTATGGTGTTGCTTTCTTCTCTCTAGAGAGCTGCTACGCCAGTGTTTGGGGTTTCTTCCATGCATTTTTATAGGAAAAAAGGGGAATTGAGAGTTTTGTTTACAAGGGATTTATCTCTGATTTCTTCTCTGTTTATTGCCTAGTTCAGGATCTTGACTATAAACATAGAGAAAAACACTGTTACTATTTGGCTGTGGGATGAATATAAAACATGATCTGAGTGGTGCGTGTGGATGGGCTTCTGTAATGAGTATCTTAAGACATTTTTTGAAGGTCTCCCATACTCTGTTTCCTGAAACAGAAACTACCTACTTCACCAAGGGTGTGGTGTATCAAATAGTAATCTTTCTGCTAGCACTGCAGTATGTTTTGAAAGCTTACTGCAGAGTTTAAATGTATTTTCTTCTGCTGCTTCCTCCTTTTCTTGTGCTCACTCCTGTATTGGTTATATTTTAGATTTCAGTTATCTTATATGCATATGTGCTGTTATCTGTATACATCCCATGTTCAGTATTTGTATATGGTAATTGTCCTCCTTTGTTATTTATTGTTTTCATCTGTCCTTCACCTGCGCCTTCCATCTCATGCCAGTTATGTTGTGCTTTTTGAACTGATAGTGTTTATGAAAAGGGAGGACTAAATATCATTCATGTTTTGTTGATAGCATGAAACAAGCCTATTAGAACCTAAATGAAATGAGATAATGTAATGGATCATCCAGTGTCCTGTCATCTGACGAGATAAGGGGTTTTGTGGTTTGGTTTTGTTTGTTTGTTTGTTTGTTGTTTTTTTTGGGTTTGTTTGTTTGTTTTTCTTTTTAAGTAAGAAGGAAGAGATAATTTTGGTTATGACCAACATGGTGCATCAGCCCAGTGTTTTTTGAAAGTCACTGCTGCCAGCTAGTGGAATGTGTATGCTCTTGTGTTACATTCACACTGTCAAACATTTACATTTCAGAGCAAATTAGTTGTAGTAAATTGTACCTTAGATTGTGAGTCCTCAGGTCATAGAATTGTCTGATTTGTTTGTTTCATTTAGGCATTTTGGTTGGTCGGTTTTGTTTTCTTATCCCCACCCTGCTTGTGTTGTTACCTGGTATGTTCTACAAGGTCTTGATACTGACCAAATAATATGGGTACCACTACTGGGAATGCTTTGAGGTTTGTTCTCCCCACATTCTCACCTGTATTTTATATAGCCTTTTCAACTTCTGAAATGTGACTATCGGATGTTATTCACGTTTACTTTGTCATATGGCAGAAATCCAGGACTTACTGCTTAAAAAATGTTTTGAAAAGGTAAGCATCTAACTTTGTCTACTGAGAGAATGTCCGCTTTAAGTAAATGCAAATTTGCATGCTGCATTTAGGTTTCCTCCACTGTGGACTGCACTCTGCAGTAGGACCAGGCGAGTTTCTCCCCTGTAGTCAAATGCAGTAAATGTATTTCATAATTAGGAGCATCCCCTGGAAGGTACTGTTTTGCAGCTTTAATGTTAACTGCATCACTTTCCTGTGCGGGATGTTTGATGGGTTAAATGCCATAGGAAGGTTTGTCTACAGATCCTGGATATCCTTGTTGTTAATTAATTTGAAGTCTTCCCTACCCTTTTTTTATTTTTTTTTTGTTGTTGTCCAGTATTATGGTAGATAACAGCACAAACATCTAATCCATTTGTCATCCTGGCGGGTAGGGGGAGAGAGACCTTGGTTGCATATTTTCCATGGACCTGGTGCCGTCAGGGGTCTATGATGTAATGTCAAAACCAGCACTGGCTCTAACAAGGCAATTCACAACAATGGGGCTGTGCTGAAATCTCTCAGACTTCTTTCTCCTCCGAAAAGAAATCTTTGAAGAGGAAGCAATGATTAATGTATATTTTATATAGGGAAGGTGATGGGTAACAAATTGCAAGTGCAATGGTGCTGATATTTAAACATCCAAACTTTTCTTGCTTTTGTACTGTTGCACAGATGTAGAAAACAGCCTGTCAGAGCAGCAACCCAGAAAAGCTGGTAGCTTTCAGAGCACTGCTCCTTGGAGGAGAAGAGAGTGCATGAAGATACCGCTTGTGTCTGGGCACAGAAAACCTTGCTGGGGTTAAGAAGCAGATCAGCCCCATCAGTGGTCTTGTGCAAGCCAGGAATGTGCCGGCGGCTGGCGTGCCAGGCTGCCCCGCGTTGGACAACTGTCACGCTGGCACCACTCAGTTCCTCTGATTGGGTACCGCCAGCACCTGATTAAAAATGCTGATGCTGTTTCTGCGCTTCTTTCCACTTGGAGGAGAAATCTCTTTTCCCCACCCCCAAGCCCACCTCTAGGATGTAAGTAATGGTGAGAAGATGAAGATGAAAACAGTGCGGTCTGAGTGACTGGAAATACAGCAGTCTGTTTTAGCTGCAGTGTTATATAGGAGTGCTCATCAGACTTCTTGTCTTTGGTTTTTCAGCACAAACTGCTTGCAGGTTTTGGAAGGCTGTGAAAGACTTGCCATCTGTGTGTTAGTGTTCTCTGTGTATCATCACATTACCTTGCTTTTCCCTGGACAGCTGTGTTCAGAGCTTCATGTGGAAATCTTTCTATTGAAGAGAGATAAAAAGGATCCTTAATCTGATTCTCTTTGGATCTTTCTATTTTTATGGTAAGTGCCAGCATGTATTGGCTGAGCATAGCTTCTTTGCTGCAGTGCTCGTGCATTCTCTCTCTCTCTCTCCCCCTCCCTCCCCCTTTCCCCGTCTGTTTTTCTCCCCTGTATTCTTAGATAAGCCTCGTGACCTTCAGTCAATATCTAGTCATCATTTTTAGCATCTTCATAGCAGATGCTAAGTAACTACATGCAAGTTTTCTCTTCATTTTGTTCTTCCCCCTCTCTGACCCAGAGCTCTGAAGTACAGATTGCAATCTGAGTGCTGCCTCTTTGTCCTTGAAATGGGAGGCTTGAGTGTTGCTCTCAATTGCCGGTGGCAGCAATGGGATAAGGTTCTGGGAAACTGAAAATACAGATGTGCTAAAGGTGACTCATTTCTCTAGGTCTGTACTACTGTGCTGGAGTGGCACAGAAAGCTCCTGCTTGACTAGCATCTAGAAAACTCTGAAGCCCCTCAGTGCTCAAGTATGGGGCATACATGTGGTTTGAGCTGCTGTTTGCTGTCATTGTCTTAGAAAGGATGGACTCTTTCAGCATCTTTCAATATAAGCCTATGTCACCAGGTGTTTGTAAGTTGGACCTTTTGCATCTTACAAGTGCAGAGTGGCTGGGACAAGAAGTTACCGAATAGGCAACCTAATAACCCTTGTCCCCGCCTGGTCTATACAATCGCAAATTCTTAGCCTTTTGAAGTGCTTTTAAAATTCTGCAGTAGAAAAGAAGTTCATTTAAATGTTTGAAAATCTTTGCTTGTGTAATTCATGCTCTAAGCTATTTCAACAGCTCTTATTTTGTAAATAGGAAAGGTCATTATTTAGTCCACAGTAAACTGTGCCCTTAGATAGGCTTCCTCCCCCACTCCCTTAGTTTGCTGCATGGATTTAAAGTAAATGCAAATATATGATTTCTGACAGATAGCTACATTCCTCAGTATGACAGAACTACAGGAATGTTTCTTTTAACTTAGATGTGTTTTGTGTTCTGTATCCATTATGTGGATTGACTATGCATAGCCCTTACACACTGCAGGAATATAAAAGACTTTACTAAATTTTCAAAGGCATAGGTATACACTAGCTCAAGCTCATCACAGGCTGGTTTCCCTTCAAAGCAAGGCAAAGAGGTGATGTGTTCTTATACCTTTGTTTTACTGACATGGGATGAGAATAAAGCTTTTATTCTGTCTCTGCATTGCCTTTACTGAGTTTAAGCAAGAGATATGCTGATGTCCGGAAATTGTTTTCTTTGTTTAATGTGTCATATATTTGTGTGGCTTAATAAAACAATTTTGCTCCTGATTTATCCTGTAATTCAGAGGGTTTTGCTTCACTTGAGCTGTTTAATTCAACAGAGTAGAGTTTGTACTTCCTTCACCCTCCCCCAAAAAAACTTTAAAACACTGTTGTTATTTTTAATACCCTTAATTTCTTTTCTGTGCTTGGGTGTAATGGCTAGTTGTATTGATAGCATATATGTGTGCTCTAGGGGAGGAAGCCCAGGTTAGGCAATTGCAGAAGGTACTGGGGGGAGGTGGAGGCTTACACAGATCTGCATGTAGAGGACTTCATGATGCAGTGGGGTACCTGCTGCATTGCCTTCACCAAAAAGCAGTAGTGGCCAGCACGTAGACCAGATGTCACTGATCCAAGTCATTTATCCCATCAGACTATGTCTTCTGGCACCATGTTGTGCCTGCTGGTGAAGCTGATCCAGAGACCTGTGTTCCTTCTCACCGATGTGGTGAGGGAATGCTGCTAACCTGCCTCCCTACCGCTCTGTGGTAAGGAGCAGGTCTGGCACCTGTGCACCTCTCTGAACTGTTTAAAATCGTGGGCAGTCCTCCCCACTGTTTAAAATCTGCAGCAGTCCTCCCCACAGTCTATTACAGAAAGGCTTCGGCATTTTGTAGGGTCTATACATTACTTAGTTTATTACAATCAGTAATGAAGGTACCTGAGTTTGTTCGCTTCCAGTTTCAGGAAGTGCTGACACAAGTGATAGCAGCAAAGAAACTTTTTACTGTGAAAAGAGACCAGCAGGGGTCTTGTTAACACACATGGGAAACTGGTCCCAAGTGGCTGCAGGTTGTTACAGTGCCTTGGGGAGACTAGGCTTAGGCTTTTCTTAGTTAATGTAATTGTGCCTATTATCTGCATGGGAACCTGTTTACTGTACCATTTTGTTCCATATAAAATTACTGTAAACTTAAAAAAACAAGAGGGTTTGCAAACTAGCTGTGCAACCTAAATAACTCTGAAGATCACACATTTAAGTATGATACAGCATCTTTTTATTTTTAAAATGAGTATTATGAAGTCAGATATTCCTGTGCCTTAAAGTAATGTGCATTCTTGCCTCACATTTAGTTGAAAGGACTGTTTTCACTCTAAAAATGACTCATGTCTATGTAAGACTCTCTTACAAAAGCTAGTTTTTAACCTAAATGCATAATCATGTTTGTCTTTTTCAATAGAAGTTTTAAATCCAAGGTGTATAATGTCGCATGCTTTCTAAATAGCCTTGAGGCAAAAAAAAAAAAAAAAAAAAGGGAGAAAAACCAATAATCCTGAAGTATTTTCTCCACTTTAAACTACAGGAGTTTGCAATGGGATGTTTACTTTTGAAACCTGATGTCTCTGTACAGCAGCTTAGAAGTCTATGCACCTAAAATCCTTGTCAACATATCCTGTTGCAGGCCAAGGGCTTAAAAATAAAGATGCAATCCTCTCTAAAAGCGTTGAGAGGTGGAGAGAAGAGCAAAATCCCCCAAATAACATGAAATTCAAGTAGCTACATGTGCTTTTCATTTCTTGGGAATCCGACGAATGCTCTGGTAGGGGAATGCACGCATAGTACTTCCTTGTTTCACAGCATGGTGTCATGTTAATTCCTTTGCAGGGTGGCTGAAGACTGCATAGAAAACAACTGCAGGGGGGGGAAAAAACCAAACCTCTGTTCCTTAGCCAGCCAAAATCACCCAATAGTCTGATGAAGTCACTGCATTATTTAACTATTTACATGTATGCTGCAATATAAATGGGTATGTTTTTACAGAAAGCTCACTCATTTTCCATACTGCTTCAGTAGTCTTATGTTTTCTATCTGCTATAATATCCTTTCCAATAAAGCCTGTGCAGGCAGCTATTGATTATCACAGGCTGAAGAATCCAGGTGGCGGTGGATGAGCCATGCCCCATCTTCCCTCTGCCCCAGACTAGAAAGTGATACTGGGATATGCATTGATGCAGAGCTGAAGTCATCAGGACCAGGCAGTGCTCTGGCAAGTGATTTTATGTATTTTTTTTTTTCAAAGCTCCTTCTGAAAACTGTTTACAAATGTTTACAAAAGTAATGTAATACATCATATTTTTACAAGCTACACATAATTGAAAGTTACAGTATACATATTCTGTGTACCTATTGCATATTAAATTAATTCTGGTTTTACCTGGCTTTTTGTCCGTGCATGCTTTACCAACACACGGATAATGAAAAGTTAACTGCAATTTCTCTGTCTTTCACAGAGCTAACTCTTACGGTTTTCCTGGACACATTCTCTAGTTTAGGCTGCAGATTTTGTCCAGGATGATTTCAAGGACTTTATAGCTCTAACACTGCAAATAATACAAATATGTCTTTATGTTTGGTGACCTTAACAGGTGAACTGTCTTCAGTCCAGCTGTTACTTTTGCAGTTTATGGATGTCTGGAAGTCCTGTGTGTGAACACTGTGCTGTATAACAGTCAGAAGTCTGGTGCTTTGAGGAAGTACTGGGTAGGGTGTTAGTGCGCTACATGCTTTCCCTGTACCTAGGTGAAGGATTAGGTTTCAGGCATTGTTAAATGTGTGTCATGTCTTCTGTGCATTTGCTGCCCTTTTAGTAAGTGCTTGCACTCTATGCCAGTCATATCCCGCTGTGTGTGTGTGTTGTATTTTCTGCATTTGTGCAGCTGCATAGTGCTTGTATACATCTGTCTGATTCTTCGTGGAAACTGTGGCCTTTCAGTTCATGCCATGCAGATTTTCTCACATACGGTTTCTGCATGGGAAGTACTGGACAATAAGGTGAGAGGTCTTCTTTATGGTAAAGAACTTTCTTCTGCATAGAGTAGGTCACAGTTACTCTGTTCTAGATTCAATGTGGTAATAATAGAACAGCATTAGGCCTGCTTGCTTTGTGAAATATCAAAGAGCTGAAGCATTCCCAGGGGATCACTGTCTCATAGACTTCTTTAACACCTGAATATAAAATTTAATAAAAAAATTTAAAGGTAAAGTGTGTTATTTCAAGTGATTGTCGAAATATCCATAGTTTTTTTGGTGGAAGGTGTGGAGAGGGCAAAACTCTATCCTAAATTGAATCAACTGACTTTAAGTTGTCCCATTCTGGTAATTTAAGTTTACTAGGATTAAGAACTTTACCTTGTTCTGTTTGCAGTATAAAGCAAAATACTAATCTGGTTAAAAGTTATGAGCTAGTTCCTTGGCATCCCCGTAGCAGGGATCATGTGACTGGAGCAGGTAATGCAAAAGTTCATTCTCTATGAGCAACACCTCCGAACAGGATGAGTATCACTGAAGCTGCAATTAAATTCCTAAACAGGGGAGGTAATGGCACACCGCTTTCTGCCCACTGGATAGATTTTACTCCAGGAGGGAACAAGTTTGAGAGAATATTTTCAGGAAAGCATCATGTTTCTAAGAGGTTTATAATAGTAGACACTGAAAATGCTGCAAGGCCCATCTCTCAAAATAGTTTTCCTTTACCACCTCAGGAGGAGCTACAGTAAGCAAACCTCCAAATGTGTTTCCAGATTCAGCCCAGAGAGATCACTGGTTCCCACCAGATGGTGAAGTTCGAACATGAGTTCAGAGATTCAGACAGTCAGTGTTTGCAATCTGACTGTCCAAAAGCATTCTTGCTGTCCAAGAATTTTGCACAACTTGGTCCTTCTAAAGCACATACTACCCACAGATAAATAGTTTTAAACAGGCAAATCTAATGAATTATTCTGGATACGCTCTCTGAAATCACTTCGGTATTGGTGCTAGCTTTTTGTAGTGGTTGTTCCATGGTAGATGAGAGCTCTCAGGTCATCCACATGAGATTAGAGCCACCAGCACATTGGGGCACTAGTGTGGCACAATAAAACAATTTTCAAACAGTCAATATCCAGACGACACCCACCAGGATTAGTCCCTTGTCATGCTGGCTGTAAGTATGCTTGAAGATCCCAAGACTATGAAGGTATTGAAGATGAACATAGGAGGTGGGCTCCTCATGCTTTCTGCAGAGGTACAATAAAGAAGTTAGAGCTTCTAGAGCATGGTTTGAAAGACATCTAAGGTAGATGTCCCAGATCTCCTTTAGAAGCCTATTGCTGTTTGATATGAAGCTAGCAAGAGCAGACTTCTGTATAATTTAGTTTATCTGTAGGGTTCATATCACTACTGCCATGAGTTGATTGAAATAGATGCCTGTTTCAGGACAACTTTTTAACTTCAACCATTTGTTCTTGTTTGTAGTTCTCTGCAGTACTGATATTCATTCCTTATTTTATATGGTGCTTACAGCCTTCAAGTATAAAAAAAATGATTCATTTTTGGAGGAGGAAGTTAATTTGCAAAATCAGTTGAGAAGAGCAAGATTGAATGTCTTCTGAGCCACCTTGCTGTAAGGAAAAGCTAGCATAGCGATTAGCTATTTTGGATCACCAGGAGATATATTCTCATTTCAAATAATTTTATTTGCCAAAACTGTTTTTCATTAAATTTAAGCATAATACTGTAACACATGCTGTATTAGACTCCTCTAGACTTCTAAATGAGGCGGAGAACCACTGCTTATGGAATACCAGCTGATACATGCACCTTTGTGAAGTCCGTTAGGTATGTCTCCATTTATCCTGGCAGACAGGCAACCTCTCTACATGTTGTTCATCTATCCCCCAGGCTCATTTTTGATATTTTCTTGTTTGGCTCTGAGTCACACTCTTTCTCACCTTTTTGCTTCTTCAGATGTTGATTCGCCTTCATGTTTCTCTTAGTTTTGGTTTTCTTTTTGTTGGTTCTTCTATGTTTTTCAAGGAGATGATACCTGTGTTTGGTTGTTGTTTTTTTTTTTTTTTTTCATACTGACTGTCTTCTTGCTGTTTGTTTTTGTTGTTAGCTTTTTTCCTACCATATTAGTTGCCACCCTATACTGTGCTCAGTCTAGGCAGAGCCCTGTTCTGATTCAGTGCCTTGGGAACAGCAATTACTGTCTTTTCTAAATGAAGCATTTGGCCTGCAGTGCCAATATATTGTGAAGCTGGTGTAGAAAAACGGAGGAGAGAAGGCAATGATAAGCAGGTTTTACAGGACAGAAGGGACAGAACCTGAGAGCCAAATAAAATGTCAGCCTCATTAGGATGAATACTCTTTTCCTGAGTCTGCTTGGAAAATAGTCTATTCTGTAGTGTTGGAATCTGAGGTCAAAGAACCCTAATGAAAAATAATTAAGCAGGTGATACTGGTCAAAGTTGTTTCAAGCTCTCTGCAGTTTCATGCAGTCAACACTGCTTTGGTTTATGCTTAATGTTTTTGAGGTTTTTGCCATTGATATTCTTTATTTTACATAAGAAGGGGGAAAAAATGAATTAAGTTGAAGGCTGCTTGCTCTCAGGAGAAGGAAAAGAATTCCTCTTCTAATTTCTTATTATCCTTTGTTCCCATAGAAACACCTGCAGTATTTGATTTCTAACCTGTGGCATTTAGATAACAAACTCTTCCCGAAATTGTTTGGAGAAAATTCCTTATCGAATTTAACTTAAATCTAGGGTAGTCAAGTTTCTATCCATAGACTTATTTTTGTTTTGTATGATACTAAGTGTTGATAACAATTGTCCTGTCTTTTCTGTCTGCATCTTTATGTTGACCACCGGGTCAGCTGAAGTTCTTTCCAACTGGCCACACTGAAATTCCTGTTGAGCCATAGACAGAATTTCCATATTTTCCATGTTAATGCAGAATGTGTGTGGTGTGGATTTCAGAAATGACTTGGCAAAAGGTTATACAACCTTCTGCTTCAGCATGCTTCATAAAGTTTGCTTAGTTTACTAAGTAATAATAGATTCTGAACCATTCTGATTAATATGCTATGGTAAAATTCTGGCTACGCAAACAATTTTTGTGAAGCGTCCATCAGTACTTGATGTCCCATGGTGAAGTTGTTACTGTAACTTATCATTGCACTGTTGTCACCAGAAGCAGTTCTGCAAACAATTTAAACATTCTTGTGAAAGAAAATATGACTTTATTTTCCTTTTCACCTAAAAAGCAATAGGACTCAACTTTTTCGTTAGTACAGAGGCTTATATCTTAACATACTACACCTAATTTATATGTGACAAATTTTTTAGGCCTAAATTATCCACTTTCTTTCCTTAAAGCTCAGTCAAATGAGCATTTAAGTAACTCTTTCTCTGCAGTTTTTATTCTGTCTCTTTTTCAGCTTCTCTCTGATCTTATTCCTTTTAATTCTCTGTTCTGTGCCTCTGCCACTTGCTGGGCTTCCTGTCCTTTGACTCTTTTCCAGACTCTGCTCCATTCCTCCTCTACCATTTCTCTTTCTGCCCCTTCTTTTCTTTACCTGCATCTCAAGGCTATTTCTGTGTCCAGATGTCCCACTCACATACCAGTGTATATTTTTTTTCTATGTAGTTCTGAGCTGTGAGAAAATGAACTCAGACCACTGAGTCATGGTACTTCAGCAGTGCTTGTCATGCAGGTTAGCTTTCTTTGCAACAGCAATAGCAATTTTCTATTAATTATATGTGAAACAATGCAATGAGGGAGTTAAAGCTGACATTATCAATGCAGAAGCATATCAGAGCAGAAGTGTGGTGACAGATTTCAATACGGTAATTATATTTCCTGAACTTAAGGTAAAATGTTCAAATTGAAACTTAATATAGGTTGTGGTGTGGATGAATTATAGGCCTGTGCTTGCCCTGCTTCTTGCCATGTGAGATTGGCTGCTGAATGGTATCATCTCTGCTCATGAGTTATGTTGAGAAAAGAAGTACTGAGGAAAAGGGAGATAGGTTTAGGATATGTGCATCATTTCAGTCCCAAGAGGAAGAAGAGTGAGAAGCAGCAAGATGGATGTGGCACAGATTCACAGATTTGTTTCGTTTTGGGTTTTTTATTTGTTTGTTTGGGTTTTTTGTGTTTTTTTTTTTTTTTGTGGTTTTTTGTTGTTGTTGTTGTTGTTGGTTTGGTTGTGGTTTTGTTTTGTGTGTGTGTGTGGTTTTTGGTTTTTTGATTTTTTTTTTTTTTGGTGGGTTTTTTATGTTTTGCTTCAAGGTCATGTGATGAAAGAAACTTGGTACATCTAGGAGTTGCTATGTCCTTTCAGTTATCATCTGATAGAATGACAATTACTGCAGAGAAACTTGTTCATTGTCAAAGATTTAAGTGTCTCACTCCAGATTATACAGAAATGTATGTTTTAGTTCAACCCAAGACTGTTGAAACCCATGCCAGGCTAGCTTATTTTTCCTATGGGGAATGTACAGGGAAAAAAAGAATTCTAATACTGATAAATAATAATAAATAAGCTGCACAAGGTAAAAAAGAAAACTTAAAATCTTAGAGGTTCAAAGCTAGATAAAAGTCCTCAAATAAAATTTAACAAGAAAATATTGACATATTGTTACAGAATGTGGAGTAATACTTAGGGTATTCGGTAAATAACTTCGATATCATTGCTGCCTGTCTGAAAATTCCCAGTTGTTTGCTTTGTAGGGCTTACCGTGAAGTCTGGTTAGATTTTGATGTGCTCTGATTGCATAACACTCCGGGCTAAGTAACTTGCAATTGATGTGGTGCTTCTCCTTCACTGTTGTCAAACATATGTCTTCTTTGCTTTATAGACTGCAGGGAAAAAACATGTTCTGCGGACACACTGTCAGCACTAGTATCTTTTGAACTGCATTTTTATAAACATCTGTAAGCCCACAAATAGGTTTTAAACCTAGGGTATGGCTTTGTGAATACTTCATTGCATTCTTGGGTGTTAGCACTGTGCAATCTAGAGATGTTTTATTATACTAAAAGGCATGGGAGGGTGCAGCTTTGAGCATTTCAGAATTAATAAATGCCAGAAGTTAGTTTGGCTGCATGTAAACATTATCCTGAATACTTTAGTCATATGCTCACATGCTGTGTTTTTCATTGAGTTGTTTCTTTTTATTTTCTTTGTGAAGTATTTTTGTTATGTCTTGTATTTATTGTATATGATTCAAATCATGCTCCAAATGAAAAACACACAAGTATCTCTCAGTAGATATATTTTTATGGCAATCATCACAACTTCTGCTAATGTCCAGATGGCAAATAATTACTCTCCATGGAAACGATGAGTTGAGATGATATTATTTCCTTGCTTATGTTATTTGTTCTTACTACTTCATAGATAAGGAGCTGAGGTTTGGCATGAAAGAGAAATGCTTATTAGCTTAAGGTGCTGAATGTGAAATGCCAAGGTCATGACTTTTTCTATGTCTTTAGCACATTATAGCATTTCATATAATCAGAAGGGGCTTGAATTGACATTGACCACAGCTATGACTGCCATAATTTTGATTAATCAGGTGTCGTAAACTGGATACTTGGACACTGACCCACACTCACTGAAGCCACTTCCTTAGCAGCACTGAAGGCGGAGGTGGGTATGCAATTGAGTACCTCAAATTACAATTCAAATTCTTCAAATCCTGAGACCAACATTTCTCTTTGTGCAGTTTCAAACTGTGCTTCTGTACAGCTGTCTTCTGCACTGAGGCTGGGGAGAGGACATGCAGAGCTGATGTTAACAACAGAAATGTCTGTCCGAAATGCACAGAGGATAAAAATTGTGTGGTCTGGAATGAAAGCCCTTACTGTATTGCATAAGCACAAAAGTACTGAGCATATTTCACAGATACAGCCTTAATCCTGGCACTTGATACTGCAAACTCAATGGCCTTCTGATACAGTTGTATTGTATGTCAACACCTAAGTATTTTAAAAGACAATATAAAATCCAGAAATTTCATACTCTGATATTGAAAAAATGTTGTCTATATATGAAGGATATCTAAGAGCTTCTCTATTGTGCGGAGTCAGCATGGTATCTGTAGCTCATTCCACAGGTGGTAGACCAGTTAGAAAGGGAAGCACATCTTTTGTTACGGAGCTCCCTAACGATCTGTTGAGGGTAGTTTAGTGGAACAACATGTCCTCTACTGCCACAGACCTTTCTACCTTGTCACTGCGGTAATTCCTTCTTTACGATGTGGTGTGGCTGCTAGCCATGGGAATCCCAGCATAGAGGTTTTCTGCTCTTCTACAGTTGCAGAGACACCCTTGAGCTATAAAAGGGGCAAATGCAAGAAAATACAGTAATTTGCCCCATCTGTTGCTGAGGGTAAAAAAAAATAATAGGCACCGTATCAGTTCAGGTAATCTTATTTCTTTTGCAATAACATCTATCTCTTTAGATACATATATGTAGATATTGATAGCATACATCTTCAGAATTGACTAATGCTTTTCTGTGGCTGGGATGTTCTAAAATAACCTGAAATACTTAAAGTTCTCCCTCTGAATGTCAGGGAAGCTACTTTTAAATTTGTCAAAGCAGATGTCCCAAGTCAGAAATGGCATTTTAAATGTTGAAGTACCTCTCTTTGTGTCTTTGTTGCTAGTGATTTTAGGACATATTCACTGATGTGGTTAATTCTTTTAAGCTGTTCTAATGTTGATTAGCAATTATGTGAGCACAAATTCTATCTTTACAGTTTCAGTGTTATAAGTAAATCCAGTTAAATTGTGAAAATATTTTCATTCTACCTTACTAACATAGTTCTTAGTAAAAGTCATAATATAAATGGTATAATTGCAATCAGTGAAGAGCAAAGCCTCAAGAAATCTTCTCCTGTCCTGCTTTAAGAGCTGTGAATGAAGCAACCAACAATTTCCTCATGTAACCTTGGAAAGAGCACAGGCACTACCTTGTTTTAGGTGCTTTGCCAGAGGGTCTGGCCCATGAGCCAAGGTTACAGGAATGCAGATTTTAAATCAGCTAAATGCTGCTGGAATGCTGTTGGCAGGAAGATGTCACAGCATGGCGTCCTACAATGCCTGTGGCTTTGTGGTGATTTGTCACCTGTGCTTTGCTGTCCCAGGGCAAGAACAAGAATTGCATTTAATGCTCAATCCCAGGATTATGAATTTACTAATCCCAGAATTATTAAGAGGCTGAATTCATCTCTGCCTGTTGGGCTTCAGTACACACCTTACACTGACTTCAGCTGAAGGGAAACCATGAGTTAAATTTTCCGTGCTTTAAAATAATTTCTTTCAACAACTTCAGACTCCCTACACTGAGGTATACCACTGGGTATATCATGGGTTTAATATACTCTGAAGCCAAAGACAGCAAATTGCAGAGCCTGGGGACCAGTACTAATGATGTTCTTCCAATCATCATTTATCACTTAAAAGTATAACTTGAATGTACCATTTAAATGTTTTTACATGTAATCACGCTTACGATTGTGTGCTAAAAATACTGATGCTCAGAAGGTAGGGCAACCATTTGCATAAATAGAAGCATAGAGAGCAAGATGGTAGGTTTAGTTACTCTTTATGGCAATTTTAAGGCAGTAAGTACCTAATTTTGTGTCAAGGAAATTAGAGACTTACTAATTTCCACTGAAGGATATACCAAATGCTCATTTTTTCCCCCATAACAACATTTCCTTTCAGCGTAAGAAGATACATATTAGTTAATCTAGGAAAAGTCAGGCTTAAAACTTTCAATACCTCTGCAAAGGGTCACTGCTGTGTTGAATTTCACACTTTGTGAAAGTCTGGAGAAATCCTTCCTTACTCTTCATATGAAGCCTGACACACCACTAATGTATCCTGTTAGCTGTCAGATACTGAGTGCTTTGGTGCAGTGTTAATCCTTCTGGGTTTTAGTGTTGCTATTCTGCTGAGCAAGCTCAGACTGCAAGTGTGATAAAATTATCCAGAGGCAGGTGCTTTCGATAAATGGAGTCATGCAAGAGACATTGCAGATCTCCTGATCTTATATAGGAACACCAGTAGGAATTGATGTAATTGAAAATCTTTGAAAGAATAAAATAGAATCCAGTGCTTCAGTTTGTCAGGAAATCAATTATAAGTAAAAATTCATGCTTTCCATTTTCATTCTGCTCTTGCACCAGCATATTGCCTGGCTCAGGCAGAAGCTGAAATTTGCAGCTTGCAGTGATAGCTGTCCAGTTGATTTTAGAAAAAATCTTTTAAAAAAGTTTAAAATTTAAAGCCTGATTTGGTGTAATATTGTAGTTGCATCTGCCTCAATGGACTGATATTAGTTTTTATAAAACACATCTTATTATTTCATAAGCTTTAGTAAATGGTCTGTGCAATTAACAGTAGCAGGGAATGAGTGAAAGCAAATTAGGTTTATTCCAATTCCTGCTTATCTCATTAAGTGCATCCTAGTTTCACTCTTTTGCTTAATTAATCTCCTTTGTGCAAAGACAGTAAGTGTTTGAGATGAGATTTTTTTTTTTTAAAAGCATGTGATATCTAGCACCTGGGATGGTGGCATCCGGAATGATGTGGGAATAATCTTTTGTGCCCCATGCATATTTCTAAGATCCTAATTTTTTTAGACTGTTTTGGGTAATTTCAAAATTTTGTGAGAGAGATCCACTGCTTACTGAAAGTCCTCAGTAATACACAGGTCAGCAGCCTGTGCAGTGAGGCCAGGGATTGAGCCGCTGTGCCTGCTTTGGACAATGGATGGTTAACTTAACTAGAAATTCTCTGAAGAGCTGAGATGTGAAATATCTGCTTTCTATGTAATTTTTTTACTAATTCTGATTCCTGCTGTTTGAAGAAGCAAATGCTGCTAATGCAGTAGAAGGCAGTAACAAGTGAACATGTGAATGATAAGTAGTGGGGTCAAGAGTTTTCTCAGCATCGTTTGCAGTTTGTGAGCAGCGCAGATGTATTGAGCTTGGAGCTGGATCTTGATGAGGATGTTCAAGAAATCAGGTAGGTGGGAAACAGGAAGGGTGGGTTTTTTTTTAATTTACCTTACCAATGCTGGAAGGATAACCTGTGATTGCCAATCGGCACTTACTTGTGGTTATGACTGGGTCTCGCTCCATAGGGCACCTGGCCTCCTGGAGTCTCTGGGACTCCTGGGATAAAAGCAACCCTGTGCAGCCCTGGAGGCAGAACCCTTTAGGACATATAGCAGCACAGCCTGCGTGGGGCAGTTACTCACTGTAGGGAAATGGCATAAGGCCAAGAATTCTGAAACTGTTTTGTGTTTGTTTAGGCTTTTATATTTCTTGGGGTTAATTAAGAAAAGGGAGGGACAGTCAGGGCTTTCCCCCTTTCTCTTTCCTTAGAAAGAAACACATTTTGTTTTCAAGGGGATTGAAGGTAGAGAACAATGAGCTAGGATAGGAAGCGTGGTGTAGATACTGCATTTGCACAGAAAAATTGCAGTGTGAATGAGGATAGAATGTCGTTTACTGAAACTTGCATTGTTTACTGCTGTGAAGTTCTCACTTTTCCTTGAGGTACGTTTTTTCTCTTTCAGAAACATCCTCAAACCAGCACAGAGGTTATTACAGCCAAATAAATGGCCTATGTCTTCGTGTTATAATCACTGAAGGACCATGGAAGACCATTTTGTAGTTCCAAAAAATATCACAGGTCCTATACTTTGACCTTATTGCAATCACAAGAAGATGGTATAAGAAATATAAAATATAGTGGTAGTTTCAAGATGAAGGGTCTTAACAAAGTTAATGTTCTTGAAAATCTAGATTAGGTGAGTTTTACTTCTCTAGCATGTCACAGAGAACTTCTGATAAAAATTGCTTTATTTCAAGCTTCTCTCTTTGAGGATAAGAAATAGTTTGGGATGACAATATATAAATAAAATTTTCATGTATATGATCCTGGCTTTCAACTTTCAAAAAAACCCAAAATATTGACATTTAGGCAAGGAAAGTAAGTTGTGGTGAAAGAGATTTTGAACCTTTTAATGAAACTCCCTGTGTCCAGATGTGTAGGATTTTGGAGAAGAATCCAGTATCCACCAGGCTATATCTAACAATTAAGGAGGCCCATCAGTGGGACCAAGTGATGGGTACAGTAAATAGTCTCTTGTTCAGGAATTCATCCCTAAGTGTGGCAATAACTTAATACGATTTGAATCAGTTCCAGTACAGTTTGTAGTATACATTCAGTTCTAAATGGCTGCGGTGCAAAACAACCAGAATCCTTACTCTCCTATTGAAACACCAACCAAGAGGAGCTGCAAGGACACTACACAGGCAGCCTGCAGACTAGGGAAGAAAAGCACTGACTTGCAAAGGTCTGGCCAAGATAATTTATTCAGGTTCTGTTAGCCTTAGATAGCCCACATAGAGACAGTGTCCATTGTTGTGAATCTCTAGATTTCACGATAAACATGGGCAAAACTCCTTCATTAATACCACAGTTATATCAAACAGCATGGAGCTGTGTCTGTAACAGGATGGTGACAAAACTATCCCAGTATTTCTGCAGACGCAGCAAAATCTTGATTTTTTTTTTTTTTTTTTTTTTTTTCCAAGCATGGGCTTCCTTGGGCTACTTTAATAGAAAGCAACTGTTATCAGCCAAATGCATTGTTCGTAGATTTCTCCAGATCAATTTCCCATTACGATGAGATTAGTGCTTTGAACTTCAACGAATCACTGTGGTTTGTTTTCTTAATTATTTAACTGCTCTTTGTTTTTAAATATTTATTCTAGAGAGAAACAGAAAATGAGGTAGTGGCCTGATCTCAGCATAGTATAGCTGAGGGGCGGGGAGGCCCTTACTGATTCTGCCAATATTTTGCACTGCAATGTGAGTTAGAGAAATGCTTTGTCACACTGGCAAACCAATGACATACAAGAACTTACTGAGCTTCTGATAAAAATAAATTGAAGGTCATTTCTTCAGATCAGTAGGTTTATCTCTAATCCAGTGCAGTAAACTAAATGGACTGCGTATTTTGCAGCAACAGCAAAAGCTTCAGAAGTGCTGGAGTGTAGTGTTTCATACACTGCTACGATAATACACATTTGAGTGAAACATAAAGAAAGGCCATAGGATTTCCATAATGTCTTAAAACTAATGAGCTTTCAGGAGGATGAGCATTTGCTTTGACTTTCAACTTAATGTCTGATCTGTTCTGACAAATTCACTCAAATTCAGGTGCTGTTTATAGCCATATTGTTGCCACGATTTCCATCATTATGATATTCTTACTGAGGAATATAGAAAGATAGTGAAGGCTCTCTCTTTATCATACTGTTGTATTATGATATATGTATATGTTCAGCAAAGTGTCTTCTGTAGCTGCAGCCTTTGATAAAGTGTGAAGAGATTCCTGTCTTCCTAAGGAGAAATATTTAAAACGTTGGTCCAGATTTTCTCAAGTCCCATTCTTTGCTTGGCAGAGGGGTAAAACCAGTTGGACCAACAGTTCCCAGTTCTTGCATTGCCCCATCCTGATACCTGACTTAGCAGGTGCCTATGCTTTGTCAGCAGCAGCAAACTGCAGGCGAGGACTTCTGCCTTCTGCTGGAACCCATTGCCTCTGCCCAGTCTGTGCAGGGCATAGCCCTGGCTGCATTCCTACCATCTGAGCGTTCCCCTCCATTGCTGCTGATCTCCATTTGGCAGCTAGGACCAAGTTGTGTCCTATTTGTACTTTTCAGATGGTGCAGAGGGGAAAGAACTGAGGCTGAGGATTTAGGCTTTCGTTTGGTCAGGACCATTGCAAAGACTGTCATTTCTGTCCATTGACAGCACCGATGACCGGGATTTATTCCATAGGGGAGTGCCGCCATCCTAGCGGCCAATCCAAAACATTTCTTATTCATTCCCAAAGTCAATTAAAATTTAACATCATGGCTCTTATCAGTGCATGCACACAAAACAATAAAATCACTCGGAACATGGTGCTGACTTCCCTTTATATGCTTAAAAAGGTGAGCAAAAAAAAAAGGAGCACATTTCCAGCCTCTAGTTGAGTATATCACACATGATAAGCTTATTTTTCAGTTTGGATAGGAATTTGTGGCTATTGCATTCGTATTTCTGAAGCTTTGCTGATCAGCAAGGAAGCACCAGCAGAATTTTGAAACAAGGCTGCTCCCCTGGGAAATGGGTCCCCATGTCAAACACTGGCAGGGCAGCAAGGAAAGGGAGTTAAGTGCAGTGAAATAAAGAGAAATTGGCTCAGTTATGCTTAAAATCATTTTATTCACATTTAGTAGTGTAAAAAACTGTTGTGAAGATCCAGGAAAAATGGTTTGTGATTTTGATCCTTCTTGGTTACCTTTGTTGTTTCAATGAGTTGCTTTAGGGGCAAAGATGGTGGGAGACATTATGGTAGTATCTGTGAAACCATCCACAGTGTAAAGACCAGTTTTCTAAGCCAGTTCACAAAAGTGAGTAGACCTTTTTGCTGTTTGGTTGTGCACTGTAGCCAGGCCAAGGCTGGAGTTCACCTTCCTACTGCTGGATGAGAAACAAACTGGTAGTTTTAACACTGCTACAGTTATGTTTAGTACCTGTGTGGTCAAAACCAAGAACTTGAGGTGCCTGAATGCTGGCATGTGTCTAGATTAGATCCAATGAATTTGAGCATCGGTGCTTATACTGCAGTGTTTAATCTGTGACAGCTTTGACATCACTGGAAATTGCTGACAGGAGGGAGACAGCAGTGAAGCAAATGCCCTATCTATATCCATCTGGGTTGTTCAGCTACCCAGAAATGCAAGGCAACTGGTTTGGATGCTTTAAGATAACAATCCTTTTTGCTTCATGGGGTATTTGGGCCTGTTTGTAAGCTCTGGGAGTAAGTTCTGCAAGCACTTGATAAAGCTTCAATTAAGCGTTCATCTTGCAGCCAAGCACTAAATTACCTGTCTTTCCAGGTCACCAGCTATTTGCTGATTAAGCGCTGCTCTCCATTTTGAAAGGATTGCTGTCATTGGAACAACTGCTATGACTCCTGATAGCTGACATAGCACCTTCTCCTGTCCCTATGCTTTAGGAAACCACAGGAGCTGGTGGGGAGAGAGAGCAGGAAACATGCCTATCTGATACACTGCTGTGAGATGAGGATGCATCCTCCCACCTAACTCACTTCCTGATTCCCTTATGTGTGGTGAGGTGCAAGGAATCACTTCTATATAATAAAGCTTGTGCTTGGTGTGTAAGTACTGCAACATACATAAAAATTTCATACAAGTATAAATAAAATTCATTTTTGCTAAATGAGAGGACTGCATCCAGCTGTATCCTATCCAAGACGGCAGCAGCTGTGCTGGGAAGACAAGACTCTTGAGATCACAAAGTGGGATTCATGAGAACAAATAGTGAAGAAAGGAGTCAGCACCACTGGGAAACTAGCAATACACAGGGAGCCATTCAGGGCAAATAGAATAAACCTGCTGACTAGACAGGAAATATTGTTTCCTTCCTCTAATCATGCTCATCTTCAGTAATCCTCTAAAACCCAAGGTCCTGATGGAAAACCTGAGATTATCAAGTCAGTACAGCAGATTAAGCACACCTATGAATGTTTACAAAGTAGAGCAGAAAGTGCTAAATCAGACCATTTCTTCAACTAATGTACTGCTTTGGCAATTGGTTGCTCTTAATGCTATAAAGAAAAAAAGCTTCCTCAGGATACATGTGATTAACACCATATGATGGTGATACTTGAAAAAATAAGGCCATGTTTAACCCTTCAAGGTGATTAGTTTATTTCTCTGAAGGACAAGGTCTATTTTCCCCTGTGACATTGTCAGAACTTGAAAAATTGCTAATAACTTTAAAGTGATCCAGTGCACATAGAAATTGCTTTGTACTGCTGGTACTTGCTTCTCAGTGAGTCCTGCAGGTTGTCAGTGTAATGGATTTTAAATGAGAGAAAACCTGCTTGTTGATACCAGTGGCTTCAAGCAGCAGTTTTTAATGTCATCAGAATCAAGATGGGAAAAGGAGAACAAATAATAGGGAATGGCTTATATGAGCTGTCCTATATTTTCCTCAGCTAGCAGGACTCCTTTTTTTTCCTGGAGTCTTTGCTCAGTGCTCTGGAGAAAGCAGGTTTTCTTCTTCTTTTCTTCTCCTTATGCTTCTCCAGGATTTCTGAAGTGTCCTGGGACTTTTTCTTCCTGCTACCTTGCACTGAGCTGTAAACAGTATCCCTTCTGCCACTATCTGTCCCTGGCTGAGAGATATGGGGGAAGCTCTTCCCATCTGAAAGCCCAGTCCTGAGGTGGAATGTGGTCCCTTCCACTCCACCAGCCTTGCAGAAAGCCATAAAAAGGAGACAGGAGCTAATGCTTAGGATCTCAGAATACGCATTTCCATGCAGGGAGTTATTTTGGGAAGAGCTTTTCTTCCTCACAGTAGAAGAGCTCCCACGATGTACGTTTATGAAGAGAAATGATCATCTGAAGTATGTGGGGCTACTTTTATAAGTCTTCAGCTGTGAACATTCAGGCTGCATTGCCAATTAATTTTTGTCTAGTAGCTGCCAGGCCTGTAGTCAATCTTGCATTAGGCATATTTTGGTTGATTTTTTTTGCCATTATGTTTCCTATGTTACTTTCTTATTTGAACATCAGAATTGAATGTAGTGCTGTGAACAGAATAAGGTATTCTGCTGCAAGGAACTTGTAGTCTAATTCAGGCACAGTGACGCACAGGCATACATAATATAGAGGATAAGGATGCAAATTCAAAGTAATAGAGGTGTCTGGGGAAAAATCAGTGCTGCAGGCTAATTTACTACTCCTGAAGAGCTACCAGGCTGCAGAACACAGGGAAAATATTGAACAATAAAAAAAGACGTCTGTTCCCTTATTTTTTTTTCTTCCCCTCCCCAGTGTGTTAATACCCAATGTATCATCAAATAGAGGGGAAATGCCCAAATAAAATGGAGAGAGAATAAGATAGGGATCTATCTATGTTCCTGTTTTCTGAACTAAGGGCCCAGGAAAAATACAGAGGTTTCCTTTCTTGAGTCTGCCTTGTGGAATAGGAACTTTGTTAAAAAAAACAAGTGGATTGAACATGAATTATAAACCAGTATTGATGTAATTAGAGATGTGTTGACAACATACTGTGAGCTCTTCAGAAAATATTTAGTCTGTATTTAATGTTATATGTATTTGTCAAACTGAGATGTTTGCCATTGCTTTTCTTGCAGAGTAAAGCTGCAGACTCACGAGGTAATGATCATAAAAGTTAGATACCAGGGCTACACAAAGTGAATCCAGATTTGAATCTGTTCCCAATCTAAATATCCAGTGGAGATCCAGGTATTCCACACATAAGGAAAGCATGGGAAGCAGTGATCCTACTGAATTTGCTGGCAGTCTTTTTCTTTGCATTTACACTGTTGTGTCTTGATTTTGAGCCATTTATGGTTCTTCAGGAGTAGTATCAAATATTTCTCAGGCCCAGTGCATAGGCTTTCAGTACTAAAAGTGTTGATTAATCCATGTTTCATTTAAATGGTCAGTGATGGCAGTGAAAGAATTGTCAAGCAGAACTTGTGCACCAAACTAATTAATATCCGTGGCAATTTTGTCACCGATACTGATTCCTCAAGCTGCAGCCATGTCCAGCAGTGACTGGAAGGTCAGAAGAAGCAGAAGGAGTACAGTCAAAACATGCATGGGCAGAGAATTTCTCTGCATATTTGCAGGTGGTGGCTGCAAGTCCTGACACCCACTTCAACCCTGACATGCAGTGTGGTCTCAAACAAACTACCTAGCTTCTCAGCAAATACATTCAGGTAAAGAGAAATACTGACCTCAGGACAGTTTTTGAAGGGCAACCACTTGAAATGCAAGTGGAGTTATGCACACACAGCCATACAAACGTATGTGTACCTGTGAATGATTTAAACGCAGAAGCACAGATTAATTTAGTTAATTCCAAAGAATTAACTTGTGATTTCTAGTGAGATCAAGTGTACTGGTTTATTAGTGTTTTGATAATGAGACACACTGGGAGTTAAGAGCTGCTTTGTGTTGGTGGGCTTGTAACTGACTCTGGTGGTAGATGAGCAATCAGCATCACAGCCCTGAACTTTTTAACTTTTCAGAATATTTTCATTCTGTTAGATCTCTGCTTTGAAAATAATACATTTGAGGAAGCTGGGTGCATAGGTCTTTACAGTAGCTGTTTCTGGACTGCCTGTAGTCTTCTAGTGTGACCAGAGCGTTATCACAGAGGCTGTATGTATCTAGTAGGATAAGATCAGTAAATTTCCTGTCTCATGTTTTCTTTATGAGGATGTACCCGTTAAAGACTTTGAGGCATTGAGATCCTGTGGGGCTGAGCCATAGACCTCTTTAAGATAGATTAATGCCAGGATCATAAACAGTGTATCTTTCTCTGGCATCATTTCATGAGGTTGCAGTAATTCTTTGTTATCTTTTTAAAATGTAGTTAACGTAAGTTATTAGAAACCTCACAAGGTATCTTAGCTAGTCACATTTACTTATGTGCACTTGACATACATCCTGTGGTCAGTGAAGTACTCCCATCTTTCCTCAGGAGTGAGAGTTTTTACGGCACTCTGGTCAACACGTGCCAGACGCCAAATACTGATGTGAAAGTATTCATTTTCTTTTGTACTTCCAGCACAAGTGGCAGCATCACACCTTAGCATTTTTTCTCTCAATGCACTAGTTAGCATTTTAACGCTGTGAAAACTGGGCATTGGAGAACAAGTGCATAAATCTTTGTAAATACCTTTGAAAAGAGCAGAGTTGTCTTCCTTTGATTAAGCCAGCATTTTGAGAAGTAGAGCTCCCATATCTGTATCTTTGGAGATTATGTAAATGGTCCAATTCACATAAGAGCTGAGAACTTGCCCACAGACTTTACACAAGACAGAAGTTACCTCTGTACTGAGGGCATTTCAAACACCTAGTCTTGCAGTCTGAAAACACTGCTCTTGGCAAACTTGTGCTGCAAATAAATAGTTTTTTAAGTGAGAACAAGACAATAAACAGCAAGCACAGACCCTTTACCAGCCAAACAAATGTCCATCTGGCTGTTTGCATTGTGTGAGAGCAGCATGCTGTAATTTTGCAAGCAGAACATTTTTATTATTTAATTAGCCTCAGAAGCTAAGTGATTCAAAGAAATAAACTGAGTCTATGAAAAACAAAAAAAAACAGTAACAGCAGGCCCAGTGCCTAAGGGCTTTACTCATGAACATAAAGATGACCGGTTTTGTTACCAGCTGCGCGCTCCGGTAAATAATGGGCTTGAGCTTGCAATTCCCTATCTGTGTGAATATTTCCTCTGCTTCTCTATTAGCCAAAATTGCTCATGTGTTTATGGGTTTGCAAGACCAAGCCTATTTGAAATCTGAACATGATGGGAGATCATGAGCATCCAAAACTTCACTGCCTGGCACTGTGGAGTTCTGGGTTTCTGCTTTCTGTTGTGGTCCCTCTTTTGCTGTGAGCCTCAGTCTGCCCTACTCAGTGTGTGAAGGCAACACCTCTGTGAGGGGTTAATATGCTGGACTACGTTAGGTTTTGAGGTGAGAGTCAGGTTCTAAGAAAGAAAAATTCAACTTATGGCTGTATATAGCAAATCCATCGTGGTAGAGGGTCAATAGGGGTCTTAGAGGAAATAGCTAATTGTCTTCAAGGCAAATAGCATGGCCATTGCGAGGCTAGTAGGTTTACGTACCTACTGCCTAGTTTGCAACATGTGTGGAAAATGCAGTAGCAGTTCTCCCAGATTGGGAATCTTTCTGGAAGTATTTTTTCATTTGCAACTTTGGTGTCAGTTTCAGGGATTGGTGTGACAGATCCATGTTTGAGCTGTTTGCTTATAGGAATGAGGTTTGGATGTGCTGAGGTTACTCACCTAAGCAAGTTGTAAATGAAGAAGGAAAAAAATAAAAAGGCAGTTTTCTATCTTAGGCTGTTCCTGCTGTGAGCTGTTGCAGGCCTGGGCAAGTTGGAAAATGCCTGCTGCTTTTTTTACCAAGTATTAATGATGTACTTTCTCATTGATCAGCTGTACTCAAGAGAGGTGAAGCAGCAGTAGTAGGGGCAGCACGGGAAAGGGGATTTCCTTAACTCTTTAAAACAAATGCTCTTAGACTACTTTCTGAATGAAAGTCTTGTGTCTTGTACATTAGCACCAAAATTATTTTCAGGTTGTGATTGTGAGGGTCCAAGTGTGGCAGCTGCTCTCAGCAGTGGACTGTGAGTCAGGTAGTGGCTAGTTCTGTTGGTACAGGCTGTTTCAGGGCTATTCCCAGTTGTTTTCAGAGAGGAGGACAGGGCGCTGAACATGGGGCTGGGCTTGGCAGCTTCTGCTCCTATTGACTGCAACCACAGATGGTAGGTGGTTTCTACCTTCCTGTGTGTTTTGACTTCCCTGTGAATTTATCCACTGTAGTGCTTAAAAATGCCTTTTCAACCTTTCTGGTCTTACAACAATTTACTTTATCTGGCTGCTGTATCCAGGGAACAAATGCTAACAGAAAATTTGGATAAAGAAAGAAATGAGCTAAAAATTGCAGGCAAGCTACAAATAAGTACTAGAAATGCTTGAGCTATTGCTAATATTGAATATAATACATACCCGGTGCAGAAGGACACAGGGCTGGAAAAGCATCTAAATAGCAATCATGGAGGTGCTTAAATGATGTTATTATGAGTAACTTAGCAGCAACTGCTGGAAGAGAGATATTTTTCTTAACAGTAGGAATTTTTAGATTTGGATACTGCTTATATTATTTTCAGTACAGTATTTTTGAATCCCTAGCGACCCTACCATATGCTGTGAGCAGATCATATATTTATTGGAGGATTGAGGAAAACTAGTGGCAATTTGAATAAACTGGAAACAGAAATGTCTTTAAGCATTTATTTCGAACATGAATATATTCATCTTTTTGGATGCAAAGGAGTGTCACCATAATTCAGCAGAGCTCCCTCTCACCACTACACCATAGCAAAACCAATGCTGATGATATGAAGTGGGCTGAAATACAGTGAGAAGGTAGAGTTTAATTAGCATGTTTTTCCTCTTCTCCTCTAGCTCCAGCAGCAGGGACTTACTTTCCTACTTCAACTTCTTTTGCCATCAGAGCTTCCTGTGTTGTAACACCATGTGGCAAGGCAGAATGATGCTTGCAGGGAAAGGCCACAAGTTATTGAGGGGAGAACCCAGAAAAAGCTGGCATTGCTGATGTGTCTCTGCACCTTCTACCACCTGCTCATTTCTTTTCTGATTATTAAAACTTGTATTGAAAATTCAGGAACTTCTGAAAATACATTAGTTTTGCTTCCCCAACTCCCATACCGAGGAGTATTCCATGACATTCCAGCTTAAGGATCAACATAAAGCATATAAGGTTCATAATAAGCTGGTCATACTGTAATCTGTTATGATCTTTGACAACAGAGCTGAGTATTGCTGAAGTCTTCTCCTCACCCTGTGAGAATATTTTCCATATTTTGTTCGTGAATTGACACAAAATAATTCGTTCTTCTGCAAGCTGTCTTAAGGAAATGCAGAAATACTTGGGAAATATTTACAACTGATTTGATTTTTCATTGTGAATACCTGAATAAAATTTTTATTGTTGTTTTTTTTTGCACAGTCCTGAAAACTTGTAATTATAGTAGTCATTTTTTCAGTTAAATGGGCTGCGTACTGCAGAGTGCATGTGTATCTTCCCAGAGGAACAAGAATTTATTCCCCCAATACAGCTTTGCTGTAAATAGATATAAGGTTATATATAACATTGCAGAAAGCAAGCAGAATCCAATTTAATCAGTGAAAAGTAATATAAATAGGGAAGACTGTTAGCTCTTTGGCAATATATTTGTATCATTTTAAGCTAATATGATGTAATGAGAATGAAAATGGCTTGGGAGGGAAGCTATGCAAAACCAGACACTCTCAGACCACAGAATTAAAAGGTCTGGTGAAAAAGATTAATGAAAAGTATCTGAGCTAATCCAATATTTACTAAGAAAATTCAGGCCAAACTTGGGATTAGTGCTTTGTGTTCTCTACTGATAGCCTTGATATTTTTCTACTTACCTATCTCACTCTTCTATAGTTACTTCCGCCCCATATTTTTTATATTAAGAAGGACCCACTTGTCCCTTACAGCTGATACCTGTTCTGTTAGCACTGACAGAACAGTGTTAGCCTGGTGCCCTGAAATTTTGGTCGAAAACTCCTCAGATGAGTAAATATCAGAGATGGAGCTGAACAGCTAGCTGCTTCTCTGGGTAAAACTCATCTGTGCATCTGAGAGTAGTTGGGCTTTCTCTTATCTGACATCTGAGCAGCAGCAGCAAAGTGAGAGAGAAGGAAAATGGCAGATTACAAAAAAATCCTTCAGTCTTTTTTTGCCAGATATTTCACACTTCCGAAGTTTCTGCTGAACTATTTATGTGTTATTATAGAAATACTGTTTTGCTAATGTTAATAAGATCTTCATAATAATTCTGTTGAGCAGCTTTTGCAAGTCTTTGCTTCATAGCAAATCTTTGTTTTGCAAACAATGGTTTTTGGCTGGGTGTTGTGGTCTTGTTACTTTCACCAATAAAAAAAAAATTAGAGGACAAATTGTATATTGAGAGGAAACCATGCATCTCTCTTTTCCACAATGCCTGCATTGCAAAATTCCAGAGTTTCAATATTCTGGTAAGACTGAAATGTAAAAATAAAGTAAATGCAGACCAAATCACTCTTAAGTCAGGATGAAGTGCCATGATATGCAGGTACAGCAGCAAATGAGCAAAACTCAATACATCAACCCCACCAACCCTGTCTAAAAGCTGCTGCTTTTCTAGGTATTTCAAACAAAGAAGCCTTCTAGTGCAGAGTCCTGAGTAGAAAGGGGCTACATTTTAAGCACCTAGGTGACAGACATTTTCAAATGCAGAAAGAACAGAAAGAGGAGAGGCTGGCTTTAAAAGTCCTATTTAGGGTAATGAGAGGGGGAGCACAATACCGCCAGGCAGGTTGCCTGTCATACAGTGCAGGCAGAGGGGTTAAATGGACTTTAATATGTTAAAGAGGAATTATGTTCCATCAAGACAGCACAGGAGTGTTTTACTAGAGGGAAAAAGGCAGGGGGAAATAGCACCTTTATGGAGGAAACAAAATGGGACCCAGGAAATTACTGACTAGTTAGTTTAGCAATAATCACTGGGAAAAAAAAGCAAGACTCCTCAAAAAAAGTAACCCAACCAAACAATGGGAAAAGCTACTAAGCAAGTAAGATTTTAATACATATTTAGAAGATAACAAGGAAATGAGTAGCAGCCATCAGATTATATCAAGAAGAAATTGTGTGAAAGCCATCTGATTTTCTCCTATGACAGAAGAACACATTTTCTGAATATGGGAGGAACGGTGGCTTTTTCCTTGGCTTTGGGTATGGTTTTTGACAAAGCCTTTTATGATGCTCTCATTTGTAAGCTACTGAAGTCTGATACTCATGAAACTCTTACACGGTAGGTACAACATTGTTCTGAAAAAAACAGGTACAGGTCAGATATTAAACCTATTAAGCTGAAAGGCTGTGTAGTACAGGACATCTTTGGGAGGTCACCTGGTGTTTGTTTGGTACTATACAATAATTTTTTTAGAAACTGGGATGATAGAATATGATGTACTCTGAGTACATTTATGCATGACACAAACTTGTCAGATGTGCTGCAGAGATGTTGAAGGGCAGGAGCCAAGCTCAAAATGGTCAGGGTAAACTGGAAAAATGGCCTGGAAAGGAAGGGGATGCTCTTCAGTTGGGATGACCACATTTAGGCAGAAAAAAAAAAAATCAACTGCAACTGTGGAGGGTGAAGAAGTGGCTGTTTTCAGGGAAAATGATCTGGGGGTGGGGGAATTACAGTGACACAAAAACTGAGTGTGAGCCAGTAATGTACTGCTGCAAGACTGGCAACATACTGGGATGTAGGAGGAGGATAGCTGTCTGGAAGATACCTGCAGGAATCCCCCTTCTGTTGCTGAAGAAAGATCTCAGCTGCCGTGTTTTGCCTAGTTTGGGGCAGTACCCTTCTAGGAGAAGGTGGAAAAGCTGTGGACAGAAGTCTTGGGAGAGGGCAGCAGGAGAAGTCAAGATCTGGAAAAGAAAGTGTGAAAGAGCACCACTAGGAAGCTCTTGGTGATCAGTCTGGCAGAGAAAATACTGAGAGGGTGCATATTTGTCCTTTCGGTTATGTCACATTGAAGGTGTTGGCCAACAGGAAAGAAATAGTCTGTTCTTTCTCTCTACAGATGTCAGATCAAGAAGAGACCTTAACCTGCAGCAAAGGAGCTTTGCACATTAAGGAAAACTTTCTAATTGTGAGGAGAGTGAGACACTGGAGGAGACTGCCTGCGAATGTGGCAGGGGTCTATGTAAGCTCTCCTGGAAGCTTTCCAGGATGGATTAAAGTGGTTTGTCCCCTGCATGACTTTGGTGTCCTAGTATAGAAGGTAGAGGAGAAGCTGGGTGACTTTGCAAGCTCCTTTCTGCCATGTTTCCCATGTTGCTGAGACAGTTGCCCTGATGAAGCAGGGTTTGTACTTCCCTGCAGAGCTAAGTTGCGTGCTGAGCCCTGCAGTGAGACATCTCAATGCAAGCATCACCCCACCTGGTGCTATTGGGGGCATTAGAGTACCAGGTTTTGGGCACCATTTTAATGTCGTTAGCTGCTTCTATTAAGTGAGCAAGGTCTCAGAGGACATTTTGTAGTGTTGCAGAGCAGCTTTACATCAGACCTTTTGAATCCAGACAAGTTGAAAGAGACTCTGAGCTAGGTGTACTTTCGTGCCTGTATTTCTTGCAATGATTTGTGCCCATTATGATTAGGACTCTGCTAATGTTCCAGGTTCGCAAGGCTACGTGTGACTTCTGTTAGGATGCATGTCTCTAGGTAATACTTTAAAAGAGCCCCAGTTACTACTATGTAACCTCATTTCACATAATGAGGTTTATCTTTCTTTTGCGTTCTTAAATGTCTCTTGCTACATCTGAGAATAGCCATGGGCTAAGAAATTGTGTCTTCCCAAAGTATTGCAGTGGAACACCTCAGTGAGATCTTGGCTGCTATTACTTGCTCCTCATTGCTGAACCACTGTACAACAATCTGCTGCTATTTGAGCAAGTATCACTCAGTGCTCTGAAAGGGCTTGCTTGTACGGTTCAGAGTGGTCATATTTTAACAGGCAATTTCAGAAAGTTCATTATCCAGTAAAAGCTGGTCATAGCGTATCCTCAGTAACACTGAGTAGGTTTAAGCAAAATGTTGGTAATGCTTTAAACAAGAAGGGGGATAGATTCTGAGACTATAAGGTGGTAAATGACATAAAACCTAGTGCAATGAACTTGTGATGACATTTTAGACCTGTGCTGATAAAAAAAGATGAGCTTACTTGCCATTTCTTTCCTGCCTTCAAGTCTTGTATAGGCTCAGTATCTACTATTAACTCTGTCTTGCTATTGTGAATCTGAAGGAAAGTTTTATAACATGCATAGAATTAGATAAGCAATGCACTGATGCTTTCAAGAACTGTATAACAAAATCATGCTAGAGGCAATCCAGGTGGTAATTATGTAGTCAAAAATCACTCTAGTCAAATTTAAATGAATCTTCCTTTCTGAGACAACTCATGACTGAAGAAGGCTTCATTAGTTCATTGTTTCATAGCCTCCAGGTAACAGTATTTTTCACAAGGAAATTTTAACTTTGTTGCAAAGGATTTGGGAATAGTCATTTTAAGTCGATTTACAGTAGAAACAGTCGTGCTAGAGAAAAAGATGTGCTCAAGAAGGGATGTTGTATAAAAACGAGCCTTTTTTTTGCCAGATTCTTTAGTGCACGCGTGGCTTTTATTATGTCATTTCAAATCCTACATGTCATTTCAAATCCGTAAGTCAAAGAAAACATTAAAAGACAGAAAAAGTTGGGTGGTGGTGGAGGTGGTGTTTTGGGGGGAGATTTTTCTTTGGTTGGTTTTTTTTGTTTGTTTGGTTTCTTTTGTCTTCTTTTAGTAAAGACCACATCAACCTAGACTTCTGCAGTCAAAAAGCAAAGAAAATAAGATGTCATGACACTCATATTGTCATACCTTTGAGGGCTTTGCATGTTGTTTCCAGGTTCCTTTGAAAATATTTGGTGAGAATTCAGCAGCTCCACATGCATGACCAGTATTGCTGATGATGTGGTTGAGGGCTTTGCAGCCCATATTGCATTGGTATCACAACATTCATGTGGTAAAATAAAGCACTGAGTGAAAAATGAAATTTCATATGGACAGATAATATTTCTCCTTGTGGTAGGACAGGAACCAGGTAACTATGAGACTGACTGAGGCTTACCTGGTTCATACTGAAATTAGTATTCCTGAAGTCACTTCATTTTCTGGCATTTTAAACCTTTTATTTAATTCTCCTCTGATTAATGTGTAGATAGGTAATTCCCCTCAGTTTATTCTAAAGAGGAAAGCTTTTTCACATTTATATAATAAAAATAAGAAGTTCATGCTGCAGTATTACTGCAAACACATTAGAAGTCAGTATACTTTGGGAGTTTGCTATAAACAGAAGATTCAGAAGAGCAATTTTTCATGGCTTCCTCACAAAGAAAAGGTATTTTGAAAATAAGTAATGAGCCATTGCACTCGGCCACAGAATGTAGTGGCTGGTTCTTCGGTTGTTCATTTGTTAACTAGCTCATTGTTAGAAAAGCAGAAAACAGGATTAGGGAACAAATCACAGATAGTATGTTGCCATCAAAATGAAAACTGTGCTTAGACTGAAAGATTCACTTTGAAGTGAAAGACAGATTCACCTAGGCTCTGGATTATCAGAGTATACTAATATTAGATTTGCTGTTGTGCTTTTAATGTGTGAATGAAGAGTTGATGTTTGGAAACGTGGGATCTTCGCGAGTTTTCATGGTGATGCTTCTAAATGCTCTCTCTAGTTCTGTGGTTTTGGCAGACTGTGCAAAGTTTATCTACATGATCTGAGGCCCACAGTGGTGCTGCTTTCCACCTTGCAGCATACACTTCAGCCCCGTCTTGCCTGTCTTCTAGCACCGTAGGGCAACAGCTGAGTTGAAGCTTGGTTTTATTCACTTATCCATTTGCCTCCCTGACTTCTCTGTATGTATACTTTTTATTAGCTTATGTGAGCTCATTTACACATGGCGTATTTTTCTGCCTTGAACTTACTTTTGTTGCAGTTGATGGCTCAACTGCCATGTGTTGAATGTACCTGTGTCGTTAGAAATGGTGTGCTTTGCCAAGCACCACAGAAGTTAGCAATCTTATACGTAGTCTTCATCTCTGATATCCTGTTTAGTTTTGTTTGGAGGTGTTGCTCTACCTTCCTTGTCATTATTTTTGCGACTTCTTTTGAAACAGATTGTCCTGAGGGAATTGTGCCGTATTGCTATATTTTACTGATGCCTGGAAGATCTTCCTTCTTGCCATACTGTCCCCTAGGGAAATCAGGAACGTTAATGTTGTTAGATTTAGAATATCATGATGACTGTATTTTGCAGATATGGCAAGTATGACTGATGCTGTAGTAATACTTATGATGACTGATGGCTTGTTAAATATATGGGGGGGGGGGTGTCCATTAATTTCCTATGGGTCGGACAGAGACTTCTGGTAGATGGTTTTTAATCTCTAGTCTTTTTTGGTTTTGTTTTTCAGCTGGGTCTTTATTGATTTCATTTAAAGAAATGTCAGTAGTGTATTTTCTCTGGAAGCCAGATGTGTAAACCTCTCCAGTCTTTTTGAAGGTAACTCCGAAATCAAATGCGTTGTGCCTGGAGCTCTCTGGAGCACCATGGTCAGGGAAGATTGTAATACTGCACTAGCCTAGATGTTGCTAATTCAAGCAACAGCTGTGAAACATTGTAGTTGGTTGTAAGAGACTGAGATGGTTTCTGCCTGTAATGCCAGAAACTGCCATGGCATTTTGCTGAAAAATAAAGGAGGTGCAGTCTCAGCCCCTGGGAATGAATTGAACAGAGAAGGCAGAGATAAGGGAGGGTGAAAATGACATGGATGCCATGAATGAGAGCTGCTGAAATTTGTCTGATGCCTCATCAATTTGCACTGAAAGGGCAAATCGAAAATACATGTTTCCAGTGTAGTTTGGGGCAGAGTGGAAGGTGCATGGCAGGGGGAGATTAGTCATAACTGGATGGCAGAGGTTGTTATGTGCGCATGGGGAAGCAGAAATGAGAGCAGATACTGCAGTCTCTGTGTAGGGTGAACACAGCAACATTTACATATGATAAAGATTTATTTTGATAAGCCAAAACTAAAAAAGACTCTACAAATTTCTAATCGGACCCAACAGAATGAAGTTAATGGGCAGCAGGATGGTAGATGGAATTCAAAGTAGAAAGACCTCAAACTATGTATATGTAACATGAAATAGTTTTAATTATTTGCAAGAGGTCAACTATGATGCTGTTATGATGTTCTAAGTCAACTATAATTAGTTCTTTACAGATACTACAAAGCAAGTTTATTTTTCTTGGGGTTTAATTTCTTTCGTTTTTTTAAATAATAATTTTCTTTACCATGAGATACCAGAGGAACATTGGCTTTAAAATCCCAAGTAGAATTTGATGTTTAAATAAGGAGTCTGCAGTGAATTGCAGAAATCTTGCCTCCTAGAATAACTGATGCATTAGGCAGTCCAAATGCAAGCTGTTATGAAATACACACAAACCTGCAGGCCTAAAGTATTTGTTCAATTTGCATTTATATCTTTCAACCCGTGTAAGCTATCAGCTAGTGACCAGAATGACAGTGTTGGCACAGGAGTCCTAGAGTCCTGGAGCTGAAATCTGTAAGGTTGTCTTATATTAATCCTTTTGTGTACATGTTTGTCTGTGGTTGTGGAGAAGGTATTCTGGTGGAGAAAATACTTTACTGACTCTAGTCAACAGCAACACACTGCAAAGAAAATAATGGTGGTCTCTGATCTTCTCTGCAGCCTGAGGTATAAATACATTGCATATGGATTTGCTATGTAAGGATTGCTCTGCATGCTGGGACAGCAGAACAGTGCTGCCAGCATGAGCCACACAGGTTGTAGAACAGACTTTTGTCCTGCCTTATACCAGTCCCAGCAGTGCTATTTCCCAGCTGCTAGAGGAGAAGCAGGGGTTTGATTTTATTAAATACTATACCTAAATACTGTTTGGCATTCTGGAATATTTGTGAATGACATACAGTATGCCACCTGCAAGAACAATTTTTCTGAATACTAATTTTGAAATGTTATTAATATATAATTTTAGTGGGTACAATTATCTGAAGATGCTTTCATTTTCTTTGGAAGTAAATTGTTTTTATTATTTTTTACTACCTTCATGGTGTTGGCATTTAGGTGTTGTTCATGCCCACATGTAAGACTTAAACAGTGGATTAAATCCAAAGCATATTTCAGTGCCACTTTCATAACGACATCTTCATTTACAGCACAGTCTAAAAACCTTCCTATAATTATATGACGTCCTGTAAATAACCCATCTCCAGAAGGCTTTAGAGAATTAAATAAGGCGGTACACAGTACAGAAAATACTGCAGAGGCATTGTACTTCACTTGAACAAACAAAACCAGATAAATTAACAGATCAAAGATAGAGGAAATGGAGGAATGTGCATTATAATGGAACTGAAAGATGGAGAATAAGTGAAATGGAGGACTTTTTTGCAAAGAAGGGGAATCTTTGAGTGACTGATGAGATTGGGTGGGGAAAGGGTGGCAGGTTCTCAAGACAGGGAGCTGTGGAGGAAGCCTAAGTAGCCCCAGAGGTGATGCAGCACAGGCTAAAACTGACCAAAGCCAGGGTCTAAGCGCCAGGAGGGCAGGGCTGGCTCCTGGCAGAGGTATCTCTGGCAGCTGTAAGAAGGAGCAGGCAGCCTTGCTTGTTTGTGCTAGTGCCAGAGTCCTGGCAAGGCAGCCTGTGGGAAAGATGAGAAGATGTGAAGCAGAAACACTGGAGGTCGAGATGTCTTCTCAGAAATGAGGTGGTTGTTACTCCACCCTTCATCCCCTAGGCCACAGCAGAGTAACAAACCTTGGCTCTCCCTGTTTAAGGACTGGATTGACTGTCCCCTGACTCAGCCCAAGGTCACATCATGGCTGGTCTCAGTCTGGAGCCTGGGCTGCACGACACTGTCTGCAGCTCATTGTGATACCTTTGCTGCATATGATGGCTTGTTTCATATCGGTAGTGGTCAGTGAGCCCCCCAGAATGACACTACTAATTTCACTTTTTAAACAGCATTACTCAGGTCTGGGCTGGCTAACAAGAGGTAGCATCATTAACAGCAGGAGCAAAGCCTATTCTGGGAAACATGGCTACTTCCTGCAGTGATCATTTGCTCATGATTTACTACTTTCTTTTTATCTTGTAAAAACCACAGGTCAACGTTATTACACCATTAGCATGATGTAGGTCAGTATGAAATAGTAAGCGTCTGCATTCAAAGCAAAACAGTGTGTCAGTGGTGCTACTTGGTCTATTACAATGTGACATTGCTTATGGCATAGCACTGCTGAGGAAAATGATCCTTGAGGACTGAAAAATAACTAACGAGCTCTCAGACAGCTGAAGTTTCTTAACAAAACATATATAATTGCCAGGGATTTTGCTTTTGTTCAAAGTTGCTCACTATTTGTGGGAATGAATTATACCCCTCTCAGCTTAGAAGGTGGATGACTTTCATAGGGAGATGTGTAAGACACATTATCAGATACTCACTTTCATTGTTGTCACTTCTCTTGTTATTTCCTAAGTAGTTTTACAGTAAGTTTCCTGTTTCTTGTGATTCCAGGTAAACCTGGTGACTAGAATCTATGTCTGTTTTCAACTTTGCTACAGTGCTGTGCAGTGCTAATGATAATGTTAATAATTAATATGAGAAAGTTTATTCTTGATTTCTCTCTGACATTATATGCTGTTGCAAGTCGTATTTAGTATTGCTCTTTCTGTTCTGTGGCTGTCTGACAACTGCTCTTGGACTGGTGGTACATCTGGCCTTTGCTTTCTTGTTGTAACAGTCCATCTGCCCAAATGGCGCTTTCCTGCCTGTTCTTGTGCCATGTGCTTCACAGCTCAGCACACCACCCTGCCTGCCAGCAGCCTTACATCGGCTGGTGGTAGGGTGCTGTGCAGTTCCTGGGAGTTTGCAGTGGAGTCATCCAGCTTTGAAAGATGTTGATTCCTTCCTACTTGCCTTGCCTTTGCCACTAAGCTCTTTTTATTGCTGAATACGGGTAAAGATGATGTGTGCATAAATGCCTGGGGTTGAACTGCTTTATTCTAGTGTGATGTATTTTGGCTTGTCTTTTAAGGTAGTATGTTGGATAGTACACCACCTGCTTCTGTTTACATGTGATAATGCTAATGTGCTGCAGAAAAAATATGGACTCAGTCAGAGATCAATGTGATCAGACAAAAGCCTTGTAATACAAAGCATCTATCCTTCTTATACTGTTGTCTCATCTGCTGACAACAGCTTGCTGTATTGTAATCAGATACATATTCTTGTAGCACACAGCACCTATGGCTACTTACACAATAGCTTGCTGTATTATATTTGGATACATATACAATAGCTTGCTGTAGTATAATTGGATACATATACAATGGCTTAGTATATTATACTTTGATACATATTCTTGCAGCATACAGCAACTAGTATACAATTAATCAAATAAGCATATGGGAACTTAACCTTTAAAACTTGCTAACAGTCCACTATTTTGTATCTTACCACATTCCAGTTTCTTATCTTGCTTGCACCATTACTTTTGCTTCCTTACCCATGTCCTCCTTCATCCTCGGTTCATGTCGAGCTCCATGTAGGCACTTGCTGACTTGGGAACATGGCCATTCTTTGCTAAAAATCCATCCACACATTCCACATCCATCCAGCCTTTGCATATGCCAAGGCTCAGAATTTGGAGGAGTCATGTGCTGTGATTACATGCTTCCTGCCACTGACAGTGAACAGACCCTTTCCATTTTCTCCTAGGTTGATGAATCCCCTTTCTGCTCAGTTCCTGTTCCTCAGCTTACACTGTATGACTCAGGCATACATTATGCCCCAGATCTAGTATCTTGACATACTACTTTGCTTTTCTCTGTCCTTTCATGTGAAAGTGGAGTTTATCTCATCACAGCATTCCTTAACTCTACTGGGACAGTATGGAAATCCCCTCCAACAAAAACCAGCCTTGAGGGGAGCCTCATCTCTTAGCTGGCAGGAGGAGGTGCAGTAGATACCTTTTGCCTCTTGCAATCTGCCTAGTCATGCAGTGTAAATAATTTTTGAGTGCACATAATAACTCTTCATTTTCACTATTTGCCTAGGCTGCCTCCAGCTTTCTGCAAGGCATGATAAGTTATTGACAGAGGCTGAAGTCTTTATCTTCTGCTCCAAAGAACTATTGGTGCAGCAATGTAGAAAGTACATGCTGTTTGGTATTTCTACTGGCAACAGTGAGCAAGGTGTTTTCAGTCTTTGTATTATACCTTCTGTACTGTCAGGACCCCTACCATGTATGCTGAGCTACTGGCACTGTGCTAAGGCTGCTGTGGTTGACCCCTATGACAGAGTGCTGCAGTTCTGGCTAGTTATGGAGGACTCATGGTGTTAATCATAAAGTAATATGCTAGGATTACTGCTTTGCTTACTTCTTTACTTACGCAGACATATGTCTGGGCCCAGGTCTTGGACCATCCCCACTGTTCACTGATATGTGTTAGCTGCCTTGAGCACTCTCAGGGTTTGCTAAACTCTGTGGAGGATATGGAGGTATAACTGATAGTTACTCGAGTCCTTTTGTCTCTGTGGTCAGAGCATTTCCTGGATGGCTCAACTCAGGAGTCGTTCAGATGTCCTCAGATATTTGATGTTTGGTGGGATAGACAGCCCCAACCCACCTTGGTGTTCTGCTCCAAGTACTTGTTAAGAATTGGATGTAGCTTAATATCATGTTCCTGGATTGTCTTCACTTCAGCTCCATTTCTCCTACAAGAATGTCCTTTGCTGAAGCTTTGACACTTGATTCAGTTTAGACTTCACCTCTAGACCCTGGCTGGTGCTTGCAGCAGATCAACAGTACTGAGGAACCTCATCACCTTCTTCATTATGATGGGACTTCTCAATGTCACAGGAAGCAGTAATTTTGTTGTAGGGTAAATGGGTTTTTGTGTCCTTGACAGGTACTAAATAAAATTACTTCTACTAAGCAGGAATTTATATTCAGTGCTTTGGTCCATGGTTTTAGGCCCATAAAGACTTTCTGCCAGAGGGCTTCCTCCCTGAAACTAGGCTGCTGACCATTTCAGTAGGAGCAATTGCATTACAGTTCGTCAGTTAGTGTTTTGATGACTCCACTGTCATTAACACAGTCAAAAAAATTCAGGAAGCTTGGGGCTGGATAGAGCAAACCCAGAAGACTTACTGCTTGAGCTTTAAGCACTCAGCACATGAGGGGCTCTGTGTTGCCTTTGTTTCTCAAAACTGTACTCAGACCTCAACTTATCCTGCATTTCTGCCATGCGATGTGGAGGATGTCCCTTGTGTCTACTTCCACAGATTCTGAATGTGGCAGTCTGCTCTTTCACGCATATCGCAGGGGGCCATACATTTGTGTAGTAGTCACAGATTGCTTCTATGGCATATTAATAGCACTTGGCCACAATCCTTCAGTCTAATGGTGCCACTTAGCAGTGCTGCAGGAAATAACATTGCAGTGGCTCACCCATCCACCTGGAATCAAATTGGTCATATTGATCTAATAGTAAAGTTGCAAATTTAGCAGCTGAATTGCTAGCAGCTTGTTCTGATAGTGCAGAATATGAGACATTTGCTACATTCACACACCAGCTCACTCTCATGTGGAAACGATGGGTAGGTACAACTGCGGTCTGGATTGGAAAGGGAGAGATAACCCAGTCACACTGGCCAATGCTAACGGGAAAGGCACTGGGAGAAGGGGAGAAGCTGTATTTTAGTTCTCCCTTTCATTTTTGGAATTTGTTAGTTAAAGACTGACTTCTGTGCTCTGTGCTACTAGCTACTGATTTTGATTCAGGGCCAGGATGGCTCAGCTGGCCTGCCTATCTGGAAGCATTTCTTTGTGTTTAGATCTGTGTCTCTGCAGTGCCTTCTTGTAAGCTGGAAACATCAATTTAAGTTTTGTCACTAATTAAATAATTCCTTTATGTTACCAAGATTGCCTTTAGCATGGAATTCCCAAGATTATAAAAAAAGTATCTATTCCCCATGCTGACTTTTTCCCTCTTTTTGAGAGGAGGGTAAAAAAAACAGTATCTTTATTCTGATTCTGTGTAAGATCAAAAATTCTCCAAAAATCTTGCTATGTTCAACTGTTTCAGACACTGTACTCAGCTGTGGTTTCTTCATTTGCTTCTTACTTTTATTTCCATGTGGGCAAGCTCCTGGGAAGACCTGAAATGTGTTTAAGGAGGGAAGGGAGATACTAACACAGTTCTGAGCTGGCATATACCTGCATGTGATGGCCTGGGGATCTCTCTGGCTGGCTCCCCAGCAACCTATCCCCCAGTACCATTCTCCCCTCCTTTATGTGCTGGGATCCCTTGAACTGTTGGGGTTTTTTTGTGGTGTAAGGAATTGGTTGTAACACTTTGGTGGTCAGGAGGAAAACATCACCTGCTTGAGCAAGGATGTTGAAGGAGAAGGTTCAGCTAAAGCTACAGCATTTTCCTTTGGTTTATTTGGTTCATTTAGCCTTGTCTTAGCTGAAAAACACACTTCCAACTCCAGGCAACATTTATGAGATCCTGCTCTTTCATTGTATCAAGAATTAGCCAGTTGTGCTCTCCTTGCTAAACAGCATCCTTCACAGTATGTTTGTGTATTGCCCACTTGTTCTGAATGCTGACACCATCCTAGTAAAGGACAAAAGGCCAACACTCAGCTTTCATCTACATTCAAAAGCGGATACTTAACTGCTTCTATAATCTCTCTGTGTATCTTTGCTTCTTTAGAGACAACAGTGCCAGTTAGATTAAATTTTAAATTAAAGCTTTCTGGCCACTATTATTATTTATAAAACCCAGTACAAATTAAAAGTAGAGGATCATTACACAAAATGTATTTATTCATTTTTAATCTACATATTCTATTGCATGCCAAAGCTTAAACAGGCCAGCACTGGTCTTGTCCTTTCAATGCACAACAGGTTCACAGCTCTATGTGGGGGGCTGAAAAAGCTTCCACTTCTTCTTCTGGCTGTTTTTAGTGTTAGCTCCAAAACTTGCAGGACTCCCAATCCAGCAGGTAAGGCCTGATCTCTCTTTCACTTTCCTTCACTGCCAACTAATGCAGCTTGCTTGAACAGCAATGTACTTTCAGGTGTTTTCTCTGCAAGCTGTAATTTTGAATTTGTATATCATCTGGTGCCTGTTGCAGACTCGTGGTTGCCTTTCAAATGAAGTGACTGTAACAGGCTTTGCTGGTCTTTTTCTTGACTAGTATTTGAACTAGTTCCCACCTTATTTTCCTTCTAAGCAGTGGTGTTTCCAAAGCAATTCACAAATACTCTACTTAGGAAAAAACTGTTTTGCAATTTGCTGCAACTGAGTAAAGCAGAAGCAAGTCAAAGGAAAGAAGAGAGAGAGGAAAGGAAAGAAAAAAGGTACAAAGGACATGAATGATGCCTCTCTGCTGTTCTTAGCTGAACACAACATTAGTATTAGCTTTCAAAGACACGTCATGGAGCAATTTAGCTCTGGTCATTCTCAGCTCTGTTCTGAACTAAAAGATGCTACATGGAGACCTCCAGCAACTTCTCTGCTCCTAGGTAGAATTTGGCCTTTGTATTTGGAAGCAGCAGGCAAGGGCTGAATGGGTTTTTAGACCACTGAAAATGGCTATAGAGGAGTATTAGCAATGCACAACGTTCCTTGCCATCTCACCTCAGTTTCATCCAGTGACATACAGAGTCTGGATATTTGTATCTTTAAATGAAGATAAATCACGAACACAGAAGCTGGTCTTTGGCAGTGAATAGCAGAGATGAGGAGCGGCTGGAGTCCTTTATCTCCCTTTTGGTATTTTTTTTCTCAGTTCCACAGGTTTTGAGCCCAGCAGGGGTACCCTGTGTGCCTGGAGTTTAAAAGCGTACAATGGTAGCTGCATGGGGTTGCTGATCTCTCCGACAAGTGATTCTTGGGCTTCCTGGGACAGATAGAATCTTAATCAAGAAGAAAACAGAGCAATGTACTTTTTCACACAGTCTCTGAGAAAGTGCCACCTCTTGCAGTTTGAAGGAGTTAATATTTCAAATTCCTACCTGGTTTTCACAGATCTCAACTTGTTTGTTTCTGGAGCTTTGCAGGATTTAGAAGTCTTGTGCTTGTTAAATCTGTAGTTTCGTTTCTGTTGTGTGAACAGGCACTCCTGAAATGACTTTTTGATCGTGTTTGTGTTTTTTTGGGGGGGTTCTTTTGTTTTTCTTTTCACTGAGCTGAAATCTGTGTGCATGATTTCAGGGCTAGGAGTAAAATCTCTGTGATGAAAACCACAGCAGGAAGACAACAATAGGGATGGGCTTGCTGGTTTTTCTTAACTGTCTTTAATAATCTTGAAGACTTCTGGGCTTATTTCCAAAAGAGTAGAGGAACACTGGAAACTATCAACCTCTAGAGAGGTTTAGGAATTCCTAAGTTTGGTTTTCTAGAGAGTGGTTTGTTTCCGTGGTTCTTAAAAAGACTTATTCAAGACTGTATATGAGGAACAGTTACAATTTCATCTATTTACTTTCTCTATAAAAATTAGTGTGTAAAAAATTAACTTACTTGTTAATGGCATAGATAACAATGTTGAAATGCTAGTGTTGGTTTGGCTCTTTGCACGTTGGACTCCAGTTTTCTCCTTGGTCAACAAATAGGTTTTTCATTGCTTAAACTCTGTGTGCTGCAAAATGCGATTCTCTGGGACTTCTTGTATATTGAAACTAAACTGGACTTTCTTTAGTGAGCAGGGAGTTGCTGATAGGTGCGGTCCTTCCCTGTAAGTGAAGACAAAAAAGCATGGGGACTAGTAATGTAGGTGCAGTGTTGCTGTTCTTGGGGCTGAGGAAAGATATGATGACTATTTCCTACCTAACTTCCATTGTGTTAATACCTGTAACTCTGATGCCATCCAGATAACAGTTTTTCCCCTAGAAGTCCTAATGACGGAGCGGCAGTAGTAATTATTTGTGTGTTCTGCCATTTTTAGGAAGGGAATTTCTTTCATTGTCATCATGACCTTGTCTGTTTAAAATAATTTCATATAACTTAGAACATCTTACAGTTACCATGACTGATGTGGTAGCAGATCAAGTAAACAGTCTTTCTTGGGTAGTCATTCAAGGTAAAATGAGTGACACCCAGACACTGCTCCACATGAGTTTCAGCATTTTTTTCCTTCTTGCCTTTTAAACCATAGAGATTGAAGGTCAAGCAGGTCTCTGAAACAAATTTGATTGATTGTATTAAAATCAACTCTGTCTACATCAGAATTTTTAATTGTGCTTGTATAGAAACTTCTGTCTAGAGAGATAAAATATTAAACAGATAATGAATAATGCAGCTGTCTCACAATACTGCGAGCTTTATGTGAATGAGGAAGTCATAAATTGCCTGGGTATTGAACTGGCACAACACTTGCTATTATTTCTGCAGTGACAGTTTATACAGTGACAAGTTGCATGATGTAATGTTGAATGTTGCATGTTTTTTAGAGAAGAAATGGTACTTTTCCATCTCTCACTACAGGAACAGAGCTGCGCATTTGTTTGCTCCCTTGCAGTTAACACAGCTGTGTGGAAAGCCAAGGTTTAATGTAGCTCTGCACAGCATTGTGCGGAGAAGTCAATAGATAGCGTAAGGTGTCCCTGCCCACAGCAGGGGGGGGTTGGAACTAGATGATCTTAAGGTCCTTTCCAACCCTAACGATTCTATGATTCTATGATTCTATGGGAGCCATCCATGTGAAACAGCATCTCAAACCCTGGAAAGAAAACTGAAGATGCCTTAGGTAAAGAGCTGTACCTTAGTGACCTTTGGCTTCTAGGCTCTTTCTTTGGAGATGTAGTTCTCTCTCTTGCCACAAAATGAAACTAGCTCAGCTGACTCTGCTGTTTTTCTGCTGAGCTCCAGCTACTACTACCATTCCGTTTCTGACTTTCCTCCTTCCTTTCACTAGTATAACCTACCCTGCTGGCTGACTACTGGAAGATATTGCTTTTGCCCCTAAATTCTTTCTTCCATGGATGTATTTTTCTTTCATTTCTAGGTAAAAATATATTTTTTTTTGAAATCATCTCTGTTGCTGAAGTTTCAGTTACACACAGGCTAATTCCTGTACTCTTCAAGATCAAGATGGAATTTTCATTCCTGTTTGCCTTGCTGAGGACTAGGCCCTAGTATGGAGCATTTCTTCTTTAAAGAAAAAACTTTAAAAGGGGAGAATTTCACTCTTAAAATTAATCACCATGGCAACCTCTACAGTGAATTTCCAAACATAGGAAGTTGCCTTTAAGAAACATGCTCGTCTAAGAGAAAGGTGAGTTTTTACAGCTTCTAAAATTGTTCCCTAAGAATATAAGATTTTACAAGAATCAGTTAGAGGGACTTTTGTAATGCAGAAAGGAAAAGTTATACGATCTTGATTATTTGGGGTTTTCTTAAGGATGCTGCATGCTAACTAATCTCATAACGCTGGCTTAAAATAGATTTGGAGAACTAGATAGAGCCTGGCAGTGATACTTGTGATATCACTAGATATCATCTAGGTGAATTTATGGTTAGCAGTTTGATAATGTTTCCCTCATATTTAAAACATTATTTTTCCTTTTCCTGGTTCTGGGCTACCTTTTCACACATATTCAAAATCTTATTGGAGAGCACTGTTGTTTTTTAAATAAAGAAAGTGAGGTGACAGAGTGGGGGGGAAGAGAAAACAAGTTGCTGATGCATTAAAAGAAGAAAATCCCTTACACATTACAGTAAAATGTAACTTCAGCACTCATCTCTGCGTTCATTAGATTGCTTTCAGTACTCAGATGGATTATTATATATCCTGTTATCTGTGTGTGTTAGGGCCAAGGAACATGGAATTGGTTTTGCCATTGGAAATTCCCTAGTGAAAATATTGTACATCAGATAAAACCCTGGTATTCTCCCTGAAATGGGAACTCTGGTGTTTCATTTTGAAATTGCCAAAATAAAAGCATTTTAGAATGAAACTTTCCATGTCCAAAGGAGGTTGGAGACTGGGAGAAGGCTCTCTACGGAGAACCTTAGTCTTAGTGCAGGTTTTGGAGGGTGGTGGGGAGGCTGATGGACTGGCAAGGGACAGCTGCTTTTAACGGAATTGCAGAAATACCACAGAAAACCTTCTGCTAAAAAATTCCAGTTGGCTCCACCGAGGTTGAATATAATGGTTCTAAAGTTTATCAGGGTGAGGGGGAGTGTTCCCCTACTCACACAGTGGGCAAAAGTGCAGGTCAGAATAGGACTTCCCTTTTCTCCTTCCATGCCATCTGTGGTTGTAATGGCGAGGTCTTGAGCTGCCTACGGGTGGCTGGCTGAGCCACACTGCTGACATCTGGAGCTGCATGGTGGGCTTCAGCTGGGAGCTTACTGCCTGGCGTTATTTAGCTGTATGGCCACAGTTCGTTTGTATTTCAATGATCTTGTCCCCAGGGTGGAGAAAACAAGCTAGTTCTGCTGGAATTAGGGCTGGATGATGCATGTCAGCACTCCAGAGGTATTTCTCTGTGTAGTGCATATCTGGAGGAAACAGATTATAAAGCACCTTTAAGCAGAGGAAACTTTTGGAAAGACTTTTTAAAATTTATTTTATTAATCTAATAACTCATTTAAAGGTGACAGCCTTAAGTTCAATACCTCAGTAAGTCAATTAAAAGTGCAGTTAAAAATAAGCTCAATTAGTGAATTATTCGTGTTATGTAACATCTTTAGAGAAGTTTAACTTTTAGAGCAAAGTTAGCAGTCAAGCTAGTAACAGTTATCTGAAATGTGTGTTCTTTTGAGATGTCTCTGCTATCACGCAGTGATATTTTTATTTCATGTGAAATGTGGGTAAGTAAAAGATTGCCTTTTGTGCTTTTGTAGTGGAGGATACGATCAGTGAGATCTGAAGGGTTATTTTTTTTGTCATGCATACAGGGTCCTGTCAGAAACTTGTTTTTAAATTCCAAAGTTGGCTGAAAGCTTGACAAGGTGTTTCGTCAGGAAACAGCTCAGCGGGTGGTACCTTTACAAAACACCACTGAGGCATAGGATAGTGTCTGCAAGAAAACTGACCGCAGGTCATGCCAAGTGATTGCAAGTTGAACAAGGATCTTTCAAAGGAGAAGAGACTGTCGTGAATTACCATAAGTTTCTGAAAAATTGGATACAAGCTGTCAGATATTTTCCTTCCCCAACTCTTCTGATAGGTGTGATTATTGCTAGGTCAAAATATTTCTCATACTATCCATTAGCACATACCAAAACTCAGTACATAGTCTTTTTACTGAGAAAGTTGGGTTTGGGTTTTGCAGCTGTTAAAGGTGCATCTTTATTGACATGTTTTTACAGACAACATATGTTTGTTTCTATAGAAATGGTGAGCAGTAGTTTTAAAATTAAGGAGAAGAGCTGTGGCACAGTGCAATGAGAGGGAGAAAAGAAATTTGTTTCATACATTTAGAGTCTCTTACACATGTATAAATTAGAAAGAAAGCAGTCAGAGATCCATCACTATGTGTGAATTAAGTACTTATATAGTCTTTGTATTCACTGAATGTGAATTTAATGTCAGGGAGAATAATCACTGAATTCTAAATTATGGATATTCACAGAGACTGGATTAAAGTATCTGCTTTGAGATTATTTTTTTTTTAATTTAAGATAATATATAAAACATTTTGACATTCACTGTTAAATTCTAAGAAGGAAGAAACGGTTATGGAAACAATAAAAGCACCAAGAATCTCAAGCACATTCGGACAGCAATTTTTAGAACTTAAGAACCATCATTTTATTTGGTCGAATAGTTAGGCAGTGGTGTTCCTCTGGATAGCTTCCCATCCCTCAGGTGTGTCTACTGCACCACTCAACTTGGTGTCATCTGCAAACTTGCTGACAGTGCACTCAGTCCTCCTATGTCATCGGTGAAGATATTAAAGAGTACTGGTTCCAGTACAGACCCCTGAGGGGCGCCACTTGTCACTGGTGTCCATTCAGACAATGAGCCATTGACCACTACCCTCTGGATGCGACCATCCAGCCAGTTCCTCATCCAACAAACAGTCTACTCATCAAATCCATATCTTGCCAATTCAGAGAGAAAGATGTTGTGGGGGACTGTGTCAAAGACTTTACAGAAGTCCCAATAGACAGCATCCATTTTCTATTTTGATTGGCTTAGGTTTACATTTTTTAAGTCCAGGTGGAGACACATAATTGAAAAATGTCTTATAAGAGGAATAATTTTGACAGTTGCAAAGGCAGGAGTAAAACCATAAATCCAGCAGTTTATGAAAAAGGGAGAGAGTATAACAATCAGTTCCTTGTTGTGACTTGATCACTGAAGAAGGTATTGTAAGTAGCCATAAAATGAAGACCATGCCCAATTTTCAGCAAGGAGAGATGTTGCATAAGGAGACTGAAACATTGTGAACATTACTAGGATTTGAGAAGAAATATTCTCTGATTTTATTCTTATCTAATGTTTATTTTCTCCCAAATCTTCATGCACTCCAATTCTAACTCATCTGATACTTTCACTCCTAGGCACATATTGATTGGGGCATTAAAATAATCTTTGGAAATCTATTTCCAGATTGCTGTTCATGCGATTGTAATCATGACTGCTATGATCCATTAATAGTCTTTGGAAGCAGGCTGATATTGCTTTGCAAGTGAAAAAATATGTTTCTGGTTGGTGGTTAACTCCTCATAGAAATTGACCAAGAACATTGTCTCTAAATCCAGCCATATCAGGATTTAGCCTTGTATTCCTACAGGATTTTGAAGGAACAGATGAATGTAGTGGGACCCATGTTTTTCAGTGCCATTTCAATTCTGAGGCTTAGATCTATAAGGAGGTACACATTGTTCTTTCTTTCAGGGAGTATATAAGACAGGTTTATGTAGTTATGTCTAACCAGGCACTCACCCAGGGATAGAATGAGGTTGGTTGGTTGTGGTGGTTTGTTTTCATGGTGTTGGGTGTTTTTTTTTTGTGGGTGGTCTTTGTTTTGTTTTATTTTGGACTGTTTTGTTTTTGTTTTTTTTTTTATTTTTGATGGGGTTTGGTTTGGTTTTACACAAAAAAGGATTTTGTATTTGGAAAGCTTTGATGTTATCTTTTGTGGTTTGTTTTTTTGTTTGTTTCATTTTGGTTTTTTATATTGACTAGGCTGCCATCAGGTTTTTTTGAGGTATAAATGCCCTATTAACAGACTTTGCTATTACCTTGGTTTCTCAACACACTGCTGCTCCTGTATTTGAGTTTCCCCTTTGTAGGTGGTATATCATTGTAGGAGCAGAGTTCACAACCAACTTAAGTCGTTTAGATACTGTGTGTTGCTCAAAGGCAGTTCCAGTTAATGACATGTTAAGCTCTTCTCAGAAACATTGCTAACAAGTTTCAGGATTGTATAGGCAGTTCTTCTGATGAGATTTCAGTTTAGGAAGTGTTCATAAAAATTATGTTCTATGCATCTGTTTAACTGCGAGTTCTTGACTCTTGGGAAAATGATATCTGTGAAGAGAAACAGCCTCTTTTCCTCAACTGTTGCGTTGTTTTGAATCCTTTGGTATTCAGAACAAATTCAGCATCATTCTTCGACTGAAATGTTCTTACAAATATAACTTGCAATATACATGCAACACTAGAAAATACAGCTTGCAAATATTTGCAGTATTTGTTAGGTATTTTTTTTTAGTTTTTTTTTTTGTTGTTGTTTTGCTATCTGTTCATGGTTTTGGAAATGAATGAACAGTACTTGGACATGGAGGGTAAGAGAGATGAGTGAAGGAAAGTTTTATGAAAGAGTATTTGTGAATGTCCTTTCATTGGGAAAACATCAGTCACAGGAGCTAAATTTAGGCATATGTTTCTTTTCATGGGTTTGTTCTATAATCAGACTGGTTTAGGTGTATTCAAACAATTTGCATGTCTCCTGTGCCTCATCTTAACCTTTAGGAACATCCAACTAACATCCAGTGTTATATGCAGTGCATAAAACATGGCTTACTATCTTGCATACTCTACATATTTTTCTGGATTGCTAATATATCAGAAAATTCTTTGTACATGAAAGAGTGGTGGACCTTGCCCTTGCACATGGCTGTTGTTCAGTCAACAAGTTAGAGCATGGGATGCCTTGTACTGAAATTGTATGTTATAGACCTCACATCCTCAAATGTAGTTACTGTATTTTTAGAGCCTCCTATAATTTCTTCTGATTCTGCTATAGATAGAGAAAATAAAATGGTATCGGTCAATAGAGCACTTCTTTCCATCTCTATATACTAATCTGCCAAATTCAGTCATTACATGATTACTGTTGTCTTCCAGACTTTATTAGTCTTTGATCAGAAATACAATCTAGCTCGGAAGTGAATTAAACAAGACCTGGGCTTTGTTCAATCCAGATCACCATAAATTGTGAACAATCAATTGGATCCCTATGAGGAACGTATGAATAAACATAGCAGGTTTACATATTCTTTTCAATAGCATCTTGATACTGTTAATTGCTTGGAATCTTGCCAGAAGGATGAGGTGGCAGATGAACGCAGATTTTCACTGGTGTCTGCTGCACACTATAGCTGCCATCTCCACTGGGGATCACCCTCACTTTTTGACCATTTAGAAAGCTTGGCACCATAGCTTTATTATAACTGAAAGCATTATTTGCAAAGAGTGTGCTGGAAATTAATGATGCACGAAAGAAAGACAAGTGGTACACATGCCTCAGAATTACTGACACAACTGGCCCTTGTTAACATGTCTTTTGCATAGAAGAGGCTGATTGCAGGCTTAGGTGTTTCAGTAAGCGTGACTGTGGAGGCTGCTGCTTCTCCCTAGCAGAGTGATGCTTGTTCAAGCTCTGCTAGAGCATACCACAGCATGTTGTTCTAGCCTACAGAAGTCCTTTCCCCAGGTAGGGGTGAGAGACGCTGGGCCTCCCTCCAGCTGGGGTCCCATGTCAGACCCTGAACGTGTGAAGCACTGGAGCCTGGGATGTGCCTATGGGACGCAGGCTGTAGGAACAGCATGTATATCCATGATAGATGGTCATTTCAGAGGGCAAAAACCCTGCTAGGTATTGGGCTTGACCCAGCAATTGTGACATGTTCAGTCAGATATGCATCTGTTCAGATGCACATTTACTTTAAAAGTATTTTATCCAAGCAATATGTCCCATATTGCAGTAAAGTGTAAGATGATTCTTTCCATTTGGGGGAGGGAAGAGAAGTAACTTATGTTGTCTTGGGACCTGCCCCTGAAGACATTGGCTGTATAGGGTCTAATTAAAATTATCGGCAAAGTAAAAGTCAATTGATAGTTAATAAAACTATTTGCAGGAAGAGAGCATTTTGACACCAAGCCTATAAAAGCTGGGGCACAGGCTGGGTGAAGGCAGGAGCTTATGTTTGACCTGCTGCTTGTGGGTTCCCTGGAGAGCATGGCTGGGGCTGGCCTGGTGCTGGAACAGCAAGAGAGTACCAGTGGTGAACCAGACCCCTGAAACAGGATACAAAAAGGAAAAGTTAAATCAAGCCTAGTTGCCATGTTGAAAATCATTACTGTCTTCACTGTGGAGGCAGACACATCATATCCTGAGCCCTTTTACCCATCTGAGAAGCTTCCTGGGTCTTTTCCTGTTTCACAAACGATATTTCAGATTGATTGCACTGTTCTGCATTACAGAAAATATCTGATTAAATGAGGGAAAATGAGACTTGCGGTACTTAAAATGTAGCAGTTGACATTCACGCAGCACAATTAAGATGCAGAAAAAAAAATTTTCTTCTTTTAAATCTACTTACATTCAAAATATACCTGCATGGAAGTGCTTCACTTCATTCTTCAGCCAGTAAAAAGCATCTGGGACTTGACTTGGCACTTTGGTTCACAGGGTATTGTGGCTTGTCCTGATGTTTGTACCACGTATCACTGTTACTAGATGTATATAGACAAGAGGTGCAAAATTAGTGCAGATGTAATAAGAATGCTTTTGATTTTGAAAATCGGAGTAATTGCTAGTTGTTAAGAAAGAAACTAATTTTGAATGCTGTGCTTAACACAAGTGAAAGTAAGTTTTAAATCATCTCATTGTTCTATTTTTGGCTAGTAAATGCTGTGCATTTATAGTAAAATGAATTAGACAAGAGTTACTGCATAGTTTCCAAATCAGTAAGTGCCACTTAAGAAGAGAGATCCAATAGCTATTGGCTCAAAAAAAAAAAAAAAAAAAAAAGAAATGCTGACATGACATGTTGTTATTTATTCTGATAGAAATTGAGATATGAATCTTTTTTTTTGTATGAACCTACATTCATTCTAGCACAAATCTATTCCAACTGCATATAGATATGGCAGAGAAAAGCCAGAATGTCTAATCCACAGAAATACCAATATTCTTGCATTTTTTTTCACCCTTTGAATCTCTTTAAAGCACTTTCTGAAGTCACTCTTCAACATAATCCTTAAAATATTTTTATAAGAATTTGCTTCTGGATAGTTGAAATATTTAATCTTGTTTGGACTTCTCGTTTTCACTGTGTTTTGTTTAACTGTTTTTCTGGATTAAATTTTGATGTTTTGAATTATTTCTTATTATTTGGATATTACAGTAACATTAATGGGTGATTGGTATTACAGATGGTGTTTTAACTATTGAAATAATAATTGTTTTTTGGCTTGCTCAGAGGCAACTGGTATTCTAATTGATAATTTATATTCTATTTGACCAGTTAGATTATACTTTTCATAGTGTCAAGTAATTACAAAGGAAAAAGCCACAATATTCCAGTCCAGATGATGACAGATTCATTTTTCTAAACAAAAATTTTGACAGCAACTCTTGACTTTGGGACATTTTTCTTTTCCCTTAACAAATTGGCATATTTTTTTTTGACAAAGAAGCATTCTACTGAAAATGTTTTATCAGCCTCGGTTTTTGATTTCTATTGTATTTATCAGATTTCAGGACAAAATATTTTCTCACTTCTATTTTCATACTGGGGCAAGCAAAGAAACTTTTAAAAATGTTTTATTTTTTTTAATTTTTCATCAGAATGTGGTTCTAATATTGTCAAAAGTCCAGTTGTAACAATAAAATAAATCAACAAAAATGCAGGCAGCCCCAGTAAGAATTCAGTCCTTTGGGATGGTGATAAATAAATAACACTGCTTGTAGCTTGCTAGGTGAACTGAAAGTGGGCATGTTTTACACACAATTTTGAGGCATTTTTCCCAATAGTCTAGAAAATATAGCAGCATGTATGGACTATACTGTGTGTTTTCTTTTTGTAGAGAGGAACTAAATAATGAGTTGTTAAATATAAAAATACAAGAGTTATAATCAGATTAGGTATCTTGGGGAAAAAATCCTTCCATTTATTCACCTGGGCTGGCTCATACAATTTGTGTAGGCAGCACCTTGCATTTGGCAAGATGATTCTGTAACAAGCCCATGACTGTCACTGATAAGTCAACAGAAACCAAAACCAGCTTTATATTCACTGAATTAAGCTTTTCTCTTCACTCAGGCCTAAGGAAGACAAATCATTTTTCATACTGTTCTGTAGACCATTAAAGAAAGATTATTATGACTCTCTCCAAGATATTTTCATGGCTTCAGGTTATCTTGCATCCCTGTGAGCACTATGGGAATTTTTCATGCTGAATAATCACAGTTGAATGCTAGCTTGTAATTTAATAAACCACCTTCGGGGCTATAGAAACAACCCTTTGATGGTAGGCCTAAGGTAAGTATGATCTTTTTATTCATTAGGACTTTGTCAGATTTAAATTAACACTGGCTCTGAATGCAGTTATGCCACACGTAATGTAGCCACTTCTGTAGGGGTGAATAAGCTATTCTTGCCTAAAGAACATTTGCAAGTGTAAACACACATCCCCCTGGAGTCCTGCTCCTTAACTCTTCATTTATAAATCAATGCAGACAAAGCTGCATAAACTCCATGCGTACACAAGCCCCTTCTTCATGGGTCCTGGTTCTAGTTCAGACACACCTGTGATCACAGTTCACAATGCAGATCCTAACACCTCCGGTGACTAGCAGGCACAGGATGGTGCTACCCTTCTCCCACTGAAGGAGGGTAAACAGAAAAAAAAATGTAGTGACAAGTAATGCATCTTTGTGAAGATTTGTTTTGCTGATACAAAATGGCTGTATGGTGACGCTCTTACGGAAAGGATAAACATGAGACCTAGAAAGCAACTGAAGTGGAGAAAGATGAGATACACAAATGAATGAAACAATAAAGTATTGTTTCCTGCAGATTTTGCTTGACATAGGGACCTCAAACAGGCGGGTTAACAGGGAGATCCCTGTTTCACTGGAAAATTGCCTGAAGTGCTGGCAAATGTGACAGGGAGGCAGAGTCTGCCTAAAAGTGTCTTGGGGCAATTGAAATTACAAGGGAAAGAGCAAAACTAGAAACATCATTGTGCTCCTGTGTAAATCCTTGTTGAAGGCACAGCCTGAACATCATGAGCATTTCCGGTGTTACTTCTTGAAATTTTCTTTTTGTGCATTTTAGGTCTTCATTTCTTGAAAAAGCAAAGGAACAGAGAAGGGGTGACCAGGGATGACTGGAGGTATACAATACCTTATCGGTGAAGGCCAGCAGTGTAAACCAGGTCTCTTGAACTTGGGAGAGAGGCAATAGGATATCATGAGTGGAATAGGGAGGTAAAGGGAAGTGGTTGTTCATCATCTCTTTAAATATAAAACTTTGGGGATGACATTTTTCAAAGAGCTGTTCCTTCACAGCATGTGTATTTAAGCTTTGTGGTTTCTTTCCATGGAAAAATTAAATATGCTAAAAAAATACATACATTCAGGAGCCAGCTGGACAAAATTTTTGATAGAAAATAAGGGGGGAAGTAGCATTTTTGGAATAGTTTCTGAAACTACTATGGGTCTTGAAAATCCTGCCAGCTCTCCAGTATTTGGGAGGGAGTGACAGGGAAGAGCATGCAAAGCTCAGAAAACTGAGTGTGTGTCAAGATGCACAGGTTAGTCTTTCTGTCCAGCCAGTCCAGTTTCAGGATAGTTCTATAACTAGTAGCATTTCCATTTGTTTACTTAAATGTTTTCATTTGTGGGGATTTTTTTACATCTGATGTGTAGTCAGAAGAGTTTAAACATTTTCAAAGATATACTTGAAGCATAAACTGGGCTTAGATATGACTTCATGAATCACTTGTTTCCGATGACAATGGACTTGATACTGTGTTAGAAAGGTGATATTTAAACTTCTGAAAAATGATTTAATCTAATGTGGGAATCCTAAAGCTGTTGTGACATTTCCCCCCAAAGTGTGGAGAGAGAAAGCCATGTTTTTCTGCATGTATTTGTTATTTAAGTAAAGCATGGGGGGGGGGGGGAAGGGAACTGCTTTTAGACTGTGCTTTGAGGCATGTGTACAGAGGACAGCAGATGAACTTTTCTCTTGTGCTCATTCATTTCCACTTAGGATTCAGAGTGAGCCCATCATGGTATCAAGCATTACTGTCTCTGCTGAGTCTCAGATGAAACTGGGTTAGCATGAGAAACCTTTTATGTTGCTTGCTCTTTTTGAGTTCCCCCTTACCAAGGCTAGCTTCAGAAAGAAAAAGCTGAAGCTGTCTGCAGAGCATCATTGACTTCAGCGGTAAATGTGACAGTTTGCACAAGGGGAGGGAAGGGTGCTTAACTTCTTAAGGTGGGCAAATTAGGTGGACTTCTTAAGGTGGACAAATTTCCTGGGTGAAAAAGTTGAAAGCAACTAAATATGTAATGTGCCCATTCATATACCGCACTTTAAAACCTCATTTTCCTCTCCCTGCCCATGCTTCCAGTGTTTCTTTATGACCTTGCTCATCTGTGCCTTGATGACTGCAAGCTTTCCAGCACTACTTTACTTGTCTAGGCCCTACATGACACTGCATCTGAAATTTTCTTCCTCACTTCTTGACCTGTACTCCCCTGCACTTCGTCTGATCTGAAAAAGGCCTTGAAGAAGGGTCTATCTCAGTCTTCTCCTAAGGCCTCCACACAGGGCTGAAGTAGAACAAAAGAACCAAATAGAAGTGAGAAATAGCTGGAGTCATTTGTCTACCACATGAGCACTGGCACTCTGATGATACCAAACCAAAATGACTTAACTGCACCTGCCAGCTTATTATCCCAGAGCAGCAGCTTATTAGCCCAGAGAAGGTCTACAAAGCAGGTCAGGGCACTTGAGGCTAATTAAGCACTATTAGCTAATGGATTGTTTATACAGTGTAACCCTGCATTGTATTATTACTGCTTACTCATGTTCATATTACCTCTGGATAGAGAGAGACGTGCCAGGAGGGAACCTACAACAGGAATTAATCTTTAAATAGGTTACCAAAGTTGTACAGGGTGGAACAGAACTGGAGCTGACCCAAACCTGACAATGCAGAGGGGTGTCTCCCTAAGTGGAGAAGTGTCTCAGTCCCAGCACAGTAAAATTTAGATACACTACCTTGCTGACCAGAATTCTGGTGCTAGAGCCATCTCCACCAGTGCCAGAGCCACTGCTCTACGCCCAGATGAGCAACACAGGCATGCTGGATAAGGTCCACTGGGTGCAGGTATTGCTCCGTGCAGAGAGGTGCATGGTGCACAGCACCTACTGGCCATGGATCAGACGACCAAAGCAGGTGCCCCAGCAGATGCCTTGGCAGAGACTTCTGAATAATGCAGGATGTGGTCGTTCATCACTGTAGCATCTGATGAGCCAAAAAAACCAAATACCACCATCACGTAAAACCTTGGATGCAGTCAAACTGTAGTGTTTTCTACTTTCAGTAGTTTGTCCCTCCTTTCTTTATGTTTCATTTTATTGCTTTTTGACTTGGAAGTACTTTAATCCTTCACTTTTAATGTTTTCCTATGCAGGTTTTATGTGGAGCATTATAAATTCTTCAGTGTCATAAGTATACTACCACTTTGTAAGAGGCAAAATATGTTTGATGGAAAATAAATGCTGCTTTGGAAAATTTATAGTAAAAAGACAAAACTGGGAGCAATAAATTTATAGTAAAAAGACAAAACTGGGAGCCAGAAGCAGGATAGAGGCTGCTCTTCCCTGCTGGCAAACTGCACAGCAGGGATGTGTTGGTAGGGAAGGAGTGAAGGTGTTTCTCTTACATGAATCTGCAAGCTCAAGCAGAAGCATCAGTGGAGAGCCAAAGAGCACCAAGAAGCTCCTCATGGAGACAAGAAGCTTGTATGAGGAAAAAAAAAAGGTAGAAACATAAGCAAGGAAGAGAAAGCCATGTGCAAATTGGAAAATACAAAGGATTTTTGCATGCAAGAAAGGAAGAGAGCTGAGTGATACATATAATACTTGAAGGCTCAGATCTTGTCCAGCTTCAAAACACTAAACTTCTACTTCCCACTCTTAAATACTTGGTTTGCAGCCAGCCAAGAGCAGGTGACTGAGCCCTGTCTAGAAGCCATTCCTCCACAGTAGTGAACAGTCAGCTATGGCTACTGGCTAGCATTGTCCTTCACTTGAATTTGCACTGCAGCCTGTCGTGGTTTAAACCCAGTCAGGTAATTTGTTCGCTCACTTCCCCCCCTTTCTTGCCCTCCCCCTGCTCTCGGAGGGATGGAGAGGAGAATCAAAAGAATGCAACTCCCACGGGTTGAGATAAGAACAGTTTAGTAACTAAGGTATAACACAAATCACTACTGCTACCACCAGTGATAATAATGATAAAGGAAATAACAAGGGAACAGAATACAACACCTCACCACCAGCCGACCGATAACTTTCCCCTCTCAGCCCAACCAAGCACCGACCGATACCTCCTCCAACCTTGCAGACTCCCAGCCCTTCCGGCTAACTCCCAGTTACCTCCTGGGCATGACGTGCTGTGGTATGGAATACCTCTTTGGTCAGTTTGGGTCAGGTGTCCTGTCTCTGCTTCCTCCCGGCTTCCCCTCCTCCCTGGCAGAGCATGAGCCTCACAAAGTCCTTGGCCAAACCAAAACATCGCTATCAGTTCTGTTCCCAGGCCGAAAGTCAAAACACTGCACTGCACCAGCTACCAAGAAGGAGAAACATGACTGCTACTGCTGAACCCAGGACATTATCCACCCCTTATTCCATACCATTTACGTCATGCTCAGATCCCACATTTTCAATATACCATCACTCTTATCTAAGTGCATGGACCAGTAGCTATAAAGCTGCTGCGTCCATCTGGTCCATGATGCCAGGCTCCATCTCTTGTAACAGTCTTTCAGAGCAGGAGAGACTGTGTGCGGTGTTCACACTTGTGAATAACCCAGGCAATAGTGTCCATTGTTAAGTCCACCCCTCAATCATGAGTCCATCTCTGTGTTGCATCTCTGCTCTGATGGCCTGAAGTGTCATGGGCCCACCAGGCTCAAAATAATTCACTGTCCCCTTCAGCAGTTTCTGCAGCTTGTTGCTGGGGACTCCATACAGCTGCCTTCCATCTCCGATGCTTCCAAAGCACTGGAGGGGCCCAGTGGACTAGATACTTGCCCATACTGTCCCACACACCCTGCCACTCATGACTGTCCAGCCTTGGAGAAAACCTCTTGGTCCCCCTATATCCTCGTCTAACCCCAGACAAGACCCACACCTGACTCTGCTTAACTTTTGAGATCAGACAAAATGGTTGTGGGTAGCACACAGTCTGTGTGTGTGCCAACATGCTGATCCCCATCACAATCAGCAGGCAGGTCCCAAGGATACCCAAAGGCCATTCAAAACCTTCAGACCTCTCTAACGATGCTGCTGTACTTGTCACTGAGGCTGGTGTAGCTGCTGTGCTTGCCGGCTCTCCCACCGCCAGCTTCTCTTTTCCTGAGTCCAGCTCTTCCTCCTCTGCCTTGCTGGGAAATGCTGCGTGGTCTCCTGCATCCTCCTGGGGCTCGGCGGGCGGCTTCCGGGGCATGCTCTCGGCCGTCGCAGGGCTGGGCTCGACCGCGGGGCTCGGCTGTTCCGCGGGGCTCGGCTCGGCCGCCTTCTCCCGCTGCTCAGCAGCCGCCTCCTTCTGCTCCTCGACCGCCCCGGCCTCCTCCACTGGCAGCCGTCCCCTCGCGGCCTCCGGCCCCGCTCCCGCCGCCTCTTGGTCCCCGGGGCCGCTCTCCTGAGCCGCTTCGGCTGCCGCCGGCTCCCGGGGCCGCTCCCCCTCGGCTCCCCGCAGCCTCACGAAGATGGAGAGTAGGGTGAGGGCCAGGCCGGTGAAGAGCAGCCGGACGGCCAGGTACAAGTCCACGGCCACGTCCGTCCCGCCCTGCTGCTGGAGCCCGCCCGTATTACAAGCCATTGCCATAAAGCACAGTGAGACAAGAACCTTAGCCCAGGCCCCACACTTGATAAACACTAACACAGCAAATACCGGCTCTAAGTAATGTACTGCATTCTGAAACTGTAAGATCAAGAGGAACAACTCTGAGAGCCAATAAATCAGCATTGTGACGAGTGACTATTAATCCAGTCAGATCTGTTGTTATCTCAACCCTTCGTGCCCCACGTTGGGCGCCAAAAAAGAACTGTCGTGGTTTAAACCCAGTCAGGTAATTCGTTCGCTCACTTCCCCCCCTTTCTTGCCCTCCCCCTGCTCTCGGAGGGATGGAGAGGAGAATCAAAAGAATGCAACTCCCACGGGTTGAGATAAGAACAGTTTAGTAACTAAGGTATAACACAAATCACTACTGCTACCACCAATGATAATAATGATAAGGGAAATAACAAGGGAATACAACACCTCACCACCAGCCGACCGATAACTTGCCCCTCTCAGCCCAACCAAGCACCGACCAATACCTCCTCCAACCTTGCAGACTCCCAGCCCTTCCGGCTAACTCCCAGTTACCTCCTGGGCATGACGTGCTGTGGTATGGAATACCTCTTTGGTCAGTTTGGGTCAGGTGTCCTGTCTCTGCTTCCTCCCGGCTTCCCCTCCTCCCTGGCAGAGCATGAGCCTCACAAAGTCCTTGGCCAAACCAAAACATCGCTATCAGTTCTGTTCCCAGGCCGAAAGTCAAAACACTGAACTGCACCAGCTACCAAGAAGGAGAAACATGACTGCTACTGCTGAACCCAGGACACAGCCCTAGGTCAAAACGGTGCTCGTGAGACATATTTTACTCTAGATTCTGCTTAATGTTGATAGCTCATCAGGTTTTCATCTCCCATAAGCTATATGTGCTATTTCCTATAGCTTTTCTACTTCTGATTTCCACTCTCTTTGTCTCTGTTTTCCTGCATGTTATCTGGGGATGTATTTTCAACTGCCAATATCTCTTTTAAGAGGACTTTCACCCACATGAAAACAAGGTATTACTGCAGCTTACTGCAATATTACTGTCTTACATTTTTGCAGACTTTTAGTTTAACAATAGAAATGTTCAAAGAAAAACAAGATCTAGTCTCTTTCTGGAAAAATCTGAAATGGTAATTAAATTCACTTACATCTTTGTCGTGTACCTGGTTCTCATGAAAATAATGGAAATTCACTCTCCTAGTCAAGAGAATGTCTTCTGAGAAGGAAATAACTGCAGTGGCAAGAGGAGCGGGGTGAAGAACCCCCAGTTATGTTGAATATATTGGTGACATACCTTTCGTGTAAAGTGTAGTAGTGTTTTGAGAACTATTAGGTTTTAAATATGTCCAAAAGATAATATGTAAAAATTCCAATAATGCTGGCACATTCTTTTTCATGTAGCTTAGTGTTGTAATTTTATAGTACCTCTCTTTATCGGAAGAAACAAAAGGTTGTGTATAACCAGAGTCAAGCTGTTGATTGCACATAATTTTGTATGTGCTCCATCTGCAAATTTTGCAGTTCTTCATGATCTGACTGCAGTATCCTTTATTTTGATGTCTGGAAAAAAAAGTGCTGCAGAAACTGTTTAGGAAGCTGAGTCACAGCTGCATGAGTGTTTATAGACTGTTTTCAGAACATGAAGAAGCAATTGAACCTCAGAGAAATGTAGCAGCCAGTTTATGTTTGGAACCAGTTCCTAAAATATATCACTGATTTCATGACCAAATGAAATCACAGCCTTACTGAGATGAAGTTAGTATGTGCTCATGCCAGATTCATGTTTAGCATTGGCAGAGTAACTTAGTGACTCTATTGTCGGCTTCCAAGAGATGATTGTATTAAATTATATGACAAGTGATGATAAAAGGAAATAAATAGTTGTGCTTGATTTTTTAATACCTTGGGCATAATTGAGCAATAATTTCAGCATCACAAGTTTTAGTGACTGCACAAGAAATAAAGGGCTCATTTTACAGCTGGGCTTAGCTGTTTGAAGCCCCTTATGTCTAAGCTATACGGCTAACACGATCAAAGAAGTGTGTTGTTGGCTAACATGACCAAAGAAATGTGTCGTCCAGGCATGCTCATTGTCATTCTGCTCTCATGGGTTATTATGCTGCCTTTCCCAAGATGGGGAAAAAAATGGGATTTGCTGGCCATACCAAAGGAGATATGATTTCAAGAGTCTGGAGACAGATGACAGTTACATTAGTTCTATAACCAGGATGTATCTGAGCAGTTGCTGCAGGTGGTCCTCATCCCTTCACACTTCCTGCAGGAGATCAGCTCTGCTGAAGTGCAGCAAAGTCATGTAGCAACTGTGCAGCTTCAATTCTGAATGAACAAAGACATCTTGAAGAAGACCAATTTGCACAGCTTTTCCTCATGTGCAGCCACACTGTGCTCATAATTTGCCTACAGAAGTGGCAGCTCTCTTTCCCTTGGTAGTATATTATAGGTAGAAGTGTATTAATATTTCAGGGATTCAAAGCCTCTTCAGTGACCTAGAGGTTCATTGTCTTTCAGTGTAACTGGAAGAGCAGAGTCTTTAAGGCAGTCTTGGACATTTCGGTGAGTGACCCCTTTCACAGAAATGTGTGATCTAGTCAATGATGTCTAATGATTTTGAGTTACTGCAACTTACAGTGTGCTTAGATCCACATTTCCGGTTTTTAGGGTCTGCTTTTTTATCTGTTTCTCAGTTTGCCCATTTATATCTAGTTAGGGTTTTTCATTTGGTTTTCTAAAACAAAGAATGGTTGCTGATAAAAGCTGTAAGAGTCACAATTAAATTAAGCATAACGCATTAGCGTAGGATTATCATTCAGCTTTGTTGCCAAAAGGAGATTGTCTAAATATTTTCACCAGAGTATGCTGAGAGTAGTTATAAAGTTGGAGCAATTGCATCAATGTGAATGTAAGGAAGTCAGAAACTGCATTCTTTACTGTAAAATGGTGTTTCTTTCTAGACTGTACAATAAATAGGCGCATAGGAAATGTCAACTTTGCTTTTCTGTTTGAAAAAGTAAAGCCTGTTTTTTCATCACAATTTCTATTTAAAAATTTGCTATGTGACAAAATTGAGAATGTTTGTGAAAGATAGTTTTCACTGTTGTAGATAATGTTTCACAGGACTGATGAAAGTGGAATTGTTTTCAAGCTTAAGGTCATGTTTGTTGTTGCTGATAGCCTTACTGTTTTTCTCAAACCAGACCTTGTTTTTTTCTTTAAAAACTAGTTACCACATGAAGCGTAGCATCTTTTCCATATGATGAGACTTCCTAACACTTGTGAATGCTCAGAAGAAAAAGAGCCATTATTGCCAAGTTCTGGTCCATCAATCAGAACACTGTCATTTAATAAACTCTGTGGTAGTTACCTCATTAGTACCGTCCTGTGTAAGCTGTGTGGGGTTTTTGAAAGAATGGAAGATAATTCCTCCTGCAGGCCAGTAATGCAGTAAGCCATGACTGTGTATTAATTTAAATATCTATTAGTGCGGCTGACTGATGTTTGCAACACAGCACCACAGATGTTCACATTCTTAATTTTCATAGAAAATTCTTGGTTTTATAGGTTGGTTTGGTTTGCCTTTTTCCTTCAAGAAGGCTGCTACAACTCCAATTTAAACCATGGCAAATTTTATATTTTAGTTATTCCATGCTGGTCTCTCATACCTAACAGTACTAATTCTTATTCCTGTCAGGTATAAGTTTGTCTATTCATGGGGCTGACAAGAGTGTGCAAATCTATCAGAGGAGAACTGCAGCAAGCTACCCAGTGTCACAGCGTCCGCCTGTGGTCGGGCATCCTTCACTCCCACAAGTCAGAGGGTCAATAAAAATGGAAGCCTCATCTTCTGGATCTAGTATTTTGGGAGTCACTGGTGGAAAACCAAAAATGGATCAGCCAGGTAACAGATGTGCCTTGACACCTTTTTAAGTTCCATTTCTTGTGTGATGTGCCATGATGTTGTGAAGTGGTATTATTAATAGCATCAGATCATGCTTGCATGGAGATCAATCTTTTGATTGTCAGAGCTATCAACTGATGTTTTGTCTACATTCAGTATGTTTTTGTCAGTTATAGATTATGGGGAGCAACAACAGTTGGGACATCTGAAAGTGGGAAATAAAAACGTAAGTTTAATCATAAAAACCAAATACAACATGGAGTGATATCCAGAATGTCAAAGCAGAGACAGCATCGGCTACTATTTTTTAATACTGCTCCCCCAATATATGTTTAATTCTGGTAAGCCCTGAGCTAATGGCAATGCTGTAGAGGCTGCAGGCATCCCCAGCGGAACTCAGTAATTGACACAAGTGTTGGTTTTGATCAAAAGCACAATCCAGGGCATAGATCAAAGTCTTGCTGTTAGAATGCAAACAAAAACTCTAGATCTGAAGGAGATTTTACAACATACATTAAATGGTTAACAAATTGAAACTTATTAAAAGAAAGCCAGAATCTCCTGGAAACCATCAAATTCTAATTGACACCTTGAGTTAATTCCTTGTTATGTTAATTGCCAGAGCTATTTTAGAAGAATCTTTTCTTATAACGGGACTACATTTGTGCTGGCCGTATTCAGGCATTCTTCATGGGAAAATTAAACTCAGAATTTCTTTCCTAAATAGAGCAAATTACAGCTGCTCATGAAGTCAGTTTTGTAGCTTCTATATTGAAGATCTTCCACAATCTTCCAGGGTTTCTGCCCAGGAAAAGTGCATGTTGCACCCTGTGTGCAGCTATTTGGGTGCCAAGGAGAAGAGTGTATTTATGTGAGACAGACAGTTCTGTGCACTGTCCCTTAGTGTACTTCCATTGCCTTGCAGATCTAGTAGTAAATAGCTTAAATTTGTAGAAGCTGAAAATTTAGGTTATTTTTTGTGGGTTGCTATGCAGGTCTAGTGCCATGAGTTTCATGCACACATACTATTTAGTCACCATAATCTTTGTCAATACAGATTAATTAAGAATTTACACTGACTCATAACCATATGCTTTATTTCAGTTCGTCTGTTCACTTGTTTGTCCTTCTATTTTTTCAGCTTCTGTGTTTTTTCTTTTTGTACAGAAATTAGTACTACGACTACAAAAGTGTTGTTACTGAAGATACATGCTCATGATTGCAGCATGCTAAAGGATTGACAAAAAAAACCTGCATCAGTTTGTGAAAAAATAGTATCTTGAATGTGCACAATAACTGTATTTATTTTGAGCTGCTATGCATTATATGTCTATGTGTTGACAGATGTGGCCTGTGCTTTAATATTGAATAATGTACAGGCAATGTATGCTGGTTTCTGGTTAAGAAAAAGATCCCTTTTCTACTAGACCCCAGAGGATTCCTAAAATGGAGCTCATTAGTGAGCATGATTTGGCTGATGATTCTCTGAGGAATTTAGCTTTCAGTACCGTCTTATGAGATTACTTTTGCCTGTTATATTCTGCTCTTTAGACAATAACAGCATCTATGACCTGCAGAGAGCATGCTTGGAGGCTTGGTTCAAGGTGGCATTTAGTAGTGTGAGCTTCACTGAAGTTAAGAGGAGTTAGTAGTACCCAGAGCCTTAAAGGCTGCAGATTTTTATAAATATGTTGTATGACAGGAATCTTCTCTTAACCAACTTACAGTGTCATTGTTTCACCTGGAATGAAATAATGTTTTTATTATTTGGGTCTGAGTGTTTAATTCTGTATACGAACACTAAATTTATCTCTGTATCCAGGTTAAATTACAACCATTTGAGTTGTACACAAGTAGAGTCTAAGAAAAATTATGGTCAGGCAGCAATAGTAATAAATAGCATTCCTAAGAGAAAATTTTAATTTAAATCTAAAATTGTATGTTATTCATTCTTACTCAGCCACTGATTAACAGCTGTATCTTCATAATTAGCCTTGTACACTAGCTGTCCAATGGCACCACCTTATCTAAGACTTATAAACATTATAAATAGTTATGGTATTTTAGAAAGAAAAAGTTATGACATACATTAACCATTGAGGTAACAGATCTTGCACCACCATTTTCCAATCTGTGCTCCTGCTGTTGCATACAGTAAATTTCTCAGGTTTTTGCTTGATCTAATTTTAAACAGTTCATACAATTTGGGTTCTTTCTTCTATTGGAGTGCTGTTATCACAATCAAGAAGCTCTCACTGTTGGAGTAGTATATATTATATTTAGTCTGAAATTTCCTTTGTCCAGTTAAAAAATACTCTGAACATGAAGACAGTCTAGCATGACAGGTTGTACAGAAGGGCATTTCTAATTTTTATCAATTGGAGAAGCTAGAACTGTGGAAAGAAACAATGTGTATTTTTTAACTCTAGTAGGATACCACTTCTGTTTTCTGCACGTTACTTTGTTTCCCTTGGCCACTTTTCTTCTTTTCAGAATGACACCTTTTATTATTTATCATGAATTCTTTCTAATTGAGAGCTGTTTCTTTTGAATGAAATTCATAGGTAGTTTCCTGCTAAGGAGGAAGGACTGTGGATATTGATCAGTATTACCGTGCTCCTTTTCAGCTTGCTTCACTGCCAGTTTTATTTCTAGCTGGTAAGGAGCCTGAGGCTGATGATTTCTCCTGTTACTTTGGATGTTAGAGTGGCTAATGAGCAGTAAGTTGTCTGTAATGTGCCTTATATTTAAAAAAAAACAAACATGAAAACAAACAACAAAAGAACTCTAAAAAATTGTCTTGTGCAAGCTTGCAAGGAAGTACTGCTCAACCAGGAGACCTAAACTCTGATTTTAAGCAGATCAGAAGGTATCAGGTAACAGAAACAAAACACAGAGGAAAATGGAGAAATGAGTGGAAGAAAATGGTTATTAATGGTGAAGACTTCTGATGCCTTTGCAGGTGTGCCTGTATGAAGGAAGTTCCTCTTAGAAAGGAGAAAAGCAAAGTAAAGTAAAGCAATTAGATGGCAAATTTAGATGCAATGATAGTAAGACAAATATACATTCCTTACAGAATCAGGGAGTATTTTTAGTTTTGAGAAACCTCCAGTTATCAATCATCTCCCAGTTACTCAAGCAGTTGTGGTATATTGTGTCTAATGGCATACAAGGATACTGAAGCACACGGTTCAAACCACCGGAGGCAAGGTTTTGGAAGCTGTAAATTGTTACAGCCCCCCATTATGATCAATGTGCCTGTACTGCACACAGGAGGCTTATTTTGAAAGCAGTGGTAATCAGCATTTTGGCTGTCTGTCAGAGTAGCAGAACCAAGTACTGAACAATTGTTCAGGAGGTTAAACTGTCATCCCGGTTTGTTCCCTTGTTGTTGGAGTTAGGCAATTTTGGGAACAAAAAAATTCTTGCCTCGCTTCTGATGGCATTGCATCTTTTGTATGGAGTAAGAAGGACTTTTCTGCCTGCCCTTTCCACTGATTTCAAATCAGGACAATGTTACCCTACTTCTTCCTGTTGGTGATGAATTCCTTTATTCTCAGACTCCGCAGAACTTGTCAAACCTAGTTTCTCTAGGAGTCATTAAATTTCCTAGCTGTAGCAAAAATTGCTTTATTTAATAAGTCTAAGCAGCAGTAAAGTGAATTATTTCATTGTGTGAAACTCTGAAATCATCTTAGGTCTTCTCTACTTGCAATGCTTCATAACAGCTGTTACCCGTTTTATAATAACAGGGATTCAAAGGTTCCCCACCAAGACTTTTATTCTCTGTTCTTCCTGTAAAGGCCTCTGGTTAATCCTTAATGTGTTTTGAGTTTATATAGGAATGTATATGTAATAACGTAGATATTCAGTTATATCACTGGTACAAATTAGATCCTCAGGCAGTCTGTGCACACAACAGGGAAGGGTTATGTGTGAATCCATTTATTTCCAGAATTTAGTAAATACACAGGAGTCTTCAGTCCAGGAAATGAAGAAAAATATTCTAGAAATTTCTGCTTTCAAGAGTTTACTGTTCAAAATATCTCCTTCAGAGCCAAAGAACAGTATATTTTGGAATGGAGATTCCTTGCCACCTGAAATGATATAAGCATATCCATGGTATTTGAAAGAAATTTAAATTCCATGGCAAGGAAACACTTACTGAAGGGACTGGCTTCTGGCATTAGAGTGGAAATCTAGTAGAGTCATTGGAATTCAGTGAGAATCCTTTTCTTGGCAGTCTCTTGCTTTTTATGACAAATAGTACCTGATGTGTTACAAATGTTAAAAGAAGATGTATTTGCATTAGGCATGCTTTACTTTTGATTTTTTTTTTTTACTTATCAAACTGTAGCATTTTTATTAATGCCTGTAGTTATTGGGTGTGAAAAAACGAAAGAAGAGCTAGTGGTGTTGGCCAAAAGAACACCTGACTTATGAGGCAAGGAAGAAAACATGGTTCTTGAAACTGTGGCAGTCTAAAGGAAAAAAGGAAATGTATGTTTAATGAGGTTAGTCACAACTTAATGACCTTAGAATCATCAAGACAGCTAGAACTAAATTCTTCAAAAATGAAAATTTACTGTGCAAAAGATACTCTGTTCTCATCATGCAATGTGCACATGCTTGTCAGCATTCACATTTGGTTGTGAATGGTCTTTGGAAGATCTGTATTAGTTAGATGTGATTTGTTTGTTAAAACACATTCTCTTTTCTTTGCTGACTGGCAGGATGTGTAGCATATATCTCTTTCATTAAAAGAATAAACTCCTGCAATTATACCAGAAAGCTCTGCCATTCAACTGTTTCTTGGCAGGAAATTCTTACAAGGTCTGGGAATGGCTGATGTAAACTCAAGTGAACATTAGAATTCACATTGACAGTAGTGCTGTATCTTATCTATATAACATTATTAGGGGAGCAGTCTTTTACAATATGGCTTCTGCTGGATGTATATAGAACTTCTTCCCATGTAGAATGAAGCATGCAAAAAGCAAGCAGATTTCAGAAACATTTATTATTCCCTTCGTTAAGTTGATTTTCATATTACTAAAGAATAGATTTACAAGAAATATCCATATGCAGAAAGGACATAAATGTCAAAGAAACTAGCCTGCATACTTAACTGTTCTCTAGCTGCAGGGTGCGTTCAATACAATGCAAGTTTAATGCACCAAATAAAATTTCTCCCATGTTTGCACCTCAAGTGTGAGCTGGAAACACCTCCCTGAACACCTCCCTGCTGAATACAGAGACAGTTCATTTGCCTGAGTACTGATCCTCTGGAGCCTCCACAAAGCTCCTAATGAGAAGTGCAGTTTGCCTCAATTACAATGAAGACCTTTTTTCACAGATCTGAGTGACAGGTTGTCACCTGGTGATTATGCAGTACTTTGAAATTAAGAGCTGAACTAGATAACAGATGATGCAGAGCTTGAAATCTTCTATCGCTTTGCTTAGTCATTCAGCCTATTTCATTCATCACTTTTCTAGGACAAAAGCCACTTCTTTGAAAATTCCCGTTCCTAAGCTAAAGTCTCCTAAAATGTTCATTGTAGCACTTTTGCAAACAACATGTATAAAAAAAATTAATTCTAGGGGACAAAGTACGGTTTTTTCAATGCTATCTATCTTGTTTAATTTAAAAGTATTTGAATTGGGCAGAAACTGCATCCCTCTATGTCAATGTTTGCGGCACATGACACACACAAGTACTGAACCTACCCGGGACCTGTGTACACTCTCAATAAGAGGCTTCAAAAATAATATTAACAGTTTTAAGTGGTGGCTTTGAGGGTGCTCTGCTTCTCCGGGGAGGATGTATTTATAAACTCATCTCTTTTCAAAGACTTATTTTTCTCTCCTTCCTGCTTTGATCAGTCTCCTCTGCTGTTGTAATATGATCTTTCATTCATTCTTGCAATCAGTTATGTATGGTTATTTTAAAATCAGTACTGCTCACCCTCAGATTTCGTCTCTCCTGGTTATTGTTAGTTTACAACTATGTAGTCACCTCACAAAACCTGCAAAATGCCATCTCTGTGGATGTTCTAGATTATTCCACCTTCAGGGAGTTTTCTTGCAATTGGAAACTTGTCCAAAACAGGGAAAGGCAGCCAGACATGGCTTTGCGTCAAACAGGGAATATTGCTGATCCCAAGACAAGGTTGTAATATCCTGAGACCAGTCTACCATAAGTGTGTTAAAACAGTTAAGAAAATTCTTGATCACTCTAGCTTATGCTGAAGAAAATAGACAATATACACAAAATTTTGCAGTTTCTGAGAAAGTAATGGCCCATTTTACTTTAAAAATAGCTTATAATTCAAGAAGCAATGAGAAAGACTTTGAATAATCAGTTAATTATGTTCCTGTAATGCTTGACTGAAAAATGTAACTTTTTTGTAGCTCTATAGTTCTTCCTTAAAGGGGGTTTAGTATTATGTAAGCCTCCGTTTCTAATGTAAAATATGTTTCATATATTCCAAGGAAAGATTCGTGCAGGTAGACTGTCAAAAGATGGAAAAAACTAGCTTCTACTTTGGCAAAGTTGCTTCTGAGATCAGAAAAAGGATTTGACTGTAATGGGCTGTATTGTGTTACTAATTTCCACAAAAGGGTTGTTCCAGTCCAAAAGATAGCAAGACCTCTTCTTTAGCACCAAGAGGGTTGATTCATTCTGAAATCTCAAAATTAAGTAAGACTTTTCATTATAATTTAGAAAAAAAAAAAAGGACAGGGGGAGGAGGGAACTTGCTCCTTAAGTGAGTAGATATGATACAGGTAGGTGCATCTAGGCATCAGAACCCACTAGAAATTCCAGCCAGTGAAATGGACTGTGATGCCAAAAAAGCCCAAAAGCCAAAAAAACTGCATAAAACTCAATATCATAGCTTACAGCAGGCATATGAAGAAAAGATTGCATCATTTTTGATCTGTTGCTTGTTCCAGAAGACAACTCCCATTGGGTGAAGCAGATAGCTATCTTTCCTTGTTCATGAGTGGCTGGATGTCTCAGGAAGGCAGATGTGCTCTCTGTATGTTGGATAATTCCACAGAGGCACCATATTTGCTGGTTGCATCTTTTGGGTGTGGAGTTCTGTACCTTATTATGCTTCAGAAGACCAATGGAGCACAAAACTTATGCATTTTTGGGGTCTTCATTACTGATAACATCCAGGGTACTCAATACAGAAAAAGGGAGATAATACTACACTTTAGTACATTATTTAGACCTTGCTTTAGGAACAACCTAGGGCAGGAAAGGAATTCAGGACCTGTTAGAGTGCTGAATTTATGCTATCAGTCTGCTTCCATGAGACTGTGGAAGATTTCTAAGAGTCATCAAACCTGCACATATTTTCAAGGCTTTTTGTGCTGCCAGAGTGCCTGGAAATGGCAACTCTTGCTATTCAGATACTCTCCTACTGCTTGTGAAGGAGACTGCTTAATACCAGTTACTGAAAATAATCTCTTTTGGATTGGTACTGGGTGTGAACAGCCCAAAACTAGTCCATGCATTTTAATGGTAAAATGTTCTATTTCTCCTTAGTGGGTCTTAATTATAGTACATTGCAGGGCTTTATAAGAAAGGTCAACTGCACCAGTATTAGGGGCAGGATTCCTGCTGCTTGTGAAGTACTCTCAAAGACCAATTAAAAATCTGAGTAAGAATATTTTTAGATAATCAATACATAAATATTGCCTCCATTCTTCAGCTCCAATTTGTAACTGAATGGCGACACTTATCTTAACCTCTCCCTGATTAGGTCTCCACACACCCACACTGGTAGGCTGGAAACATCCTCTCCTTGTGATAGTCAAGGGTAGAATTCACTGCTCCACTTTTAGTTTCTGTACAGGAGGACATATTTCATGGGGTCAGCATGATAGCTCTTGTCTGAGACTAAAGAAGGAAAGGCTTTGTGGTGACACTGTACTTCTGAGCTTCATGGCCCTAATGTGCATGTTTAGGTCTTACGATGACACTGAGGAACAGACCCACCAGCTCATGAAGCCTGGAGACAAGTGTGAGGGAGGAATACGATGGCTACCTTTCAGCTTGCAGGTGACAGTGAGTATAAAAAGAAGAGATTTGTAGAGGAAAGGGGCATTAGTAGCCATGAATCATTATCATCTAGATGAAACCTTCCACTCAGAAATCTCTAAATCTCTGCAAGCTGAAAGGGACAGACTGAGAATAGACTGGATGTGCTGGTGCTGTTCAGTTCCCTTTACCGAAGCATCTGCTGTCAGAAATAGAATCCTGTTCTGGACAGATCTCTGTTCTTCTGTACTGTCTTTAGGATAACCATTTTCATGTTCCTATGCTATCCAGAAGTTCCCCAAATGGTTTAGCTGCTTGTACTTTATGTGGGAATGAATTATCAGGATGTGTCTAGATTGTGAAGGCAGCGATAGGCTATGGTATAACATGAGCCTGTAAAATTGGTTGTTACGCTAAAATCCACCTGGAAGAGACATCTGGTATCTTGTAAAAACTGTCTTGATGTCCCATCTTTGCTGCTCTGAAGTTATCTGCTAAGTCATGCTTCTCATCCCCGTGCAGCCAGCTTTTCTGCTTGTCTCACCAGTAAACTGCTGACTTGAGAACTCGGCAATATTTCTGCAATAAACAGTTTATGCAGCAAATATTTTCTTTCTCTCCTCTTTATGAATTGCTTGCTAACAACTTCTGATATTGTTAAAGGTAGATGGTAACTAAAGGATTTGTCATCCACAAGTAGTTAGATTTTTTCAAACAGGACAAATGTTTGAACATATGTGATAGTGATCTTTGATAGCTATGTTTATATGCACACTCACAGTATAAGAGGAAGGAGGTTAAACTAAAATACAATCATTCTTACTGTTATTTTTACACAATGGGAAATGGGCTGAATTGTTTTGTCCATTTAGATCTCAGACTTCTTTCTAGATTCTCATATGCAATATACAACTGTGCAGAAATATATCTGCTTAGTTACACACTGTGGCTTTGTGCCATTTTGAGACTGCCTCCTGTGGATTTCTGTCTCAAGTATTATGACACTTTAAAAGGATAGCTTTGTCCGCAGCAGGAGAGAACACACTTCAGTGCCCTGTCTCTTTATATTATCAGTGAAGATAAGTACTTCCAGGGGTAATTCTAAAGGCTCATTGTGCAACACTGTCCCTCTACTGATCGTGTAAGGATCTGCACAGGAGCCATGCAGAGCCAGGTAATTGGTAATATTAGTCAAAGGAATATGTGACATGTATGCTTGGGGCTTCTGCATGGACATTGGGTCCTTTCAAGCCTTAGGGCATTGAGGCATCCTCTGAGCATAGATGGGAAATGAAGAAAGAGGTTGTGTGCTTTTGCACAGCAGCCCCGTGGTTTGGGTGTTTATCCATGTGGGAGATGTGAATGGTTAGTTTTTCTCAGCTGTTGTCCCATCTGAACTCACTGCTTAAGAGATGCCTTTTTCTCTTGAGCACAGTGTTGGTGGGTCTCACTGTCCCCATGCTTACAGTTCATTCTGGGCAGTGACGGAATTAAGAATGCAAGAACTGAGGCCTAGCAGGACCCCGTTCCTATAGCTTGGTGTTCAGGCTATTTTGACTATCAAGCTGATTTTTGAGGCATGTCTTTGCATCTAGCGCTGTCAATCCATTTAGTCTGTCATTGCTTGTGGAAAAGACATACATAGCATGAGAGAGGTGAAAAACAAGAGTTGAATGTAGGACTCCCCACTTCTCTGTAGTTAATTGTCTAATGCCATCCATGGTTTAATGTAGAGAAGAACCTACATCATATGTCTTCAAAATATCTTAGTCTCTGATAGATTAGTAATATTAGGTGTTTGGAAATCTCCACTACTGCTGCTTCTGGAAGATAAGAAAAGAGTTTCTATTAACATAATTAAACATATGTCATGCCTTATAGTGCAATACAAAGGAAAACTATTTTTAAATTGCTTTTCAAAAACAATTCCAGTGTTGTTATTACCATACCTTTGACATGACCATGCACAGAGACAGCTATGGCATAGGCTCTTCATGCTAAAGAGAATGATTTGGATTTTGAATTCGTTGGACTTATGGAAAATTAAGTAGCCCTATGTATATACTCCAATAACTTTCAAAACTAATAAGGCATTTTTGTGCTATTACTCTCAGCTTTTGATTCTAGGACGCTAAAATGCAGACACATTATTTTATCCCTAATCAGTAAGAAAACCATTAAGATAAATGGTGTTTTCTGCATAGTGAAAGATTCGATTAGCTATGCTGAATATTTAACAGAGTATACACTTTATTTTTTTTTAAGGTAATTGGTAAACTGATTAAGAGTATTGGGTTATACTCAAGTCCTTATGTACTTATAGACATATATGACAATCTACCAGGTCAGAGGTTTTTCAAAGGTCTGCAAATATTTATGCTGAGTTCACAATATTTTCAGTATTAGAAGCACATAGCATACTATTGCTGTTATGGAGTGCTTTGACTTAAATCAGAAGTCTTTAAAGATCTCTCTTTCAATGTGTATCATTATCTATAATTTATAATAGTTTCAAAACTGTGGATGCACTCTGTAGATACATGGTGAAAAATCCTGTGACCTCCACAAGTAAATACCTCAAATTAGGGAAAACTGGGGCCTTTAAGATACTCCCAGTTTATCAATACAGGTACATATGTGCCAGTACTGCCATGCTATACAGAAACTGCTGCAGGTGTGGCACACAGCTGGTCTTACCATTGTATGTTGCATTTTCTTAAATATACAAATATGTCAACACATTTTCAGAAAGAATTAAACACATGACTTTTCCTGTCCTTATCCTCACTGCCATTTTCAGAAGGAACCCAAGACTGGAAAGAAGCAACAAAATGAAAGAATAAAGGAACCCATCTCATACACAAACCCATTGTAAAAGTCTGAATGTTAACGCTATAAGGCAGAGGAGGCTTAGTGGTAAGGAGCAAGGACAGAAGAAAAGCTTCTGGGTAATAGCGAATCCTGGTTTAGAGAGGAGCCAAGTGCTGGACCAAAATGTGGCAGATTGAATAAAAGAGCCTTTTTCTTCTGTATGGAGAAGAAATTACTCAAGGCAGGACAGAGGGTACATTTCTGCATCATGTGCTGACAAGATACTTGTGAAAGAAGACATTTGGCCTTTGCCCTACTTGAATGAGGCTTCTGATGGGAAACCATGCAGGTCTGAGGGAAATGCCCTCTTGTATGGGTGCATCTGCAGCTGGTGTGTGGTAGCTCAGCTGGGAGTGAATAAGAAGCACTCATGCCAGGGAGCAAGGACCACAGGAGAAAGGTGAGCATAACTCAGCAGTATTACTGTCCTGTGCACTGGTGGCTTGCAGATCATCAGTGTTAACCTGACCTAACACAAAAGACCTTTTGACATTTCAAAAGATTCTTGTTCTTAAACTGCTGTGAGGAGCGGAAGAATAGGTCTTGCAAAAATGCTGATGATACTAAATCTTTTCATATCTGTTCAAGAGAAAAGCAAGACACTGAAAGACAGAGTTATCCTTCATGATGCAAAACTCATTTCTATGTGGACTCAGCCTATAATTTTAGGAACTCCTAGCTGTACATAGAGAGGACAAACCCTTCCACTTGTACAAAAGACTTGTAAGGAAACTCTAAAACATCCTCATTTTTGTTTCCTCTTTTTTATTTCCATTGAAGAAGGCAAGAAGTTCTTTACTGTGAGGGTGGTGAGGCACTGGAACAGGTTGCCAGAAGAAGTGGTGAATGCTCCATCCCTGGCAGTGTTTAAGGCCAGGTTGGACAGAGCCTTGGGTGACATGGTCTAGTATGAGGCATCCCTGCTCATGGCAGGGGGGGTTGGAACTAAATGATCTTAAGCTCCTTTCCAACCCTAACTATTCTGTGATTCTATGATTCTCTGTCTACAATAGGGTTAGTCAGTGGGAACCAATGTTTTATGTTTGATATGAAGCTGACCAGGATGAACTCAAATGATCCTGCTGATATTAAATTTTGGACCTTTGTAATCACAAACACATAAAATTAAAATTGATTATATTTTCAATATGTGGCTACTGACCACATGTATTTTAAACATACCTAGTATTTCCTTCTCCTACAACTATATTTCTTTATTCTTCCATTTCAGCTCTTTCATTGTTACATGGTATTTTGTGGTATCATTAATACTTTCCTAGTGTAAAACTCTGTATATGACAGTTTGAAGAGCAGCAATGAGAAATTAAATAATTTTAATATAAGAATATATCTCTAATATAATTACTGCAATAAGATTGATGCACATAGTAACACTGGCATCAAGTTTATGCTGCACTAGAGAAAATTGCTTAGGCAGAAATATGTCAGCCTTCCACCTAATGATTCATAATGAGATATCTCTGAGCCACTGCTTTCAGTTGAACTTTACCTTGCTAGGAAGACTCGTGTGTTTTGATTACAGATATTTGCATACATTTTATGACTTGGAGAATAGCTTCTTTTTTTCTGGTGCAGTAACTAACCAATATGTTTTTTCATCCATTGGGGCTTGTTGTCCAATGTAGGCATGGAATGGATGCCAAGAAGACCGACTATGCTGTACATTTTGTTTCATTCCTATCACAGAAATGAGAAATGTCAGAATTGAGGTTACTTATAGCTATGGATTTCACATGGGAGCATAGCCCTAACTAGAATGTCTAGGTAATGCTTTAAGCATTGTCCTTTTGAAACTGTACTTTTGTTGTAAATGACCTGTCTAGCACTCACAGTGGGAAGCCAGTAGAAAATGTATCTGCAAGGGGGGGATCCTTTGCCCCTCATTGATCTGGGTTTGCCTTTAGTGAAAAAGCTACCATGTGCAGCAGCTTTCTGTTTGCTTTAAAGAAGAGGCTCTAGTGAACAGGAGTAACTTCACTGTTGAAACTACAGGCAGTAGTTAATGTAGCAAAACAAACCTGCTCATATTAGAATATTTGCTCTTGCTAAGTACTGCCCTGTTAGAGGTAGATAGCCCTGGGATACTTGACTAGCATAGTACTTATTTGCTACTCGTATTTAACGTTCATGCAGCCATTGTGAAAGTGCATGTTTGCTGCCAAAATGATTTTTTAGGGTTTTTTGTATTTTTTTGTATAAGAAATCAGCTCACTGTACTGATAGAAGTTGCTGGTGCTGCCTTTTTAGAAAGGTGATTTGAAGCTGTAAATTTTTCTTTACAGAAACTTCTAGAACTGTAGACAGAACATTTGTTTTCACTTGCTGAGTTAATTGGAAATGAGGGAGGCAAAGAAAAGAAGCTGTGCTTTCAGAAAGCAACTGAGTCAAGTATTTCTACTCTGATCAACAAGCAGAATCTAAGTGGTAAAACTCTTCAAGAAGCCCTGGCTGCCTCAGTGAATCGCAAAGATCAGTTCTGTTCTCATATGTCCATTCAAAATACAGAGTAAATGTGTGCCTTTTATTGTGCATTGAGAAACAGCAGCACTTTTTCCATCAGCTTAAATTTATATTCTTTATTTGGGTGCCAAATACTTAAACTCTGCATTTTTCTGTTCATCCAAGTGCTGATGCTCGATTTCAGATCACAGTGCGAGATTGTCCATCTGTAAATATGATTTGAACATCACAGCACATGTATAAAAATGTACAGTATTTCAAAAATTGGGCTCCAGGTGTTTAATATGCAAGAAAATAGGCTTTGACTTGTAAAGTTCATGTCTGAAAACCTGATTGTGATAATTGGCTAGATACTAGATGCATGTAACAGGATCTCGTTCAACAAGAACCAGAGTGTGTTCTTAATTTTAAGCAGACACAGTGTCTCTCACTACAGTGGGAATTCCCTTGTTTAACATTAGTAACTTTCTACATAATTTGTTTCTCTGATACATGTGATCATTTTAATATTTAGAGGTATTTTAAGATCCTGGTTTAAGACAAGCCATCTCATTCAGCCTCTGAAAGTGTAGTGCCTTTTAGAAATCTCATTTTCCTATACAAATTAGTAGACACCCTTCAAAGAAAATAAAGGGAAAATATGTTATTTTATGTATTATTACTTCATGCATCAGTGAGGAAATCAGAGTGAATGCTGTTAGATAATTTAAAATTGCCACAGTTGAACTAAAATGTCTCAGTAAGATAAGAAAAATTATCTGATCTTTTAATAAAATCACATAAAATTTGATAAATTTATCATTTATTTCACTTTTATTTGATTGTGTTTCTACAGAAAGAGGTTTTTTTCCCTTCCAATCTCCCAGTCAATATTGCTTAGAGTTTACTCAGTGGGACATGTCACTGATAAAACATAAATCAGCAGCTGCTAAAGCAAGAAGGAAATGTTAAAGCTAGGCTAGCGATCCATCAGGAGCAACAGTGACACCAGATACTATCTTGGTTTGTGGTGTTGGATATCTGTAGTAAGATAAAGAAAATATCTCTGGGATATGGGAGAGAACACTGTGGTTTTTCTTTCCAAAGAGCTGGTAGGCTAAAGCCTCTGTCCACTAACAAATCAGCAACCATTAGTTTGGCCAGTCCATGACCCATCACATAAGGGTTGTTTCTCTCAGCCAAAAAATGCATTTCTCGCTCCTGCAAAGTGAGTGCTGAGGGAGATGGAGAAGGGTAGAAGCAGGTGTGCCCTGATTGAAGTCTGTTTATTGACACAGTGAAGATCATGGGAAGACTGTCCCTGCAATCACTTATTTAAAAGCTATGTTGTTGGCAGATACATTTCTTTTTCCCCGTCTGTCAGTGAAGGCAAGTTTGTGGTTAGCCATATATAATATCACAAATAATTGGTAGAAGATTATGCCTAGAATTTCAAGTGAAATCAGACTGGATGATGTCCTAGATCTGATACTTGTGCAGTGATGCTAGATATGAAGGCTACTGTGAATCAGAGAAGTATGTAAGGCTGAATTGCTGGAAATTCCCCATACTGCAAATGGGCCAAATACAGGAGGAGAGATTTGAATGCAGCAAAACTTGCCTTGGCTTAATAGGCTGAACAGCAGTCAGGCTTAGGCTGGACATTTTATGATCACTTTCTAGACAGTACTTTTCATTAACTGAAAAGTGGTTTTGAAATTGATCATGTATATTCTCCAATGGTTTCATTTTATCAACAAGCCTGTGGTTAGATGGCCCATCAAATACCAATGCTTCAGGACCTCTATTGCTGGCTGGCTGTCAATTCCTTTCTCCCTGGCCCAATTCAGCTTTGTTGAAGATGCTGCAGGGATTCTGCTGCCTTCGTGTCTTTTGAGGAGCAATGATTTGGGTGTAAACAAGGATGGAGGGTTTGGGGGAGAGAGGTATTTTGTATTTGTCACTATTGTCATTATTTTTCTCTAACCAAGGTTAAAATGGCAGTTTTAAATTGGATTAGAGATGTAAATATGTAATTGTTTATGTTACAAGTGGTAACTGAGTATTTAACAAGAAACTGAATGGTATCACTTGCAAAGCTGCTCAACTGAGTTGCTGTCCATTGCTTACCTCTCTACCTCCATCCTATCATTTATATAGGATATATTGTTTATACAGAATATATTGTTATGTCTTTTCTAGCAGCTGCAGTATTTTTCCATGGTCCCTAGAATTCTCTTCTGGGGCTAATCCTAGGCTCCCACCTCTGAGGCCATCCACATATTTCCTTAGGCTGCTGCTATATGCATAATCAGCTGTCTCACTTAAGAAATTCTCTTTGTTCTACACCATTAAGTGCTGAACTCCTGCTGCTTCTATGACAGATCACTTTTCAGTATTCTACAAGGGGAGCCGTCTCTGATATTAACAGCGGGTCTTTGCTGTGGAACAAAGAATACGTCAGGGCAAGCATGAGACGGTTTGAATTTATAATATTTTAACATTGGGAAATAAAAAGAGCTGAAGTGGGTGTTTGTATACCCATTTTGAGATCTGTATTTCCAAAAAAAATGAAGGATTTTAAAAATAGTGTTAAGCAGTTTTGTGCCCAGGAATATAATTCATGGTTCCTAGCAAGGCAGTGGTGAGATAATCATTTGGTGAGGAGAGGGGGAAGATATAGGAGGGAATTCAGAATGAGACCAGCTTGTTATAGGCAGACTGTAGAAGAAAGAAAAATGATTCCATCAAAAGCATGAGTGATTGCCTCTAGTGAGGCACAGTAATGGACTAAATGACCTGAAGGTTTCTTCTTCTACTGTGGCTTTTTTGTTGTGAAGAGCACACCTCAAACAGATGCTTTTGTGAAAGGTTTTGTTGCCACTCTAAAAACCAGCCATATGCCCAGTAGCTCCCTCTTTTTCTCTGGCTGTATCCCAGCACCCTGTAACCAGAAGCGTAAGGCTCTTTGCCTAGTATCTTTTCCTTCCTACACTTGACACACATCTATCTTTCTCTGCATTTTCAAAACTCCCTGCTTTCTTTGCTCGTGTTGAAAGAACACTGAAATTGGCAAATCTTGTGCCTATTTACATGTGCAAATCAGTTTAAAACAGTGACTCACTAGCTGACAGTTTTGTTCTGCAGTGCTTTTAAACAGCAGCCATTGCGTAGAAGTGTGAACCCCTTTGAAACTGACTCCAGTACTGGAGTGCCTCCTAGACCACAGCATGCTATCATCTTGGCATGTGAGAACTTACAGTGTCCTGTGGCTGAAATATGCTGTCCATGCTCTTTTTGTCCTGATAGTTGTTTTCTGTCTCAAGACTTAATTTGTCCTTTGTGTATTTTATTTTAGCCTGGTTGTTCCTGTAGTGCTGTGTCATTTGTAACAACAGCTCTTGTCTGTTTTCACATTTTGAAGTTAGTTTTGTAGATGGTATGGTGATATGATGTTCATGGCACTGTGCCATGTGTTCATGTCAATGAGGGACTTGCCATTGGTGACTGATCATTACTGATAGCAGAGAATGTTGTTTCATTCTATTTAGCTCTAAGTCAGTCCATGTTCTATCTAAAGCTGCTTGGTTTGAAGAAAAATTGGTTCTGCTGGCGGGGGGGTGGGGTGGGGTGGGAATTATGTAGCTTTATTCAATGTGTATGTTCCCTCACCTCAAAGCCTCTTGGCTGGATTTTCTACTGCCCTGTCACAAACTCCATCAATCTCTTCAATTTCTTCAGAAGGAAGAGAGGATTTGCAGGTTAACCAGCTGGAAACTCAAATATGGATAAAACCAGACATACAGAAGACAGATGTGGACTTTTCAGAAATTCTTAATGCAATACAAGAAAGTAAGTTACTCCTCGGATGCAGAATTTGGTTTATGGTAGAAGAATCAGTTGAGGTGCATTGAGATTATAACCAAAAGAACATACGGAGTGATTAACTGAATGACAAGTATGTATTACTACAATCTCTGAGAAAGTTCAATGGGTTATTGAAGGCCTGTAAGAAATCTTTTACTGAGAAGTCATGGTAAGATTTGAATTATTATGTGCCTAAGGATTCCAGCAGTATGTATTTCCAATACAGAAACAATCAGAAGTAGAATCATAGAATCATAGAATAGTTAGGGTTGGAAAGGACCTTAAGATCATCTAGTTCCAACCCCCCTGCCATGGGCAGGGACACCTCACACTAAACCATGCCACCCAAGGCTTCATGCAACCTGGTCTTTAACATTGCCAGGGATGGAGCATTCACAACCTCCCTGGGCAACCCATTCCAGTGCCTCACCACCCTAACAGGAAAGAATTTCTTCCTTATACCCAATCTAAACTTCCCCTGTTTAAGTTTTAACCCATTACCGCTTGTCCTTTCACTACAGTCCCTATTGGCACCCTTCAGATACTGGAAGGCTGCTATGAGGTCTCCATGCAGCCTTCTCTTCTCCAGGCTGAACAGCCCCAGCTTCCTCAGCATGTCTTCAAACAGGAGGTGCTTCAGTCCCCTGATCATCCTCGTGGCCCTCCTCTGGACTTTTTCCAACAGTTCCATGTCCTTTCTATGTTTAAGACACCAGAACTGCACACAATACTCCAGGTGAGGTCTCACGAGAGCAGAGTAGAGGGGCAGGATCACCTCTTTCCACCTGCTGGTCAAACTAAGATTCCTGTTACTTTAATCCATTTTTTGCACTCTTGAATATCTGTGTGAACTAATAACACCAAGCAAATGCTACAGTCTGGGATCTAAGACTGGATTTGAAATTCCAGCTGTTTAGATACATTCATATTTTTGCAGCTGGAAATTATTGGGAGTAGAAGCGTCACAACTGAATGTCTGCATGTCTTAGATACAAGTGAAAATAGATGGTTTTACACAGTATCTATGACTGGTGTGGACTAAGAATTGGTAGGTCCACCCTTTTTAAATCCAACTGCAGAATAAACTGAAGACTTGTGCTGGAAGAATTACTACTGTTAATTCAGTGGAAGACACACACCCCCTACTCAAAACTGATGCAACTCTGGAATCCAAAAGATTCTGTAATTTCAGAGGAAATTTTCCATAGTAGATTGAAAAATTTTATGCAGGCCAAGAATCAAAATGCATGATACGGCTTTCTGGTTTCCTTCTTTTCCAGTTTTATTTTAATCTGGGTGTTTCGTGTAGCAATTTTCTAAAGGGAGAAACAGCAATTTATATTCTTGAATGACAAAAGATGTATAAGAACATATAAACCCCTGCAATCCACCCTATTTTTGCCATATGAATAAGGAACAATACAGTGTTAGCATCAGGTTGTTTGGTGGTGGTATTAGTTTGGGGGTGTAAGGAAAACTCTCAAATTAGCATGATGACAGGGGTAATTGAATCAACTTGTTATTTAAGCTGTAGGTTTAGGGTCAACCCTGTGTTTTGTAACTTTAAAAGCTTTTCCTATCAGGAAATCTTAATATAAGATTTTACCTTCTCCTCTATTCTCTGCAACTCCACAGCCCAGACATAGGCCTGGGTGCCACTGGGATGTGAACCAGAGAGGCTGAAAAGGCACTATTGTCTTTCAGAGGCTGAATAGACAAGATAGCTAAACAAGGATGAGAAAATTCAAGTTGGGAAGAACCCATTTTGGCATACAGGAAACAGTTATCTTCTCCATTTCAAGCATATGTCTGAGGAGAATAAAAATGGATGATTTGTTTAAAACTAGAAGACATCCAGATTAGATTTATTAATGGTGTTTGTCCAAAACAGCTTCTTTTTTAAAAATGACCATATCTCAACTTCCCTTGGTATTGCATCATATCTCAGTGTCATACACTCTGATTATATCCCAGTGAAGAATAACCCCAAATTTTCATTCAACAGGCCATAGGTTTGCTTATAATCTCAAATGTTAAACTTCTAGATAAAACCCCTAGTTTCTTTCAAAAGTAGGCTAATTTTCTGTGGTCATAAAGAAGGCATTCATCTAACTTGAACATAGGGGTTTGCAGTGAAGGTATCAAGATTTGAACTTATTGTCAAAGCTCCCTTTGTGATGAACAAAGGTAACTAGCAAGTCTACGGCATGTCTCATTTTAAAGTAGGTGTTTCATCTAGAGTAGATGACCTACAAGTTGGAAGTGGCCATTTGCCTCTGTTGCCTGTACACAGAATTTAGGGAGATAAACTAATGTGAACCAGGACCATAACTTAGACACAAACAACCACACTGCAGTTGTGGTAATGTGGGTGATTCCTACCCTAAGTAAAACAAATATTTGCAAGTGATTAATGGATATAAACTGAATAGAATTAGGCTCCCAAACAGTTTTAGCAATTTGAATACAATACCAAACCTAAATAGCATTAAATAGTATTTTAAGAACTGATACTTTGAGTTATAGATTATTATTCAAGCCATTGTACAGTTTTTGCAGCCTTGGGTACTGTTCTTAATTTATCCAGACCAGATGCAGTTGCTGTTGGGAAGTTCATCTCTATGTACCTCAGTTATATTTTCTTCTGGAAAGACAAAAGGATTGATATGACTGTACAACCTAGTTTGCAAAATCTTGGTATGGGTCTACGGCAGTGTCTTGTCACCTGCGTCTGTTCTGAATATCAAATACTTAGGATAAACATGCCTAAATACTCTTTTCTAGAGTGGTTGCTCTGAATAATCATTTTATTCCCAGATTTTTGTTAGCATTGAATGAAAATTTTAAAAGGCTAATAAAGCTTTTAAAGACTACATTCTTTTCTTGCTAATGTGAGTTTCCTTAGTATTTCCCTATTCAGGAGGCGCCTTATGCAACTTTAGCTAGCTGATATGTAGAATCGTAGAATCATAGAATGGTTAGGGTTGGAAAGGAGCTTAAGATCATCTAGTTCCAAGCCCCTGCCATGGGCAGGGATGCCTCACTCTAGACCATGTCACCCAAGGCTTTGTCCAGCCTGGCCTTGAATACTGCCAGGGATGGAACATTTACCACTTCTTCGGGCAGCCTATGCCAGCACCTCACCACTTTTGATATAGCCCAGGATACGATTGGCTTTCTGGGCTGCTAGTACACACTGCTGACACATGTTCAGTTTCTCATCAACCAGATGTTGCTTACTCACAAGCCTGCACCTGTGCCACCACCCCAGCCAGGAGCAGAGTAGCTGCAGGGCACTGGGGACAGCTGTGGTCCTGGTCACCAGGTACCTCCATGGTGCTGTGGAGCCATGGCCAGACAGAGCAGGGCTGGGAGGAGGTTGAGAGCAACCCTTCTCTGTTATTAGTGGAGCAGCATCTGGTGCTGGGCAGGGCTGAAATTGTCCTAGGACCTGGGCAGTCCAGGCAGAGACAGTCAGGCCTGGGATGCCCTGAGGGACATGGCAAAAGCTAGCAAAGGCTTTCATGCTTTTTTTCCTAGGTATTACACTGACAAGATGGACTTCTTGTGGAAAAGCAATAGATAGCGTTATTAAAACAAAACCAAAAGACAAAGTGATCAGATCTTGAACTTTTTTCATGCATTTTTATAGTTTGCTTAAGCATATGAAACTTGCCATTGCAGTAAAGGTAAAATTGTAAGAAATCTGTGGCTTTTTAGAATGTTTTTTAAAATCCACTTTACATTGACTCTCACTAGATTTAACAGAAAATAATTTGATTCTCTCATTTTCATTCCCACAATCTGGAAGCCAGAAATCAGTGAGCTTCCCAAGGCAGAGCTGTTGATCCACTGTGTAGTTACTGAATTTTGCATTTGACATGATTAAAAGTTCTGGGCTGTGTGGCATCTGTAGGAAAGCCTCTTTGGAGTAAAGATTGGTGAATTGTATCTGCCAGACTTACTGAGTGCAGAAAAATGTTTGTAACAATTAGTTCAAGTGAGTGCTGTAAAAACATAGCATGCTGTACAACAAGATGCAGAAAGCTTGATTTTTCATACTCAAGGTATTCTGCTTTGCAAGTCTCTGCTAAATATATTTTCTATTCAGTATTTTTATTATACTTTTCTTATCTTATTCTCCAATATTGGTGCTTTTAAACCAAATAATTTTTCCACCACTATTAATACGTAGAAATTCCAGTAAGAATTTTTAAGGAAATTCATTTTTTACTGTTACTGATAGCCCTAAAAGACTCCAAAGAGCAGTTTCTGAATATTGATCTTCAGCTTTGCCCAAAGCTGGGATATGCTTGATGGCATGGTGTGGCAATTAGTAATAAAATGACAAATAATGAACAGAAACATGATCTCTGGGCATGCTTCCATATTGCCACAAGATGTTGTAGTCAGGTACCATTTCTAAATGAAAATTCTTAATTTTAGGCACCTCAGTTTTTGAGCATCCATCTTCAGAAAGTTACAGGAGTTATCTTATCTTTGAGTCCTACCTAAATCAGCTTCTTGGTCCAAAGTGGATTGTAGACCCACTGAAATTATGTGTGGACCTTCACTCAGAACTTCCCAGCATACAGTTTTCAGAATATGTGGTTCTACTCTATTTGGGATGAAAATATCTGTATATCCATGTTTTTTCAAAATCCTCAAGGGATTCTGAATTATCAAGTCTTTCAATGTTTTTCCACAAAATAGAATATGAAGGGGAGAAAAGAACTTGCATATTTAAGCTGATCTAAATCCAGGGGTAATTCTTAATATCTCCTGTAGCAATATACATGATGCTATGTATTCCTGTTAAATTTCACTGCTTAGAAAGACATAATTATACACTAGAACCAGTCTGTCTCCAGAATATATACGATAAAATTATCATATATCATTCTGTTAAGATCATTTATGGATATATGCATATCATGATCTGAAGGAACAGAAAAGCTGGAGCCCTGGTTATTCCTTTTGGCTGTGTAGGTGTTCATGTCCAGTGGAGTGGCTGAGCTTGCTATAGGCAGCAGGAGAGTTGGCTGGGAAGTACCACCAACCTTATTAAAGGAAACAGGATTTGGTTTTATATTTACTTATTTATATTTGCAGAACAGCATTTTAATAATTTTTTTTCTAAGTAGTCAATGAGATTTGGGATGGAAAATGGTGTCGGCAAATGTTAGGTCTCCATGTTTAGTGGCAGTGGCTGCAATACTAAGAGTGTATTGTCAAAAATATACACAGCACCGCAATTGTGTAAAAAAAAAAACTGCGTAAAGAACTCAACTTTCTCACCAGAAAAAAGGTGACAGACATCTATAATGCTGATGACGTAGTTAGGCATATCTCTGTACTAGTTAACTTGCTTGCTGAAGCTAGCAACCAGAATGCCAATTGCCTCTGTACTTCTGACTGAAGCAGTTTCCTACTACAGGCAATCTGGACAGGTCTTGTAGCTAATTTCACTAATGCTGTGATTCACTGCTTCCACAACTTCTAGTAACTGCTGAGATGGGTTGGATTTTAATGTGACGTTGAAATAAGATTTTTTGCTCCTCACAAGTCGTCAGAATAATTTAGTAATTCTCTGCTTGAAACCCTTGGACGCATTCACTCTCTTTCACACCAAACTGTGTACTGCCAAACACTGACTTAACCATATTTTGCAACCTAAAGCATTACTGGCACTTCAGGAAGCAGCAATTCTAATGCCTCAAAGGCATCACCTTAATTGCCAAGGCAGTCTTAATGGCAGGTAAAAGCTAATTCTAATTCCCTTCAGCATAGCATGCAGGCAAAACTTTCATTTTTACATCTTCTATTGCCTCTGCAACAGATACATATCATGCATAATCTTCAGAAAGCTTCACAATTTAGTTGGTTGTTTTCAGACTATATTGAGGTGTTGATCATATACAGGATCATGTGTTGCTGTCATGGAGGCATTCTGCTAGTTTTAAAGTGAAAAACTCCATCCTGGATGTTTGTCTGCAATGGTATTCCAGCACTTTTCACAAAATTAAGATCATATAGAATAGTTAGGGTTGGAAAGGACCTTAAGATCATCAGGTTCCAATCCCCCTGCCATGTGCAGGGACACCTCACACTAAACCATGTCACCCAAGGCTCCATCCAACCTGGCCTTGAACACCGCCAGGTATGGAGCATTCACAACTTCCCTGGGCAGCCCATTTCAGTGCCTCACCACCCTCACAGATAAGTAAAATAAATGGACTGCTGGTAGAAACAGCCTTAAAATGGCAAGAGTAAATTGATAACTGAAAAAAAAAAAAAAAGGCGGTTTAGACCTCCGATCTGTTCACAGACTATGACGTTACACATCATTTAAAAGAGAATAAAGCGGGTGAATCTATTACTACCAATAACTCTATAAAAGCTGGTTGGGATCCTGCAGAATAGAGGGTGCTGTCTAAAACTGATGAATTATGATATGAAGTGTTAAGTAGGGATTAAATATTGTGCAATACTAATACTGAGATACAAAGAATGATAGTTACTAAACACAAGGAGTACTATGTTATCCCAAAACCTGTTAATTTGGTGCAGTATTCCTTATTGTTATGCTGTCTACATGGAAAAAAAATACTGTTACAAGTATTAAAACTCAGAATCTCTATTAAAAATTATGTTGTTTAGGTTAGCTCATTTGCCTAACAGCTTGATTTGTTGTGAAGACCTTTCTGTTGTTTCTGAATTTTTTAGTGGCTTTCTAAGCAAAAGTATTGTAACCAAAAATACAATTTATGTCTTTAACATTGTCCTTATTTTATGCATAAAAATGAAGAAAAAGGGTTCTTGAATATCTTGATAGGGTTTTCTTTTTTTATCTAACTACAGCTGTAATAACATATTTAAGATACTGTAGAAGATGTACAAAAAGGGAGCAAGCTTATCCCTGTGTTCATGATTGATAGGAAAAGAATAATATATTTAAATTGCCGCATAGGTACATATTCAGGACAAATATTATGAAGAAAATTTTCTCCTGCTTCTTATATTGAAAAATAGGCCACCTGCAGAGACTGTGGAGTCAATAGCATCAGAGATGTTTTAAAAAGGTTTCTTAAACTTAGCTATAGCCCCTGAAGAAGGGAAAGGTGAAAAGGAGGTCACAAAATGCTCCTGATGGTTGGCAACAGCTAATGGCTGTTAATTTCTGGCAGCTATTTGGTCTCTCCACAGCAGAGGGATGGATTTTTAGTTAGAAATGGAACTAAGATGCCACCAGCAATTAGAGATTTTTGTCTGTTCCCTGTTAATATAAATTCTTGTCCACAGGAATTGCAACTGCCTGTCACTAAGTTAAGGAGGCTGCAAAAGGATAAGAAGGTTATTGCACAAAAGAATGATTCCAAAAGTCATTTGAGTTTGCGAAAATGTGTGAGGAATAGTATGTTACACACACTTTTGTCAAAAATAATAGGTATTTGATCCTACTCTGGTCAGGGGAAGAGGCTCAGTAGCTGGCTTTTGGGGGTCCCTTCAAACAGTTGCAACTCTGTGGTCATAATTCTGAATTTTGCTAATAAAACATGATGTTGGAGAGATGAAGTCCGTCCACAGCTGAAGTCTGATCCTCAGCCAACACACCTTTCTTCTCCTCACACACATCTCTTCATTACCTTTTTGCACCAGATGTGCAGCAGTGTATGGGGTGCAAAGGTGGACCTTGCTGCCTGCAGCCTGCACACCCTGTGTCTCTCATCCAACAGCCGGTTGGCCTGTATGTGGGACTGTAGACTTGCACAGCAGTGCTGCCCACAGCTTCTCATTGCCTCCTTGCTCAGCAGAGCAAGGAATATCACCCTAAAGCTAACGCTGCTCTTATCTGGAGTACGGTGCCATCCTTTAACTCATTCCTTCTTCTATTTTTGGGTTTAATTAGAGTAAAATTATCACATGACCTGGCATTGCATGAAAGTGGAGGAAATTCAACTCATTTACTAAAGCAGGTATCTCCCTTCAGGGCACCACTGTGGCCTGGGGTTCCCCATGAGGGTAGCAAAGCAGGGCCTGGCAGCCTCGGTCTGTCCCACTTCCTGAGCCAGGGGGGATGCTCAGGAAGTGGGACACTAGACCACGTCCCTAAGTGCCACGTCTATATGTCTTTTAAATACTTCCAGGGACAGTGACTCCACCAGTTCCCTGGGCAGCCTGTTCCAATGCTTGACAATCCTTTTGGTGAAGAAATTATTCCTAATATCCAGTCTAAACCTCCTCTGGCACAGCTTGAGGATACTTCCTCTTGTCCTATCCCTTGCTACTTGAGAGAAGAGACCGATCCTACCTCCCTCCATCCTCCTTTCAGGTAGCTGTAGAGAGCGATAAGGTCCCCCCAAGCCTTCTCTTCTCCAGGCTAAACAAAGTTCCCTCAGCCATTCCTCATCAGACTTGTGCTCCAGGCCCTTCACTAGCTCTGTTGCCCTTCTCTAGAGATGGTCCAGTGCTTCCACCTCTTCCTTGTAGTGGTTTGATGCATGACCTGGGGTTGTGCAGGAGGTAGATCTGAATGTGCCAGATTTATATGCATCAAAACATGCCAAACCTTGCACAGACAAACTTCTTCCCAGCCTTATTTACTTAATGTGTTTCAAGTAACAGTATTTATTTGACATCTGCCTCTGGCTGCCCCACATATCAGTATGACTTCTAACTTGATACTTTGTGCACTAGGTTAAAAATATATTTCTTAATAAAGTAAGAAATTTTCAGAGACCATACTAATCCAGAAGGTAATTGCTTAAGCCTCTTAGCCCAAGAGATGCTGAGGAGATACTAATGTATCAAGAAGATTGCCTATTTGTCATCAGAGAGGTGATGTGGTATCCTAGATCTTAAAGTGTCTCACTGGTGAAAAAAGCAGTCTGCCAATGTGCATCAGATTTTAAACTTACACAGTATATACTTACACCAGAACTAAAAAGTGTGATTGCTGATGGTGTTAAAATGGCTGTCTTTATTTGGTTCAATGGTGATTTGAATGTATATTTTTATTTTTGTTTTTAGTAGCTAAGGATGTCAACATTTTTTTTGATGAGTTAGAAAGTGTGAACAGCCCTTCCAAAGATGATGACTCCTTGCTTCACCACGGTAACTTGACCAGTACCTCTGATGATGCCAGCAGGTTGGAAGTTGTGGGAGAGGTAAGAATTATTAATGTAATAATTATTCATGTCCATTACAGAAAAGGACGTTTGATTTTTGTAATTTGATTTTTTTTAATTGCATTAAATTAAAATGAATACTTACTTATTGCAAGTCAGCTCGTGTCTCACCTTTCCCATGGTTGCTGGTTTTCCATTATAATGCTGAAATATAAAACATCTCAAGTTAAAAGGAGGTTTTATTGATTTCATGTGCCCCCAGTGTAAGGCCTGTGCATGCCTTTGCTGTCTGCTTGTTTTTTGAAACATCCAAGACTAATGCTTCACTGCTTCTGAAAATAAATGAAAGGTTTTCCCTATGTTAATCATTTGGGAGGAAGGAGGTTAATTTATCATAAAACTCATAAGAAGCATTGGGTGTCAGGTATGAGACACATTCCCTTCCAGTGAAGAACAAATGACCTGATGGTGCACAAGGGTAATTCAGAGAACATACCAGAGAGGAATCATTCAGCACATCATCCCTTTTAAATCTTACCTTAAAGCAAACAAAGCATCGTAGATCCATGGTGGAAATTTGTGCCTAAATTCCTTTTTGTGTCCTTTGTGGAGAAAGGAACATGATACCTTTAACTTTGCTATCTCTTCAGGGAGTGGAGACACCAGGGACTTTTCTTTTTTCCCCCACATCAGGCATGCAGCTGTATCCAGACTACTCACTGGGGTGCTTTGATTTTATCTGCAATCTGTGCCTGGGGATTTTTTTGGCAGAGGGCTGACTGGCAGAACTGAAAAGGACCATACTGACAATGAAAACCCATGGGAAACCATAAGATATGGCTGAAACCCCTACCCTGACCCTGCTTGTTTACTAGTTCAGAAAAAGTTTAGATGATGTAATTACAGATTATGCGCTTTTCAGGATCTGGAGGGTTTTGTGGTGCAAGCTTTTATGTGAAACACTGCTGAGAATTTCACATAAGAACTACTGAGGAAAGAGTCAGAGATTTTTCTTGTGCTAGAAATTCGGCCCACTGAGAACTGTGCTCCTAGAATGTTTAGACAGATAATTAAAGCAGTAAAATTCAGAGCACTAGAGATATGTTTGACCTTGCTCACAATTTATCTTCACCTTAACTCATTGCTCTTTCCCAGCTTCCTGTACAGTTTGCAGAGGGCTCTCTTTGCCTTTTTGATCTATAATAGGTTAATCTGACACGATATTCCTGTGTTACATTTTGGGATCATGTACCGTATGGTCTTTAACAAAATGGCACAGGTGAAAGATACATGATCTTTGCAAGTTTAAGAGGAAGATGGTCAGAAACTGAACGGTATAGAGCAATATATGTGCTGTTAATTTAGCAATCCTGGAAAAAAAAAATACTGCAAAACCTTTTTCCACCTCTTTGCTGTCTTCTTTGGGGTTTTTTTAAGTGAAAGGGAAAATGTCTGAGGAATAATTTTCCTAGTTGAACAGATTCATCTTTTTTCCCTGCACGGCCTTAACTGAGGAATATAGTAGTGTAGGTCATTTATATGTATGGGGGCAGAGGGAAGGGGGAGAAGAAAATTGAAATTCCTAACGGGAGCTGAAGGATGCTGTAGCCTACAAAAAAAAAAAAAAAAAACAAACAAAAAAAACAACAAAACACCAAAATAGTTCAAAGTACTTGGTCCCTGCTTAATTTCTGAAGGAAAAGATACACTGTTTAGATGTTGTTTGGGTTGTATGGGTAATATGGGAGCACAACTGTATAGCGGTAGGGTGAACTCTGAAGCTTCAAGATTCCTTTCAGTCTTTCAGTTTAGTTTAGTAGCTGTAAGAGCCTGTAGATTCCCCTTAATGTCATCAGGACAGGGGATCTGACACCACTGAAACTCTCTCTCTGAATATGTTGTTGTTTGGTTTTGTTTTGAAGATAACATTGCAGCAGAATAGTTTCATGTGATTTCTAGCTGAATTTGTTAAAATTAATTTACAATTGAAAAAAAAAGAAATAGCAAGGACATACCTAAGGTTTCTTATCACCTTTGTTTAGCTGACAAGTTGAAAAATTGTTTACTTCAACCTTTAGTTGTTCATGCTCAACCAGAAAAACAATGAAGACTTTATGCATGGAACTTTATCAACAGTTCTTTAACAGATGCAGAGCCAGATTGAGATTCAGCTTGTACTTTGGCTAAAGATGTTTTTTGTTGTTGTTGTTCCATTCAAACACAGTGACAGTTTGAGCAACTTGAAAATCACATTTCCCTTTGTGTGCATTGATTGAAATACTTTTAACCTGTGTCAATGTAACAATTAGGTATACACTTTACAATTTAAATCCAGGGGCATATTATCACTAAAATATTGCATTACTTTCACTGAAGTTTCATTTTCTAATAAATGGAGTGGCAGCAGAAAGAAAGTAAAAATTAAAATTATTTAGGAGCTATATTCTAGGTTATGCATCTGTTCTGCCTTTCTTTCTATGGAGTAGTAACTAAGTGTTCTTTATCCAAACAAGGGAGAATGGTGGGGCTGGGACAAAATTTGACTTCTTCTTAAATGAGTTTTTATGGCCCATACTTGACATTCCAGCTAATGTAGGTAGTTTTGAAATTAAAATTGTAAGAGTCAATCCCACAGTCTTCATTGTAAACAGACAATTCTCTTGATATTTGGAGGCAGTGTTGTTAACATTATGCGCAATATAGTTTGTTTTAACTATGTGTTTTATAAATTGCAACTTTCATTGAGGATTATGGCAGGAAAATGAATACATTAATGTTGCAAAATAAGAATTGTGACATTCTTTATAGCATTTATAATAGCTTGTGCCATTTCAGATGTTTTCCTGTGTGTATTTACAAGAATACAAACTAGCTACATAATTTTTTTTCACCAAATCCTTGTCATCAATGATCAGGATGGATATGGAAAGAGATTATGTATGATTTCAGAGGAAACTACAAATCTGTTGCTTCCTAACTTGTGAGCACTTGATTTTTCAGCCTAGATGATTTCATTACTTGAGAAGTTCAATGTAATTAAATATATTATGGTGTCAAGAAAAATAAAACAACCAGTGAAGATACATGAAAAAAAAAAAAAAGTTGCAGTTTCATCAAAATTACAATCTAAATGGGAAAAGGGATATTAGGAACAAAAGAACACAGAGAGAAAATACACTTGTTCTTTGATTAGAGCTGTGGCTTAAAAACTAGGTGGTTCTGGGTTCCTGTTTTTCTGCATAAATTCATAACATATTAACCCTCTCTACCAGCTGTGAAACTGCATGCAGGGGACTCTAATTTCAAGTAGTCACAAACAGGAAATGACAATCTTAGAATTCAAAGATCCTATCTTCGTTGAGCATCCATACTGATAATAACAAGGTACTGAAATTAGGAATGAAGAAAGAATTTAATCTGTTGTTACGCTAGTGAACATTAGAGTCCCTTCTGAATTATTTTCTTAAAGGCCTGCAGGTGAAGTTTCACATTTCCTTTATTTTCCTAATTACACTTTTGTTTAAAAGTTTATTGTCAATTCTCTATAGCTGCTAGTGTTATGAATCCTCTGATTTTTCATAGTGAAACATTTGGGTAAGCCCTTTAGCCTAAAGTTCTCCTAGTGTGTATGTGTGTATGAGTCATGTGTCTTTGAATGTTGATGGCTCCTAATTGTGGGTCTGAGAATATGAAAACTACTGCATTCCTTGGAAAAGAATTCCCAATGATTCAATTTCAAATACACATATTACAAATAAAGCTGCAAATATAGCCAGAAATAATAAACTTCTTGCGAAGATGAAGTCTTCCTGGTTCTTCCACTTCCTTACAGCATCCTTTTTCAGTTGAAGCAATGGAGATTTGTTGTACATGACTAGACCACTTTCCCACCAAAAACTGTAGTCAGACATGATTCTACACATATATGTGTATTTAATTAGTTCAGGAAAATTGAGTTTTGAAGTCATAACACAGGGAATCAAAATGCAGTGTCTGGAGAAGGGTCAGCAAAGCTCAAGGTAGGAGAAGAGTCTCTGTCTAGAATAGTGTAAGCCTGGAAGTCTGTGAACAGTGCAAAAGCCCTGCAGCTGGTATTTCCTGACACTGGGAGGCCAGGCCTTACTGTCTCTTTATCATGAGTTCTTGGAAGTCCAGGATCAGTCTATCAAGCTTCCTTACAGGCTATAACAGAAGACAACAGAAAAGGTTCCTTCTCAGAGGCTTACTAGTCTAGTAGGGTTTATCAGTCTGTTTTTGACATACTGTGTTCCTAAAATTAAAAGGACCTCCAACTAGAGATAAGGGTTGCTTTTTTGAACAAAAAATTACAATACTGTTGTTGGGAGTGCTTCACAGGTGCAAGAAAAAGTAGTTGTCTCAGGGTGTCATAGTTATAGAAGTCCTGCAAGTCAAATAACTCAGCTAAATCTCATAGATGCTCTTTAATATAAAATTCTACATCCACTGATGAGTCAGCGTAGGGCAACCCAATTTTCTTTAGAGAAAGATGAAATATAGGAAGCATAAAGAGCAAATCTATTTTTCCATTGGAGTCATTGTTGCATGCAGAGAAAGGCAGATTCCTTGTTGTACTCTCTAGATGGGTCTGTACTGACATTTTAGTTCAGATCAGGAGTGTATATTTGAAGCGAATCTCTCAGTTACCCCTACCCATGCTCTGTTTGCGTTCCAGGGCAGTGTTGGATTTTAAACCTGGATTTCTTCTGCATGCAAATAAATTGTGAGATGTAAGCACTATATAGTGTGGACAGCAGATCCTCAGCATAGGTTGTTTTGTTGTACAGATACTTTCCTATTACACCACTTTATTTGCTAAAATATATGCAGTGACTCTGAGACCTACAAAACAGGAAGGATGGCTCATCAGGAGGCTTAGAAATGAGAATGGGACCTCCAAGATGACCCACTGCCTCTAAATCTCCTATTGCACCCTTCCTTTATTTAAATAACCTTAAATACCTTTTTTGGGTCTTTTATGTCTTCTCAACATTGATTTTTTTTATAGAAAAAATAAACTGTGCTTCCTGAGCTGTTTTCATACTTAATGCTCCATGAAAAAATATTTCTATATTTGATAATATTATTTGTCAGCATGATATGCAGTCTAGATATAAATGGTTTGTTACTGTTATTTCCTTAGGGCTTAAATCTTTTTTCTTGCCTTCTTTTGCAGTTCAAAGAACTGTTCTACTATATCAAGTGTGCATTAAGCTGTGTCAGAAGTCAGGCACTGTAATAAAATAATCTTAGAAAAATTGCCCTTTCTGCTTTCAGTAAACTCTATATACCATGGGGATGGGACATTTGGGATGCTTTCATTGGTTTTTCCATTTAATCAAAATGCCTGCCAAGAATCAGGAAGATAGCTTACCCTACATTCTTTCAATGGGAACATCGGTGGGGGAAGGTTCTGTAAGAATAATGTGTACTAAGTTCACTTTTTGCAATTTAAATTCAGAAGCAGTTCTGCTATGGAGAAAGTATTTTGAGAATTACCTACTTTTTTTTTCCCTAAGATTTGACCATACATTATAAGACATGGCTATTTCTGGTACGAATGTTTAAGAAATTCTAGAAAAACTGAGAAATTAGCCTAACCCTCCCTTCAGGTTGGAGCTGGACTGATCTTGAGGCCCCTGAAGATCCCTGCTGACTACGTTACTCTGAGAGAAAGCTGCTCGTACCTATATGTCATTCACAGTGCACATTTTTTCTACAAAAAACTCCAACCCACAAACTGCCAAATCCAACTTCACTGAAGGTGAAAGCTTAACCCCTGGTCAGGGCTTGTATTCTGTGGAAGTAGGGTTAAATTGTGAGGAGGATGTGTAGAGAGTTTAATCTCATGAGTTTCTGGAAAAAGACCTGCAGTTTGATTTAGATCTCAGAAGAGGGACCAGCTTGACCTCTTAGTAACAGTGAAGTCAAATGGTTTCTTTCTATCAGGGCAAACATTGGAACAGGCACACTTTTTGCAGAAAATAGCCAAGAAAACATCTTTATTGTGTTTATGTACTGCTAGACCAAATACCAGGAATTATTTTCAAATAAATCCAGTGGGTTTCCTCAACTGTTCCTTAAGCAAAGGATATTTTGTTCTTAGTCTGATAAGGGATAGTGAGGTAGGTACAGGATCTCCTGTGAGACAGAGGTACTAGAGTCATCACAAAGGAATGAGAATCTCTGTACCAGGTTTTAGTGTTTCTTGCTGTATGCTAAATGCTCTTGTCGTTTTTTGTTCTTTTCTCCTGTACAAAGACATTCTACCATACTAAGCTCTTAATCTAAAATTTATGCTTCAGTACCACTATTTTCTTCTTTATTTTATATGTGAGAAGTTATTCCTAATTTTATGGAGGGTGGTGAGGGAGGAATGTTGGCTTGTGTTCTCTATTCTGTCCTAATCCAAGCCTATATGACCAAGTAGCTGCCTAAGAAAACCACCTGGTTTTAAAGTCTGTAATCCTGTTACAGGACTTCAGAGGCACTTTATGTAAAGTACCTAAAAACTTGAACAGCTTGTTCTGATTCCTTCTCTTTTCCTCTGAGTATTACTGAAAAATGATGTGCAAACAGCAGTGCAGCAATTACAAAGGCAAATTAACATTACCAAAATGTTTGACTTTCTCTTTACAGGAAGTACCTGATAAGAACAAAACCAATGGACTATACTTTAGAGATGGGAAATGTCGGATTGACTACATCTTGGTGTATAGAAAATCCAATCCACAGGCAGAAAAGAGAGAAATATTTGAGAGAAATATCAGGGCAGAAGGACTACAAATGGAAAAAGAGGTAAGAAAGCTTCCTTGAAAGAATTTTCAACATTGAAAGCTGTATAGAATCTGATGGCATGAGTTTTGTTTACTCTGAACCTCCTTTACTGTGTTGTAGCAGTGGAAAAATGCTTTTAAGCATGCCTAAATATAGGCTATTTTTTGCCAAAGCAGTTGGAAAGCATAGCCTAAAGAAAAACAACACATGGATTGAAGGCCAAAATAGGCCACTACAGTCATATTTTTCAACCTCCTGCACAAGTAAGCCAAAGAATTTAATTCACTGTGCTGTGCAATAGAGAAAATAAGTGCTGGGTTTGGACGGCCTTATTTCTACTGAGTGCAGTCCACATTTCTGCACCTATTCCTTTTAGTTACCTGCTCCAATTATTGTTGAGACTCTTGGTACTCTTTCTAGAGGCCTTACTAGACCATGCCTTCCTTTTCCTGTCAGCTTAGGCACAGGGACTTGAGCAGTATTTTCGTAGTTTGAACAGAGCCTAAAGTCTCTCCTTCTGTCTTAATCCTAAACATTGAAATAATTGGACAGTGCATATGAATCACTTATATTGGTGTTATTTGCAACACAGTGTCCCAAAACACAGTGAATCTTTTCTGAACAAAAAGAGCAAAAGTGAATGTAAAGTGTCTAAAAGTTTATTGATATGGTAAGTAGCAGGAGCAAGGCTTAAGAGACCATCTCTTTTGCCTACGCTATGTTCTTTCTTAAACTTTTAAAAGTATGCTTATACATGGCTTAATTCTCACTTCTGTGCGGAGTAGACACTGCTGAATGTATATCTTTACCTTGATCAACTCACACTCATGCCAGTATGCATTTTCAAGCTGCCACCGATGGAAATGGTAGAGGAGTGCCCAGGTTGCAGACCATGGTAAATTATGTTGGTGCTGCGTATTATCACTGAATTCCTGGTACATGTGTAGATATTCTACCTGCGTACTTGAAAGGCATGGCTCTATGGAGAACAATGGGGAGGAAAAAATGGAAGCTCTTTCTCTCCAGAACAATGAAAATGTTTTCTTTATTTAAATGTTTACATATTTTTAAATGAACATGGGTACTGGGGCTATAAGAGTATGAGCGTATCACTGGTTACATCAACCAGTTATCATAAACTGTGCCTTCAGATAACCTTGAAGTTAGCGTCTTTAGTGCTGCTGTAGTTGATCAGACGTTTTCAATAGCAGCCATAGTTCATTTAATCCTGTAAACATACAACTGTCTGTAGGAGTTGTGCCACAACATCCAAGAACATGAGAGTGTTGCTGCAGCTGTTCAGCTTCACAACCTAGAGTCCTGCCCTGCTTCCACCAGGAAAGATGCTGAAGAAGTCTCTGAAATTTGGGCACTGTAGAAAATGAATGTGAAATTAACACTCCCTATTGATACACCTGCCCAGTGATCTCAAAACTATTTCTTTCTACTTTGTGATTTTTGCAGTTTTCTTGTTGTGCTAAGGTCAATAGTGTAAGCTATGAAATCACTTTATATTTCAAGTATTATGAAACTTATTGCAATATTTTACACAGAAAACTTTTTCAAGTTGATGATTCAAGTGCTTACTATGAAATTTTCTTGATGCTTTTAAGCCCATTTATTTGGACTTTGCTGCCTAGACTGCATGAATGTTCTGCCCATTTGATTATTCATTTCAGTTTCTATTATGCTACTGACATGCAGTTTTATTTCTTATTAATCTCATTTGGCCTCAGTGTGACTTCTTGGCAGCATCAGTAATTGTACATTTTCTAAACTCAGAAAGATCAAAATGAGGTTGTATTACATGACTCAGGCTAATGTTTTTAAAATCTAGGGTAGCAATCTTTTTTAGCATATGATTCTGACCTAAAATTAAACCGTAGCATCTATACTTTATGATTTTTATGAAATTGAATTATAATCCTGAAGGAAATAACTACATTCTTGGTACAGTCCATCCCCCTCCCCACAAAGTAACATCTGTGCTGTGTAACTCTTGAATTTAAACTAAGCAGTGGGATTGATTAATGACTAGATTATTTCTCATTATTTGTACTTCTCTCTTTGGTGGGACTACACGTCATTCTGAGTTACAATTCTGGAATATTTTAACAGAATGTCTGTTTTCTAGTTCTTCAGGTATAATATATTACTTCTGGAAAAGCTTGCTCCCAGATAAAATAAGATAATTGTTTGTGGCTTTGGTCATGGAACTTATACAGAGGCAAAAGGCTGTAATTGCTGGATTGAAAGAAACTTTCTGTCTTCTGTGAATTTTGTGTCGTTGTTGGTGCATTCTCCTTTGACAACTGGCGCTGTTCATATATTGACATTCAGTTGTGTTAGTCCTGTCTTTTTAATGTGAAATCAGTGGCAGAGAGGAAAATTTACAGAGCTGTTCACACTGTAGTTTCAAACCCATATTTCCCTGCACACTGCAGAAAGAGAAAATTGCACTGCAGCGGCTCACTGACAAGTGTAGCACATCAAAATACCCAGGAAGTGGTGGGTACATAAGTGTTCACTTAACAGCATGAAATGTAAAAGTGAATCTGAAATGAGTTCATAAATGTTGAGATAACTTCAGGCACAGTGTCAAGATCACGTAGCTGAGAAAGGTATATATTTCTAATTTTATAAAAAGGTTTTGCAGGTAATTCCCCAATGAATTCACACTCACATTTTTTAGCTATACCACAGCACTCTGCCACAGGAGTTCTGCCAGGTTTGGTGCTCTGTATATTCAGCAGCAAACAATGAAGAGCTCCCAGACCAAGGAACAGATCATTGAATTAGTGAAAGCATGGTTAGCAGAGCTCTGAGAGTGAATGCTAATCGAGTGGAACAGCATAAATAATTTTCCGACCCTTTCCCATGCTTTTCAGTATATATTGGATCTGGGTCACATGACTGTGTTGTCCCAGTCCAACACAGATCACGTCCAAGATGTGATCACATTCACAGAAACTCTAGGTAAGTTAATTGAAAATATACGTCATTCCAGGAAAAGGAACTGTGTTTTCTGTCCAGACAGATATAAAATTTCCTATGTTCATTTATCCTTTTTTTACACAAGTGAGAGAAATAATTATGATATCCTGGCTGTGGGATTCTCAAAGACCACACCATTTTCATCTTTTAATAATGTTTGAGACAGATTTATGTCTTGGGTAAAATGAAGAGGGCAGTCTCCAAATGGAACAAGTTCTTATCATGGATGAAATACCAATAGCACTGCTGATTTGTAGGACTGATACCTTCTGTAAATACTACACACAACTTGTAACTTCCAGAATTAACTGAGAAATGTTTAACAGGATACAAGGTACTACTGTCCACATTTTGAGGTCATGTTTCGTATTTATCCAAACGCAGGATAAACCTGAGACTAAGATCAATACACTGACACTTAGAAAAAAATAACTTATGATCACTTTCATGTGAAAAAAATGAATACAGATAGTAACTGTCATTTCAAACATTGTGTTCATCCCTCTGGGACCATAGAAACCCAACATTTTTCTGGAAAACCTATCTTTTCAGGAGAGAGTGAAGAGTCAGAATAATATTGGGACAATCGTATTTTTCACAAGAATGAAGATTTGTAAATTCAACCTCTTGGCCAAAACAAAAAGTTCCCTTATCCCAAATTACTCTTGTATCTTCAATTAATGTGTTTTATTCCCTGTCCTAAATGGCCAAGTAGAACTAAGTTGCTGTAAGCAGTAACTATGTTGCGCTGGTACATGTATATAGTATTACAGACAACTTTCAGTAAGGTACTTTAAATTATGCTACACTTACAGAGCATGCACTGAGGTAGCCAGCATGGAGCAGCTAACATTTATAACTTGTTCACTTGTGACTTATTTAAGCCGGACTTTAATGCAATGCAAATGCAGGATAAAAGTAAGGTAGTTCAAGGAAATCTATGCTGGATGAACAAACCCCGACCATCCTTGGATTTGTAATTTATAAAAGAGAATAAAGAGGTCATCTTAGATTTAGATAAATACTGCGTATCCAAAATGAATCTGATGCTTAGTAGGATCTTGTCATGTAGCCCTAGGAATAGACTGCATTTAGTTTGAACTTGCCATGGGTTTTAGGAGAGGTTGTTTTGTTTGGTTGGTTGGGTTTTTTTTTCTTCTCGTGTCTGCACTAAATTCATATAGAGTAGTTCTCCTACTAAATGTACTTGATACATTTTCCTTAAAGATTGTATCCAAACTTTTAAAGTCATAATTTGTAATTTGATTTGATGGAGTTTATTTAAAAAGGCATTTGGCATGACAGTAGAAATTGAGAGACAGTAATATTCAGGCCCTTTATTATATAGATATTTCATACGAATGTATGCTAATCTTTCAGTATAAAAACAATGAACACTCCTTACTTAAAAGCAATAGCATTCCTTACTGCCTCAAAAAGCAAGTCTCCTCACAGCTACTGGAAGTATTGTTTCAGGAACTAATTTCAGATATTATTTCAGATATGTTATTTCAGACATAATGGCAGTCAACCCATTTAGGCTTCTGCCCACACACTGATCTTTGCATCTCCCGGATAAAAGAAGATACTAGCGTAGTGTACTGGTCCAGTCTTCAGGACTGTTTTTTGTGATGTATGCCCAATTAAAAATTTAAACAGTGCCACCATAAGTGTCAAGATGTCGCCAGGACATCTCTAATTGCATTCACTCCCTGCCTCAAGCAGCAGCTGATGTTTCTGTGGCAACATCTGGCAGATGATAAGCAGGCAGTGTATACAATAGGCAATAGAAATATGCCATAAGTGTTCTCTGAAGAAAAGCCAAAATGGTAGGGAAGGAAAGCACAGTGTAAGTTTCACTTTTGCCATATGAACAAGTATCTACTAGCTGGTATAGTCTGGCTCTGAAAGTTATGTTAATCTGAGAATGAAAGTTATGTTTAGAGATCTTTTTCAGTAGTTGATGCAATATGATTAGAGAATGCTATTACATCTTGACTTTTCAAATTTGCAAGCAGATGTAGATAGGTTCACAGTGAAGTAGTCTGCGTTCTACAAAGCAGTTTCTCTTAATATGCCTGTAACTTTGCACTAATGGGATAGGACTTCAGAGGGTAGAAAAGTATATTTGGTTAAAAAATTATATTTAGCAGCAACTTGGAGTCAGGTTTAAAATGATGAATGTTGAGAGAAATTACAGATGACAGTAAGAGCACACAATATAGTTTCTCTGTGATTCTTGGCTGATCCCTGAGTGTAAAACCAAAATAGACTTATGATCATGTCAAAGTGAGGTAAAAGTTAGAAATAAAGAATGAGTATGAAAAGAACTTCAAAGACTGAAACTTTTGTGCTCAGAAAGTGAGGATGTGAAAGAGATGTTATGATTAACAACTTTTGGTCCCAAATATAGTCAAATATTATCATCTTTCCTTCTGGCAAAAATGACATCTACTACTTTCTGCTATTGTTGTCAGTACTGCAGAACCAAAACAGTTATGTGAGACCAATCTGCTTTTTTTCTGGTTTGTGCGTCATCACTGCAATTGTTCATGAGACTCCTGTTACATAAATGTTATTGCTGATTGTGATTCACGGGCAGAAAAGAATGAAGTTGACTTCCAGACCCCAAGTGGCATTTGCAGATCTGAGTGAGGAAAGGTGTTTTATAAACTTAGCTTATGTAATTTGGTTCTCTGAGAATCAGTGCACAATAAAATCTCAATGCCTTTGGAGTTGACTCAAAGTTTATTTTTCAGTTATTTTCAGTTATGACTACAGTTTATTCAGTTATTGAAAGAACACTGACTTGTTTGTAATTTATTGCTGCTGCAGGTGTTAACTTAATCAACCAGGAATATAGTTTATAATAGACTGCTCATCCTGTTTGCAGCTTGCCAGGACAGTTTGTGCTAGTGGCCAGGAGCAAGCTCCAGGTCAAATGGGAAATCTTTTCCAGGCTGCTGGTTTTCCTTTGGTGCTTATACCCTTTCCCTATCATTTTCTCTCCCTTGTCCAGTTGAAGAGGGGAGTGACAGAGCCACTTTGGTGGGCACCCAAATTTGTGTTCAATGTTTATCCACTACTATAACTAATACAAAATATCCAGTAGCTTTCATGCATGTTGTTGCAGTCTCTCACTTTTCTGATCCTATTATTCAACATGTAAATATCTACAGGTAATGAACTTACAGGACAAATTATGCAGCCTGCAGGAGCTGTGGTTTTACAAACAGCATAATATTCCATTATTAGCAGGTGCAGTTTGTTGTTTAATGTTTAAGCACCATGTCTGATTGCATCCACAAATCATGGACAGAGACATCAAAGTGACATAAACCAGCCTTGCAAAAAGGGAACCAGACTGAAATGCAAGCCCACCATATGCATAAGTGAAAGTGCTTACAGCTATTTAATTTATCAGGCTGTTCATTTCATCCAAATTCAGCCAAAGCAAGTTAAAAAAAAGACTTACTGTTAGTTCATTGTCTAATGCACCTGCAAGTGTAGTCTCTTTTCAGTAGTGTTTTACAGAAAAATGTACAGGTACAAATAGAGCAACATCCTCCTCCAGAGCGCTCTGTATGAAAATGAGTTGCCACTAAAAAGTGGAGGAATTTCCAGCATGGTCTTTGGGGGAAAAATGTTTCATATTTCAGCTACTATGTCCAGCGTAAAGCACAGTGGAAATTTGGAGAATTTTAAGGAGGTACATGGAAGTCTGGATGGATAGAGTCTGAACTCAAATTTAAGTGTGCAGTTTTTAAAAGTAAACCTCTTGATTGTTTGAGGGAGCCCAGAGATGAATATTTCTGAGCCTTTAGCAGGACTTTGTAAAATTGTTAGGCTAAGAAACTATAGCTGAAAAAATTATCTACATTTAAAAAATGTAGATCAAAATGTAGCTTTTTTGTGGAGTATGGAGGTAATACATGAAATATAGGTAACTGAAAAGGGATAAAAAGCCTCTGAGATACGTTTTTTTCTTTCAGGAATTGCTAGTAGGACTTTTTTTTTTTGTCAGAGTTTCCTGTCATCAATCTTCACAAATCAGAATATCAAAAACCTTTTGAAGGACACCAGGCTCATGGAAAAAAACATAGAGGCAATAGATTAAAAAAAAGATGAAGGTTACGTATGAGATGTCCCCTATATGACAAAAGTCACCTTTCCTTTTACAGTAATTGGTCTTAAACTGCAATTATTTTTGAGATGTTGTTTGCCTGCCAGTGACATCAGGAACAAACATAATGCACAAGGCTACAATCACTTACTTCACAGTGAGCATTTCATTGCCCAAAGGTGACATGACTGGTTTGCTGCAACACACACTGATGATACTGGTTTAATAAGCAGAAATCTAGAGTTGTCTGTACAGAACGGAAAGACAGAGTATATAGAATTACTAGCAGTATATTGTGTATTCTCATTTCATGTTGATGATTTTGGTGTTGAACTCGTTTTGAGAAGACAGTCTTGTGTTTACAGTAACGTGCTTCTGAAACAAATAGTAATGGTTTCAAACAGCTGCAGTGCCTTCTTGGACTAGGGGGTATTTGCATCTTCCCCTGCAGCATAGAGCAGTGTGGGGCTGCCCTCCCTGGAGGTAGTCCTAGAATGGAAATATGAATCTGGAAAGGACAATTCCTCTTCTCACCAGCTCTTGGCACAAGGTCTCCAGGCCCTCTTGTTGTCTGATTCTTTCTTATCCTAGGTTAATTTGGTAGCATCGGAACTTTGTGACTTCGATTAACTGTATTTTAATTGTGGTAAGAGCCTCACAAATAGAGCTAGTCAAATTACTTCAGTGCTCAAGCTTTATTGAAAAAGGCATTTCAGTTTATGGCTCTCTGGGTTCAAATTAAATGCAGCATTATCCACTGCATATTTATGTATTTGTTTCTTGCTCTTTGAGTGGTAATGAAGTGATGTTTTAAATGAAGTTTAATAAAGCCTAGCCTGAGAAAAATGCTTCTGAGATAGCTACGTTGACTGAAACCTCTGTAAGCCAATTAGTCATATTCCCTTGTTTAAAGTCTTACCTGGTTTACAAAACTCTTCTGTGCACAAATAACTTTTGTATTCTTGTATTAAAACTTTTAAAAGAATCTCTAAAAGTACCTTTTAGGCAAAACTGTGTAGAGACTTTTCTTTCCTCTTGGTCTACATGGTATAGTTCTTACTACTCAGTGTCATGGCTTAAACCACTGATTAAGTGAATGTTACAGCTGAATCTAGGACACTTAGATACAACTTGTTGTTTCTGATAATAGACTGAGATAGACCTTTCCACTTGTAACAAATATGATTGACTCCCCTTTCTGAAGTCTCCACTGTCAAGCACTAATATAAGAACTTTGTACCTACTCTTTTAAACAGTCATCTCTTCTACCTTTTTAAAATTCAAAACCTTCCATAAATAAGAAGACCTCTGCAGTGAAAATTAGAAGAAGAACAAAACAGAGACATATGAATCTGGAAAATACGATTCTATACTTTGTCTTACAGTATGCTAAATTCATGTTATTTTTTTATGTCTGCTAGATTTGGAGACATGTCCTCTTCATTTCCAATGTGTTTATTTGACCTCCTTTCAGGTTAGTTTATAAATGTCATATTTTGAAAAAGTGCCATTGTAGGCTAGTAATAATGGTAGAATATTCAGGGATTTTCACAGTCACATACTTCTACACATAAGAACTATATATATAGTTCTCTGTGTGTATACATATATACACATATGTCTGTATAGTTTTCCTATATCTTTCTGTGTCTGTAATAAAATATCTAAACAATTTCCTTGTGTAAAAATTTAGGAGTTTGGATTTAGATATCAGGGTTTAAATTTAAATTGGTTGGAAAGTTATCTCCCATAATCTGTTACAAAGCTTCCATCTAATTTTAGAATTACAGAATGGTTTGGGTTGGAAGGGACCTTAGAGATCATATGGTTCCAATCCTCCCTGCCACGGGTAGGGACGCCTTCCACTAGACCAGGTTGCTCAAAGACATCAAAAGTTTCAGCAGAATCGTCACCAATGCCAGATAAGGATAGCCATGACTTTTTTAGTTCTGTATCTGTAGTTCAGTGCAGACTACAGCCTGGCCCTGCTGGCAGTGTGCGCTCGCAGCCCAGAAGGCCAACCGTATCCTGGGCTGCATCAAAAGGAGCGTGACCAGCAGGTCGAAGGAGGTGATCCTGCCCCTTTACTCTGCTCTTGTGAGAACTCACCTGGAGTATTGTGTGCAGTTCTGGTGTCCTCAACATAAAAAGGACATGAAACTGTTGGAAAAAGTCCAGAGGAGGGCCATGAGGATGATCAGGGGACTGGAGAACCTCCCACTGAGAAAGTTGGGGCTGTTCAGGCTGGAGAAGAGAAGGCTGCGTGGAGACCTCATAGCAGCCTTCCAGTATCTGAAGGGGGCCTATAGGGACTGTAGTGAAAGGACAAGCAGTAATGAGTCAAAAATTAAACAGGGGAAGTTTAGATTGGATATAAGGAAGAAATTTTTTCCTGTTAGGGTGGTGAGGCACTGGAATGGTTTGCCCAGGGAGGTTGTGAATGCTCCATCCCTGGCAGTGTTCAAGACCAGGTTGGACGAAGCCTTGGGTGGCATGGTTTAGTGGGAGGTGTCCCTGCCCATGGCAGGGGGGTTGGAACTTGATGATCTTAAGGTCCTTTCCAGCCCTAACTATTCTATGATTCTATGGTTCTATGGTCTAGAGTTCTTGTGTTTATACAGGGAGTGCTATTGCTACTAGAAAATGGCTTTCTGAAGCTGGATTGGATAAAACAAATGCTCTGAAACAGTAGTTAGGCAGAGGGACATTGCAGTAGGTAAAACATCGCAGGTCAACAGTCTTGTGCAAATTTATGGGTTTTATCATTAGCTTCAGAAATTCACAAGAGACAAGAATTCAAGTGATAAAATACAGAAAGTACTGACCAAAATCAAGAGGCCTGTTAAAAGTGCAGAGGACACTAGTGGGAGGCTTTGTTATTTTCCTATATGTTTTCTGTGAGCAGAATGAATAAGGTGGGGTGGGGGAAGTAAATAGCAGCCAAGGCCTTGTCAGTAATTGGTAGCAGCTGTGGTAATCCCCAGGTTTGAGCTTTAGCTCTGAGTTGTACAGGGTGTCCTTTCCAACCCTAATGATTCTACGATTCTAGAACGTGCTGGATCACTTGCTGTCACTGTGATGTGTCCCAGACAGCTAAGCGGCGAATTAGAGCCACCCATGAAGATGCTGTTGTAGGAAGTAATGTGTCTATACTACTGCAGAAGTTGGGGTGGGTGGTGAGGAAGGTAACAAAAGCCCAGGGAAAGTAAGGTGGCTGTAGTTCAGAGTCCCAGGGAAAGTAAGGTGGCTGTAGTTCAGAGTCCCGGGGAAAGTAAGGTGGCTGTAGTTCAGAGTCCCAAGAGGGAAAAGAACACTCTCTTGATTGTAGCTGTTTGCAGTGTAGATCTCCTGCTTGGGAGGAACAAGCCCTTCTGGGCAGCAATTCCTCTCAATCTGAGGAAAATAGAACAAAAGAATTGTATCCTGAAGGTGCCTGTTTCTCTCCATTGCAGACATCTAAACATAGTTGCCCTGAATCACACCTGTGATGTCTGCTCCTTGGGAGTAAGCCTTCAGGCAACTTCTCAGGATCAGTGGGCTTAAAGCCATGATTCTGATCCATGTGTTTTGATACAAATATAGCAGCCTGCCAGTGTCCAGCAGGGAAAACTGGGTCAGATATATGGAACACACTAGATCTATAAACTACAAAAGATAAGTGTTTGTCCTGTGCCCAAGTGGTAGGTATGGACTTACATAAGTAGATCTGGTGGAGTGTAAAGCAAGCAGAATTGTCTAAAGCAAGTGTAAACTAGCAGAATTGTGTGACAATTGTAAAGTTCAATTCTAACTCCTTCAAGCTATGGAATAGATTAATGCTTCTGCAGATTTTCCATTATTTTACATCTTCATCTTCCATTCTTTGCTGTTTTGACTGTGAATTGATGAGTGCTTGCTATGCCAATTTACATTTACATCTTGGCCTGTTTTTTGTCTCTGTTGTGACAGGAAATAGAATTCATGTATCTTACTAATACATTGTTCCAGCCAAAAGGCACAGAAAAATGTAAAAATGATATGGGATGATTGAGAAAACGGGAGTTTTGGGAAAGAGCAAAAGAAGTGTAATGGTCAGGCAGCATTAAGAGGAAGCTAGCATCAAGATGTGGAGGCATATCCACTTTAAATCACGGCAGACAAGTAAGAAAAGACCCCTTTTCATTGTACAACTTCTCCTATAAAAATCTGAGAGTAAAATCTCTTTCGCAATACAACACAAGCCCTTAAAGCCTTGAAATAAATCTTTTGTATTATGGAAGGTGACTATCAGACGGCAGGGAAGAAGAAAGGCAAAGAATTAATAGTCATTAATATAGATGAGACTCATCAAACAGTTTTAGCTGAGGATAGAGGGAAATGTTTTGAAAATGTGAAAACATTTCATTTAAACAGATTCAAAATTAAGTGGCTGATATTAAAATGCAGCGCTAGTTGATAAGAAATGCTTAGCTTTTCAAACGAGAAAACAAAACAAAACAAAAAAAAAAGGAAATGTTTAGATATGATTATATATTCCAGTAATATACCAAAACATGGTACTTTGTGCAAAAAATATTTGAGCTTAAATCAAATTGAAGTTTTTCGTACTTTTTCCTAAAAATTGTTAGAAATCTTGTTCAATTTGCTCCATTTTCATATAATTTATTTAATTTGGTATTGAAACAAAATGCATTTCTCTCTTAAATGGCATCACAGCTGATTACTGAAATGTTCATGTAGCACTGACTATGCCTCCCTAGCAAAAGCTTTTATTTGCTGATTCTGTTCTTAATTTATTTCTTAGACTATTTGTGAGGCATCAAGGATATTTTCCATCTGATACTGTGTAACGTTTCCCAACTCGTTACTAGATTCCCAATGTAGAATTGAGCTGACAGCAGCTTTTGCAGTCAGGTCTATTGCATGGGTATCTTATTTCCTTTGAGTAAAGGAAAGTAAAATTAGATCTTAAGTGAAGGACATAGTGCCAGTCCCACAACTGGGTTCAGATCTCATCAGGATATACACGGAAATGAGTGGATTACTTGCACTTTACAGTTATTTATCCCATGTTCAGACATTATCACAGTCAGATTCTTAAAAATTTGCAGCAGGAACATGAATATGTTTTAGATTTTCTTGAATACCTAGAATTTGGATTTTCTAGAAAGTGCATGTGTGCCTGTCAAATAGCTGACCTTCTCCCTAACTTTAGCATTAAAGCCCCAGAGCACTCTCAACAAACTATTACCAATATCCAAAAGAACTGATTTTTTTCATCATGTTACTCTTGAGTAACATGATGAATTAAATTGTTCTAAGTTAAATGTATGTCTTTAACAAAGGAAAAACATGTTTCTAATGTACTTAACCACTTAATTTTTATCTTGAAGCCTATAGAACCTAAAGATCTCAGAAATTTATTTTAGGTAAAATAACATATAGCAGAGTAAGTGCTGCCTAGAAATACTGTTCAAAATATCTTAAAATTATCTCTGAAAGAAATTGGATAGGTTCAGAGAAACTTACGATTTAGATACCATTTTTTTTCTGAATCATCTTTAATTTTTATCAGATAGCTCTTTATTGATTTTAGTGTGGTGAAGGCAAAATGAGAGGGGGTGGGAGGTGGGAGTGGGTTTAATTTATCCGAAGTCAGGAACCATCTCTTCACTGTTGCCTTCTTGGCAGAGATTATTACAGTAACATCCACATAGGAGCATGATATAGGCTTCTTCTTTTATCCCAGACTAGACTCAGTCACCCCTCCTCCTGCATATGATTCTTAACAGCCCCACATCCAAACTCCTGGAAATCCTAGACTGGTGTTAGATGGGATCTGTGGACCCATGTTAGTTGCATCTGTAGCCTTTGAGATGATCTTATGCCTTGGTCTTTTCATATTCACCCCTTAGTCTTTTCATATTCACCCAAGGTTAGTATAAACACCAAAAAAGCTTAATGTGCAAACAAGCCTTATTTTAGTAGAAGATTATGTACCAGAACTAAAGAATAAAATACACCAAACAGTGTTTTTATTTTATACTTAACACTTAGAGCTCTCTCTGCTTGAACTGCTGTCTCAGCCACACTGGAAGAACTAAGGAAGTCTGTTTGTCTTGCTGCTTCTGCTCCAAGTCTCCCAGGACTGACTTGATCTGTGGTTTTGAGATTGCTTCTTAACCCTGCTTTTTCCCCAAGGCTGAACCCCGAATCCTCTTTCAAACACCTCCAAGTCTCTCTTCTAGTTCCTGTCCTAGTAGGTCTGCCAGGGATTTATGCCAATTATACCAACAATGTCTCAGTCCCCAGACCTGCTTTATATTGTTCTGATCCCTCTTCAGAAGTTTCTTTTAGTTTCCTTTGCCAGTGTAATTCCTAATAATTCAGTCTTAACAACACTGTTGTGCTGAGCATAGGACCACTCTTCCAATTCTGTAGCTTTTAAAAATGAAGTGACACTGTTATTTGCTCTCTGAATTTCCCTGTCTGGATGTTTTTTTTTCATAGTAGGTGGTTCATGCCATGTTTATATTTCATAGTGCATTGTCTCTCAAGATAAAATACTCTGGGTTTTCGATCATGTATTATCACATATTCCAGAGCAGACTGAAGGTGATCAGGGAGGTTTGATTTGATTCCATAGTGGTTTACAACTACTTGATTCTCTTGCAAATCATAATAGAGGAGACGGGAGGGATGTGAGGGTCTCTAGAGGATAGGAGTCCCTTTCAGGGCTCCAAGTGCAGGCCAACTACATACTGCCAATTGTTTATCCAACCTTTTCCTCAAAAGTAATCCTTTTAAAAGGATCCTTTTAAAAAAGCCTCCTTACCAGATCACTCTGATGTTTCATTATTGTTCAGCTTGATTTTTATTTTTTTCTAAATATCTGACCTAAATCTTCTTTGTTACAATTTAATCCTGTTATTTCTTGCCTGATTCAGAAGTAACATGGAGAGCAGTTCATTCCCTTTCTATTCACAACTATTACTTACTTTTAAAATGTTACTGCATTATCTGCTTAGCATTTTCTGCTGGATTTTGAATCACCCTGGCTCTGTCAATTTTTTCCTCTAGGTCAAGTTTCCCTAAACTCTGGATCATTCTTGTTGTCCTGCTCCAATCCATCTGTAATTGTTCCAGATATTTCTTACTCAGGCTGGACTTCACCCCCTGCTGAATAGCTATCCAAAATAAAGGACTGAGGGTTTAAGCTCTATATGCTCTTAATTTTTTAATTTTTTTTTTCTCTTCATGCACCTTACCCCGCCCTGGCTTCTTTTGCCAACTTCCCTTGATCTTAACAGTGACATTTTTTTTGTTCATCTTTTCTGCATTTTTTTTACGTTTTGGCCTCCTCGCTGTCTTTGCCTTCTGTGCTACAATACTGTGTTTGTCAGACCTAGAGTTTCATATGAGAGATGCCATTTTCCTAATCACAGAGCATGATATTTTTCCTCCTTTCTTCTCTGTTTTTCATTATACATTTAAAAAATTATATGCTAAGTTCATCACTTTAGGCACTTAGTGACATTTCCAACATTAGACTTTCTATTTTCTTGTCAGTGTTGCTGTCGCTGCACTTTCCACCAACTATGTTCAGTGGTGATGATTGCTCAGGTTTTACCCAGAGCTCTTTCCTTATTAGTATTTTGATATTTTCCTGTTAACCTTTCATTTTTTGGAAGGGGAGATGGCATCTGTGTAAGATGGGCACTTCATCTAAGTGCTGCCAGGAAAAAAGAAAAAAAGTGTTTAAAACTTTTTAATTTTCTCCCTTTTGTGCTAAAATATCATCTGGGCATATCAAGAATTCCCACATTCTTTTTCCATTAGTAGTCTGCAGAATTTTATTAATATTCATTTTACGCAAAGTTTGTCCAGCTCAAAGGTTAAGATTACTTCCTTTCAAATTCAGGTTCGAAAAATTACAGATATCTGTAATTTCTTGTGCTCCAGGTGCTGTCATTGTCAGAGCTCTGGCACTGGAAATGCATCATCCACAGTTACTGAGTGACAGGTAGGACTAGTTGCCTTCTCTGGTTGTGTGAGGGAACCTGGTAAGGGACAAGTGACATTGACTGAGGTGGAGGAGACAAGTGACAGATGGGATTCTGGAGGAAGAAACACATATGTCAGTGGGAGAGGTTTGTCTGCGTGTTGTGTGTCTGTGTGTAGAAGACAAAAAAGTGGAGGGAAAATGGTTTTTAAATATTATGCTGCAGAATTCATCTGGTTTTGTGGGAATTCTTTAAATTTTTCTTTCCTCTTCTTAAAGCAATATGACAGTTGTGGGCAGCAAGGCAAAGAAATTCAGTTGTATTGCTATGAAGATAACAATTCAGTTGCACAGCTTTCAGTAGCTGGTAGCAAGAACAAAGATACGCATATGCCGTATGGTTTTAATACCATTTCTTCCCTAACCAATTCACCACTCTTGAAAGAGGTTATGCATGCGGGTGTAAGTGTATTTGTACAGCAGAAGTAACGATAGTGACTCTGTAAAGTTGCATCAAATAATGCAAAGCACATTTCTACACTGAATGTCTTGGACATGCTAGGTGTTACATTTTACGTATTTGACAGGGACTACAGCCTGCAGTGTATGAACAATTATAATTCCCTAAGTGGTGGTTTGTTGAGAAAGTGCTCTGCAATTTATGTATTTTTCCTCCATTGTCTAGTGATGTAACATTAATGGAATTTCCCCAATCTTTAAAATAGCTTTTCTAATATTCATTGAGCCTTTCAAAAAAATGATTTAATTGTAGCTATAAATCCCTTGATGCATGAACCATATTGATTTTTTTTTTCCAAAGCAATCTAATGGAATTATAATTTTCCTGTCAGGAAATCTTTGTAATAGAAGAAAAAGTCTATAACAGTGCATCTGCAAAGTGTCAGAAAAACTGGGATTACTGAGTGAGATTTTATTTTTGTTTCATTTTATTTTATTTATCTTCATTTTCATGTTGCATTTTTACATTTCCCCATATAAAAGACTGAAACAGATTGATGTAGATATACTAGTTCAAGAGATATGATAGGTGAGAATTTCAATGCTACTAAGAAGTTTTACACTGAATAAAAGTATCTTGATGGTACTACAGAGCTAAAAAATACTTCAGTATCTTCTGTTTCACCTTTCATCTGTGAATTCTCTGCTGCAGCTCTTGGAGGCATAGCCCCTCCATGGAAAGTGGGCAAAATAAAAAAATTCTAGAAATGTTTGCACATAATGTTATTTCCATCAACAGAAAACAAAGATTCTGCAATTTCCTAAACTGAATAATCTGCATTTTGTTAGCTGGGGTCTTCTTAAAAAGAAGTAATATTTCATCATCTCTAGAGAAAGATAATACTGTCTACTTAAGCAAATAAATACTAAATAAATACTGAATACTAATAAATACTAAATAAATACTAAAGCAAAAAACATTACAGCAGTTTCCATGGTGCAAGTAAATTTGGAGAGGGGAATTCTTTGCCAGTATATGTGTTACTTTTGGCCTTATTTTCAGACCATCATAGCGAACTCAAATTTCAATACTATTTCAGGATTAGTACCATCACTTTGCAATATATGCAGTCAGATCAAAACTGATGTTATCTCATGTAACAGTGATGTTGGCCTTCAAGCTTATTTTCTGGTAACTCATTAAATCTTCATGTAAGAGCTCTGAACTGGGAGAGCAGATCACCTTTATTCTCTATCACATTTATATGAACCATTAAAATATTGAGCTCCATCTGGTGATGCTTGTTCTTCTGTGTCATACAGGATATGTTTTCACCCAGCACCTTATGTCAATAGACACATTGGGAGCAGCAGTAATTGATCAATAGTGGAGCTCGTGTTTAGGCTTCTGCCTCGTCAGTACATTGTGCCATGTATGGACATTACTTTATCACAACAAATTAGAACAGTCCAAATAATTTGCCCTTGTCATATATTGACCTTGTTTCATTTAAGGCACACCTAGCAAACTAGAAGGATTTATACAGAGATGCACAAAGGATCCAGTATTCTCACATCTTAAAGATATTATTATGTATTTCAATTTCCTCTTGTCTCCAGTTAAACTCTAATTAAGCTAGCTTTGCTTAGGAAACTTAATTTTTTTCTTCTATTTCTATATGTATTTTCTAGCATCAGATGATCTAATAATATACAGAAGTCAAATTACTTTGAGCTTAGCTAAGCAGAGACAGAAAAATCATGCAGACAATGAATTATTAGGAATTTCCTCTCTGCACTGGACCATAATGTTTCATTTCATGATCAACCTGAAACTGTGACTTGGTGAAGCCAGCACCTCAAGATGGATTTGCCTTTATCTCTTGTTGTTTTGCATATTTAGTTTTTGTTAAAAACCCTTCATTTAGCTGGGTCTTGCATTTTCTTTGATGCCTTTCCTTTCCCGGAAAATGGGTACCTTCAGTAAGTCTGAGAAGGTGCTGTCAGAATGGTCTGAAGGTGCTGTCAGAATGGTCTTCTGTGACTTTCCTGCAGAGCAGTTGCACATGTGTGTCCTGCATAACCAGCCATGGTGCAGAGACCTGCATGGTGCACCCACCCCAATCCCCCCCCCCCCAAGTGTTTTCAAGTGATTTAGCAGGTATTACAGTCATGTCAGCATTGGGTAGCACCTAACCTAATCAGCCGCGCTGACATGACTGCATTAACCCCACTACTCCCTCTACAGACTGGAGGCCTAACACCTCTGCCTGTAATTCCTCAAGTTTCGGGTATGTAGCTGACTTGAAGAACTCAGGGCTTCATTGTGCCATGTAGACTGAACTAAAACATTTCTCCTGATAGCGTTATTTGGAGTAGGCTCTTGCTCAGCCATGGTCTTGTTGAATTCACTGGTATCTCCTTTTATGAAGAGTTTTGCACTACGCTGTCAAATACAGAGGTATACAGACTGTAAGAGAGAGCCACAGGGCAGTTCACTGCATCATGGAAAGTGTTGACACTGAGAAGACTTTGGATTCTACATTGATACAATCATAGAAATATTTTTTGTCTTCCTTGATTGCATGAGCTGAGAAACAAGACTGTGAAGAGGGAGTTGAACAACCAAATATCTTCTTCCTGGGAGAGTGTAGGCAGGTGCTCAGAACCTGAGCTGTGCAAAAGCTTGTACATCCATGTGAGGGGTCAGTGGTGGCCTTTGTGTCCAGAGATGCTGTAGTGCCCAGAGAATGTGCATGTCTCCATCCACAGAGATATTCAAGACCCCACAAACTACTCTAGTTGACCCTGCTTTGAGCAGGGGTTTGGACTGGATGACTTCTGGAAGTCCCTTCCAACCTCTGTTATTTTTGGATGATATGATAAGCAGCTTATTCAGTTCCTCTAGGTTATTTGTATGCAGCAGCTATAATGAGCCTGCCTGCACATTTTGTGTGTTTGATTGATTATTAAGTTTGTGAAATTAGCTGTTGGGCAAAAAATGAATTGCCTTTTTCTCTGACAAAGCAATGTTTCTCCAATAAGCCTCCAAAAGCAAACATGAATATTTAATAGGCAATTCATTAAATGTAAGTATTTTCTACTTAAAAAAAAATATTAATGAGACATAAATCTGTACTGGAAAAATATTAGTTTTATATTTTACCCTTGGGATAAGTCACAAAGGAAGCTGCTTGCTAAAATGTAATTCAATTTTATGATGTATTTTTAACACCTGTGATGCCAAAAGTAAAATATTGTATGTAAGAGTCCTTTTTTGGCCCATGGTGCAGTCAAAAAGGTTTGCTGATTTTAATTATCACTGCATAAAATATTAACATTTTGATCTAAAATTGCAGCGTATAACTGATACCTCATGTAGAGACTTCATGTCAAATAATGTGTACATGAATAAAATTCATTATTCTGCTGAGAGGTTTATCTATCTGCATTTTTAAATCTGCAAATAATTAATTTCACATTTATAGTAATTTTCCAGTTTAGAGGAATTAAAAGATGCATCCTATCTGTCAGATTAAATCCATATGAAAAGGTGTTTTGTCACTGAAATATTACCCAGATGGGTCAAACCTGTATTCATTTGGTATTTGCTAATGGGGTTATCAAGAAATTTTTTATCATTGCCTCACAGTCAGATCAACCTATTCCATGAAGTTGGAAATATCATACTGCAGATATTTCTAATATTTCTGGGTATTGTTTTCATGGTTAAATAGATATACTGTTTCTAGGTTTCTGTACTGTGAGATCAGAATCCTGTGGATTCAGATGACGCTAGAATTAACGATATCCTGTCTTATGGTGTTTCTTATCTCAGAGGAATTTGTATCTCTCCAATTGCAGATTGTAAACTCATTGCACAGCAAACTTGAGCAGTGAGAATCTGCGTTTTCCTTCTACTCACATAATCTACCCTGTTCTTTAAGTTGCCCACCCACTCACACATTTTTGTTACATGAAAGGACATTTGCAAACATTTTCCCCTTGTTACTAACTCAGTCCTTTTCCAGCTTTGAGATCCTGCCAACTGCTGCTAGAAATTAAGCACTGTAACAACGACACCTGCTCTGAGCTGGATTAGATGACACATTGCCTGAATGCTAGCAATAGGCAGCCACCTGCCTGCATTACCAACTCTGCTGAAGCTGAACCTCTGGAAGTATTTTCAAAACTAAAAAAAAACTTCACCCCATCATCAAATTCTGCCTTGAGATGTCACGTAGAAGTAATTTTAAATTGTATCATGTGACTCTGTCCCCTTCTATCAAGTTATTCTAGATTTTATATGTCAACATCCTCTTACATCAAAATTGTTTTAACAATGACTCCCTATTTATTAGTTAGGGCTTTCTTTTTTACTCTTATTTTCATCCTTTCTGCTTTTGCCTTACAGTTTCTTGTAAGCCAAAAGCTTCTTAAAATACTAATTGAAATGTGAGCAGTATATTCCCCTTTTTCACTAAAACTGCACTTTGTACTGTATATTTGAAAGATATTGGCACTATTAATGACTAGATTCCTCTGGTCTATGAATGTGGATGTTAATGCTTGTGAGTATGTATTATTTTCCCTCAAACTAGACATATATTCACAGTATCCAAGTAATTATCCTGTGGTAATATATGCACTTCTGAAAAGTATTGGCAGTGTATTACTGCTGCTTTTCCAGTTCTGTGGAATTACCCTTGTGAATTTACATTTACATTAGTTTTGCAGAGGAATAATGGTTTAATCAACTAAAATTTGCTGGGTTTTGGTTTTCCACTTAGTTCACACGGCAAATCAATCTGTGATATTAACATAACAGAGTAATTCTCAAAAACAGTGGAACCTGAAGAAGTTACTATTAACTACTCTGCACTCAGATGTCATATGAAGCTTGATTCTAGAGAGAATTCTTACTAGAATTACTTAGAAGGATGTTGATTTTATCTCCTTTTCTGGCTTTTCCTGCATTTTGGCCTTCACCGTATGTTTGCCAAAAATTAAAGAACTCTGCATTCTGGGTTTTTAACTTGTCTTGCAGGGTCTTGCTTAAATAGTCAAGGTTTAATTCTGATTGCTGGATCTGTTTCAAAATCTTATTTATCTCCTTTTACTTATATGAGGAAGGCTCTAAAATGTAAGGAGAGGCGTGATCTTGAGTATTTTTTATTAAATGATGATAGAGAAAACACCTTATGGTAATCCTGCTTTCTTTTCCCTATTGTTATGCATACATAAATGGAAGTTTTTCTGCCTCAAGGCAGATAGGCAATTACACCATTCAACTGGAGACACTGTAATTTTATCCTTCTTCAAGGTTATATGCTGTGAATCTCTTTTCTCAGCTTTCTTAACTTTCGGACTCAAATGCTTGTATTAAGGTGAGTCCTACAGGTTGGTTCTGGTTTTTTTTTTTTTTTTGTCTTAAAATGAGGTGACAATATTTTTTATAACAAACCAAAAAAAGTCTTTGTTGGATGAGAATGTTTGACAGAAGATTCTAATCTCTGGCCTTGATCCTAGAAGACTGCCTGCAAATACGGCGAAATGTGGGCTTTTCAAGAGACATTCAATGTCGGCGTAACTTTACTTCTGTTGAGACTAACAATGATAACTACAGAACAGTCAGAGTCAAGTTAACAGTGAATATATCTATTTAAATCCTGCCATCAAAAGGAGTTAGAATGCCCACATGAGTACATGTGAGTTTAGTAGCTAGGATTTAAATTAAATAGCAGTTAACACCACTCTGTGCCCACATTCAGGAGAATAATAACCTGCCTTTTACAAGGTTTCCTTGGCCTAGCTGAGGACTGCAACTCAACAAAGCAGGTGTTTATGCTTTTGGAGTTACATATATGGCCCCTGCTTTAGTCTCTTCCACTCCTTGTATAGCAATACTGGAGAAGAATACGGAGCTTTGTTTTTAAACATATTTGTGGTTAATTTGTTTCTGTGGGGAATACAATGTCTGTATAAACTTAATTGTAAAGCAGAAAGGTGGTCTTGCCAAAAAGGCAAGTCTGTAGTATGTGGGCCTATATTCTAGGACTGGCAGCAATGATGTGGTACTAAAGTGGTTTGTCAGCAAAGCCAGAAGATTTGGGAATTAGTGAAAATCTCCAGTACAGAGATAGGGACTATAGAAAATTGTGATTATCAAATACTGACCTAATATTTTCAGGAACTATGGAATATGATTTCCAGCTGTAGAAGGAGGTTGGGGAGTGGAAAACAGGAGGAGGGGGAAATTACAGTCTGTGAAAAATAGTAGATTAATAGCACTGAACACTGAAACTCATTGCATATTGACTACCTGTAACCCAGACTCTGAACTTTGCTAATCTGAATTCTACCATACAAACCTGTTTTGAGGATTATGGTTCAGTTAAGCTATGTACACCTTGCTACTATTCTCAATAAGAATAATAATTAAAAAAAAATAAAAAGCAAGTTGTTTGATGAAAAACACCATTTTTGCACTGAATATTTTGAATTTTTATATATGTTCACATCCAGGTACTTGTAGTTTTCAACAAACATTTCTCTAGAGAAGAGTGCAGTTCTTCCATAGAAACTATTCTTTTCTCCAGCCCAATTCAGTGTGTTACCCAGAGGCTGTGAAATCTCTACCTGTGGGGAAATTCAGGACTCAATGAGAGAAGCCCCTGAGCAACCTGATCTAAGTTGGACCTGCTTTAGCTAGTGTTAACCCAGATGATACCCAGAGGTCCCTTCCAACCTAGATTAGTCTGAAGCTCTCTGATTTTTTCCCTTGTCACACTGGTGCACTGCCCTGAAGACCAGCAAGAATGTTATTATTGGCCAGAAGAAAATCTGGTTTGCTATAGGTATTCCTTCTCAAGAAATTAGTTTGAAACAACCAATTTATTTGAATGCTGGTGGCCTGCCAGTTATCGTATGGTGATAGCTTTACAGGCACGGTTGCTGCCTGTCAATTTCAAACACTTACTCCTTTTTTGTGTTTGCAAAGTGGTTTATCTCATTGTCTGTTCCTGCAATTCCTCTGTGTGTCTTTCTTCATCATCTAGACATCACTTTCTAGCAGATTGCTCATGTCAATAGTCATCTTACTTAAATTTCCAAGGGGAGCAATGTTACATTGATTTTTGTTTGCATGTTCCCATAATGTGAAATTGAGTTTACTTCTCCAAACCACTTAATGAGCCAAGCCTCAAAAGCCAATTAGAATGGAATAATACTCCTCTCCTCTCAATGAAACAGTCAGAAGCTGAAGGAGACTCTCTCTAAATACTAATCTAGCAAAGAGAGGTTAGGAGGTTCCATTTACTAAAGTATTTTTGTAACTAAGATGGTGCTCTTGATATTTTTTTTTTTTTTAGCCATTTTGATTAGCTATTTTCTCCTTAGATTAAGTGAATGTGACATTTCAGTCAATTACTCCATCTCGGTTTGTTCTTCTCTTTCCAGTCTCGGTTTTCTCAGGCTTTCTTAATGCTTTCCTTTGTGAGCAGTTAACATGAGCAAGACCAAGTGAAATAGATTTCCATATTAATAACTTAGCATTATTATCTCTTTCTTCTGAAAATAACTGAATCTCCCAAATGAATTTTAGTTAGATCTTCTGTTGAGAGAGCTGATAAAAAAACACTACAAGTGTTGAGTAAAAGATATGCTTTAAACATCTATATTGTAGTAACTATATGGAAGTTTTTCATGTTTCTGTGTGGCTACACTTATCACATAAATCAAATTTAGATTAAGATAATGTTCACTTCTGAAATGGCATCTCCACAAATGCTGCATTTTGGGCTGCATAAAAAGGAGCGTGACCAGCAGGTTGAAGGAGGTGATCCTGCCCCTCTACTCTGCTCTTGTGAGACCTCACCTGGAGTATTGTGTGCAGTTCTGGTGTCTTCAACATAAAAAGGACATGGAACTGTTGGAACAAGCCCAGAGGAGGGCCACGAGGATGATCAGGGGACTGAAGCACCTCCTGTATGAAGACAGGCTGAGAAAGTTGGGGCTGTTCAGCCTGGAGAAGAGAAGGCTGCGTGGAGACCTCATAGCAGCCTTCCAGTATCTGAAGGGGGCCTATAGGGATGCTGGGGAGGCACTCTTCATTAGAGACTGTAGTGACAGGACAAGGGGTAACAGGTTAAAACTTAAACAGGGGAAGTTTAGATTGGATATAAGGTGGAAGTTCTTTACTGTGAGGGTGTTGAGGCACTGGAATGGGTTGCCCAGGGAGGTTGTGAATGCTCCATCCCTGGCAGTGTTCAAGGCCAGGTTGGACAGAGCCTTGGGTAACATGGTTTATTGCGAGGTGCCCCTGCCCATGGCAGGGGGATTGGAACCTGATGATCTTAAGGTTCTTTCCAACCCTAACTATTCTGTGATTCTATGATTCTAAGTCATGTTACTGTGGCTGTCATATCTGGTGTGGCTTAAACTACAGTGTGCTAGAAAATGCCTGTAAGCTTTCTTTAAGGAAAAGCCTGTAAGCTGTTTAACAGTCATCACTAAATTTACAGGCGGTTTTTAATAAATTTCCTCCATTTCTAAATGCCAGGTATGTCGGGACCATAGTTTCCTTCTGTATATTGTGCTTATTAGAGGGTTCTTTTGAGTTTTGACGTTTTTATGGTTGGTTTGTTTTTTATCTGAGCTGTTTATGACAAAATTACTATTCCATTGCTGATTTAACCTCATCATTGAGAGAGTAGTTTCCAAGACATTTTTAGAATAGCAGAACTTAGCCTTGGTATTGTGGTATCTACTTGCTAAAGTCTCATGGGAAAATAAAAATCTAATTTGTGAAATGTGCCTGTAAAAAAAAATATCATTAGAGGCCTGATTTAGAATCCATAAAAGTCAATGAAAAGTGTACAACTGAATTCTTGTCTTTGAAGCAAGTCTTTTGGGGGCATTTTGTTGCTGTTGTATCATTTCATGTTGAAATATTTTTCAGGAAGTCATCAGCAAAAGAGCAGCGAGACTTTTTCTGCAGCTTTTAATACCAGAAAGCCACTTGTTCTGTTCTGTGTTAAATCCATTTTTTCATGCAGCCCAACAGTACTCTGGGGACAAATATTTCTCTGTGTTCATTTTTGAGGATTGCAATGTGTTATTTGTTTAAAATAATGTTATTTCTGTAGTGACTGGGTTGGGGCTTTGTTTTTTTGCATTTTTTGGGAGGGGTTATGTTTATATATATCTCAACTGTTGGCGCTTTCATTCCTATCACATCACAAACCAGTAATAATGTTTTAGCTGCTCAAGGACATATAGAAATTTCAATAATCTCAGTATCTGTCATGATAGTTGGGGGAGAATCAAACAAGTATCAAAAGTATAAATGTCAGCCTCCCACCCAGGTAATCTCAGTAGCTTCCAGATGAATACTAGATTTATGAACTTCCAGTGAGTTATGTTAACCAAGGATTAATGTGAGAAGCATTGAATATGCTACAATGTATAAAAAAAAATAAGAAATCATCCCTAAAGCCAAGTAACAATTTTTTTTCCCTGTTTTCTCACACTTTCTTATCTCATAGCCTGTAGACTTTTACCCATCTCCTGGGTACTCCTTGAACTCGGCCTGTAGTAGTTATCCCTGTTAATGTCATCCATTAAGTTGTCTAAAGCTGTATTGTCTGCAATTTTATGAGAATTTCATTTATTTTTATTAGAATTTGAACAGTTCATCTTCCAGTGTTAACATGTGGCTGTCTGTGTTCTCACATTGGCTTCAGACAACCCTGCTTTCTTGTAAAGCACTATTCTCCTCCTGAGAGCAAACATTAATTTCTCCCCTTCTCTTTACTGCATATTTCCATTCCTCACCAGGCAACCATTCTGGTGCACATTACAAAAAGCTCTCTTCATGCTACACACAACCCATGGAAAAGAACATGGTAGCACTGTAAGAGATCTTGCTGGAATAGTCATGGCCCTCAACCTTCCTATGCAACAAATCTGTACAATACTATGCTATAGGGAGCATCAGATTTCCTTTCTCCCTGCTGGCTTTAATTCTAACATTCAGAATTCATGTTGCCAAGAGGGAAGCTGGAGGAAGAATCAGAGTGGGAGGGATGACACGAGACCAGAAAAAATACATCTTGACCACTGACCACAGTTTCTTTCTTTTTTACTTGAAAATGTAAACCCTCGTGGGTGTTTCATTTTTCTTTTGCAGTCGTCTCTAACAAACAGTGACATCATCTTTGTGAAGTTGCATGCCCCTTGGGAGGTCCTGGGCAAATATGCTGAACTAATGAATGTAAGAATGCCTTTCAGGTAGGTGTAGTTGTATTTTGTCTCAACCTCCAAAGTCACACTATACTGTAATAATGTAATAATAACACCAAAATGCACATGGAATAGCTCTTCTATAAGATACCACACATCTTCAGAAAATATAAATGGAGTACCTTAGTTACCATATTCATTGCTCTTTCATGTTAATGCCTGCAATTTCAGTACAATACTGGTTTGAAAATAAGGTGAGCTGTAGCAGTGCAGCTGTTTTCATGGGGTGTTCTATCCTTAGGCCCTTTAACCCCTTCAGTGCTGGAGCCCCCTGCATACTTGTGCGTTGCTGTTTTTTAAATGGACATTTCATTGAAATCAATGGGAGGTCAAGAAGATCCAGGTACGTAAGGCTGCACGGAAGGTGCATGTCTGTTGGACGTATCTGGTATGTTCAGCACCTGTAAATTGCTTGTATAGTGTGTAATTATGGAAATACAGATTATAAATAAGTATCCCATCTAATAGGAAAACAATTCAGACTATAAATGCTTTTTCCTGTGGAGAAAATAAAGAGCTATATTAAATGCTACTGATAACCAAATTCATTTCACATTGTTATTCAGATATTTTTATTATTATTTATTTATTATCATTTGCATGTTGGGCTATGATTTTTTTTATGTAAAATACTGATTTTACTGGTTATCAGAACTGTTAAAATAGCATTTAAAGACTTCCACTGGAACTGACCCAAACTCATGAACTGTGAGGTCTTGATTCTTCTCTCAATTAGCAGAACTTATAGATGTAAAACTCCATTGATTTTAATGGAATTACTCTTCAGCAAGGAAAGCATCAGACCCAGAAAATGCAGCTAGCGAGTTGGTGTCCTTTGTAGGATTTCTTCTGTTTTCTTCTTACTTAAGGATGAAATATTCTTCTGGTATTAGACAAGCTGTCACAGTATAGAACGTGCTAGCAAAAATGGATATGAATCAAGGACAAAATTGCAGGCTTATTCTGTACATATTTTGGTTTTCGTTTTCACAGCAGATCTTCAGCTGTTCTTTCTTGTGTTTTTAGTGCTAAGGAGAAAAATATAAAAGCTATCACAAGTCACTGCAAGATTATATTCCTTTAAAAAGTGTTCTAGCCATAGAAACAATGGGCTGGAACAAAAATATGCCTCCTTTGAATTCTGCGTCATTACTTGAGATGATTCTACCCCAGTAGGAGGATAAGGTCTCATGATTAAGAAATACACCAGGAACTCAAATTTTAGACACTGTGAGAAGCTTGTTCTTTCCTGAGCTGAAGTCCCTGTTTTGAAATCTACCTCTCAGCAGGTGGCAAAGTAGATGTCATACAGAGATTATACAGAAAGCATTGAAAATACTAAAGGTTTCTTGACCTGCTTCAGGTCCACAGCTTCATTCTTTCCACATTCACCGAGAAAATTATTACAGTACTGTTACAAGGAAATCATGGTGATTTACTAACGTCTGCTGGGTCAGCTCTGAAATTTTATTTTAAGAGCAACAGTACTGTTTACCAATTAAAAACAAGGACCAGCATTTCACAAAATGACCACTAGTCTAGACTGCCTGTTTCTAGGTGCCCTTGTCTAACCCCCTGTTTTAAGGGCTACTGATTGCTTATAGCTCCTGATCTTTTAGGTTGGAAATATCCAAGATCCATGCATCAGTGAATAAAATCCTTGCTGTTTCAAAGCAGAAGTGATAAAACAGTGGATATTTGAAGGAAAATCAAGAAGTGGATGGCATCTTGGCTTTGACATTTCTTTGTTCCTGCTGAGTAGAGCAAGATAAATAACACTATCTTGTGGAGGAACTGGCCAAAGGAGGCTGGCCAACATGAAATTGTTTTGAAAATTTCACTTCACCGGCACAATATGGGAGCTGATAACAAAAATAATGTCAAAATTGTATGCGCTATGTAAATTGTAAGTCATGAAAATTAACCTGGAATACTAACCAGGGGTTTTTCTATAGTTTATAAAGCATTATCGCTGTGTTATTTTATAAAGCTCCCAACAATGCTTGATTCCAAGGCACTAAGAGCATTCCTACAGTACATTTAATATACATGAATATTCACAATATGGGTGGTGTGAACCCTTCGCTTTCCAGAGGTGACACAGTTCAGCATTACATGATGGAACCTCTCAGGATACACAGAAACCACCTTGATTTAAGAAAGATCTTCAGTGACTAACAAAGCCTCTGAAATCTTCCAGTAAGGCGTATCAGTCTCAAGCCCACATCTAAAACCCGTCCGATTTTCTTAACTTTCATAAAGACATGATCTCTCTGCTGAAGGCAATGGGTCAAATCCTGATGGCTGCAATGTTATAGGCACATACAAGGAGAGCAAGTGCTGATAGAAGCAGAGTGGGATGAGAGGTGGACTCCCAGTTCTGGATCTACACCACCTGGTTAGAGAGCCACCCTGCCCTATAGGTCTGGTCAGGAAGCAGGCCAAGAACATGGTCAGCATGTGTCTGCTCGTGCATCCTTGTCTGCTCACTTGTTCCCCATGTGCGCTACCACACAGCTTATTGCACTGACAACAGAAATCAGCTGTGCCTGTACAAGGGGCAGAGGGAAAGGCTGAATACTTGGGGGGGGAAGGGTGTCAAGCACATGCTCAATTGCTTGCATAGTTTATATTCTGTTTCAGGGGATATTACCCCAAGAGCAAGTACTGGTCCCAGTCGGTACTGCATGTGTTAAAGCATATTGCAGCATCAGGTACTCCTTTCCTAAGTGATTCCCCCTTGCGTTTCAGCAAATGCAGCCTTAATAATTCACTAGTGGATGTGAGATAATTTATTCGTAGTTGTATCAGTCCTATAGAATTCCTGCAACAGTTTATGCAAATAGAAACATCTTTGAGTCCCTGTCATTCACACATGACAAATAGCAGAAAAGGAGAAGACAATGGGAAAAGTATGACCCTCTTGCAGTTCAAACGCCACCAGAGTCTGTGGCTTCCTGTGACAGTTCTGTTAATCTCTCTTTTAGTCTCTTCCTCCACCTCTTACAGGCTTCTGTCTTCAATCTCCTTTCCTTCCTTGCTAGTTCATACTGTAACTGACGATGGGTTTTCTTCTCGACTGGCTTCATTTTTGCTGTTCTTCCAGGAGAAAAATCTATTACCTGCACCGTCGATACAAGTTCATGAATAGGTGAGTACGATTCTTATGCCAGTCCAGTTTATGTTCATTTGGGCCCAATAAAAATAATGGTTAACGTCAAGGTGCAAGAAAAAGTTTATTAGCTCTGTTTGTAGGAAGGGAGGAGGAAGCAATTACACACTAGGACACATGCAAAACCAAATACAGAAGTTGCATTTTTAAGGTATCTGCAACATGAAGGAGACAGTTCATCTTATCAGTGTTGCCTTTCTTAGGAATAAGGAAATATTTGTTAGTCAGTGGAGTCTTTTAAAGAAGAAGCATAAAAAACATATCTTTTTCTCTTCATGTAGTTCATTAGGGAGTTTCTTGGGGTTAAAATACCACAATTACAGTTTGTTGGGTTTGTTTGTTTTTTTTTTGTTTGGTTTTTTTTTTTTTTTGCTTTTTTTATTGCATTTCCATGCACCTTGCTTATTGGTAGTAGTGATGCCATCATTTATTTATGGCTTCCTCTGTGGGGATGCTTAGTACTTCGTTGATAGCTAGGAAAGCAATGAACCAAGTTAATCTGCAGTGTAACTTTATTGAGCTTGAGAGATAAGTATTTTTCAAGAATCTTTGAAGTGTTTTCACTCAGTTCTTAAATATTTTCAAGATTATGTTTGATGTGTAGTTTGTGTCTTACTTAATGAAGTGAAAGACTTCCAATGCTGCAGTTTGCATTTTCTTTTTTATACCTTAGACAATTAAAATATCTCTAAAAAGCCTAAAAAATACACAGGCTTGGCAAAGACCACACCATTTCATGGCACAGTGCTGTTGTTGCACCTTCTGAAAGGGTCTAGCATTTGATTTATTGTGTCATTCTGAGGTCAGTGGAAATATTCTCAAACCTCTAAGGGAAAAATTAAATTTGAAAAATCTGCATTTTGGAGTAAACATCTGTATTGCTTTGCAGGTAATGTCATTACATGAATATCCATGGGAAAATAAATCACCTATTATCACTCTGCTATATAAGCATATTAAAAAGTAATTTGTATATTAAATTTGATCACAACATGCTGGTAACTTAAGAGCACCCGTGTTGATATTGCATTATAGTTTTTGCTTATTTACATTAGTAAGCACCAAATGGGCACTTTGTGGAGTTGAGGCATTTTACCTAGTCAGCCCAGGCTAACAGACACACACCATTCTTCTAAAACTTGTTGATTCTCCCACACTTTTCATCCTCACCTTACAATAAATACTATAACGGCTGTTAACTTTGGAATTTGTCTTGATTTTAATTAAGATGTGGCTGCTTTGACTAAAGCAATAGATAGGAAGGAGTAGGTGAAGATTCTAACGTTTATATGTGGTGTGTTGAAATTTTGTTTTCCATTCCTTTTATTACAACTCAGGATATGATTTGAAGTCATTATGGGAATAGGCATGATCTTTTTCTGGTATTTCAGCTCCTGAGTGATGAGAACACTTGGCTAAATTCAGTTTTTATATTCAGGTGTATAAATAGCTACTTGAGGTGGAAAAGCTGTGAGTGAATAGTCCCAATGGGAAAAGAAAAAAGAAAACATATTCAGCTTTATTTTTATTTATGTGAAACTCAGATATACAGCTTCAATAAAACTATCTACTACTAGTTCAGTGAAGATTACAAGTAACTGAAGCCTTGGCCCATTTTTTTGAGCTTAGCCAAGCATTATATTGATGTTTGGGCAAAATTTATTTTAAAGAGGACTTTTGCTGCAAGGCAAAGCCCAGAGCTGGTCACTTGCTGCTTGTCAACCTGACTTGAATTTTCTCTCTTAAAAATTCTAGTGATCTCAAAGTTTCAAATAACAAAATTCCCTTCGTGTGTATTAGAGAAGAGGAAGAGTATGTGGTACCTATACAGTACCTGCATTCCAGTTGAAAACTAAGTTGAGACAACATCGAGCTTTGCAATATGTGTAAAGCTCTATCAAAGCTGACCAGCAGATAAAAATCAGTCTCAGTTCAAAAAATTTTTATTTTCCTAACTTCCTTTGAAAAAAGGATTCAATCCCTACCCCACTTCCTAATGAGGAAATGGTTTAATTGAAATTATTTGAGAAACCTTTTTTGTGAGTTAAGCACAATATGTATCTTCAGGAAGAGGATACTGAGTAGAGACTAGACTTGGAGTGAAGAGGCAGGACTGAAGTTGAAGATTCTGAGATACTCTGAATTAAGAGAAATTTTTTTTTTTCCTTATGAGGCTAACAAGTGTTTTTAAAGAAAGATTTTAAGAAGGATATAATCTTCAGATCTTCATCTCTTCTCTTTCATGGTGGCTAGCTCTACAGTGCCTCGTTACTCCATGCACTCTGTTGTTCTTGCGTAGAGTGCTCTGCTTTCCAAACACCATTCCCCTATTCAGCTGAGCATATAAACTTCTCTATAAGCAAAAATGAGGCATGGATTAGCCTTGAAAAAGTTATAAAACACAGTAGCTTTTTAACACTGTGTGTCTGTTTGTTAGCATTGACCTCACTTTTTCATGTTTTTTTTAAAGACAGTCTCCAATAGAGTACAAAGCCTGTGCTGATGGCTGATGGTAGTGCTGGAGTGAGCTCGAGGCAGCTTAGGAATTTGGTCATTTTTCTTTTCCAAAGAGACAAATAGGGTTTGTTTTTTTCTATTTTCTCTAGGGATGGCTGTACTGCATGTTCTGGGCCTTGCAGAAAGGCTTTGCAACCTTCTCAGACCTGTTTGCCAGCAGGCTCACTGAGCATGCCAAGTAATCTAAGCCTTGGGAATAGCAAACCAGTCAAATTCTGAGTACACTCCATGAGAAGCCAACATGAATAATGCATTGCTCTTAAGTGGGGAAATCATTCTGTGCCTGTGTGCGTGCATGTGTGGTGTGATAAAACTGCAGCACGCATATCTCAAACATGCACATTGACTTGCAGGATGAATGGGAAAGGATTGCAGATTAGCAAGGGGTGTTAATAGCTTAGAGAATTCAAATGATTTTAGTTAAGAAATAAGAATGGAACAGGATATTTATAAAACCCTTCTCCCTAATTCCTCTTCCTTTTTCATACCCAGAGTCACTAAGCCTGCTGAACACACAGGAATGTAGAGCTTTTGGCCTTTACAGAGGAAAAATTGGAGGTTAGAGACAGGGAATTTCGCTGTATAGAGCTTACTTTTCCTTTGTCATTCCCTATCAGTGCCTGCACAGATTTGCTCAAAGCTGTCAGGCTGGATGCTACAACTCCAGAGTTACAGTTGGTCAGGCCCCTTATAGCCCTAGGATCAGACATTGCCTGCACTTGAGCAGTGGCATTTGCAAACTGCCTCCTCCTGTGTTCTGTACTGCTGGGCCAGTGCAAACACTGCCCATGAAGAGTTGATAACTAATTTTGTGTCTTATGGTATGTTTTCATGCCCATTCCAGTTCTTCCAAACAGTCCTATGGGTAAGTGTGCACACCTCCCCATGCTATTCCCAGACTGGAAATACAAAGATGGTACCAAAACAAGTAGATTAGTTTGGTTACAATTTTGAAATGTGTCCATGTTTAAAAATCAGCATTAGCTTTCTTATTAAAAAAAGCTCTCTTTGATGGGAGAGGGTTGTATATCCCAGGAAATTTCATATGTGTTTTAAATGAAAGGTTGTAATAATTTTGTGTCACTTTGCCACACACTTGGCTGCTTGGGTATGGATTGCCCTCCCTCAAAATGACTGTGCAGAGCTCAAAGCATCTGTTGGGCACAGAGTTACTGTGCTGACTTCTGTCAGAAAAAAAGAATCGACTACCTTTCCAGTCTTTGAGCTTCACCCAGAACTGAACTTAAAGTCCAAAGGATGTCCATTCATGCATGCAGTTTAGAAAGAGCCTAGAAAGAGCCGGTGACTGAAGTATGTGCATAGTCTATAATTTGTAGTCTATTATTTTTGTAGGCAGGGATCACTGATTATGACTTGAAGATGCTAAGAAATGAGAGAGTAGGGCTTATTGTGCCAGACATATCTCATCTTTCTTATGTGTTTTTTATTATAATATTTTAGTTTTGATTTGAATTTGGTTTTGATTGTCTTCTCCAATCAGCTCTGGTTCTTCCCTCTCCCTTCATTTCAGCATGCATCTTTGCATGAGTGAACTTGCAGTTAAATCTGCCCTTTCTCCAGCTTTATCTTAGTTTGCTTTCACATTCTAAATGTAAAAATCTGTGTGATAGTCACCTGTTAATCTACACACTGAATATTCTGGTTTCATGGAGGTTGTAGTATTGTAAGACACTACAATTGAACAAAATTAGCAAAGTAGCCTATTTTTATAGCATCAGTTGTGAGGTAAGAATCCATACAGACAGCAGTAAAGGGATGCAACCTGTTGGGGTTTAGCTGCCAAAGCTGTCTGTCACAGTCTCTGCTGTTCTCAAATTTATATGTCCAAATCCTAATGTGTCACTTAAGCCTGAAATTTAAATTAACTGAAAAGCTGAGAAATAAAGGCTTACAGAGTTGCCAAGAGCCTGCTGGACTTAGTAAGTTTTATAGCTGCATGTATCATCACAATTGCTTTTCTGTTTAGACAAAATAAGATGCTCTTCTCATGAAAGCAGGTTATTAATAACCAAGTTCAGCATGTATAATTTGGTCTGCCTCAAAAGAAAAACCAAACCCAAAGACATTGCATCTTTTCTAGTTGTAAATATTTGGTGGCTTAGTTTGCCAGCATGTGTTCTTTGTAAGCCCTCTGTAATGTAATGAAAAAACACAATCTCAAATGCTCACGCTTTTCATCTGCTGCAGGATCGAGAAACAAATAAGCAGGTTTCGAGGATGGTTACCTAGAAAGCCAATGAAACTGGACAAGGAGACACTGCCCGATCTGGAGGAGAATGACTGCTATACTGCTCCATTCAGTCAACAAAGGATCCATCAGTGAGTGTTTTATAATATCTTAATTACAAAATGAAAGCTTATCCTTCTGGATTCACATTGGAAAAAATCAGTTCAAATCTTAGTGCCTTCAGATTAGTGCTTTGTCACAAAAAGAGAGAGGCAGAGTCCTGAGAGCATAAAGTCCATCTACATTTCTAATAATTAAAGGTACAGCTCAAAGCTAAAGGAAATCAATTGAAGAGTTCCTTTTAATTCACTAGAATTTCAATTACATCCTTAAAGCAGCCAGATGGCTAATTTTTGGGTCAGTATTGGAGTTGTTCTTTGTCTCTTAAAGATGTGATTAAAACTTCTTTTTTCAGCATTTCTATGACTTTAGCATAATCAAAATTAGTCCTAACACTGATGGCTGGAATAAATCTGATACTGCATTTCATACTTAGCTACAACTGTAGAATAAACAGAATTCTAAGGAAAGCAGAAACTGTTGTTTAGTTTTCACTGTCCTTTAGGGAAGCAAAACTGCTTGCAAAATGCCAGTGTTAAGACCTGTCAGTGACACTTGTCCAAGTGTACCAATATCACTGCTGTTGCACCAATGTCACTAGAGAAATCATTTGACAACTAGAAGCCTTTAGTAACTTGGAAAATGCAAAACAGAAAAAGTCCCAAATGATTCTCAGATCCCATGTTGAATTTCAAGGCTGTTAAATTCTGGAGAAAGAGGATGCCTTATGGGTAGTTACATGTTTGTGATACAGGAAACAGTCATTGACTAACTGAGAATAAAATCACAAAGGATATGCAGCAGTGATCAGGGTGCTAACAGAAGACATAGAATGAATTATAGGCAGCTCAAAATCTAAAAATCTGAAATATGTGATTTTATTCAGAGAGAAGCCAAGCTGATGTAGTGCTCTTAAATGCCTTGCTTTAAATGAACAGGTTTTCGGGACTGGATTTATTAGCTGCAATAGGAATGAATTAAAATAGAAATGAAATAGACCTCCTCTGCTATAAGTAGTTTTTTTCCAAATACAGCAGAAAACCAAAACCAGGTGCATATCTCCAGGGAAAATTCAGTAGAAGTCTGCTCCTAGCACCAGTAACAAGCCAGGGTTATCTCCACTAATGTCTGTGCCCTGAATAGACAACAGGTTCAGTCTAGAGAGTCTTCTGATACTTGAATTAAAAGGTGGGTCAGTTATTGTGCCCTGCAAGATGAAAAGTAGGTGCAAATTAGCTTTACAATAGACCAGTAATAATAAAAAAATTAAGAAATTGGAACTTCCTGATTAGTATTTTTAATAACAGTTAAGAACTATTAACTTCCTTTACAGCACACAAGGAGAATCAACATATACAAACAAGAGTAATTTTTCATTCTGCCTTGCTCATGTTTGCACTGGCAAACTGACAGGAAGGGTTTGTTAAATGCTGTGGTAGTTCAGTTGACATTCCCACTGTTGTTTGGCACTTCTTTTACATCACCGTAGACTTTAAAGCTGTACTCTCCAGCAGGCCTGACTTTTTCTCTTTTGCTTTCTTTGTAGTCTTCATTTCCTTTTGTGTGGGGACTGCTAAAATACTGACTGAGCTGCCCTCCTTCTCCCAAAAGTTGTTGGCTCTGACAGGATTCCTGTGTTCCTGTCGTGCTCCAGCCTGTTGGCTGTGCTGTTTTACTCTGCTTCACTAGAATTTTGAAACATAATGACTTGTTCAATATTCATCTAGTGAGTTGCATGCAGGTGTTTTAATTGTTTCAAGAATTTCAGGGTGTGTTAGTAAGCAGAACATTTCATGAGTATCTTTAGTGTGTGCTTTTAATCTGTGATTGTGGAATGCAAGTATTAAATAATTGGAAATGTAGAGTTTAAAAGAATCATTTTATTAGTATCAGAAGTGTATTATGTTGGGGTTCACCGATTTTGGAGAAATTACTGCTTGCTTTGAGCAAATTGCAGCTTCTTCCAAGAAATACATAAACATTCTATTGGACTTTTTTATTTACCTTTATCTCAACACATATTAACTGATGTATCAATTACTGTGACTTGCACCTTCATTTGTCTGAATCACTTGTGCCAGTTGAGATCACTAACAAGATGATTTCTGTTTCACCTCTGCCCACTGGTAAGTGTAGTAACCTTCACAATTACAATGCAGTGGCAGTGGAGGCTATGTAATTGTCATGGTCAGTTACTTGTGGAGTTCACATTGTCTTCAACACCATCCTGTAGGCTAGAATAACAGTGACAGTCTCTTCTCTGCTCTTGGGCATTTAGATGTGGCTCTGCATCTGCTTCCATCACACAGTTGTGCCCAAACTGGTTCAGACAGAACATGCACAGGACAGGGAGGGTCCCAGGTTTGTCCAGATATTGCAATATTGCAATTTTAACCTGGAATTCCTTAATTTTTATGTTCTTCATAGCCTCAGACCTTTTTCACTTCATCAAAGAATAGGTAGTTTATCTTTTTTTGATCTAGTCACAGTTTTCACATCCAGGTCTCCAATATGATACAGATGATGTTTGTAACACGGTCTGAGTACAGTCTTCATTTATGATAGCTGCTTTGAAAAGCATGGAAAGACAGATGACTGACAATACTTACAATACAGAGTTTGGGGAGGAAAATAGTGAAGACCAAAACCAGCAAAGCCTGATCAGGCCTTTTGTCAGTAGGAATTATTATTTTTGAAATATTGATGTACAATGAGCATGTGCAACTGTAGTAGACCATATTTATGGTCTTTTTCTTTCTTGCATTTTTCTTTTCCATTCAGGTGGAAAAGGCCAGATGTGGAGAAAGCCTAGCTTTCAGAAAAAAACCTACATTTGTTCTCAGAGGCACAGCTAAGCATCTGCCCGCCTTCCAAAACAGGCAAAGAAATGCACGTCTGTTAGATGCGCCTGTAACTTTCACAGCCTGACTTCAGGTTTTCTTTTAAAGAGATTATGGCATACCTTATAGGTATATTGCAAAATTATCAGTACAAGAGAAGACCAAAAATCATTTTATTTCCTAAGTGATAGGAAATCTCTTTTTGGAGGAAAAAAGCTCTGCCATTGCATTCCACACAATATTTTGGAATTGTGTGGAATGCAGAATGATAATTTTCAAGATAGACTTCTGAGGAGTATCTGTCTTCTGCAGCCACAGCTTGGGAAGGGCTTTATTTATGCCAAAGCATTTCTTCTGGAAATTATCAGTTACAAGAATACACAGTTCACAATATTTTCCATCAGACAATGATGATAATTAGTTATTTTCCTACCACTACTTGGTTATTTTATGTAGTGAGATGCTCGTCAGTTAGGAATAGGAACAGTAGTAATTAGTTGCAATTTCTCAGATAGCTGTATACTAGCTATGAAAATGCTTTTAATTGCTGTTTAGAGATTTCAAACTTCATATCAGGAGCTATTTCTCCTCTTTTTTCTGTTTTTTTTTCTTCCAAAGGTGACAAACTCTCTGGTTAAATATTAGTCCAATGTACAATTGAATAATCCACTTAAAGTAAACATTTATTACTTCAGTGAAAATTAGATTAAAAATTTACACAATTAGGAGGACTAGGACAGTATCTGGATTAATTAAACAAAGATGCCCTGCATACCAGAGGTTAATGGAGTTATTCTCATTTGTAAGATGTCTCCTTGTACATGTGGATGTCATTCTGTATCTTTGTCAGATATCTAAGATATGTGTCTCTCAGGGTGGAGTTACCTTTTAAGCTGTCTCTGATGCTCATTCTGGCCTTAATAAATCCCATCCCTAACACAATTATCTGTGCCCATATTCCTCTGAGCTGCTTTACCCCAAGGTCATGTATGCGTCAGGGAGCTGCTACCACTGGAGATGAGGCATAGGGCTCTGTGGACACTTATTCTTTTTGAACCAGAATGGTCATGCTTGTGTTTAAATACATCTATGGTATGATAAATATACATTTGCAAATTTTTGAAAACAGAATCAGTTCTTCTGTCAGATTCTAAATGCTCTGATGCTCTAAACAAATCTTTATGCAGCCAAACTTGGAAATGCCCTAGTGTTTTAAATTCTCTTTGTTTCTGGAAGTTTTAGTTGGCTTGAAAACTGAATGAAACAGAGCATCCCTGAAAAATACATAAAGTTTGTTCTATCTCAGATGAATATTTGTGACTGAACCAATTTAAACTAACAAGTGATTTGGGTGGCAGAGTGGTGGGGAAGGGTAGAGGAAGGCGGAGGAGAGATTCAGCATTTTCATGACTGTTTTACTTAGCAGTTTGGAGGATGTGATGTGCCAAATCTGAAACAGGTGAAGCCACTAATACTTTCTTCATACCAAAGTGATCCTGGTTTAGAAACATGATGTGAAAAATCCTTTAACCATTAATAAACATTGTCTTTAAGATGAACAAAAAAG